>NC_058520.1:124241620-124866620 GCF_904849725.1 Hordeum vulgare subsp. vulgare
GTTGAGGAATTAGAACCCGTTTCTCAGTGAAGACAGTCGTTGATGACCTAGTTCCAATTGCTGTGACAGTCGTACATCTGGTTTGGAGCGGCTTGGTATTGAAACCAGAGGACACACAGTCCCGGGACACACAGTCCCTATCGAATTCTCCTTGAGCTAAGGACACACAGTCCTCGCCCAACACTCGTGGTAAGTCTTCAGGGCAGACTTCCAAACCCTCACAGACTTGGTCACCCGGCGATCCACAATTGACTGCTGGAAAGCTCTAGACCATGACGCCTAACCGTCTCCAGGATGCACAGTCCTCAAAGGTAAAAGGCTTCAGTCCCACACAGGAACAACTTCTTCAGTGATGCTCAATCACTAGGTTTGGTTTGTGGTTTCGGTGTATGTGTTATTTCCTCACTGATGAATTACTCTCGAAGTCTCTGAGGAATTGGGTTGCTCTTATGACATGTGTCGGTTTCTAGCGGAGCAGCCAACCAGCTAGTGGTTGTGGGGGGTGGCTATTTATAGCCTGGGAGCATCCCGACATGATTTGACACTAATGCCCTTAAATAATATGACCGTTGGAGTGGATAAGACCAATGACTTGGCGTGGCTATCGAAACGGTCGGAACCCTCAACTGTGAGAGTCCTCATGTCACTCGTATTCCTCACTTGAGGCTTTTGGTAGGATTGGGCTTGGGTTGAGCATCATGAGGAAATTCATTCCATACTGTAACTTTGACCCCCTTTAACAGTACGGTGTTCCTATGACTCAAATGCGAAGAAAATAAAACAGAAAGTGTAATTCTTCATGCTTCAAATTCTTCAGAGTGATTTTCTTCACGACACATCGGACTTCTCAATATCAGTATCTTCATGAGGAATATCAATTTCATCGCAGATTCCTCGCGATTCATTTCTTCAGCTTCAGACCAATTTCTTCAACTGAAGACATATATTTTTAGGGGTCGATATTCTTCAAATATCTCAAACTCCTTCAATGACTTATAGATCCTGTGTACACTCATAAACACATTAGATACTTAACCTATAAGTCTTCAAACCACCAAAATCACTAAGGGGCACTAGATGCACTTACATATACATCATCTCATCATCAAACATACACAAGCATTAACATCACGTATATGTTAAATGTTGTTTTTAGATGCGTGCATCTGCATTGCAAAGGTTGTCATGTCCACATATCTTAGCCTTTGATCCTATCACACCTTATAACATTATTAGTGATAGCCCCAACATTGGCATGTACTTTCCCTTGATTTCCATACCCTTTCTTATTTAAATTATCATAAGCTTTATGAATTTGGTTTCAAAATATTCGAGTCAATTTCTTCCTCCTCGTCCTTGGGGCTCATCATGTGTTAGGTCAACATCTCAAGATCACCAACCTATTTATTTTACTCTTCTTCATTCTCTTCAGCCACACAAGTTCTTTTCTTTCGAAACCTCTTTATCTTTAACATTTGAACAACATTGTTCATCCAATCAAACATCATTCTCCATTAGCTGAACCTTGTGAGTTTGTGATCTGATCCTTCTTGGGTTATGGTAGTCCCGAGGAACTTGTTGTTTGGGTATGACTCCATCTTAATGTGGCATCACCACCGTCCCATGTTTAGATGTGACCACCGCATGAAAATCTTCGACCTCTTTCCTTGTTCTTTCCTCATACAATATGTGCACTCTTATCACCTTAGTTGTTTTTTGGCTCCAAGGGCTATCATGTCCATAAATATCAGTCCTCTTGACAACCTTTTGTTTTCATTTGCATTCCTTTCTTGATAGGTCCCAAGCCAAACCAGTGACTCCATCGAGAATCAAATATCATACATATCTCACTTCACACAATAATTGTGTATCATGGTATCTTGTTGAAAATTGCTCGATTAAAACTTCTTATTTCAAATTAGTAAAAAGTAAGTCAATATGTATGCCAATTTACTAACCTTCCCTTCATCACTTTTCGAACAACTCATCAAGCCATGATGAACAATGCCACATGCACATCTTTATTTTTCAAGTTGTTTTATTCTCATGTTGTTTCATTTTACTCAGTTGTCCTCATGCAGCTTTCACGGCCTTTAATTATTGTTTCACGGTCTCTAGTTATTTGAAGTTGTAACTGATGTCATAATAGAGTTAAACTAAATTTGTCGGTAGTTGGAGCGTTCATCGGTCGAAAATGATTTGTCATGATCCATGACAGTACCATAAATTTTCTTCATTTTTACTCACTTATCCTCGTGGACCGCTTACGGTCTTGTTTTATTTGAAGTTGTAATGGATGCCATCATATAGTCAAACTATATTTGTCGATAGTTCAATCATTCATCGGCCAAAAATGAACTGTCACGACCCATTGGCATACCTGTAGTACCGTTGTTTTAAATGTGTACTCAGCTGTCCTCACGCAATTCTCGCATCTTGCATTATTATCTGACGGCCCTAGTTATTTCGAATTGTAATTGGTGCCATTATAGAGCCGAACTGTACTTGTCGCCTAGTTCGACCCTTCAACGGCCGAAAATGATTTGTGTCAATTCTTCGTAGTACAAAACAAACTCATAGCTGTATTTAACAAAACATAGTAATGATTTGGCTAAATAATTTCTTTACATCTTAAGCATTTTTTAAATCATCATGTTGACCGTTGTCAAATGTTCATGTGGGGGCATAGTACTGTGTTGCTTGGTAACTTCATTACGGTGTACCGATCGACACGCCCCCGCCCGTGCCACCCTAATTTTCGGCTAGACCAACTACTATGCATATAGTCATGACGAGGAAGCGGTCACCGGGAATTTGAATCACTTCTCAAAATTGAATCCATATTCACAACCATGGCAACCGCTAATTATAGACCCGTGACTAAAAAAATGATACCCCCAAAATATATTGACCACATAAGTAATCAAAGTATGTCCATGACCATGAGCAAAGTTGCAAGTAAATTTTCCAATTGTATTAGCATATTTCTAGCTTGCACGTCATATGAAGCCCGCTAGTGCTTAACACTTCTTGGATGTCTATCTAAGAACAAGACATCGTGAAGAATGGGCAATACTTCCTCCGTTCCTAAATATAAGACCTTTTAGAGATTACACTATGACCTACATACAAATGTATATAGATATATTTTAGAGTATAGTTTCACTTATTTTGCTCCGTATGTAGTCCATTGTAGAATTTCTAAAATGTCTTATATTTAGAAACGGAGGGAGTACATATCACACAAAAACCCGATGGTAATGCTACTCCCTCTTTTTTAAATATAAGTTATTTTAAAGATTTATATTTAAAATGTCTATATGCATTCGTATGCAGACTATAGTGAGATGTCTACTAAGATTGATATTTAGGAATGGAGGGAGCATCCAACAGCACTTGTTTCAACGTGTCATGATCATGATCCCACGTGCAACAAGTGCCCCTATTTCGAAGTTCACAATTGAAATGAGGATAGGCACCCTTTTCTTTGCCTTGGCAACCAAGTAGCCTATCAGCAGAAAGAGGAAACGAGGCAAGAAAATCTCCAATGAAAACTATGAATGACAATATGACATCATCCTCTTTCCAAGAATTCCCCTCTTCTTTTGAGAAACGAAGATACTCCCCAATTTACCTTCCACGTAAACATGGTGGGTATGCCGCTCGTCTGGAATGATTTGGGTACAATAATAATAAAAAAACCCAGCTCACGTGACCCCCTACCGCAAGCCCGCTGACAGATGGGGCCGCGTCCAGGCCAGTCGAGTGGCCGCTTGACAGAATTGGACACCCTTTACTCCCCTGACGGGTTGGGCCCAGCGAAAACGCTGAGCCGCTACTAGCCGTGGAACCTATGACCTCTTCGCTGGATCGCCAGTTATACGCGGGTCCGGCAGAATTACTGCCTCCGTAAAATGTCCAGCCGCCAGTGAGAATCCTACTCTACTGCTGTAAGCCAGGCAACGCATTTACTCACCTTCTAAAAATTACGGTCGAAAAAATCGATTCCGATTCGCGTTTCTTTCTCCTTTCTTTCTACCAGGAGAAGGAAAAACGGAAGGGAGGAGCAGGAAAGAAAGGTGACACGAAAGGCAGGACGGGAAATATAAAAGGAAGAAAACAGGGGCGAATAAAAAAACTAAAAAAAAGGTCCGGTTTTCCGGAAATGGGCTTGCGCGATCCTATAAAGGCAGGACCGCCGATGTGTTCCGAGCCAGGAGCATCAAACCAACAGGACGCCGCACGCACCCATCGAGAGCAGCAACTCCATTCCCTTCCCCCTTCCTTCTTCATCACCCTCCCCCTCCCCCTCTCCGCCCCCAAAAAATCTCAACGAAACCCCGTCGCATCCCCTCCTCATCCCAGGCCAAAAGCCCTCTGCTTTTCGCCTCCCTCTCTCCTCCCCTCCTCCGGGCCGGGGGTTCGCCGGCGGTGGTGCCTTTGCACTTCCTGCCTCGGGTTTTAGGGGGATTCTTGTGGGGTTTTAGGTAGGCCGTGTCTGGGGCGCAGGCAAATGCGAGTGGAGTTTTAGGGAGAGTTTTTGTTTCTTCCTTTCCTCGATGTGGCCCATGGAGGAGGAGTTCTTCATGGCGGTGAAGAGGACCGAGCACGTCGAGGTGACGTCCCGGTCGCTGGCGGCGTCGGCCACGGGGATGGAGGGGTTTGGTGGCGGCGTCGAGCAGCCCAAGATGGTGCGGGTCTTCTGCGATGACTTCGACGCCACCGATTCCTCGAGCGATGAGGAGGACGGCGAGCGCCGCCGCGTCAAGCGCTACGTCCAGGAGATCCGTCTGCAGCCCGCTGTCCAGGTTAAGGTGGAGGAGTCGGCGCCGGTCGCCAAGGCCGCGTCGGCGACCGCGACGGCGACGAGGCCGAGGGTCATGGTTCCCGTCAGGAAGAGGAAGGCCGAGGCCGGCGGCGAGCGGCGGTTCCGCGGCGTGCGGCGCCGTCCGTGGGGCAAGTACGCGGCGGAGATCCGCGACCCGTGGCGACGCGTCCGGGTGTGGCTCGGCACCTTCGACACCGCCGAGGAGGCCGCCAAGGTCTACGACTCTGCCGCCATCAAGCTGCGCGGCCCCGACGCCACCGTCAACTTCCAGCAGTCCGAGGACGGCGAGGACATGGAGGTCCCGGCGGAGGTCGCCGAGCGCCTTCCACAGCCACCGGCGGGTTCCAAGAACTCCTCCACCTCGGCCACCTCGTACGACTCGTGCGAGGAGTCCCACGTCGCCGCGGCGTCCCCGACCTCCGTCCTCCGCTCCTTCCCTCAGTCCACCTTGCCCGCCGCAGTGGACGGCGACACCGCCAAGAAGCCGTCGTCGTCTTCCAGCACCGCCGAGACCGACGAGTCGAGCGGCGTCTTCGGCTGCTCGTTCTCCGGCGACGACTTCGCGGGCGAGCTGGCGCCGCTCTACAGCGACTTCGACCTCCTCTCCGACTTCGCGGAGCCGCCGATGGACTTCCTGTCCAACCTCCCGGAGCCGGCCTTCGCGTTCACCAGCGACTGCTCGTCGTCGGCCTTCCAGCCTTGCCCGCCGTCTCCGGCGGCGTTGCAGCAGGCGGACGAGTTCTTCCAAGACATCACCGACCTGTTCCAAATCGATCCCCTCCCCGTCATCTAGCGGAACAAGTGTAAAACACCGGATTAGGCGCCTAATTCGGTCAATTTTGTTTGCATTCGTTCGTTTTTCTTTTCTTTTTTGGCTTTTCTTTTCTAGAGAGAGGAGAGAGAGAGAGAGAGAAAGAGAGTATGGTTTTATGATTCGCCTGTGTAGCTGCCTGCCGCCAAACAATCCCCGGCAGAGGGAAGCCTCGCCGGGGTTTAGACGAGAGTCTGAAAGAATGAGATGGCTGTCATTAGTCCCTTCATCGCTGGTTTTGTAACCAGCTCTGGAGCCAAGTTATCAGTAATTAGCAACAGTATCATCGAGTTATGAGTTGAACATTTCCGTATATATTTATATTTATGTCAATGAATGAATGAATGAAAGGCGAAGAGGAGAAGTAAGATGAGAAAAGACCCGGGTGTGTATGTATCACTGGTGCTAGTACGTTGGACCGTAACGTGCGAGCAGCTAGCGAGTACGTAGCAATGAAACGACGCGCCCGTCCGGCCGGCGGCCGGCGATGTTTGGAGCAAGCGTCGGTTCCCGATACGGGCCGCGATTTGCTCGCCTCCGTTACGAGGCGTCGGTCGTCGCGCAATTAAATGTGGGGGCAGGGAGGGCAGGAGGCGGGCAGCCCAGGCACAGCAGTGGAATTATTTACCACCCAACATTAACTGCATTATTTCCGGGAATTCGCTGGCGCCTCGCATCGTATATACCGCGAGATTTTGCTTGCCTTTTTTTAACTCTGGAAATTAAGTTGGATTTGCTGGTACGAGATTGGCGGGTAGCTTCCCGTGTCTTGGGCTGTAAACCAGAGAAGCAAGGAGAGGAGAGAGCGGATCGGCGGCTGGCTCCTTGGCCCCTTGGGCTCGGCGCGGCGGTCAAGAGTCGGACGGCATGAGCGCCTGACAAAAGGGAGCGGGGGATTAGGAAAAACAAAAGCTGGCTTGGGGGTTGTTAAACTTGCCCTCTTTTCTCGTCTCGTGGGAAGCGCAGCGCAGGGCGGGCAGGGCGTACTGCGCCGCTGCGTGCGCTGCAGCAGAGCGACTGGTGGGCGCGAGCGTGAGCGTGGGCGTCGCCCCCCCCCCCCCCCCCCCCCCCCCGGCAAATCTATCTTTTACCGTGGGCCTTTTTGACTATGCATGCGCCTTTCTATTCAGGGCCCTCCACCACCCCCACGACAACGGAAATACTACTACTAGTAAAGGCCGAGTGATTTTGCAAATCGAAACGGAAGCTTGCTGCTCACTTAATTCTTTTCCTCTCCTCTCCTGGTTATTATTATTATGATGAAGGAAAAAGACCGAAGCGAAGCGGGCATGTCGCATGTACTCCCTCCGTTCTTAAATAAGAACTTTTAGAGATTCTATTATATACTACATATAGATGTATGTAATCATATTTTAGAGTGTAGATTCACTCATTTTACTTCGTATGTAGTATATAGTTAAAATTTTAAAAGGTCTTATATTTCGAAACGGAGGGAGTACGTACGTGGCCACCGCCACCGGGGCTTTGGTGATCAAGGGAAGGGAGAAGGGCAGGAAGGAAGGAAGGATACATGAAAAGATGGCATGTTTCCTTTGTGTCTATTCTTTTGGAGGGAGGGCGAGGTGAGGTCTTTAGTTGGGCGAGCAGAGAGCGTGGACAAGCCGCAGGGATGGGGTGGTCCTTTTGGGAAGGAGACGGGGAATTCTCTCCCTTATCTTTTCTTTTCTTTCTTTCCAACACTGCCCCTCCCCTCCCCTCTTTTGATTTGATTTTGTTTTTTTCTTGAATGTTGATTTGATTTGGTTTGAACCATGCCACCAGGTCCGGTCCGATCTCTGGCTCGATCGCTGCGCAGCAAGGACGTGCAGTGCGAGTAGTACAGTGCCGGTGCTTTTCTCTCTCTCCATCCCGTGCTTATATGTAGTACCAGCTTTATTAGCCTACGATTTGCTGGGTTGGAACCCATCTCCGGTCTTTCCAGCTCGAGCTCGCTCGCTCGCTCGGCCGATCGGGACGTCGTTGGCCCGGTCGACACGTGTGGAAAGAGGCCGCGCGCTCTCTTAAAAGAAAAGATGGGTGTGTTTTAGCGGCTTGGACGTGCCGATGTGTGCGCTTGTATTCGTATCTATCTGCCGCCACCTTGGCCCCGTTGATCGCTACGTCGCCGTTCTTGCTCCGGACGCTAACCACGGATGCGGATGCGTTTGCGTCCACCGGCGACTGACTGGCGGGTGGGCCCCACCGGCATGTTCCGGCCAGGAAGATTTTTTTGTCAAACCCGAGACTGTTGGTACCCTCGGTCACAGTTCAAACCCCATGCCAGTGCTCAGTGTACTAAGGGGTACACCAGTACTACTACCGCTCCCGAATTACTACCAGCTAGTAGTACCACCGGGGCTGACAGTGTACCCCGGTGTTTAGATTGTGTTGGTCCGTCCGTCGAAAAGACCGAAAGCCCCTCCCCCCGAGATCCGCTGGCTGATTAGCCTATGCCTGTCATTTCCTCCTCTGTTTTGGCTGCCCCCTGCCTCTGCTTGCTTCCCGGTGCCCGAGAGGGAGAGGGAGAGGGAGACGGGATTACTTTCTTCCCGGCACAGCGGCAGCAACCACAAGCAACAGTCGCCTCAGCTTGTCCCTTCGGGAGTTTACGGAGGAACGGTTGCGTGCCAAGCAAGTGAAGTGAAGGCGTAACCACGAGCTGGCCAGAAGCAAGAATGTCCGAGCCGGGCGTACGGGGCCTGGGCTTGGCATCGGGAACTCGACCTGCAAAAAAACCAAGGCGACGCGACACGGCAGGAAAACAAAAGAAAAGCAGGGGTTGTTCCTCCTCGCCGCGGCGTGCTGTTTGATTCGAGGTCAGGAGCCAAAACTCACGTCGCCTCCGGCTCGGCTCAGCCAGTGGCTAGTGCGCGGGCCGATGACCGGTGTGAGAGCACTGTTGCTTCCACGGGCGCAGCGTACGGCCCGAGCTCGGAGGGCGGCTTTGAGTGCATCGCAAGCCATGAACAGCCTCTGCCGTCCGTCCGGCCGGGCGTCCCATGGCCCTGGCCTCGTGTTGTGGTTGATTTCCGTCTCGTGTTCCGCTGTTCCTCCCGGGGTCAAAAGGATTTCGGTGGGGGCCCATCCCCATGTGTGGCGAACTGCCAATGCCGCAGCGGCCTGCCCGCCTGCCTGGGCCCGGCCCCTGCCTGTCCCGCGGATCTGCAACATCTTACCCCCATGCCCGTCCAACATTTTTATTTTTCCTTGCCACTGCTAGTAGGACTAGTTTTTTCTCAAAAATAAATAAATAATGGTAGTAGGAGTAGTAATTTGTGTAGCCTGGGGACGTTCGGGTGTGGGAACTGTTGATGCTGCTGTATTTGCAAAGCGTTCGAAACGAACCATCCTGGGAATTTTGCCAAGACAAGCGTGGTGCGCGCGTGTGGTCAAAAGCCGCTTTTTTTTGTTTGCCCCTCCTTGCACCCGTGGGTGATGATCAATACTTTGTTGTGCACGAGTGATGCAAAGGCAAGATGGTTAATTAATCCATGAAGGTATCTGCATTCCGTGTTATTATAGTTTGGGACCTGATAAAAGGCTGTTGAACCGTGGTGATTTTGCTAGCTAGTAGAGGGATCCCATGTTGACTAGTTAAACTACCGTGCTAGCTAGCGGACGGCTAAGTAGGAGCATGTTCGGTAACCCTCCAGCTCCGTAAAATACGGAAGCGGACGGAGCGGCACTTCTACGACTCTCAGAAAATACGTTGCAGGCTGCCCGCTCCGCTCCGGCCGCTCCAGGAGCGGATAGCTGCCGAACAAGGCCTAGGTGTATAATTTTTTTTCTAAAAAGGACTAGGTATATAAACGCAAATCCAAAGCCGTGTATCAAATTGGGCATCCCAAATATCCGTGAACACATTTGGACGTGTCCATGTGTAGTGGAGACAGGGATCCAGTGACTGGCCCGCCTCTGACCAGTCACGCTGTAACTAGCGGAAAGGCAGCCATTCTATAAAGGATGGACGGAGCGGACCGAATACTGTAGCAAAAGTAATGTAGAAGACTCAGCTCGCCACGCCCCACGCCAAGGCCCTAGCTGCCTCGAGCATGAATCCGCCACTAGTCACAATCAAAAATCAAGAATGTTTAAAAGTTCTTACATCCAACTAATCCAAAAATATGGCATTCCGTCAATTAATGCAAAGTACGCCAATTTTTTCCCGCGATCCTCGTGTGGGTGCCAAATTCTTCACTCTTAACTCAACACGCCCGAAGCGTCCTCACGACGCTTCAACATGCTCGCTAGATACATTTGCACGATGTTCGTCGTATCATGATCGAAGTGTGACATCTTCATGGTCGATATCTTGGCAGCAACCTTCTTCTATTAGAGCTTGATCTTCTTGGCTTGCACCTCCGTGAACTTGTTAAACCACTCCGTCTTCTTTTTCTCCTTCACGTCATATGTAGATTAGTAGCTGACGGGGTTGTACATTAGGGGAATTGTAGAGGAGCTTTTCATCCAACTACACCAAATGTTTCCCCGGGTTCGGTCTTCACTTGAATGCATATATAGATTAGTAGCTCACGAGGTTGTACATTAGGGCTAGTTCTACGGACCTTCATCCTAGGCCTGCCCAAGACCCTACATGGACATCAGCGTCCCAAAATTCACCTATGCGGTCATAGTCTCACTCAGACAAGTGTGTGTTCACTCGGCTCACATGACTTCACTCGGACTGTCTCGTATCAGTCGGACGTGCCTCTACACTCGGATTGCAGAAGGACGTGGGTAACGAAGAGACTACACTGGCTACATACTTGAACTATCACATGAAGCGAAGTGAAGACGTGCGTTACGAGTAACACCGAAGTTAGAGCTATCGTTACTAATAACTTCCATAGTTATTAACATTTAATCGCCCTTGTAATGAAGTCCAGCCAGTCGTGGCGCACTCTACATAAGCCAACCCCGGGCTCCTGAGAAAGGGCGCAACATTGTGTACTATCCCATATTCTATAAGCAAACACCAGCCACCGAGGCTTGAGACGTAGGGTCATTACCACTCCCGAGTGGGGCTCGAACTCGTACATCCGAGTGTATCCTCTGCAACCTAGCTAGGCTCCGCCCCTCATTCGTATCCCTCGTACTATTGTCAGGATCATTCCCAAGACAGTTCGCGCCCACCGCGGGGCTACGCGTTTAGCAAATCCAGCGCAGTAGGAGTTTTACCTTTTTTTCATCACCATGATGACACTCGGCACAGAGATCCTCTTCGGCTCCCTCATCTTTATCGTGGACGACTCGGAGTGGCTGGTGGACGCGCCAGTGGACACCGACGCCCTCCCTGCTCGAGGTATGTCGCATTTCAGTGCAGTTGCGCATGGGGTCCTGATCCAGCAACCATCGGTGCCATACCACTCGATACCCCCACGCCCCACAACAATTCGTCACAAGCGCCCCGGGCGCTCGCGGTTGCAGCAGTGGATCAAGCACGCCATGGCCCACCAGGCCACTTCAGGGCAGGTGACTATGCTGAGTTCGGATGAGCCCACCATGAGCCTCTTCCCGTCATCGAGCGATAAATCACTCAGCGATTCTGACTGAGAAAGCAGTGGAGACGCCGCTGAGGTCTTGATGACCCTGGATTCGCCGCGGAGAATTCTCCTGGGCGTAATGGTGGAGAGCGTGGCCACGACGACGACAGCCAGCATGTGATACGTCTCAAATGTATCTATATTTTTTGATGGTTTCACGCTGTTATCTTGTCATCTTTGGATGTTTTATGTACCTTTTATATCTTATTTGGGACTAACTTATTAATTCAGTGCCAAGTGCCAGTTCCTGTTTTTTCTGTGTTTTTGGCTCTTTTCAGATCTGATTTTGGAACAGAGTCCAAACGGAATAAAATCCTCGAAATAATTTTTCCCGAACGGAAGAAGATCAGGGGGCCTGTGGGCCAAGCCAGCAGGGCTCGAGGGAGCCCACAAGCCCCCACTCCGCCACCAGGGGGAGGCGGCGGTGGCAGGGCTTGTGGCCTCCCTGGCGCCCCCCTGACCTAGATCTTTGGCCTATATATTCCCTAAAATACAGCAAAAAATCGGGGGAGCCTCGAAAATACTTTTCCACCGCCGCAAGCTTCCGTTTCTGCGAGATCTCATCTGGAGACCCTTCCCGGCGCCCTGCCGGAGGGGACTTTGGAGTTGGAGGGCTTCTTCATCATCATCGTCGCCCCTCCAATGACTCGTGAGTAGTTCATTTCAGACCTACGGGTCCGTAGTTAGTAGCTAGATGGCTTCTTCTCTCTCTTGGATCTTCAATACAAAGTTCTCCATGATCTTCATGGAGATCTATCCGATGTAATCTTCTTTGGCGGTGTGTTTATCGAGATCCGATGAATTGTGGATTTGTGATCAGATTATCTATGATATATATTTGAGTCTTTGCTGATTTCTTATATGCATGATTTGATATCCTTGTAAGTCTCTCCGACTCTTGGGTTTTGTTTGGCCAAGTAGATCTATGATTCTTGCAATGGGAGAAGTGCTTGGTTTTGGGTTCTTACCATGTGGCGACCTTTCCAAGTGACAGTAGGGGCAACAAGGCACACATTGAGTGGTTGCCATCAAGGGTAACAAGGTGGGCTCTGTCATTGATATGAGATTATCCATCTACATCATGTCATCTTTCTTAAGGCGTTACTCTGTTCTTTTGGACTTAATACACTAGATGCATGCTGGATAGCGGTCGACGTGTGGAGTAATAGTAGTAGATGCAGAAAGTATCGGTCTACTTGTTTTGGACGTGATGCCTATAGATATAATCATTTCCATAGATGACGTCATGACTTTGCGCGATTCTATCAATTGCTCGACAGTAATTTGTTCACCCACCGTCTACTTGCTTTCATAAAAGAAGCCACTAGTAAACACTACGACCCCCGGGTCTATTCACATCTATCGTTTACACCTCCGCTTTTACTTTGCTTTGTTACTTTGTTGCTTTCAGTTCTCACTTGGCGAACAATCTATAAGGGATTGACAACCCCTTCATAGCGTTGGGAGCAGGTTCTTTGTGTTTGTGCAGGCTCTTGTGATACTCCTTCACTGGATCGATACCTTGGTTCTCAAACTGAGGGAAATACTTACAATCGCTGCGCTACATCACCCTTTCCGCTTCGAGGGAACACCAACACAAGGCTCCAAGGCCACGGGGGAAATCCTTTGCATATTTGCCTAGGAAGTCCCTTAAGGCGTAGCCGTAGCAGAAGGATTCGTGGTGCCGTCGACACACCTATTTCTGGCGCCATTGGAAGGTCTTTTGTTGCAGTAGCAGAAGTATTTCTGGTGCCGTTGCCGGGGAGGAGAGATCTATCCAAGTAGGTCTCACAAACTCATCTCTTGCATTTACTTTTTTGTCAGTTGCCTCTCGCTTTCCTCTCCCCCACTTCACATTTGCCGTTTTCATTTGCCTTTCTCCTTTGCCTTTCTCGTTTGTCCTTTTCGTTCGCCCTTTTCTCTCGCTTGCTTTCTGTTTGCTCGTGTGCCATGTGCCTTCATTATGCTTGCATCTTCGCTTGCTAAAAATGTATTGATATGGATCCTCATCCACTAGCTAATCTCTTTAAGAGACCCACTTATGTGGAACGAATTGCTAGTGAGTTGAGGGCACTTGACTATCTTTATGGAGTTTTGCTTGAGATGCGTGAATCGGAAAATTGTGATGAAGAAACTTATGAAGTGATTCACGAGAGCTCCTTGGATGAAAAGCATGATTGCAATGGTTTCACTATAAATTCTATTAGTGACAATCATGCTAAAAATATGCAAAACCCTAAGCTTGGGGATGCTTGTTTTGCTTTGTCCACTACTTGTTGCAATAATCATGATTGGGGTGATGATCTTTCTTATGATCTTGAAAATTTGTTCAAACCTCATGATGAATATGATATTTGCAATAATATTGAAAGTGGGTTTGGATAAGTCATGACTTTAGTTGATGATAATCCCACTATTTTTGAAGAGCGTCAACTTTGCATGCATGTGGATCATGAAAAGAATATCCTATGGGATAGCTATATTGTTGAATTTGAATATGATCCCACATGTAATTGCTATGAGAGAGGAAAATATTTTGGTAGAAACTTTCATGTTACCAAATCATCTCTCGTGATGTTGAGATTGCTCTTGTCTCTTTCTTCTTCCTTCCTTATGGCAGCTATTGGTTGTCTTGACAATTTGTTTTCCTATAAAATGCCTATGCATAGGAAGTATATTAGACTTAGATGTGATTTTCACATGCTTTAGGATGCTCTCGTTGTGCTTCAATTCTTGTCTTTTGTGAGAGCATCATTGAATGCCTAGCTAAGGGCGTTAAACAATAGCGCTTGTTGGGAGGCAACCCAACGAATCTATCCTTTTTCTTTCTGTTTTGTGTTTTCCACACTTTCATAATTCTGTTATGATTGTGTTTTTTGTGTTTCGTTTTGCGTTTGTGCCAACCAAAACCGTTATGATTAGTCTTGGGGATGATCGTTTGGTCATGCTGGAAAAGACAGAAACTTTCCGCTCACGAAAAGATTTTTCGTTTTTCTTCTTCTGTAAGAGCTTTTGAGTTGATTCTTTTTTCTACTGATTGCTACGCAAATTCTTCAGACTGTCGTAATTTTTCGGAATTTCTTAAGTACCAGAGTATAAGAAATATACAGATTGCTACAGATTGGTCTGCTGTTAACAGATTCTGTTTTTGTTGTGTTGGTTGCTTATTTTGATGAAACTATGGTTAGTATCGGGGGGTATTAGCGATGGAAGATTGAAAATACAGTAACTCAACATCAGCATAAGTAGAATTTAAGTTTGCTACAGTACCTAAGGAAGTGGTGGTTTGCTTTCTCATACTAATGTTATCACGAGTTTCTGTTTAAGTTTCGTGTTGTGAAGTTTTCAAGTTTTGGGTGAAGTTCTTATAGACAAAGAGATAAAGAGTGGCAAGAGCTCAAGCTTGGGGATGCCCAAGGCACCCCAAGAGATTCAAGGATGCCATAAAAGCCTAAGCTTGGGGATGCCCCGGGAAGGCATCCCCTCTCTCGTCTTCAATCCATCGGTAACGTTACTTGGGGCTATATTTTTATTCACCACATGTTATGTGTTTTTTGCTTGGAGCGTCTTGTATCGTAGGAGTCTTTTATTTTTGTTGTGTCACAATCATCCTTGCTGCACACCTATAAAGAGAGACATGCACTCACCGTGATTTTGTCGAGCTTCACTTATATCTTTTGGTAGACAATTTAGCTCACATGTGCTTCATTTATATCTTTTGAGCTAGATACTTTTGCTCTATGTGCTTCACTTATATATTTTAGAGCACACCAGTGCGTGGCTTGGTAGTTGATCTATGCTTTGAAAGTAGTCTCAAAAGGGGTAGTTATCCAAAGGGATACGAAAACTTCCACCTTCATGTGCATTGAATAGTTAGAGAAGTTTGATTCATCTCAATTAGTTTTGAGTTGTGGTTATGGTAATATTGAAGTCATGCTAGTAAGGTGTTGTGGATCTAGAAATACTTGTGTTGAAGTTAGTGATTCCCGTAGCATGCACGTATGGTGAACCGCTATGTGATGAAATCTGAGCATGATTAGTCTATTGATTGTCATCCTTTGCGTGGCGGTCGGGATTGCGCGATGGTTTATACCTACCAACCCTTCCCCTAGGAGTATGCGTGGAATGCTTTGTTTCAATTACTAATAAAACTTTTGCAACAAGTATATGAGTTCTTCATGACTAATGTTGAGTCCATGGTTTAGATGCACTTTCACCTTCCACCATCACTATCTTCTTAGTGCCGTGCAACTTTCGCCGGTGCACAAAACCCACCATTAGCCTCCCTCAAAACAGCCACCATACGTACCTACTATGGCTTTTTCTAAGTCATTCTGAGATATATTTCCATGCAACTACCACCATGACATGTGCCACCACGTCTACATTGCCATTGCATGATCATAAGATAGCTAGCATGATGTTTCCATTAATGTCTATGCCATGCTAGATCATTGTCAAAGTACACTACCGAAGGCATTCCATATAGAGTCATCGTTGCTCTAAGTTTTGAGTTGAAAGTGTGATGATCATCATTGATGGAGCATTGTCCCATGTGAGGAAATAAAAGAGGCCAAAGAGCCCACAAGAAAAATAAAAATAAAAATAAATAAAAAAAATGAGAGAAAAAGAGAGAAGGGACAATGTTACCACTTTTCCACACTTGTGCATATTAAGCACCATGATCTTCATGATTGAGAGTCTCTCGTTTTTTCACCACCATATAGCTAGTGGGAAATTTTCATTATATAACTTGGCTTGTATATTCCAATGATAGGCTTCCTCAAAATTGCCTTAGGTCTTCGTGAGCAAGCAAGTTGGATGCACACCCACTAGTTTTCTTGAGAGAGCTGTCACTTACTCTTAGCTCTAGTGCATCATTTGTATGGCAATCCCTACTCATTCACATTGATATCTATTGATGAGCATCTCCACAGCTCATTGATATGCCTAGTTATTGTGACTATCTTCTCCTTTTTTGTCTTGCAACCTCCACTACATTCCACACCATCTATAGTGCTATAACCATGGCTCACGCTCATGTATTGCGTGAGAGTTGAAAATGTTTGAGAAAGTAAAGGTGTGAAACAATTACTTGGCCAATACCGGGGTTGTGCATGATTTAAATTCGTTGTGCAATAATGATAGTGCATAGCCAAACTATATGCTTTTGTAGGGATAACTTTCTTTTGGCCTTGTTATTTTGAAAGTTCATGATTACCTTGCTAGTTTGCTTGAATTATTATTGTTTCCACGTCAATAGCAAACTATTGTTTTGAATCAAATGGATCTGAACATTCACGTCACATAAGAGGGTTTACAAAGGACATCTATGCTAGGTAGCATGAAAGCATCAAAAATTCATTCTTTATCACTTCCCTACTCGAGGACGAGCGGGAGTTAAGCTTGGGGATGCTTGATACGTCTCAAACGTATCTATAATTTTTGATGGTTTCACGCTGTTATCTTGTCATCTTAGGATGTTTTATGTACCTTTTATATCTTTTTTGCGACTAACTTATTAATTCAGTGCCAAGTGCCCGTTCCTGTTTTTTCTGTGTTTTTGGCTCTTTTCAGATCTGATTTTGGAACGGAGTCCAAACGGAATAAAATCCCTGAAATGATTTTTCCCGAACGGAAGAAGATCAGGGGGCCTGTGGGCCAAGCCAGGAGGGCTCCAGGGAGCCCACAAGCCCCCACTCCACCACCAGGGGGGAGGCGGCGGTGGCAGGGCTTGTGGCCTACCTGGCGCCCCCCTGACCTAGATCTTTGGCCTATATATTCCCTGAAATACAGCAAAAAATCGGGGGAGCCTCGAAAATACTTTTTGCCGCCGCAAGCTTCCGTTTCCGTGAGATCTCATCTGGAGACCCTTCCCGGCGCCCTGCCGGAGGGGACTTTGGAGTTGGAGGGCTTCTTCATCATCATCATCGCCCCTCCAATGACTCGTGAGTAGTTCACTTCAGACCTACGGGTCCGTAGTTAGTAGCTAGATGGCGTCTTCTCTCTCTTGGATCTTCAATACAAAGTTCTCCATGATCTTCATGGAGATCTATCCGATGTAATCTTCTTTGGCGGTGTGTTTGTCGAGATCCGATGAATTGTGGATTTGTGATGAGATTATCTATGATATATGTTCGAGTCTTTGCTAATTTCTTATATGCATGATTTGATATCCTTGTAAGTCTCTCCGAGTCTTGGGTTTTGTTTGGCCAACTAGATCTATGATTCTTGCAATGGGAGAAGTGCTTGGTTTTGGGTTCTTACCATGTGGTGACCTTTCCCAGTTGAAAGGACGTGGATGTCGCCTAGAGGGGGGGGGGGGTGAATAGGCGCTTTAAAATAATTAAGGTTTAGGCTTGAACAAATGCGGAATAAAACTAACGTTTAATATGTCAAGCACAAAACCTACAAACAACTAGGCTCACCTATGTGCACCAACAACTTATGCTAAGCAAGATAAACAACTAAGTGATAGCAAGATATATTACAATAAACAATATGTCTATCACAAAGTAAAGTGCATAAGTAAAGGGTTCGGGTAAGAGATAACCGAGGCACGGGGAGAAGATGATGTATCCCGAAGTTCACACCCTTGCGGATGCTAATCTCCGTTAGAGCGGTGTGGAGGCACAATGCTCCCCAAGATGCCACTAAGGCCACCGTAATCTCCTCACGCCCTCGCACAATGCAAGATGCCGTGATTCCGGGCGGTCACCGAACCCGTACAAATGGCAATCCTTGGGGGCGGTCACCGAACCCGTACACGTGGCAACCCTTGGGGGCGGTTACCGGTACCCGTACAAATTGCTCGGGGCTATCTCCACAACCTAATTGGAGACCCCGACGCTTGCCCGGAGCTTCACACCACTATGATTGAGCTCTGAGACACCACCAAGCTTCTAGGATGCCAAAGCATCCACGAAGAACAATATCTAGGGTACTAAGTACCAAAGGTAGTAAGCTTCTCAACTTCTCACTTCCACGAATCACCGTGGAGAACTCAAACCGATGCAACTAATGCAATGGCAAGAACACACGAAGTGGTCAAGTCCCTCACACTCAAATCCCTCCACAACAACAAAAGCTATGGAGAAATATGAGAGGAAGAACAAGGAGCTTACAAAGAACTCCAAGATCTAGATCCAAGGGGTTCCCCTCACATAGAGGAGAAAATGATTGGTGGAGATGTGGATCTAGATCTCCTCTCTCTTTTCCCTCAAGAACAAGCAAGAATCATTGGAGGGATTGAGAGTTAGCAAGCTCTAAGAATGTCAACAATGGAGGTAGAACAAGAGCTCAATAGATAGGTCAGGCCATGGGGGAAGAAGACCCCCTTTATATAGTGGGGGAAGGCATCATACCGTTACCCCCACTTACAGCCCGAGCCCAGCGGTACTACCGCTGGCTGCAGCGGTACTACCGTTGACCCTCCGGCGGTACTACCGCTGGCTGCAGCGGTACTACCGCTGACCCTCCGGCGGTACTACCGCTGGCTGCAGCGGTACTACCGCTGAGCCCATGGTAGCGCAAAGATACTACCGGGCCAACCATCGCCAAGAAAGTCTTCGCAAAAATGTTCGACGCAGTACAACCGCAAGGATGACGGTACTAAAAACTTGGAGCGGTACTACCGCTGGCCAGGGGCGGTACTAGCGCTCGGACAACGGTACTACCGCCAGCTCTAGTGGTACTACCGCTAGGGCCAGCGGTACTACCGCCAACTCTAGCGGTACTACCGCTAGTTCCAGCGGTACTACCGCTCGCCACTGAAACAACCATAAGTTTCGCATACGAGCTTCGAATCGAGCAAACCCAAGCTTGTTGGATTCAGGACGACAAGAGCTATCCAAACAACGACCATGCAAATATGAAAATGCCAATGATATAGAGATGTGAGTCCTCTATGAATGAAGAACCGCCAAAAACTCGAACATCGAAAACATCATAGTAGATGCATATGGACTCCGTTTTCGATGAACTCGAGCTTGTCACGAAGACGACCATAAGCTCTAAAACTCACAAAGAGAAACACCAAACAGGAACCAAGAAGTATGATGCAAGGATGCAAATGGTTTGAGCTCTCAACGAACGATACGATCAAGCTACTCACTTGAGAGCCCCCCTTGATAGTACAACAATCTATCCTAAACACAAAACCTATCAAGGGCAAACCTATACCTTGCACCTCGTCCTCTTGAGCTAGATGATGATGATCTTGGCTTCCTCAAGATGGACCACCTTTCTTGATTGCGTTGGTTTGATGAAGACTAGTTGATTGCTCCCCATACTCACTATGGGTGAGCCACTCTTCAGCATATCTTCACAAGTCCATTGCCACCACAATGGACGACAAGCTTCAAGCATGATATCTTCGTGTTGATCCACTTGAACTTGCACATCGCAATATTGATGAAGATCACAACTTGACGTCATACTTCATGGGTTGTATGAGATATTCCCTTTGACACAAGCCCATGGAAACACACCTAACCCCCACATAGAACTCTCACGAAGACCATGGGTTAGTACACAAACACGTAATGGACAATGCTTACCATACCATGGGATTACTTGATCCCTCTCGGTACATCTTGTACGCTTTGTGTGTTGATCATCTTGATTTACTCTTTGTCTGAGATCTTGATCAACCATGTGTCTCTATGACCATTCTTTGGATAATACCTTGAATACCATTTTGGTCATCATATAAACTCCTTGAGCCCAACAGATGGACTTCAAGAGGTGCCTATGGACAAATCCTATAAATGTAACTTAAGGCAACCATTAGTCCATAGGAATTGTCATCAATTACCAAAACCACATATGGAGATATATGCTCTAACACCAGTGACACTACGGGCAGCAAGGCACACATTGAGTGGTTGCCATCAAGGGTAACAAGGTGGGCTCTGTCGTTGATATGAGATTGTCCATCTACATCATGTCATCTTGCTTAAGGTGTTACTCTGTTCTTTCGGACTTAATACACTAGATGCATGCTGGATAGCGGTAGACGTGTGGAGTAATAGTAGTAGATGCAGAAAGTATAGGTCTACTTGTTTTGGACGTGATGCCTATAGATATAATCATTGCCATAGATGACGTCACGACTTTGTGTGGTTCTATCAATTGCTCGACAGTAATTTGTTCACCCACCGTCTACTTGCTTTCATGAGAGAAGCCACTAGTAAACACTACGCCCCCCGGGTCTATTCACATCTATTGTTTACACCTCCGCTTTTACTTTGCTTTGTTACTTTGTTGCTTTCAGTTCTCACTTGGCGAACAATCTATAAGGGATTGACAACCCCTTCATAGCGTTGGGAGCAGGTTCTTTGTGTTTGTGCAGGCTCTTGTGATACTCCTTCACTGGATCGATACCTTGGTTCTCAAACTGAGGGAAATACTTACCATCGCTGCGCTGCATCACCCTTTCCGCTTCGAGGGAACACCAACGCAAGGATCCAAGGCCGCGGGGGAAATCCTTTGCATATTTGCCTGGAAGTCCCTTAAGGCGTAGCCGTAGTAGAAGGATTCCTGGTGCCGTCGACACACCTATTTCTGGCACCATTGGAAGGTCTTTTGTTGCAGTAGTAGCATGTTCCGCAACCGCTCATAGAGCAGCAACGGGAAGAACTTCAACGGAGGAGCGAGCCACCTCTTTGCACCCCCATCACCGGGAACGCCCTAGAAGAGATAGCATTGGAGAACGCGCGTCAAGCCACTTTGGCTGAGCGCGAGCATCTCGAGCGGCTCCAACAGACACTCGACGCTCGGGCTACAAGGGATGAGCCCGGCTCCACTCGTAATCGCCGTGAACTATTTCCGAACAACCGCCCTCGCCATATTGAGGTGATGCGAACTCGTGTCTTGAATTTGGCCGCCGCCACTCGGATTGATGATTCCATCCAGCCGAGTGAGTTTGCGACCGGAGAAGGCATTCGACAGATCCAGGCTCTGCTGAAGACCACCATGCAGCAAAACTCTACGGTGTCATAGTCCCGACATCGTCGCCATAACGGATCTGTCCAGGCGGACACAGTGCAGTTGGCTCACAGCCGCATGCACTCGGAAGACGTCAAAGATCTCCTCCTCTTCCGAGAGGCCCGCACGGAGATCGGTGACATGATCATCGGGTTCGTAGCAGAACACCTCCTCCGAGGAGTGGTTCACTTGGACACCGGCCCCATGACCACAGGCCAAGCCCCAATCAGCATAGGGGTTATGGGGATGAAGGCTACCGGGCCCCTTAGTTCAATGTAAAGTCCATTGTCACGCCGAACATGGTCGATCGATCGCGTGCAGACCGTGGAGTATCTGGCCTTGAGTGCTTTGGCCGGCACATCCATGAAGCGGAGATCCCCTCCAATTACCGATTGTCCAGGGGGATCAGCAAGTTCAACGGTGAGTCCAAGCCGGAGACGTGGCTCGAGTATTATCGAGTGGCCGTCCAGATATGCGGTGGCAACGACTTCGTCGCAATGAAGCATCTACCCCTCATGCTCGAGGGATCAGCGAGGACATATGGCTCAACCAACTTCCCTCGAGAAGTATCCACAACAGGGGAGATTTAGCCCGAATGTTTATCAAAACATTCGAGGGCACTTACAAGCACCCAGGCGGCTTAACCGAGCTACAACACTGTGTTCAGAAGAGCAACAAGACCCCTCCGGGAGTACATCTAATGGTGGACCACGTTGCAAAACACGGTGGAAAACGTCACCGAGCATCACGTGTTGTGCGCTTTCAAAGCGGGCACTCGGTATCGAGTGTTGGGAACGTTGCATGGGAAACAAAAAAATTCCTACGCACACGAAGACCTATCATGGTGATGTCCATCTACGAGAGGAGATTTGGATCTACGCACCCTTGTAGATCACACAGCAGGAAGCGTTAAGAAACGTGGTTGATGTAGTGGAATGTCCTCATGTCCCTCGATCCGCCCCGCAAACCATCCCACGAACCGTCCCGCCATCCGTCCCACGATCCGCTCCGATCTAGTGCCGAACGGACCGCACCTCCGCGATCAGCACACGTACAGCTCGATGATGATCTCGGCCTTGTTGATCCAGCAAGCAAGACAGAGAAGTAGATGAGTTCTCCGGCAGCGTGACGATGCTTCGGTGGTGGTGAAGGATCTACTCCTGCAGGGCTCCACCGAGCTCCGCAGAAATACGATCTAGAGGTAAAACTATGGTGTCTAGATCTGAGTTGCACCTGGCAAAGTTGTGTCTCAAAAACCCTCAATACCTCTAGTATATATAGGAGGGAGGGAGGGGAGGAGGCAGCCTCAAACCCTCAAGGTTTGGCCGAAATTGGAGGTGGAGGAGTCCTACTCCAAGCCTACTTGGAGTAGGATTCCACCTTCCCACTTGGAAACTCTTTCCACCTTGTGTTTTTTCCTTCTCAAACCTTATGGGCCTTAGTGGGAAATTATTCCAGCCCACTAGGGGCTGGTTTATCTCTTCCCATAGCCCATGAGAACCCTTGGGGCGTGACACCCCTCCCGATGGTCCCCGACACCCCTCCCGGCACTCCCGGTACACTACCGATGAGCCCGAAACTTTTCCGGTGACCAAAACAGGACTTCCTATATATTAATCTTTACCTCCGGACCATTCCAGAGTTCCTCGTGAGGTCCTGGATCTCATCCGGGACCCCGAACAACTTTCGGTTACCAACACCTATAACTCAACTATACCGAAATGTCGCCGAACCTTAAGTGTGCAGACCCCGCGGGTTTGAGAACTATGTAGACATGCCCCGAGCAATATCCAATAGCGGGACCTGGATGCCCATATTGGATCCTACATATTCTTCGAAGATCTTATCGGTTGAACCTCAGTGTCAAGGATTCATATAATCCCGTATGTCATTCCCTTTGTCCTTCGGTATGTTACTTGCCCGAGATTTGATCGTCGGTATCCGCATACCTATTTTAATCTCGTTACCGGCAAGTCTCTTTACTCGTTATGTAATAGAAGATCCCGTGACTTACACTTAGTCACATTGCTTGCAAGGCTTTTGTGTGATGTTGTATTACCGAGTGGGCCCCGAGATACCTTTCCGTCACACGGAGTGACAAATCCCAGTCCTAATCCATACTAACTTAACGGACACCTTCGGAGATACCTTTAGAGCACCTTTATAGTCACCCAGTTACGTTGCGACGTTTGATGCACACAAAGTATTCCTCTGGTGCGAGTGAGTTATATGATCTCATGGTCATATGAACAAATACTTGACACGCAGAAAACAATAGCAATAAAACAACACGATCAATATGCTACGCTCATAGTTTGGGTCTTGTCCATCACATGATTTTCCTAATGATGTGATCCCGTTATCAAGTGACAACACTTGTTTATGGTCAGGAAACCTTGAACATCTTTGATCAACGAACTTGTCAACTAGAGGCTTACTAGGGACAATGTTTTGTCTATGTATCCACACATGTATTTGTGTTTCCAATCAATACAATTCTAGCATGGATAATAAACTAATATTATGAACAAGGAAATATAATAATAATTAATTTATTATTGCCTCTAGGGTATATTTCCAACAGTCTCCCACTTGCACTAGAGTCAATAATCTAGTTCACATCACCATGTGATTTCAACGAATCCAACACCCATATAGTTCTGGGGTCTGATCACGTCTTGCTCGTGAGAGAGGTTTTAGTCAATGGTTCTGAAACTTTCAGACCCGTGTGTTCTTTACAAATCTTTATGTCATCTTATAGATGCTACGACTACGTACTATTCGGAAATATTCCAAATATCTACTCTACTGTACGGATCCGTTTTACTACTCATAGTTATTCGGATTAGTGTCAAAGCTTGAATAAACGTAACCCTTTATGCCGAACTCTTTAACCACCTCCATAATCGAGAAAAATTCCTTAGTCCACTAGCTACTAAGGATAACTTTGTCCGCTGTTCTAGTGATTCAATCCTGGATCACCTTTTGTACCTCTTAACGGACTTGTGGCAAGGCACACATCAGGTGCGGTACACAACATGGCATACTGTAGAGTCTAAGGCTAAGGCATAGGGGACGACCTTCGTCCTTGCTCTTTCTTCTGCCGTGGTCGGGCTTTTGAGTCTTTTACTCAAATTCACACTCTACAACACAGCCAAGAACTCTTTCTTTGCTGATCTATTTTGAACTCCTTCAAAAACTTGTCAAGTCATGCATTTTGTTGAAACTTCTATTAAGCGTTTCGATCTATCTCCATAGATCTTGATGCTCAATGTTCAAGTAGCTCAATCCAGGTTTTCTTTTGAAAACCCCCTTTCAAACAACCTTTATGCAATACAGAAATTCTACATTACTTCCGATCAAAAATATGTCAACCACATATACTTTATCAGAAATACTATAGGGCTCCCACTCACTTCTGTGGAAATACAAGTTTCTCATAAAACTTGTACAAACCCAAAAGCTTTGATCATCTCATCAAAGCGTATATTCCAACTCCGAGATGCTTGCACCAGTCCATAAAAGGATCGCTGGAGCTTGCATACTTCTTAGTATCCTTAGGATCGACAAAATCTTCTCATTGTATCACATACAATCTTTCCTCAAGGAAACCGTCGAGGAAACAATGTTTTGACTTCCTATGTGCAATATTTCACAAATAATGCAACAACTACTAAGATAATTCCAACAGAGTTTTAGCATCGCTACGAGTGAGAAAGTCACATCATAGTAAACTCTTTGATCTTGTCGAAAACATCTTTGCGACAAGTCGATCTTTTCTTAATAGTGACTTATCACCATCATCGTCTGTCTTCCTTTCAAAGATCCATCTTTTCTTAATAGTCTTACTCCCATCAAGTAGTTCTTCCAAAGTCTACACTTTTTTATACATGGATCCTCTCTCGGATTTCATGGCTTCCAGCCATTTATCGAAATCCGGGCCCACCATCGCTTCTCCATAGCTCGTAGGTTCATTGTTGTTCAACAACATGACCTCCAAGACAGGGTTACCGTAGCACTCTGCACTAGTATGCGACCTTGTCGACCTATGAGGTTTGTAGTAACTTGATCCGAAGCTCAATGATCACCATCATTAGTTTCTACTTCAATTGGTGTAGGCGCCAGAGGAACATCTTCCTGCGCCCTGCTACACACTGGTTGAAGTGATGGTTCACTAACCTCATCAAGTTCCAGTACCCTCCCACTCAATTCTTTCGAGAGAAACCTTTCCTCGAGAAAGGACCCATTTCTTGAAACAAACACTTAGCTTCCGGATCTGAGATAGGAGATGCACCCAACTGTTTTGGATATTCTATGAAGTTGCATTTATCCGCTTTGGGTTCAAGCTTATCAGACTGAAACTTTTTCACATAAGCATCGCAACCCCAAACTTTTAAGAAATGACAGCTTAGGTTTCTCCAAACCATAATCTATACTGTGTCATCTCAACGGAAATACGCGGTGCCCTATTTAAAGTGAATGCGGTTGTCTCTAAGGCATAACCCACAGATGATAGTGGTAAATCGATAAGAGACATCATAGTATGCGCCATATCCAATAGGGCGTGGCTATCACGTTCGGACACACCATCACACTATGGTGTTCTAGGTGGCAGGAATTGCGAAACAATTTTCACATTGTCTTAACTCTGTACCAAAACTTGCAACTCAGATATTCATCTCTATGATCATATCGTAGACAATTTATCCTCTTGTCACGACGATCTTCACTCTGGAATAGCTTTAAACTTTTCAATATTTCAGACTTGTGACTCATCAAGTAAATACTCATGTATCTACTCAAATCATCAGTGAAGTAAGAACATAATGATATCCACTGCGTGCCTCAACACTCATTGGACTGCACACATAAAAAATGTATTACTTCCAACAAGTTACTTTCTTGTTCCATCTGAATGAAAACAAGGCCTTCAGTCATCTTGCCCGTGCGGTATGATTTGCATGCCACAAGTGATTCAAAATCAAGTGAGTCCAAATGATCCATCTGCATGGAGTTTTTTCATGCGCTCTACACCAACATGACTCAAGCGGCAGTGCCACGAGTAAGTGGTACTATCATTATTACTTTGTATCTTTTGGCGCCAATATTTTGAACATGTGTAGCACTACGATCGAGATTCAATAAACCATTGAGGGTAACTATTCAAGCAAATAGAATAATTAGTATTCTCTTTAAATGAATAATCGTATTGCAATAAACACGATCAAATCATGTTCATGCTCAACGCAAACACCAAATAACAATTATTTAGGTTTTACCACCAATCCCGATGATAGAGGGAGCGTGCGATGTTTGATCTCATCAACCTTGGAAATACTTCCAACACGTATCATCACCTCACCTTTAGCTAGTCTCCGTTTATACCGTAGCTTTCATTTCGAGTTACTAATCACTTAGCAACCAAATCGGTATCCAATACCCTCGTGCTACTAGGAGTACCAGTAAAGTACACATCAATATCATGTATATCAAATATACTTGTGTCGACTTTGCCAGCTTTATTATCTACCAAGTATCTAGGGTAGCTCCTCCTCAGTGACCGTTCCCCTCATAACAGAAGCACTTAGTCTCGGATTTGGGTTCAATTTTGGGTTCCTTCATTGGAGCAGCAACTGGTTTTCCGTTTCATGAAGTATCCCTTCTAGTCCTTGCCCTTCTTGAAACTTGTGGTTTTACTAACCATCAACAATTGATGCTCCTTCTTGATTTCTACTTTCGCAGTGTCAAACATTGCAAATCGCTCAAGGATCATCATATCTATCCTTGATATGTTTATAGTTCATCACGAAGGTCTAGCAGCTTGGTGGCAGTGACTTTGGAGAACCATCACTATCTCATCTGAAAGATTAAATCCAACTTGATTCAAGCGATTGTTGCACTTAGACGATCTGAGCACACACTCAACGATTGAGCTTTTCTATTTTACTTTGTAGACAAAGAATCTTGTCGGAGGTCTCTTACCTCTCAACAAGGGCACGAGCATGAAATTTCAATTTCATCTTTTAGAACATCTCTTATGTTCCGTGACGTTTCAAAACATCTTTGGCGCCTTGCTTGTAAGCTATTAAGTATTACGCACTGAACTATCACGTAGTCATCAAAAACGAGTATATCAGATGTTCGCAACATCCACATACGACGCTCGAGGTGCAGCACACCGAGTGGTGCATTAAGGACATAAGCCTTCTGCGCACCAATGAGGACAATCCTCAGTTTTACGGACTTAGTCCGCAAAGTTGCTACTATGAACTTTCAACTAATTTTTCTCTAGGAACATACAAAAAATAGTAGAGCTATAGCGCAAGCTACATCATAATTCGCAAAGACCATTAGACTATGTTCATGATAATTAGTTCAATTAATCATGTTACTTAAGAACTCCCACTCAAAAAGTACATCTCTCTAGTCATTTGAGTGGTACATGATCCAAATCCACTAACTCAAGTCCGATCATCACGTGAGTTGAGAATAGTCTCAGTGCTAAGCATCTCTATGCTAACCATATCAACTATATGATTCATGCTCAACCTTTCGGTCTCATGTGATCCGAGGCAACTGTTTTGCACCCGTTGTATGTGAACGTTGAGTCTATCACACCCGATCATCACGTGGTGTCTCGAAACGACGAACTGTTGCAATGGTGCACAGTCGGGGAGAAAACAATTTTGTCTTGAAATTTTAGTGAGAGATGACCTCATAATGCTACCGTCGTTCTTAAGCAAAATAAGGTGCATAAAAGGATTAACATCACATGCAATTCATAAGTGACATGATATGGCCATCATCATGTGCTTCTTGATCCCCATCACCAAAGCACCGAGACGACCTTTTTTTCACCGGCGCCACATCATGATCTCCATCTGTTGGGTAACGTAGCATAAATTCAAAATTTTCCTACGCATATTCAGATCTTCCTATGGAGAGACCAGCAACGAGAGAGGGGTAAGAGCATATTCATACCTTTGAAGATCGCTAAGCGGAAGCGTTGCTAGAATGCGGTTGATGGAGTCGTACTCGCAGCGATTCCGATCTAGTGCCGAACTACGGCACCTCCGCGTTCAACACACGTGCAGCCCGGTGACGTCTCCCGCACCTTGATCCAGCAAGGAGGAGGGAGAGGTTGGGGAAGAACTCCAGCAGCATGATGACATGGTGGCGATGGAGAGACGAGGTCTCCCGACAGGGCTTCGCCAAGCACCGACAGAGAGGAGGAGGAAGAAGGGCAGGGCTGCGCCGAGAGAGAGGGAAAACCGTGTCTCTCAATGGACAAAACCCCTTTCTATTTATAGGAGGAGGGGGGAGGGCTGCGCCACCCCTAGGGTTCCCTCCCTAGGGGCCGGCGTCCACCAGATGGGAGAGGGGGGCGGCGGCTAGGGTGGGAGGGGGTGTGGCACACCACCTGGTGGGCCTAAGGCCCACCTGCGCCTAGGGTTGCCCCCTCTCCCCACCACTTGCGCATTGGGCTGGGTGTGGGAGGCGCACCAGCCCACCTAGGGGCTGGTTCCCTCCCGCACTTAGCCCATCTAGCCTCTCGGGGTCGTTGCCCCCCTTCGGTGGACCCCCCGGGCCACCTCCGGTGGTCCCGGTGGTCCCGGTACGTTACCGGTGACGCCCGAAACACTTCTAGTGTCCGGAACCATCCGTCCTATATATCAATCTTTACGTACGGACCATTCCAGAGCTCCTCGTGACGTCCGGGATCTCATCCGGGACTCGGAACTACTTTCGGTGACCATGTATAACAATTCCCTATAACCCTAGCATCATCGAACCTTAAGTGTGTAGACCCTACGGGTTCGGGAGACAGGCAGACATGAGCGAGACACCTCTCTGGACAATAACCATCAGCGGGGTCTGGATACCCATGGTGGCTCCCACTTTCTCAACGATGATCTCATCGGATGAACCACGATGTCAAGGATTCAATCAATCCTGTATACGATTCCCTTTGTCTGTCGGTATAGAACTTGCCCGAGATTCGATCGTCGGTATACCTATACCTTGTTCAATCTTGTTACCGGTAAGTCTCTTTACTCGTTCCGTAGCACGTCATCGTGTGACTAACTCCTTAGTCACATTGAGCTCATGATGATGTTCTACCGAGTGGGCCCAGAGATACCTCTCCGTCACACGGAGTGACAAATCCCGATCTCGATTCGTACCAACCCAACAAACACTTTCGGAGGTACCCGTAGTGCACCTTTATAGTCACCCAGTTACGTTGTGACGTTTGATACACCCAAAGCACTCCTACGGTATCCGGGAGTTGCACAATCTCACGGTCGAAGGAAAATATACTTGACATTAGAAAAGCTTTAGCATACGAACAATACGATCTAGTGCTATGCTTAGGATTGGGTCTTGTCCATCACATCATTCTCCTAATGATGTGATCACGTTATCAATGACATCTAATGCCCATGATCAGGAAACCATGATCATCTATTGACTAACGAGCTAGCCAACTAGAGGCTTGCTAGGGACACATTGTGATCTATTTATTCACACATGTATTACTGTTTCCTGTTAATACAATTATAACATGAACTATAGACGATTATCATGAACTAGGAAATATGATAATAACCATTTTATTATTGCCTCTAGGGCATATTTCCAACACTCTCCCACTTGCACTAGAGTCAATAATCTAGTTAGATTGTGATGTATCGAACACCCATAGCATTATGGTGTTGATCATGTTTTGCTCGTGGAAGATCCGTGTGTACTTTAAAAATATCTATCACTCCACTCTGGACATGGTCCTGGATGGAATTGTAGCGGCGTTTGATTTGCTTCGTCTTCCGGTGAAACCTGGGCTCCTTGGCTATGGCAATGGTTCCAGTGTTATCACAGAAGAGTGTCATTGGACCCGACGCGCTTGGAACCACTCCAAGGTCGGTGATGAGCTCCTTCATCCAAATTCCTTCATGAGCTGCTTCTGAAGCAGCTATGTACTCCGCTTCACATGTAGATGCTGCCACGACTTCTTGCTTGCTGCTGCACCAGCTCACTGCCCCACCATTCAACACATATACGTATCTGGTCTGTGACCTAGAGTCATCCGGATCTGTGTCGAAGCTAGCGTCGACGTAACCCTTTACGACGAGCTCTTCGTCACCTCCATAAACGAGAAACATTTCCTTAGTCCTTTTCAGGTACTTAAGGATATTCTTGACCGCTGTCCAGTGTTCCATACCTGGATCACTTTGGTACCTCCCTACCAAACTGATGGCAAGGTTTATATCAGGTCTAGTACACAGCATGACATACATTAGAGAGCCCACGGCTGAAGCGTAGGGGACAGAACTCATCTTCTCTCTATCTGTTGCCGTGGTTGGCGACTGAGTCTTACTCAATCTCATACCTTGCAAAACTGGCAAGAACCCTTTCTTTGAGTTTTCCATATTGAACTTCTTCAATATCTTGTCAAGGTATGTACTTTGCGAAAGACCTATGAGGCGTCTTGATCTATCTCTATAGATCTTGATGCCTAATATGTATGCAGCTTCTCCAAGGTCCTTCATTGAAAAACTCTTGTTCAAATAGGCCTTTATGCTCTCCAACATCTCTATATTATTCCCCATCAATAATATGTCATCCACATATAGTATGAGGAAAGCTACAGAGCTCGCACTCACTTTCTTGTACAGACAGGCTTCTCCGTAAACCTGTAAGAACCCAAACGCTTTAATCACCTCATTAAAGCGAATGTTCCAACTCCGAGATGCTTGCACCAGCCCATAGATGGAGCGCTGGAGCTTGCACACTTTGTTAGCACCCTTAGGGTCGACAAAACCTTCTGGTTGCATCATATACAACTCTTCCTTAAGGTTCCCGTTAAGGAATGCTGTTTTGACGTCCATTTGCCAAATTTCATAATCATAAAAGGCGGCAATTGCTAACATGATTCGGACTGATTTCAGCTTCGCTACGGGAGAGAAAGTCTCTTCGTAGTCAACTCCTTGAATTTGTCGAAAACCCTTTGCGACAAGTCGAGCTTTGTAAACGGTTACATTACCGTTTGCATCAGTCTTCTTCTTGAAGATCCATTTATTTTCTATGGCTCGCCGGTCATCGGGCAAGTCCAGGAAAGTCCATACTTTGTTCTCATACATGGATCCTATCTCAGATTTCATAGCCTCAAGCCATTTGTTGGAATCCGGGCCCGCCATCGCTTCTTCATAGTTTGAAGGTTCACCGTTGTCTAACAACATGATTTCCATCACAGGGTTGCCGTAGCACTCTCGTGAGGAGCGCGCCCTTGTGGACCTTCGCGGTTCAGTAGTAACTTGATCCGAAGCTTCATGATCATCATCATTAACTTCCTCTTCAGTCGGTGTAGGCGCCACAGGAACAACTTCCCGCGCTGCGCTACTATCCTGTTCGAGAGGGGGTGTAATTACCTCATCAAGTTCTACCTTCCTCCCACTTACTTCTTTCGAGAGAAACTCTTTCTCTAGAAAGGATCCGTTCTTGGCAACAAAGGTTTTACCTTCGGATCTAATATATAAGGTATACCCAATAGTTTCCTTAGGGTATCCTATGAATACGCATTTCTCCGCTTTGGGTTCGAGCTTTTCTGGTTGAAGTTTCTTCACATAAGAATCGCAGCCCCAAACTTTAAGAAACGACAACTTAGGTTTCTTGCCAAACCATAGTTCATATGGTGTCGTCTCAACGGATTTAGACGGTGCCCTATTTAAAGTGAATGCTGCAGTTTCTAATGTGTATCTCCAAAATGATAGCGGTAAGTCGGTAAGTGACATCATAGATCGTACCATATCTAATAAAGTGCGATTACGACGTTCACACACTCCGTTGCGTTGCGGTGTGCCAGGCGGCGTCAGTTGTGAAACGATTCCACACTTCCTTATGTGTGTGCCAAACTCGTGACTCAAATATTCTCCTCCACGATCAGATCGTAGACATTTAATTTTTTCTATCACGTTGATTCTCAACCTCACTCTAAAATTCCTTGAACTTTTAAAACGTCTCAGATTTGTGCTTCATCAAGTAGATATACCCATACCTACTCAAATCATCGGTGAGAGTGAGAACATAACGATAACCACCGCGAGCTTCAACGTTCATTGGACAAGACACATCAGTATGTATTATTTCCAATAAGTCGGTTGCTCTCTCCATTATTCCTGAGAATGGAGTCTTAGTCATCTTGCCCATGAGGCACGGTTCGCATGTGTCAAATGATTCAAAGTCAAGAGACTCTAATAGTCCATCAGTATGGAGCTTCTTCATGCGCTTAATGCCGATATGACCAAGGCGACAGTGCCACAAGTATGTGGGAGTATCATTATCAACTTTACATCTTTTGGTACTCACACTATGAATATGTGTAACATCACGATCAAGATTCATCAAGAATAAACCATTCACCAGCGGAGCATGACCATAAAACATATCACTCATATAAATAGAACAACCATTATTCTCTGACTTAAATGAGTAGCCGTCTCGCATTAACCAAGACCCTGATACAATGTTCATGCTTAAAGCTGGTACTAAATAACAATGATTAAGGTCTAAAACTAATCCCGATGGTTGATATAGAGGTAGCGTGCCGACGGCGATCACATCGACCTTTGAACCATTCCCGACGCGCATCGTCACCTCGTCCTTGGCCAGTCTCCGCTTATTCTGCAGTTCCTGCTTTGAGTTGCAAATGTGAGCAACAACACCGGTATCAAATACCCAGGAGCTACTACGAGCGTTGGTAAGGTACACATCAATAACATGTATATCACATATACCTTTAACGTTGCCGGCCTTCTTGTCCGCTAAGTATTTGGGGCAGTTCCGCTTCCAGTGACCCTTTCCCTTGCAATAGAAGCACTCAGTCTCAGGCTTGGGTCCGTTCTTTTTCTTCTTCCCGGCATCTGGCTTACCGGGTATGGCAACAGCTTTGCCGTCTTTCTTGAAGTTCTTCTTACCCTTGCCTTTCTTGAAACTAGTGGTCTTGTTGACTATCAACACTTGATGCTCTTTCTTGATTTCTACTTCTGCAGACTTGAGCATCCAGTACAACTCGGGAATGGTCTTCTCTATCCCTTGCATGTTGTAGTTAAGCACAAAGCCTTTGTAGCTTGGTGGGAGAGACTGGAGGATTCTGTCAATTATATCATCATCCGGAAGTTCGACTCCAAGTGAACTCAGACGACCGTGTAACCCAGATATTTTGAGTATGTGCTCACTGACAGAACTGTTCTCCTCCATCTTACAACTAAAGAACTTGTCGGAGACTTCATATCTCTCGACACGGGCATGAGCTTGAAAAACTAGCTTCAGCTCCTGGAACATCTCATATGCCCCATGTTGCTCAAAACGCCTTTGGAGCCCCGTTTCTAAACTGTATAACATGCCACACCTAACCAGAGAGTAGTCATCACTCCACGTTTGCCAGAAGTTCAGAATGTCCTGGGCTGATGCGGGAGCGGGAGGGTCACCTAGCGGCGCATCAAGGACATAAGCCTTTTTAGCTGCTTCAAGGATGAGCTTCAAGTTGCGAACCCAGTCCGCATAGTTGCTACCATCATCTTTCAGCTTGTTTTTCTCTAGGAATGCGTTGAAATTGAGGTTGACGTTGGCCATCTACAATATTTATAAAGACAACTTTTAGACTAAGTTCATGACAATTAAGTTCACTTAATCAAATTAAGTATGAACTCCCACTTAAATCGACATCCCTCTAGTCATCTAAGTGATACATGATCCATGTTGACTAACCCGTGTCCGAACATCACGTGAGACGGACTAGTCACCATGGTGAGCAACTTCATGCTGATCGTATTCAACCATACGACTCATGTTAAACCTTTCAGTCTCTTGTATTCGAGGTCATGTCTGTACATGCTAAGCTTGTCGAGTCAACCTAGGTGTTTCGCGTGTGTAAATCTGGCTTACACCCGTTGTATGCGAACGTTAGAATCTATCACACCCGATCATCACGTGGCGCTTCGAGACAACGAACCTTCGCAACGGTGCACACTTAGGGGAATACATTCTTGAAATTTTAGGAGGGATCATCTTATTATGCTACCGTCATTCTAAGCAATAAGATGTAAAACATGATAAACATCACAATGCAATCATATAGTGACATGATATGGCCATTATCATCTTTGCTCTTTCGATCTCCATCTTCAGGCATCGCATGATCATCATCGTCACCGGCGTGACACCATGATCTCCATCATCATGATCTCCATCATCGTGTCTCCGTGAATTCGTCACGCCAACTACTACTATCACTACTACTATAGCTAACCGTTAGCAATGAAGTAAAAGTAGTAAGCACATGGCGTTGCATCTCATACAATAAATTAAGACAACTCCTCTGGCTCCTGCCGGTTGTCATACTCATCGACATGCAAGTCGTGAAACCTATTACAATAATATGATCATCTCATACATCATACATGCAACATCACAACTTTGGCCATATCACATCACATGTCAAACCCTGCAAAAACAAGTTAGACGTCCTCTAATTATTGTTGCAAGTTTTTACGTGGCTGATTTGGGTTTCTAGCAAGAGCACCTTCTTACCTACGTGACAGCCACAACGATGATATGCCAAAGCTATTTACCCTTCATAAGGACCCTTTTCATCAAATCCAATCCGACTAGAGTAGGAGAGACAGACACCCGCTAGCCACCTTTATGCACGGTGTGCATGTGTGTCGGTGGAACCAGTCTCACGTAAGCGTACGTGTAAAGTCGGTCCGGGCTGCTTCATCCCACGATACCGCCGGAAAAGAATAAGACTAGTAGCGGCAAGCAAATTGACAAATCATCGCCCACAACTGTTGTGTTCTACTCGTGCATAGAATCTACGGATAGAAAACCTCGCTCGGATGCCACTGTTGGGTAACGTAGCATAAATTCAAAATTTTCGTACGCATATTCAGATCTTCCTATGGAGAGATCAGCAACGAGAGAGGGGTAAGAGCATCTTCATACCTTTGAAGATCGCTAAGCGGAAGCGTTGCTAGAACGCGGTTGATGGAGTCGTACTCGCAGCGATTCCGATCTAGTGCCGAACTACGACACCTCCGCGTTCCACACACGTGCAGCCCGGTGACGTCTCCCGCACCTTGATCCAGCAAGGAGGAGAGAGAGGTTGGGGAAGAACTCCAGCGGCACGACGGCGTGGTGTCGATGGAGAGACGAGGTCTCCCGGCAGGGCATCGCCAAGCACCGGTAGAGAGGAGGAGGAAGAAGGGCAGGGCTGCGCCGAGAGAGAGGGAAAACCGTGTCTCTCAATGGCCAAAACCCCTTTCTATTAATAGGAGGAGGGGGAGGGCTGCGCCACCCCTAGGGTTCCCTCCCTAGGGGCCGGCGGCCACCAGATGGGAGAGGGGTGCGGCGGCTAGGGTGGGAGGGGGTGTGGCGCACCACCTGGTGGGCCTAAGGCCCACCTGCGCCTAGGGTTGCCCCCTCTCCCCACCACTTGCACATTGGGTTGGGTGTGGGAGGCGCACCAGCCCACCTAGGGGCTGGTTCCCTCCCGCACTTAGCCCATCTAGCCTCTCGGGTCGTTGCCCCCCTTCGGTGGACGCCCGGGGCCACCTCCGGTGGTCCCGGTGGTCCTGGTACGTTACCGGTGACGCCCGAAACACTTCCGGTGTCCGAAACCATCCGTCCTATATATCAATCTTTACCTCCGGACCATTCCAGAGCTCCTCGTGACGTCCGGGATCTCATCCGGGACTCTGAACAACTTTCGGTAACCTCGTATAACAATTCCCTATAACCCTAGCGTCATCGAACCTTAAGTGTGTAGACCCTACGGGTTCGGGACACAGGCAGACATGACCGAGACACCTCTCTGGCCAATAACCATCAGTGGGGTCTGGATACCCATGGTGGCTCCCAATTGCTCCATGATGATCTCATCGGATGAACCACGATGTCAAGGATTCAATCAATCCCGTATACGATTCCCTTTGTCTGTTGGTATAGAACTTGCCCGAGATTCGATCGTCGGTATACCTATACCTTGTTCAATCTCGTTACCGGTAAGTCTCTTTACTCGTTCCGTAGCACGTCATCGTGTGACTAACTCCTTAGTCACATTGAGCTCATGGTGATGTTCTACCGAGTGGGCCCAGAGATACCTCTCCGTCACACGGAGTGACAAATCCCGATGTCGATTCGTACCAACCCAACAAACACTTTCTGAGGTACCCGTAGTGCACCTTTATAGTCACCCAGTTATGTTGTTACGTTTGATACACCCAAAGCACTCCTACGATATCCGGGAGTTGCACAATCTCACAGTTGAAGGAAAAGATACTTGACATTAGAAAAGCTTTAGCATACGAACAATACGATCTAGTGTTATGCTTAGGATTGGGTCTTGTCCATCACATCATTCTCCTAATGATGTGATCCCGTTATCAATGACATCTAATGCCCATGATCAGGAAACCATGATCATCTATTGACTAACGAGCTAGCCAACTAGAGGCTTGCTAGGGACACATTGTGATCTATTTATTCACACATGTATTACTGTTTCTTGTTAGTACAATTATAACATGAATGATAGACGATTATCATGAACAAGGAAATATGATAATAACCATTTTATTATTGCCTCTAGGGCATATTTCCAACACCATCATCATGATCTCCATCAACGTGTCGCCATCCGGGTTGTCGTGCTACTTATGCTATTACTACTAAAGCTACATCCTAGCAATATAGTAAACGCATCTGCAAACACAAACGTTATTTTAAAGACAACCCTATGGCTCGTGCCGGTTGCCATACCATCAACATGGAAGTCGATATTAACTATAACAACATGATCATCTCATACATCCAATATATCACATCACGTAATTGACCATATCATATCACAAGCATACCCTGCAAAAACAAGTTAGACGTCCTCTAATTGTTGTTGCATGTTTTACGTGGCTGCTATGGGTATCTAGTAGATCGCATCTTACTTACGGAAAAACCACACCGGAGATGTGCAAATTGCTATTTAACCTCTCCAAGGACCGCATCAATCAAAACCAATTCAACTAAGGTTGAATAAATTGACACCCGCCAGCCATCTTTATGCAACGAGGTCGCATGTCAAGCGATGAAACCAGTCTTTCGTAAGCGTACGAATAATGTCGGTCCGGGCCGCTTCAATCCAACAATACCGCCGAATCGAGAAAAGACTAAGGAGGGCAGCAAATCAACATCACCGTCCACAAAACCCTTTGTGATCTACTCGAGATTACATCTACGCATGAACCTAGCTCATGATGCCACTGTTGGGGAACGTTGCATGGGAAACAAAAAAAATTCCTACGCACACGAAGACCTATCATGGTGATGTCCATCTACGAGAGGAGATTTGGATCTACGTACCCTTGTAGATCGCACATCAGGAAGCGTTAAGAAACGCGGTTGATGTAGTGGAACGTCCAAACGTCCCTCGATCCACCCCGCGAACCGTCCCGCTATCCGTCCCACGATTCGCTCCGATCTAGTGCCGAACAGACGACACCTCCGCGTTCAGCACACATAAAATTCAGTCGGTTATAGTCCCAGGGTAGGGTCATAGGCCTGCCCTATAGGTCCTACCCAAGGACTACCCTTCATAAGGGACAAGGCCCTTAGTCAGTTCCGGCTGAATTAAGGACTTCCCATCATCCAGTCGGTGACGATTCCTCCATCATCCAGTCGGAGATGAGCATTCGGAACGTATCAAACTTACTGACTGGATTCCACTCTGTACATCGTAACCCCCGTGGAGGGCAACGGTCATACGTTTTCATGTACCATTATTAGCATTTAAGGCATACGTTACCTGTAACGTAGGCATTTATTCGCCACTACACCACCCCTGTGCACCGAACCGTTGTGAAGGGCAGCGCACTCTGTATAAGCCACCCTTTCCCACTGGTGCAGGGGTTAGCATTTCACTGTAATTCATATTCCACTCGACATCAAGCTCCCAAGAGCACTGAGACGTAGGGCTTTTACCTCCACCGTAGAGGGGCCTGAACTCATACAACCTTGCCGTAGCTAAGGCTCTGCCCATCCTTTCGTACCCTACACATCTACTGTCAGACTTATACCCACGACAGTTGGCGCCCACCGTGGGGCAGGCGTCTAAGCGACTTCCGGCGAGTTTGCGGCTACATCCTTTCGTCATGTCGTCTGGTGGATATTTGTGCATGGGTCGTGAGATCCTCTTCGGCGCACTCTCCTTCATCGTCGACGATTCGGCATGGCTTCGGGATGCGCCTCTCGATGTCGAGGCGCTCCCCAGTCGTGGGGCTACGCACTTCCGTGCCGGCGCTCGCGACACCCTTCTTCTCCAGCAGTCGGCTCCGGTGTCGATCTTTGCTCTCGTCATGCGCCGCAACAAGCGGTCTCGCCGTCCGCGGCTCCAGCGTTGGGTGCGACACGCCCAGGCGCGCCAGAACGCGTCCTTTCAAGTGGCGGTCCTCGAGTCGGTTGTGGTTGCGCCGCTGTCCCAGCGCCCGGACTCAGTTCCGACTGAGTTGCCTTCCGAGTACTTGGGTCGCGGGCCTGCAGCCGAAGTTCACATGGCCAATTCCCATGAAAGTCCCCGCCAAACTGGTCGGAATGAGCACGAGGTCGGCGAGACATCAGGTGATCGCCGTCAGCCCCGCCGTTCTGCCAGTTGACGCACTCGTCACAGCAACATGGAGGTGTTCCGCACACCCGTCCCTAACTTGGTTGCCGCCGCCAAGATAGCCGATTCCCTCCAGCCAACTGATTCAGAGGCTGGCAGAGGGATCGAGAAGATTCGTGCCCTGTTGCACATGGCGCAACAGCAGAATTCGGCGGTCTCCCAGTCGCACAACAGGATCCACAACGGTTCTGTTCACGCGAACACGCATCGGTCAGTTTTCAGCCCCGATTCTCATCAGCGACACAGAGGAGGCAGCCGTTCCATGAATCGTGAAGATCGTCGCCGCTCACGCACCCCTCCGCGGGGTGGGCCCTACGGCCCCGACATCATGATGATCGGCGTTCGGTCGGTGACACTTATGATCCAAGGCCCGACGCAAGAGAATGCATCGCCCAGAGGAAGGTCGACAGGAGCCGAGCCCACCGCGATGGCCACGATAGAGACCGCCCGAGTGGGAGTAGTACCATCGTCTCTGGTCCCGAGTGTTTCAGTCGGGCCATCCGTTCGGCTGACATCCCTCCCAACTTCCGATTGGCGACGGGGATCAGCAAGTTTACAGGAGAATCGAAGCCAGAAATGTGGCTGGACGACTACCGAGTGGCAGTCCAGATCGGTGGCGGAGATGACCAGGTCGCCATGAAACATCTCCCCCTGATGCTCGACGGCTCGGCACGGGCGTGGCTGAACCAGTTAGCCCCTTCAAGCATCTACAGCTGGGCAGATCTGGCCCGAGTATTCATCAGGACCTTCGAAGGGACGTGCAAACGCCCTGCTGGTCTCGTGGAGCTCCAGCACTGTGTCCAGAAGCAGAATGAACCCCTGCATGATTTCATCCAGCATTGGACAACCCTCTACCACACGGTGGAGAATGTCACAGAGCACCAAGCAGTCTGCGCCTTCAAGGCAGGCGTGCGGTACAGAGATCTGTACCTGAAGTTCGGTCGGACAGGCGACATCTCCATGAGAAAGATGATGGAGATAGCGGCACACTACGCAAATGGTGAAAAGAGGACCGCATTCGTAGCGGCAAGCATAAAGAAGTCACCGATGGATATGGGAACAACACTCGGAAGCAGAAGCAGAAAGCTCCGTCCACTCCGCAGGCAGAGGCCGCAGCCGTTACCAATGCCAAGTTCAAAGGCAAGGGGAAGGCTCAGTTCACCCCCAAGAAGAAGAAGTTCGGAAACCACATCCTGGAACAGCCATGTCCGATCCACACGAAGATGGATGAAGAAGGCAACGCCATATTTCCGAAGCATACCACTCGGCAATGTCGCCTCCTGATACAAGGGTTCGGCGAAGGGCAGCCGAGTGAAAAGGACAATGAACAGGATGAGGAGGACAAGGAGGATCCGTTCCCCCAAGTCCATGCAACACTGATGATTTTTGCCGACGTGGAAAGCAAGAGTCGACTGAAGCTGGTGAACAGGGAGGTGAACATGGCCACCCCAACCAACCCCACGTTCCTCAAATGGTCTCAGACTGCGACGCCTTTGACCAGTCGGATCATCCAGCACACGTGCCCACCCCAGGGAGGTAGACTCTGGTTGTCGACCCGGTGGCGGAAGGAGTCCGACTGCGCAAAGTCCTCATGGACGGCGGCATCGGCTTGAACATCATGTACGCCGACACTCTCAAGGGGATGGGCATTCCGATGTCCAAACTTAGCGAGAGCAGCATGCAGTTCCACGGAGTCGTCCCTGGACGAAAGGCCAAGTCACTCGGCCAAATCGCGTTGGATGTCGTCTTCGGCTCCGACAAGAACTTCCGCAAGGAAAAGCTGACATTCGAGGTGGTGGACTTCCAGAGTGCATACCACGCAATTCTCGGCCGTCTAGCGTATGCGCGTTTCATGGCCCTTCCATGTTACATATACCTGAAGCTGAAGATGCCAGGTCCCAAAGGTGTGATCACTATCACAGGCAATCAGCAGCGGGCCGAAGAGTGTCTGCAGCAGGGTTCGAGGATCGCCGATCAGCAGATGGCTGTCCTCGAGCTCGAAGAGTACAAGAAGACAGCCGACCCCGCTGACTTGATGCGTTCGAAGAAGCCAGCTTCGGAGTCCGCATTCCAGTCGGCGGGAGAAACGAAGAAGGTCAGCATCCACCCGACGGACGACACCGCTGCCCCGACGAACATCTCCACCGCCCTCGATCCAAAACAGGAAGCCGAGCTCACCCAATTCCTCAGTGAGAACTGGGACATTTTCGCATGGAAGCCCACTGACATGCCAGGTGTACCCAGGGTGTTGGCTGAGCACCGACTGCATGTGGATCCTGCTGCTCGGCCTGTCCGAGAACGCCTGCGTCGGTCCGCCGCGCACAAGAGGAAGGCAATCGGGGAAGAGGTCGCTAAGCTTTTGGCAGCCAACTTCATTCGCGAGGTACACCACTCCGAGTGGCTCGCCAATGTTGTCATGGTGCCCAAGAAGGACAAGTCTCTCCGAATGTGCATCGAATTCAAGCATCTCAATAAGGTCTGCCCGAAAGACCATTTCCCGCTCCCCCGCATTGATCAAATTGTCGATTCGACTGCGGGTTGCGAGCGTTTGTCATTTCTCGATGCCTACTCGGGCTATCATCAGATCCGTCTGTATGGCCCCGATGAATTAAAAACAGCCTTCATCACCCCATTCGGGTGCTTCTGCTACATCACTATGCCATTCGGTTTGAAGAACGCAGGAGCAACTTTTATGCGCATGATCCAAAAATGCCTCCTTGACCAGATTGGTCGAAATGGGGAGGCGTATATGGATGATATCGTAGTCAAGTCACGCAAAGGTTCCGACCTGCTGACTGACTTGGCAGAAACACTCGCCAACCTTCGTAGGTACGATATGAAGCTCAGCCCAGCCAAATGTTCATTCGGTGTTCCCAGCGGAAAGTTACTCGGTTTCTTCGTTTCCGAACAAGGGATCGATGTCAACCCCGAAAAGATCGGGACCATCGCCTGAGTAGAGCGGCCGGTCAAAATACACGATGTTCAAAGGCTCATAGGTTGCCTAGCGGCTTTGAGCAGGTTTATCAGTCGACTCGGCGAGAAGGCACTACCTCTGTACCGACTCATGAAGAAATCAGATACTTCCGAGTGGACAGGCGAAGCCCAAATCGCATTCGACGACCTCAAAGTCCTACTTTCCATCCAGCCGGTTCTTACTGCTCCGCTCAGTAAAGAACCCCCTCTACTGTACATCGCGGCTACAAATCAAGTCGTCAACACTGTTCTCACAGTCGAACGCGAAGAAGAAGGCAAATCATACAAGGTTCAGCGGCCAGTGTATTATTTTTCCGAAGTCCTGACTCCTTCCAAGCAGAGGTATCCCCACTATCAAAACTTATTTACGGGATTTACATGACTGCAAAGAAGGTGGCTCATTATTTCCAAGACCACTCGGTGTCTGTCGTTTCTGATGCTCCGTTGTCGGAAATCCTCCACAATCGGGACACATCAGGTCGAGTGGCGAAGTGGGCAATGGAGATGTTATACTGCGACATCAAGTTCGAGGCCAAGAAAGCTATAAAGTCTCAAGCTCTGGCTGACTTCATAGCAGAATGGGTAGAACAACAGCAACCGACTCACATCTACTCGGCTCATTGGACAATGTTCTTCGATGGGTCCAAGATGTTGAATGGCTCCGGTGCTGGCATTGTGATCATATCGCCAAGAGGTGACAAGCTCAAGTATGTGTTGCAGATACATTTCGATTCCTCCAACAACGAGGCAGAGTATGAAGCTCTCCTTTATGGATTGCGCATGGCCATCACACTCGGCGTCCGTCGCCTAATGGTCTATGGCGATTCAGATTTGGTGGTTAATCAAGTGATGAAGGAGTGGGACGTAAGGAACCCCACCATGACTACCTACTGCAACGCGGTGAGGAAGCTCGAGAAAAAGTTTGAAGGTCTGGAACTCCACCATGTTCCGCGACTGAAAAACCAAGCAGCTGATGAACTAGCGAAACTTGGATCCACTCGGAGACCAGTCCCGAGTGATGTGTGCCTCGAGCACCTACACCTTCCCTCAGTTAAAGAAGATCCCTTCACAGAGGAACCAGTACAACCAAAGAGCTCGACATATCCGACTGAAGTCGAGGTCCCCGCTGTGGTTGATCTGATCATGGAGATTCTTGCTATCATCCCCGATTGGACTGTACCGTTCATTGCGTACATCCTAAGGTGAGAATTACCAGAAGATGAGGTCCAAGCCAGACAGATCGTCCGCAGGTCGAAGTCGTTCACCATCATTGATGGCCAGTTGTACAAAGAAAGTGTTTCAGGCGTCCTTCAACGATGCATCTCCCCTGAGGAGGGGCAGTTAATCCTGGAAGAAATTCACACGGGAACCTGTGGTCATCATGCCTCCTCAAGAGCAATCGTCGCCAAAGCATTCAGAGCTAGTTTCTTCTGGTTGCAGGCGAATGAAATGGCGAAGGAAATGGTCGACCGATGCGAAGGCTGTCAATTGTACTCGAACAAGTCTCACAAGCCAACATCCGCGCTGAAGACAATCCCTCTTGTCTGGCTGTTTGCAGTATGGGGATTGGATACAGTCAGTCCATTCAGGACAGGCCAAGGGGGATTCACACATCTGTTGGTGGCAGTCGACAAGTTCACAAAATGGATTGAAGCCAAGCCCATCAAGAAGTTCGACGCCCTTACGGCCATCAAATTTTTCAGGGACATCATCTCCAGATTTGGAGTACCGCACAGCATAATCAGTGACAATGGCACAAACTTTGACTCAGTCAGATTCAAAGGTTTCTGTGCAGGCCAAGGTATCCGAGGGGATTTTGCACCTGTGGCGCATCCTCAAACGAACGGGCAAGCAGAGCGGGCGAATGGACTTATTCTTCAAGGGTTGAAGCCTCGACTCCTGCGAGAAGTGGGACATGCTTCCGGCGCATGGGTCACCGAGCTGCCTTCAGTGCTGTGGGGTCTCTGCACAACCCCAAATAGATCTACAGGGCGATCACCGTTCTTCCTCGTTTACAGAGGAGAGGCAGTCTTTCCGAGTGACTTGCTTCACAACGCTCCACGAGTCGAACTCTTCTCCGAAGCCGAAGCAGAGCAAGCCATGCAAGCCGGAGTGGATCTTCTAGAAGAAGAGCGCGAGATGGCACTGAGTCGCTCAACCATTTATGAACAAGATCTGCGGCGTTTTCACGCGCGACACGTCAGGAGTCGTTCATTCCAAGCAGGCGACCTGGTGCTCCGAGTGGATCAGCAGAGACCTCACAAGTTGGCTCCCTCCTGGGAAGGACCCTTCATCATCTCCAAGATTCTGAACAACGGTGCATATCGACTCTACAACCTCGACAAGGAAATGGATGAGCCGCGAGCATGGAACGGAGATCTCCTGAAGCGCTTCTACACGTGACCGCCGACTGGGGCAATGTAAAGAACAAGTATCATCGAAGTAAGACAAAGCAGATTGATTTTTTGCAGATTCAAGATTCTTCCACGTTGGCAGACTCCGGTCTAAAAAAAAGTGTGCACTAATCGTCACACTCAGGGACTTAGCTGCGATCCAGAATCGCCTAAGTACAAACTTTCTCCGAGTGTGCACTAAACGTCACACTCGGGGACTTAGCTGCGATCCAGAATCGCCTAAGTACAAACTTTCTCCGAGTGTGCACTAAACGTCACACTCGGGACTTAGCTGCGATCCACAATCGCCTAAGTACAAACTTTCTCCGAGTGTGCACTAAACGTCACACTCGGGGACTTAGCTGCGATCCAGAATCGCCTAAGTACAAACTTTCTCCGAGTGTGCACTAAACGTCACACTCGGGGACTTAGCTGCGATCCAGAATCGCCTAAGTACAAACTTTCTCTGAGTGTGCACTAAACATCACACTCGGGGACTTAGTTGCGATCCAGAATCTCCTAAGTACAAACTCTCTCCAAGTGTGCACTAAAAGTCGCACTCGAGGACTTAGCTGCGACCCAGAATCGCCTAAGTAAAAAGATTCCTTCGAGTATATCCTCGAGATCCACTCGGAGGCTTAGCAGACTCTCATCGAGGCTCATGTGGATGTCAAGACAACTGACAACTACATGAGTATCAACTCGCTCCAAGTGTGCACTAAACGTCACACTCGGGGACTTAGCTGCGATCCAGAATCGCCTAAGTACAAACTCTCTCCAAGTGTGCACTAAAAGTCGCACTCTGGGACTTAGCTGCGATCCAGAATCGCCTAAGTAAAAAGATTCCTTCGAGTGTATCCTCGAGATCCACTCGGAGGCTTAGCAGACCCTCATCGAGGCTCATGTGGATGTCAAGACAACTGACAACTACATGAGCATCAACTCGCTTCGAGTGTGCACGAGAAGCCGCACTCGGGGACTTAGCTGCGATCCAGAATCGCCTAAGTAAAAAGCTTCCTTCGAGTGTATCCTCGAGATCCACTCGGAGGCTTAGCAGGCCCTCATTGAGCCTCATGTGGATGTCAAGACAACTGACAACTACATGAGTATCATCTCGCTCCGAGTGCGCACGAGATGCCGCACTCGGGGACTTAGCCGCGATCCAGAATCGCCTAAGTCAAAAGATTCTTGGTGTCAGAAAAAGCCAAACAAAAACCACAGACTCAAATCGTGTCAGAAAATAAACTTGGCGAAAGAACAGCAAAATATTCGATTCGAATTCAATATTGGTTCAACGATAGTCGGTTCGGTGTAGATCAAGCTTATCCACACCGAACCACGAATGTGACGGCCAACAGCAGTGGCCAAAGTTTGATACAAATACCACTCGGCATACCGAGGTTAAGTTTTTCAAGCATCGTCAGGGCTGGCACTGGGACTGGCAGGCTCCACGAAAGTGTCGAGGTCGATCCCGTCTGCGATCCGAGTGGCGCTCTCAAGGAAGGTCTCCATGAAATCTTCGAACCGAAGCTTCTTGGTGTTGGCGACCTGCAACGCTTTCAGCTTCTCTTCGCCCGCTTCCTTGCAGTGCACTCGGACCAGCGACAGCGCCACGTCCGCACCACAGCGAGCAGCAGACTTCTTCCACGCCTGCACCCGGTTCGGGACGTCCTCCAGCCGAGTCATCAACCCTTCTATCTCCCGCCGGGACTCGTCTTCGGGGCACAACTCCTTGTCGATTCGACCGACGACCTCTCTCAGGCGACCGATGAAAGGTCCCACTTTGCCCAGGCGAATGTGCGCTCGGAGCATGTCTCGATTGGCGTCGTCGCTGTGTGGAACGTTCGGAATAACCGACCGCTCAACGTCAGCTGCTTCAGCCTCATCGTCCATACAAAAATCTGCAGAGACAAGACGAGGAGAAAGTAAGCGCAAAATGAAATACAAAGTCAACAAGCACTCAGAATAAACTTACCACCGAGCACCGCAATCATCTTCCTAGCCCAGTCACTGACTTACTTCTCCTGGGATATGCATCGACTGTTCATCACCTTCATCTGACCCATCAACTCAGTTCTTTGCTTCCCCATTTTCTCAATTTCGGCCACCAATGCCTTGTTTGCCTCATGGGACTCCTCCAAGGATTTCTCTCGTTCAGCAAGTGCACCCTTCACGCCAGCTAAGTCATGCACAGCTGCCTCTAGTTCCACAGCAAGCTAAATCTTTTCAACCTTCAGAGCGTTGTACACTGATCCCATCTCGCAAGTCTTCTGCAAATCAGCGCGAAGAGAAGATTAGACAAATTCAGCAAGGAAAACAATAAAACCTCAAAGTTCTTCAGACCACTGCCGACGCAAGCAGTCGACAGCGGTCTCGGGAACTGCACCGAGTGGGTTCACTAAGAGTGACCCCACTGGCATGAAGCTCAAACAGGTCCGCCCTATTGAGCTACATAACAAAAAACAAGCCTATGAGGCCGCTACTACCCGACCTGAGTAAAATTACTCTCGGAGACTACTTCCAGTAAGTGCACTCGGAGTGCCTCCATTGGCACCATTCGGACAGATTAGTTTTCACCAGATCAAGTCAAAGACAATGTATATAAAGACAACTGCCGGTGCAAGCACTCGACAGAAGTCTCGGGGACTACACCCACTGGGTTCACTCAGAGTGAACCCACTGCAAAATAATCCTACAGTATCCGAGTGTATCGCTTAAACCCCTAGTGGGTTACAAGATAAAAGCAAATACTTACTAGCACACTTACTCGGATATCGTCCCGGAGCTCCAAGCTTCTCTTGTACAAAGATGCGATGGAGTCGTACGCCCCCTTCGCATCACCCGCCATCAACTCCACCTGCACCATAGCCTCCTTGGCGGCTCCCACTTGATCTTCCGGGAGGTGTCGGGCGTCGTACTGGACAGTCGACGGGCCCGGCACCACGGGAGACTCCTTGGGCATCCCAAGTCCTGCTCCAGCCGGTTCAGCCGCGACGAGCACCGTTTCAGTCGACGGCATCAGCTCGGTTGGCGGCGCGTCCATGGCGGGAGCGGTAGTAGATGGAACGACCTCAAGGACAGGCACCGAAGCTTGCCTGGACCTCTTCTAGTCGTCCTCGTCCAGATGAATCACCTCTGAAGGAAGCCCGACTGAACGATGTGAGACCACAGAAAAAAGGGCAAGATCAAAGACATAATTCGGGAAACAATATGTAAGCTCTCGGAGTCTTCACGACATACCTTGCTGGGAGGTGGCAACGTTTTCCGTATCCATGGGATCGTCTTCCTGGCGTGGCGGAGAAGTGGCGGAGGTAGCAGCTCTGCCGAGTAAAATCCACTCGACCAATAAGCATGAGTCCAATCAAATACTGAAAGAAGATAGGAGAGCAAGACACTTACGCTGAGGCAACGGGAACAACGATCCTCATCCGAGGCAAAGCCTTTCGAGGTTTGGATCCACTCGGTTTAGCCACCTTGGGAGGTTGGCCCGCGGGCTCAGCAGCAGCGTCCCTGGTCCTCTTTGAGCTCCGAGCACTCGGAGCCACGGCAGTAGCTGGCAAGGCACTCGGAACCGCGAGAGGAGCTGGCGGGGCATTTGGGACTGCTGGAGGAGCCGACGGAGTCACGGGTTCATGACGGCGCTTAGTTCCAGGCTCTGGTGGTGGGGGTGGCGAGCTCTGCTCCTCATCTTCCCCCTCCTCCTCTTCGGACTCCTCCTCCGTCTCCCCACTGTCGGAGACGTACTCGGCGCTCTCCACGCTGCCCTCCTGGCTGCCTTCCTCTTCCTCGACCGGATTCCCGTTCGAGACGGGAGAAAACCAGTTAGTCCACGCCTGCATGAGATACAGTCGACAACATTGGACGTCAGACAGTGATGCAAGAAAAAGCGATAAATCTAAGAGAATTGTAAGCACTCGACAAGATATACACACCTCATTCGGAGGAGGGTTGTCAGCGCGGAAGGGCTTCACTCGCCGGGATCCTCTGGGGTTATCACAGGTGCGGGTGATGCTGCGGACCCACGCCATCACAACCTCCCCGGTCACGCACTCGGTGTGAGTCCGAGTGGAGTCCGCAAGCCCCGTGTAGTGCCACATGGCATGGTGTCGAGCTTGCAAAGGCTGGATGCGCCGACCCAGAAAAATCTCCACTAGATCCGTGCCAGTGACTCCCTTGCGGACGACATCTATCAGCGCTTCGACCAGAGGCTAAATCTGGATCTTCTCCATCTTCGTGAGCGCGAGCTGCCTGGGCGGAGCCGGTCGGTCTAGGCTAAAAGGTGGCAGTCCAGTCGCGGCATTCGGGCAGGCAACGTCCTGGCAATAGAACCAAGTCGATTGCCAGTTCCTAATGGACTCGGACAACTCGAGAGCGGGATAGCTACTTTTGGTTTTCTTCTGGAAGCCTAAGCCTCCGCAGAGCTGGAGGATATGAGTTTTGTCGTCCGACTGACTAAGTCTTTTGACGGTTTGGGATCTAGCGGAGAAGATGTACTTAAAGAGCCCCCAATGGGGAGGACAACCGATAAAACACTCGCAAAGCACGACGAAGGCAGAATGATGAGCTATTGCGTTGGGAGGAAAATGGTGGAGCTGCGCCCCGAAGTGGTTCATGATACCTCTGAAGAAGGGATGAGGAGGCAGAGAGAAGCCTCGGTACACGTGACTGAGCAGCAAGACGTGCTCCCCTCCTGGGGCGCCGGCTCCGTCTCGCCCTCCGCCGGCAGCCGCCACGACTTGTTCTCAACCATGCCTTGCTCCACCAGCTCCAGCATGTCATTCTTCGTCACCGTGGAGGGGAGGAAATCCCCCTGGATCCAACCCGCCGGCAGTGCCCTCTGTCGCCGCTGAGCAGGAGCCGCCGTCTTCTTCTTCTTCTGCGCCTCGAGCTTGCTCGTCTGCCCCTTCGTCATGGTGGATGTTGCAGATCCGCGGGGGAGGAGAAGAAGGAAGGATCTTGGGGTGCGCAGGAAGCCACTGGAGAAGCGGGGCGAGTGCGAGTTATCAGGCGAGCGCAACGAGAAACCCTCACTCGAGAGGTTTAAATAAGGTTCCGACTGGGTCACTAGCAGGTGGCCCCAAAATCTTATCCCCCGACCGGTTGCTGCGATATTAGTGGAGGAGATGAAGGCGCGGTAATCGTGGCGGCACAAACTACTCGATGACGATGTCGTCATCCCCGCTGAGCGCGCGGCAACCGAAATTTGAGGATCCCGGAAAATCCGCCGCTGTCAGTTGACCAGTCACGTCCGAAGATTCCGCGGAAGCACTCGGTCTGTGACGATTTGTTTCATAGACAAATCCACTCGGATCACTGGTCAAGAGGATAAAATGGATCGAGGCAAACAACTCCAAAGTCGCATCCATACCAGTCGGATCCGTACCCCAAGCATCGCCTCGTCGTTCCAACCCCGACCCATTCGGGGACTGATGATGGGGTTATAGTCCCAGGGTAGGGTCATAGGCCTGCCCTATAGGTCCTACCCAAGGACTACCCTTCATAAGGGACAAGGCCCTTAGTCAGTTCCGACTGAATTAAGGACTTCCCGTCATCCAGTCGGTGACGATTCCTCCATCATCCAGTCAGAGACGAGCATTCGGAATGTATCAAACTTACTGACTGGATTCCACTCTGTACATCGTAACCTCCCTGGAGGGCAACGGTCATACGTTTTCATGTACCATTATTAGCATTTAAGGCATACGTTACCTGTAACGTAGGCATTTATTCGCCACTACACCACCCCTGTGCACCGAACCATTGTGAAGGGGAGCGCACTCTATATAAGCCACCCTTTCCCATTGGTGCAGGGGTTAGCATTTCACTGTAATCCATATTCCACTCGACATCAAGCTCCCTAGAGCACTAAGACGTAGGGCTTTTACCTCCACCGTAGAGGGGCCTGAACTCATACAACCTCGCCGTAGCTCAGGCTCTGCCCATCCTTTCGTACCCTACACATCTACTGTCAGACTTATACCCACGATAGTGGGAACTTATTCCAGACCACTAGGGGCTGGTTTATATCTTGCCATAGCCCATGAGAACCCTTGGGGCGTGACACCCCTCCCGATGGTCCCCGACACTCCCGGTACACTACCGATGAGCCCGAAACTTTTCCGGTAACCAAAATAGGACTTCCTATATGTTAATATTTACCTCTGGACCATTCCGAAGCTCCTCGTCACGTCCTGGATCTCATCCGGGACTCTGAACAACTTTCAGTTACCAACACCTATAACTCAACTATACCGAAACACCGCCGAACCTTAAGTGTGCAGACCCTGCGGGTTCGAGAATTATGTAGACATGCCCCGAGGTACTCCTCGGTCAATATCCAATAGCGTGACCTGGATGCCCATATTGGATCCTACATATTCCCCGAAGATCTTATCGGTTGAACCTCAGTGTCAAGGATTCATATAATCCCGTATGTCATTCCCTTTGTCCTTCGGTATGTTACTTGCCCGAGATTCGGTCGTCGGTATCCGCATACCTATTTCAATCTCGTTACCGGAAAGTCTGTTTACTCGTTATGTAATACAAGATCCCGGGACTTACACTTAGTCACATTGCTTGCAAGGCTTGTGTGTGATGTTGTATTACCGAGTGGGCCCCGAGATACCTTTCCGTCACACGGAGTGACAAATCCCGGTCTTGATCCATACTAACTCAACGGACACCTCAAGAGATACCTGTACATCACCTTTATAGTCACGTAGTTACGTTGCAACGTTTGATGCACACAAAGTATTCCTCCGTTGCCAGTGAGTTATATGATCTCATGGTCATAGGAGCAAATACTTGACACGCAGAAAACAATAGCAATAAAACGACACGATCAATATGCTACCTTCATAGTTTGGGTCTTGCCCATCACATGATTCTCCTAATAATGTGATCCCCTTATCAAGTGACAACACTTGTCTATGGTCAGGAAACCTTGACCATCTTTGATCAACGAGCTAGTTGATACGTCTCCATCGTATCTACTTTTCTAAACTCTTTTGCCCTTGTTTTGGACTCTAATTTGCATGTTTTGAATGGAACTAACCCGGACTGACGCTGTTTTCAGCAGAATTGCCATGGTGTTGTTTTTGTGCACAAATGAAAGTTCTCGGAACGTCCTGAAAATTTACGGAGAATATTTATGAAAAATATGAAAAATACCTACGCAAAGATTCACTGGAGGGGACGGGCCCGTGGGCCACAAGCCCTGTAAACGCGGCCTCCCCCCTGGCCGCGGCTACGAGGCTTGTGGGGCCCACGTGGCTCTGCCGCCCCCAATTCCAGTGCTATTCATTCCCTTTCGTCCCGGAAAAAAAGGGAAAAGAGTTCACCGCGTTTCACGATCCAGAGGCGCCGCCACATCCCATTCTTGCCCTGGAGGACAGATCCGGAGTCCGTTTTGGGCTCCGGATCAAGGAGATCGTCGCCATCGTCATCATCAACCTTCTTCCCTCTCCAATTCCATGAAGCTCTTCATCATTCGTGAGTAATCTATTCGTAGGCTTGCTGGGCGATGATGAGTAGGATGAGATCTATCATGTCATCTTGTTAGTTTTGACGGGGATTGATCCCTAGTATCCACTATGTTCTCAGATTGATGTCGGTACTACTTTGCCATGCTTAATGCTTGTCACTAGGGCCCGAGTGCCATGAATTCAGATCTGAAATTATTATGTTGTCGCCAATATATGTGTGTTTTAGATCCGATCTTGCAAGTTGTAGTTACGTACTATGTGTTATGATCCGGCAACCCCAGAGTGACAATAACCGGAACCACTCCCGGTGATGACCATAGTTTGAGGAGTTCATGTGTTCAACAAGTTCTAATGCGTTGGTCTGGTTCTTTATTAAAAGGAGAACCTTAATATCTCGTAGTATCCTTTTGGACCCCGCTGCCACGGGAGGGATGGACAATAGATGTCATGCAAGTTCTTTTCCCTAAGCACGTATGACTACACACGGAATGCATGCCTACATCACATTGACGAACGGGAGCTAGCCACATATCTCTCCATGTTATAACTGTTGCATGATGAATGTCATCCGACAAATCACCGATCCATTGCCTACGAGTTTGTCTGTAGCGACCCGACCTGAAACGGCCAAGTCTCTGGTGTTTCCGTACCATCCCAAGATCATGCTGGTACACACTCAGTACATCAATGTATATATCAAGAGTTCAATCACACAGCTTTATTAATCGAAATCTCATATCGAGTACTTTATTACAATAATGAATTACAATAAAGTGGATGAAGGCCATCTCAAGAGATAACTAACGAAGACTAGCGGAAGCTTCAAAGGTAGACGAGTCCATCCGACTCCAGGGCATATCACCGAGCGTAGATCGTAGCCTCACTCCTGGTCGGAAAAATAATCTGCAACATGATACGTTGCAGCCGTGTAGGTCAACATATGGAATATGCCGACAAGTCATCAGAGAGAGGGGGGTGAAATAATAATCAACTATTCTACATGCATATATGGCATGTGGGGCTATAAGTTTTTAGCGAAACGCAAGTTTTCTCCTACATCAAGAGAGGGCTAAAAGCAAAATATTACTACATTGTTTGTTGTTAACGAGATGGTTCCGCCAACCAATTCTCGTACCCAAGTTGTCGATAATTCCCACATCATTATTAAATTGTGTTGAGAGTTTAGGAAAAATGCAATGCCTTCGGCTCAAGTTGTCCATGACCGTGGACACGGCTAATCGATTAGGTTGGCCACTCTGCAGAGTTTTGCACACGTTCCCCACAAGATTTGATCGCCTCTGAGTATGTCCTCGCACTTCAGGGTGTTTGAAGACCGGATGATCAAAATATGGTCTTTCAACGGGTCCCAATGATCCCCTGTCGGTGCCCACCCAATCCTACCATTATTCTACATCTGCTAGCATCGCCCGTCCAGAGTCGCCGCGTTGTCCAACCAAGCCAGAGCCCATAATGACTTGTGGCTGTGCAGGTAAGCCTTGGGTCTTGAAGCCTCCGTCCATCTCTTCGAGCCTGGGTGAAGCTTTCCACAAGATGTCATGGCACGTCTCCATGCATCCCGGGTCGTCCACTAGTTTCTCCAGGGAGCCCATCTAAATCGTCCTCCACCCAGAGTTGCATTGCATCACGAGGTCTTGAAAAGTCTTGTCTTAACCGGTCTTAGTTATTTGAATTACTCTTGCATCACTCGTGATAAACTCTCATCCGGAACCCCGTCTACACAAGCATATCAATATAAAATTTGTCGTCCCGGGCCAAGTAACGGGGTTGTTGGGTGCCTACCACATGATACTACAACAAGTAACCAATATTTTCAAGTACCTACTCAGCATGCAATAGGGTGTTTGAAGGGTAGCACTACAATGCATAAAACATAGGTAATACATGATCAAATGACTTGACTTGCTGATAGTTGTCGTTATCGAGCGCTTCTAAGTAGCACGCTTCGCACTCCAGGTGATCTATCGATACAAACAAATACACACCATAAGCACTACAATCATTAACAAGTAAGAAAACATCACTAGCATAAAGCTACTGTTGCATAAAGTGAAGAAAGTCACTTAACATAAGCAAAACATAATCTGTTTTTGATAAAACCCCAACTAAAAATATTTAAAAAAAATGAAACTTAAACCACAGAAAGATATGATCACTAGGAAGCAGCAGCAAAAATAATCAAATTAAAAGTTATTTTTAAACTCCTGGAAGAAGCAAAACAAGAGTTAAACTAAATCTGGTCTAATTCAATTTTTGGAATTTCAAACATAGGCAAATAATATGTTTTCGAAAATTACAGAAAAATTGTGATCTACTGGAAAAATATTCAACTCCATTGGAGTTCTGGATCAGAAGTTATGAGCCAAACAAAATTGAAACTCTCCCTGTTTTTGAATTAAAACTGAAAAACAGACTAAGCTAACTAGTGAACGGGAGGGGGTACGTGTCAGCTCCTGATTCACCAAGGGTGTGTGTGTTGCGGGGATAACCAGCAAACGGCTGGTATGTAAGCTAAAGGGCCGGCTAACTAATAAGTAAATAAAAACCGTTTCGGTTTTTGATTAAAAACCGAAGGGGTATCTCATCATCTACTCTCGCACATTGGTTTAGATCTGACGGCTAAGGGAGAGACGGGGGTAGCTGATCGTGGGGAGGGTCTGCAGGAGCTTCTCCGGCGAGGCAGAGAAGTGGCGGTGGTCGGGGGCGTGGCTCCGGCGAGGGTCCGGCGAGTCCGATGGTTGGGGAAGACGGCGGCGGAGCTCCTCCATCGATTGGTGGCGACGGTGAGGCGAGTGGTGCGTTCGAGCGAGCAGGGGCAAACCAGGGAGCTTCGACTCCTGCTCGGAGCTCCGGCGAGGCGATGCGGTGGCGTGTGGCGAGGAGCTCGGGGCCTTGGGGAAAAATGGGTTGCGGGGGCGGTGGGGTGGCTGCTGGTGGCGTCGGGTGGTGCGGGGAGGCGAGGGGTGGCGCGATAGGGTGGCGGGGTGGTTCCCTGGAGCTTGCTCTGGTGAGGCACAGGGGCAGGGCGAGTCGGCGTGACGGCGTGGGGAGGAGGGGTCGAGGGGGGGGGCAGGGTTGCGGCTTATATAGGGTAGAGAGGGGGCCGTAGAGGGAAGGGGATCGGCGAGCAGGGGGAAGGGGATCGGTAGGGGTGGGGAGGAGATCGGTGGTGCTCTGGGAAGGAAGGCGCTCGGGGAAGAAAAGGAAGAAGAAGGCCGAGGCGAGGTGGAGTCGGCCAGTGGGGCCATGGGCTAGAGGGAGATACGAGGAGGCAGGAAGGATCGGTCACCGATCCGAAATCGGATCAGATCCGGCTAGGGGATTCGGCCCAGATAGCCTTAACTGCCGCCGATGCGATTTCTAAAAAAAACCACCTTTCCTATTTTTCTAAAACAGGAAGTAAAACAAATAAAAAGGCAGGTAAATAAAATCCAAAAATAGATGTTATATATCAAAATTTTCAGAAAAAAAATCTCTACACGTTTAACATTTTTCCAAGGTCAAAATAAAAACTTAAAAAATATTTTTTTCAGAAAACCCCCTAAAGGCTTTATTTTCTTTTTGCAATTACTTTCTCCATAAAACTCTGGTTTTCTTGGCTCAAATATTTCCAAAAATACCCCTGATTTGGGAGGGTCATATTCCTCCACTCTTTCTTGCTTGCAAGAATTATATGCGGGGTATTTCTTGTGGAAAGAATAATAGAAAAGCAAGGAGCAAAAATTTAAAGAATTCAAATGCAAACTTTAATGCAAACGAAATGCATAGATGCTTAGCTATATTTGTAAAACATTCCAAAGTAGGAAATTTGGGATGTTACAAACCTACCCACCTTAAGATGAATCTCGCCCTCGAGATTCAGGTTGGCTAGAAAATGGGTGCGGGTGGTCTCGACGAAGATCCTCTTCTCGTTCCGACGTGGCTTCTTCCTCGGGGTGGTGGCTCCACAACACCTTGCAGAACTTGATGATCTTGCTACGGGTAACTCTGTTGGCAGTCTCGAGAATCCCGACGGGTTTCTCCTCATACGTCAGATCACTGTCAAGCTGTATGGCCTCTAGGGGCACTGTATCTCTCAGCGGAACATCAACCATCTCAGCATGGCATTTCTTCAACTGGGAAACATGGAAGACATCATGAACTCTGGACAATCATTCCGGCAATTCCAGTTTATATCCAACTTCGCCTCTACGCTCAAGAATTTTGTAGGGGCCAATGAATCGGGGTGCTAACTTTCCTTTTACACCAAATCTCTTGATTCCTCGAAGTGGAGACACCCGAAGGTATGCTCGGTCTCCCACTTCATACGTTACTTCCTTGCGTTTGCTGTCAGCATAAATTTTCTGCCTGGACTGAGCTATCTTGAGTCGGTCATGAATCAGCTTGACCTTCTCTTCAGAATCTCGGATAAGGTCGGGACCAAAAAGTTGTCGGTCTCCAACACCATCCCACATCAACGGTGTTCTGCACCTCCTTCCGTATAGAGCTTCAAAAGGGGCCATCTTCAGACTGGTGTGATAGCTGTTGTTGTATGAGAACTCGGCATATGGTAAATTGTCATCCCAGCTAGACCCATAGTCTAGTGCGCAAGCTCTCAACATGTCCTCCAGAATCTGATTGACTCTCTCGGTCTGTCCGTCGGTCTGAGGGTGAAAAGTTGTACTGAACTCCAATCTCGTTCCCAATGTTTCGTGTAGTTGATGCCAGAATTTTGATGTGAATTGAGTCCCTCTATCTGACACAATACTCTTTGGTACTCCATGCAGACATACAATCCTGGTCATATAGATCTCGGGGCCTGCTTAGCACTCGTGTGGGTAGTCTTCACGGGAATGAAGTGAGCTACCTTGGTCAAATGATCGACCACAAGCCAGATAGAATCATAACCAGAACGGGTCCAGGGTAACCCTGTGAAGAAGTCCATACCAAGCTTTTCCCATTTCCACTCGGGTATTGGCAATGGTTGAAGTAATCCTGCTGGCTTCTGATGCTCGGCCTTTACTCGCTGACAAACATCGCATATAGCTACAAACTCGGCAATGTCCTCCTTCATTCCTGTCCACCAGAAACTTTCTTTCAAGTCCAGATACATCTTGGTGTTGCCCGGATGTATCGAATACGGGGAATCGTGGGCCTCCTGAAGTATCAACTTCCTGAGTTCGGGATCATTGGGCACATAGATGCGATCCTCAAACCATAAGGTTCCGTGTTCATCCTCACGAAAACCTTTAGCCTTCCCATCATTCATTCTCTGCTTTATCTCTGCTATCTCCTTGTCTGATTTCTGTGCTTCGCGGATCTTTTCGGTCAAGGTGGACTGAATTTCCAATGTTGCTACAAATCCTCTTGGAACTATCTCCAATTTGAGCTCTCTGAGATCATCGGCTAACTCCTGGGGTAATCCTCCTGCTATGAGTGTGTTCACGTAACTCTTACGGCTCAAGGCATCGGCTACAACATTTGCCTTCCGTGGGTGATAATGCAATCTCATGTCATAGTCCTTGATCAACTCTAGCCATCTCCTCTGTCTGAGGTTCAACTCCTTCTGCGTGAAGATATATTTCATGCTCTTGTGATCAGTGTAAACATCACAAGTATTCCCGATCAGGAAATGTCTCCAGGTCTTGAGAGCGTGCACTACGGCTGCTAGTTCCAAGTCACGCGTGGCATAATTCAGCTCATGGGGCCTGAGCTGTCTGGATGCATAGGCTACAACTTTACCTTCTTGCATGAGCACTCCTCCAAGTCCTTGACGAGAAGCGTCACAGTAAACCTGGAAATCCTTCTGAATGTTCGGCAATATCAGCACTGGGGCTGTAACCAGACGTTTCTTCAACTCTTGAAAACTGGCTTCACATTCCTCGGTCCAAACAAATTCCAAGTGGATTCGCCCTCGGAAACGCTCTGGTGTAATTGATTTTTTCATACTTGGACTCCTTCTTCAACAACTCTGTCATGGGCTTGGCGATCTTTGAGAAATTCTCAATGAACCTCCGGTAATATCCGGCAAGTCCGAGGAAACTGCGGATCTCCTTAACTGAAGTGGGTGCTACCCATTCGGTGACTGTTGCGACCTTGGCAGGGTCCACTGCTATTCCTTCTCCTGAAATGATGTGTCCGAGGAATCCAACTTCCTTCAACCAAAATTCACATTTGCTAAACTTCGCATACAACTGATGCTCTCGGAGTTTCTCCAAAACCAGACGTAAGTGTTCCTTGTGTTCCTCCTCATTCTAGGAGAATATCAGTATGTCATCGATGAACACAACGACAAACTTATCCAAGTATTCCATAAATACCTTGTTCATCAAATTCATAAAGTATGCCGGGGCATTAGTCAGTCCAAATGACATGACTGTGTACTCATACAGACCATACCGGTTGGTGCAGGCTGTCTTGGGTATATCTTGTTCACGAATTTTCAGCTGATGATACCCGGATCGAAGATCGATCTTGGAGAACACTCGGGCTCCAACTAACTGGTCAAACAAGTCATTGATCATCGGCAAGGGATACTTGTTCTTGATGGTTGCCTCGTTCAATGCACGATAATCGACAACCATTCTCAAGGACTTATCCTTCTTTTCAACCAAGAGCACTGGGGCTCCCCAAGGTGAAGAACTTGGGCGAATATACCCTTTGTCCAACAACTCCTTAATTTGCTTCTTGATTTCAACTAAATCGTTTGCGGGCATCCGATAGGGTCTCTTGGATATCGGGGCTGTTTCGGGTAATAGCTCAATCAGAAACTCAATCTCTCTATCTGGTGGCATGCCCGGCAATTCCTCCAGAAATACATCTGGGTATTCTTGCACAATCGATACTTCCTCCTGGACTACTCCCGTGAGAGAGTTTACCCGATTACTCCGTGTCGGGCGCTGGGATACGTACTTAATCCGCTTTTGCTCGGGGGTGGTGAGCAAAATAGACTTAAGGGCACAATCAATATTCCCTTCGTACTTGGCCAACCAATCCATGCCTAGGATTACATCCAATCTCTGAGACTCTAATACGATGAGGTCGGTGGGAAACTTGTGGTTCCCGATGTTTTGACTCAAAGCATGGCATCCTATCCCGGCTGTCATCATGCCTCCTGGGGAACTGACCTTAATAGGCTGGCTGAGGGTTCTAGTTGGCAAACTATACTTTTCCACAACTACCCTTGATATGAATGAATGCGTTGCACCAGAATCAAAAAGTACCAATACTGGACGTGAATTTAGCAAAAACTTACCAACCACAGTATCGGGGTAATCATAGACCTCTTCAACATCAATGTGATTCACCTGAGCTCGAGGAAAAGGGTTGGGCTTCTTTGCTGCTGAGTTGCCATTGCCGTTTCCATTTCCCTGCTTGTTCTAGGGACATTCAGTGGCATAGTGTCCCGTCTTCTGACACTTGAAGCAGGTGATGTGATGCAGATCCTTCTGAGCTGGAGCTGAATGACGCTGAGTGCCGGTACCGCCATTCTTGAAGTTGCTGTTGTTGCGGTGGTTCCCATTTCCTCCATGGTTGTGGCCTCCATGGTTGTGCACTGGGTGGTTATGCTGGACGTGTCCTCCAAACTTACCGGATCCAGTCCCGGTATTCCCTGAATAGGGGGTGTAGCGAGGCTTCTGCTGAGTGCCGGAGTTGAACTTCCCATTGCCATACTTCCGCTTGCGGTTCTCCAAATGCTGATGTTTGCCCTCCAAGATGAGGGCCTTATCTACCAGCTCCTGGTAGTTGTTGAAGTTGGCTACAGTCAGCTGAATGCTCAGCTCAGCATTGAGTCCCTCCAAGAACTTTTCCTGCTTGGCCGCATCATCGGCCACATCTCCAGGTGCATAACGGGCGAGCATGCTGAATTCATCAACATAATGAGCCACAGAGCGATTTCCCTGGCGTAATTTGTGAAACTCACGCTTCTTCAGACTCATGGCCCCAGCTAAGACATGAGCGGTGCGGAAGGCTTGCTTGAACTGCTCCCAAGTGACTCCAGGAATGGGGTATGTGGTGGTGTAGTTCTCCCACCATGCAGCTGCAGGTCCTTCAAGTTGATGCGCGACAAAGGGCACCTTCTCAGCTTCAGTACAACCAACAGTGATTAGTTCCCGCTCCATCTTGCAGAGCCAATCATCTGCCACAATGGGCTCAATGCTGCTGGAGAAAGTCGGATGGTTCAACCTCAGGAAACGGGTGAGATTGTTGGCCTGGGGTGGATGATGGTTGTTGTTATTGTTCTGGTTCTGGATGATCAGCTGCAGGGTATTCTGTTGCTGAATCAACTGAGTGAGCTCCGACGGGAAGTTGGAAGCAGGGTCACGTCTCGGAGGCATCTGGTGTTTGTAGAGGGGTGGGATTAGCATAGAACAATGGTCTAATGAGTAATTACACTACCCATATGAAATGCAACAAACAAGTATCACACCACACATTTTATTCAATACCATCACAAAAGGTTCACACACGGGGGTACAAGTTTCGATAACCTAAACATCGGCCTAAGCGTTTAACGATAAGATAAATTGGTGGACTAGTCCAAGTGTCCTCCTTAGAAAAGCATGGTAGTGGGTCCTTCGGTGGAGCTTGCTTCGTAGTCCTCCTCATTGCTGATCAAGGGGGCTACATCTCCTTCAGGATGAAGGTTCTCGCCCATGTCCAGTTCTTCCTCTAGATATGCGACACGAGCCTTCAGTTTCTCGATCCTCTCCAAGAAATCCTTCACCTCCAATTCGAGCTCATAGTGGGCTTCCTGGGCTGCTTCTTCGAGTTCGAGTTCGTGGAGCGACAGTTGCTTGATCTTCCTGGCGTCCTTGACCACACGATGCTCCAGAGTCCCGCTGTGCTTCTCCAAGGTCTGGGCATAGGACAGGAGAGCATCCTTGGTCTTGATTGAGATGATTTCTCCATCTTCTCCTCTCCGGGATACCGTGAATAGGTCCGGTGAAATAGGCCAGCCTCTGTAAACTTCCTTGATACGTCCAAGTGCACAATGGACCGCCATGTCCCTTCCGAGAATCCAGTTGGGTGCGATGAACTTGAAGTCCACAGGCTCAGTGCGCGGCTCGAATGTCCTTCCGGGAACGTGCACCTCAATCCTGTAGCTTGAATCCTCCGGGTAAGACGAAGTAGGCTTCCCTGTGATAGTCGGCAGAGCAATCCTCAAGTCCTTGGTGATTTGCATCAGCTCCTTTCCTAAAGGCATAGTGGCATCGGGCTGGCAAAACTCCGTGAACTTAACGGGGATGAAGGTGGCCATCTAAAACATTGGAAAATCGGAGAGAAGTCAGAAATGATCAGAAGAGGAAATAGAAGACTTATAGACATAAGAAAATAATTTTCTTCCTAAGGCTTTTCCATTCCTAGAGGTTACGTCCTACGATCAGTGTGTGCTCTCAATACCATATTTGTAGCGACCCGACCTGAAACGGCCAAGTCTCTGGTGTTTCCGTACCATCCCAAGATCATGCTGGTACACACTCAGTACATCAATGTATATATCAAGAGTTCAATCACACAACTTTATTAATCTAAATCTCATATCGAGTACTTTATTACAATAATGAATTACAATAAAGTGGCTAAAGGCCATCTCATGAGATAACTAACGAAGACTAGAGGAAGCTTCAAAGGTAGACGAGTCCATCCGACTCTAGGGCATATCACCGAGCGTAGATCGTAGCCTCACTCCTGGTCGGAAAAATACTCTGCAACATGATACGTTGCAGCCGTGTAGGTCAGCATATGGAATATGCCGGCAAGTCATCAAGGAGAGGGGGGGTGAAATAATAATCAACTATTCTACATGCATATATGGTAGGTGGGGCTATAAGTTTTTAGCGAAACACAAGTTTTCTCCTACATCAAGAGAGGGCTAAAAGCAAACTTATACTACATTGTTAGTTGTTAACGAGATGGTTCCGCCAACCAATTCTCGTACCCGAGTTGTCGATAATTCCCACATCATTATTAAATTGTGTTGAGATTTCAGGAAAAATTCAATGCCTTCGGCTCAAGTTGTCCATGACCATGGACACGGCTAATCGATTAGGTTGGGAACTCTGCAGAGTTTTGCACACGTTCCCCACAAGATTTGATCGCCTCCGAGTATGTCCTCGCACTTCAGGGTGTTTGAAGACCGGGTGATCAAAATATGGTCTTTCAACGAGTCCCTCTGATCCCCTGTCGGTGCCCATCCAATCCTACCGTTCTTCAACATCTGCTAGCACCGCCCGTCCAGAGTTGCCGCGTTGTCCAACCAAGCCAGAGCCCATAATGACTTGTGGCTGTGCAGGTAAGCCTTGGGTCTTGAAGCCTCCGTCCATCTCTTTGAGCCTGGGTGAAGCTTTCCGCAAGATGTCATGGCACGTCTCCATGCATCCCGGGTCGTCCACTAGTTTCTCCAGGGAGCCATCTAAACCGTCCTCCACCCAGAGTTGCATTGCATCACGAGGTCTTGAAAAGTCTTTTCTTAAGCGGTCTTGGTTATTTAAATTACTCTCGCATCACTCGTGATAAACTCTCATCCAGAACCCCGTCTACACAAGCATAGCAATATAAAATTTGTCATCCCGGGCCAAGTAACGGGTTTGTTGGGTGCCTACCACATGATACTACAACAAGTAACCAATATTTCCAAGTACTTACTCAGCATGCAATAGGGTGTTTGAAGGGTAGAACTACAATGCATAAAACATAGGTAATACATGATCAAATGACTTGCCTTGCTGATAGTTGTCGTTATCGAGCGCTTCTAAGTAGCACGGTTCACACTCCGAGTGATCTATCGATACAAACAAATACACACCATAAGCACTACAATCATTAACAAGTAAGAAAACATCACTAGCATAAAGCTACTATTGCATAAAGTGAAGAAAATCACTTAACATAAGCAAAACAGAATCTGTTTTTGATAAAACCCCAACTAAAAATATTTAAAAAAAATTGAACTTAAACCACAGAAAGATATTATCACTAGGAAGCAGCAGCAAAAAGAATCAAATTAAAAGCTATTTGTAAACTCCTGGAATAAGCAAAACGATATTTAAACTAAATCTGATCTAATTCAATTTTTGAAATTTCAAACATAGGCAAATAATATGTTTTCGAAAACTACAGAAAAATTGTGATCTACTGGAAAAAGATTCAACTCCATTGGAGTTTTGGATCAGAAGTTATGAGCCAAACAAAATTGAAACTCTCTCTGTTTTTGAATTAAAACTGAAAAACAGACTAAGCTAACTAGTGAACGGGAGGGGGTACGTGTCAGCTCCTGATTCGCTAAGGGGGTGTTTGTAGCGGGGATAACCAGAAAAGGCCGATATGTAAGCAAAAGCGCCGGCTAACTAATAAGTAAATAAAAACCGTTTTGGTTTTTGATAAAAAACCGAAGGGGTATCTCATCATCTAATCTCGCGCGTTGGTTTAGATCTGACGGCTAAGGGAGAGATGGGGGTAGCTCACCGTGGGGAGGGTCTGCAGGGGCTTCTCCGGCGAGGCAGAAAAGTGGCGGTGGTCGGGGGCGTGGCTCCGGCGAGGGTCCGGCGAGTCCGATGGTTGGGGAAGACAGCGGGGAGCTCCTGCGTCGATTGGTGGCGACGGCGAGGCGAGTGGGGCGTCGGGGCGAGCAGGGGGAAATCAGGGAGCTTCTGCTCCTACTCGGAGCTCCAGTGAGGCGATGCGGTGGCGTGGGGCGAGGAGCTCGGGGCCTTGGGGGGAAAATGGGTTGCGAGGGCGGTGGGGTGGTTGCTGGTGGCGTCGGGTGGTGTGGGGAGGCGAGGGGTGGCACGGTAGGGTGGTGGGGTGGTTCCCTGGAGCTTGCTCCGGCGAGGCCAACGGGCAGGGCGAGGCGGCGTGACGGCGTGGGGAGGAGGGGTCGAGGGGGGGCCGGGGCTGCGACTTATATAGGGGAGAGGGGGGGGGGCAGAGGGAAGGCGATCGACGAGCAGGGGGAAGGGGATCGGTAGGGGTGGGGAGGAGATCAGTGGTGCTCTGGGAAGGAAGGCGCTCGGGGAAGAAAAGGAAGAAGAAGGTCGAGGCGAGGTGGAGTCGGCCAGTGGAGCCACGGGCCAGAGGGAGACATGAGGGGGCATGAAGGATCGGTCACCGATCCGAAATCGGATCAGATCCGGCTAGGGGATTCGGCCCAGATAGCCTTAACTGCCGCCGATGCGATTTCTAAAAAAAAACTACCTTTCCTATTTTTCTAAAACAGAAAGTAAAACAAATAAAAGGCACGTAAATAAAATCCAAAAATAGTGATGTTATATATCAAATTTTCAGAAAAAAATCTCTACACGTGTAACATTTTTCCAAGGTCAAAATAAAAACTTTTAAAAAATGTTTTTTTCAGAAAAACCCCTAAAGGCTTTATTTTATTTTTGCATTTATTTTCGCCATAAAACTCTGTTTTTTCTTGGCTCAAATATTTCCAAAAATACCCCTGATTTGGGAGGGTCATATTCCTCCACTCTTTCTTGCTTGCAAGAATTATTTGCGGGGTATTTCTTGTGGAAAGAAAAATAGAAAAGCAAGGAGCAAAAATTTAAAGAATTCAAATGCAAACTTCAATGCAAGCAAAATGCATAGATGCTTAGCTATATTTGTAAAACGTTCGAAAGTAGGAAATTTGGGATGTTACATTGTCCCACTGCCATTGTTACTTGCTCTTCCGTTACTTGTTGTTGCTGCTACTGTTACTTGTTGTTACTGTTACTTGCTTTGTCCTGCTGCTGCTGCCACTACTGTTGCTACTACCGTTACTTGCTGCTGCTGCTACTTGCTACTTGCTACTGCTGTCACTACTGCTGTTCCTTGCCACTGCTGTTACTCGTTACCCTGCTGCTACCTGCTACAATACTTTTCTAGCGCCATTGATACTTCAGTTAGGAATATCTGTCGTCAACAGATTCTTTCCTAGCACCATTGCTATCATACTACCTTTGTTGCTTATATCCTTCTTGCAGATACTAATCTTTGAGGTGTGCTTGAGCCGACAACTCAACTGCTAATACTGGAGAATATCCTTTCACTCCCATCGTGTTGAACCAACAAATTTGGGTTGAATACTCTACCCTCGAAAACTGCCGCGATCACACACGCTGGTGGGCCATTGGAAGACAATTGCTAATTGTTGAGCAACTGGAAGCAGCTATTTTCTGGCGCCGTTGCCGGGGAGGATAGCTATATTCTCTGAGTCACTTGGGATTTATATCTGCTGATCACTATGAAGAATCTGAAAGATCCAAGAACCAAAGTCTTCCCCTCAACTACGAGGGGAGGTAAGGAACTGCCATCTAGCTCTACAATTGATTCACCTTCAGTTATGAGTAAGTTTGCGACACCACCTCCTTCTAGAAATCTTGATATGTCGCCTGTGATAGATGATGCTACTTCTATTGATGATGCTTAGGATGCTACTATGCCTGATACTGCTAGACATACTATGCCTGATACTGCTAGAGATACTATGCCTGATACTGTTAGAGATACTATGCCTGATACTGCTAGAGATGATACTGCTATCCATGATGCTATGTTTGATAATACCTTGCCTGATGATGCTAGAGATACTATGCCTGATACTGCTAGAGATGCTATGCTTGATACTGTTTTGCCTGATGATGCTAGAGATGCTATTTTGCCTGATGATGCTATGCTTGATACTGCTAGAGATACTACTTTGCCTGATATGCCACTAGGGGTATTCCTTGATGCTCATATTGCTAGAGTTACTGCCAATGCTCGTGATGCTTCTGAAACTGTCGATACTATTGAGATAGAACCACCTTTTGCTCCTGCTAGATCTAGCTCTCCTAGATATGAATTGCCTGATATACCTGAGGGTTATGTTATGGAGGGAGAGATAGCTGAGGATTTTCTTGCGTGTAAGTATGCCTATGACGCTGAGAAATTACTTCTCAAGTGGAAGGAAAAATCTATGAAAGCTAGGATGAAATACGACCCGAAGTTTGCCACTTCACCTATCTTTATCACGGATGAGGATTATGAATTCTCTGTCGACCGTGAGATAATCTCTCTAGTCGAATCTGATCCTTTCCACGGTTATGAGTCTGAGACGGTCGTAGCCCATCTTACTAAACTACACGATATAGACACCCTTTTCACTAGTGAGGAGAAGATTCGCTACTACTATATCCTTAAGCTGTTTCCTTTCTCTCTAAAGGATGACGCTAAAGCCTGGTTCACTTCACTTGCTCCTGGATGTGTGAGTAGTCCCAGGATATGGTCTATTACTTCTGTGAGAAATATTTCCCTGCCCATAAGAAGCAAGCTCCCTTGGAGGAAATTTACAACTTTGCTCAACTCAAAGAAGAGAGTCTCCCACAAGCTTGGGGGAGGCTCATCCAGCTACAGAATGCTTTGCCTGATCACCCTCTTAAGAAGAACGAGATACTTGATATCTTCTATAACGGACTTACCAATGCTTCTAGAGACCACCTAGATAGTTGTGCCGGTTGTGGTTTTAGGGAACGAACTATAGAACAAGCTGAGATTCTACTGAATAACATCTTGATCAACAATAATGCTTGGACTATTCCTGAACCACCTCCTAAGCCAACTCCTAAGAAAAGAGGTATTCTATTCCTCAGTCCCGAAGATATGCAAGAAGCCAAGAAATCTATGCAAGAGAAAGGCATTAGATCTGAAGAAGTCAAAAATCTACCGCCTATCGAAGAGATCCATGGTCTCGATAACCCGATACAAGTAGTAGAGGTGAATTCTCTGCGTAGATTCAATGAGGGTGATATTCCTTTTGACACACCTGCTAGCCTATGCTTTGATGAATTTGACAACTTTGTTGCCAAACAACAGAGTTTTAATGATTATGTTAGCACACAATTGGAACAAAGTACTCGTATGCTTAGTCATTTAAGTGCTTGTGTAGACAGAAATGTCAATGATCTGAAGCTTCTGAGTAAACATGCCTCTATGGTTACTACTCAGGTAGAACAAGTACTTAGAGCTCAGAATGACTTGCTCAATGAATTAAATGACAACTCTGTCAGAGTCATTACTAGAGGAGGCAAAATGACTGAGGAACCTTTGTATCCTGAAGGCCATCCTAAGAGAATTGATCAAGATTCTCACGGAATTAATGCTGATACACCCAGTCATCCTAAGAAGAAGAAGAAGGATGATAGAAACCTACATGTCAGTTCACCAAATACTGTCACACCTGAAGAACCGAATGATATTTCTGCGTCTCATGCAGAAACACAATCTGGTGATGAACATGAACCTGGTGACAATATGGACAACGATGTTCATAATAATGCTCAACCTAGCAATGATAAGGATGTGGATATTGAACCTACGGTTAATCCTGATAACCCACAACCTAAGAGATACCATAAGAATGACTTCACTGCTAGGAAGCATGGTAAAGAAAGGGAGCCATGGGTTCAGAGACCCATGCCCTTTCCTCCTAAGCCATCCAAGAAAAAGGATGATGAGGATTTTGAGCGCTTTTTTGAAATGTTGAGACCTGTCTTTCTGCAGATGCGGTTAATTGATATGCTAAAAATGTCTCCATATTCCAAGTACATGAAAGATATCATGACCAATAAACGGAAGATACCAGATCTTGAGATGTCCACCATGCTCGCCAATTACACTTTCAAAGGTGGAACTCCTAAGAAACTTGGTGATCCCGGAGTGCCCACTATACCTTGCTCCATAAAGGAAACTACGTAAGAACTGCCTAATGTGACCTTGGAGCCGATGTTAGTGTTATGCCTCTCTCTCTTTATCTTAGACTTGAACTGGATAAGTTGACACCCACTGAAATTTCTCTGCAAATGGCCGACAAATCAACTGCTTTCCCTGTCGGCATTTGCGAGCATGTGCCTGTTGTGGTTGCTAACGTTACTATCTTGACGGACTTTGTTATCCTAGATATTCCTGAGGATGATGCCATGGCAATCATTCTTGGAAGACCGTTCTTAAAAACCGCAAGGGCTGTTATAGATTGCAGGAAAGGCAATGTCACCTTCCAATGCAACGGTAATGAGCATACAGTGCAGTTTCCGAAGAAACGATATCAAGTACATTGCATCAATGCTATCGAAAAAAATTCATCGATTATTATTGGGAGCTTTGAATGCCCTATTCCTCGTGTTAAGATGAAGTATGATTTGCTTGTTGGGGAGATTCATGTCCCCATTGAGGTGACTTAGTGGCTATTCGACAATTCTCCGTTTCCTTTTGCGATTCGAAAAAGTTTTGTCGAGGGGATTTGATCAACCCCATTGACGGATTTCTTTCGATGACCATGAAATGGATGAAGCAAGGAGTCACATATCTCTGTTTTAAGCTTTCACTTTTTGTTGCTTAGAAGGAAAATGATAGATTTAGTTTAGTTTTTCCTGTTTTCTGTTTTAGCGTCCCGGTGAAAAGTACCCCGAAAATAAAAGTTCTCTGATGGTAATGCGTTGGTCCGGTTCTTTATTAAAAGGAGAACCTTAATATCCCGTAGTATCCTTTTGGACCCCGCTGCCACGGGAGGGATGGACAATAGATGTCATTCAAGTTTTTTTCCCTAAGCACGTATGACTACAGATGGAATGCATGCCTACATCACATTGACGAATGGGAGCTAGCCACATATCTCTCTGTGTTATGACTGTTGCATGATGAATGTCAGCCGACAAATCACCGATCCATTGCCTACGAGTTTGTCCCACTTCCATCGTTACTTTCTCTTCCGTTACTTGGTGTTGCTGCTATTGTTACTTGCTGCTACTGTTACTTGCTTTGTCCTGCTGCTGCTGCCACTACTGTTGCTACTACTGTTACTTGCTACTGTTGTTACTTTCTACTGTTGCTACTTGCTACTGCTGTCACTACTTCTGTTCCTTGCCACTCCTGTTACTCGTTACCCTGCTGCTACCTGCTACAATACTTTTCTGGCGCCATTGATACTTCAGTTAGGAATAATCTGCCGTCAACAGATTCTTTCCTAGCACCGTTGCTATCATACTACCTTTGCTGCTTATATCCTGCTTGCAGATACTAATCTTTCAGGTGTGGTTGAGCCGACAACTCAACTGCTAATACTGGAGAATATCCTTTCACTCCCATCGTGTCGAACCAACAAATTTGGGCTGAATACTCTACCCTCGAAAACTGCCGCGATCCCACACGCTGGTGGGCCATTGCAAGGCAATTGCTAATTGTTGAGCAACTGCAAGCACTAGTCAACTAGAGGCTTACTAGGGATAGTGTTTTGTCTATGTATCTACACATGTATTTGTGTTTCCAATCAATACAGTTCTAGCATGGATAATAAACGATTATTATGAACAAGGAAATATAATAATAACTAATTTATTATTGCCTCTAGGGCATATTTCCAACATCGGGAGCTCATCTTCAACTTTGGCCAATTGGGGGATCTGTCCCTCGGTCGGGCAATGGAAATCGCCAATCATTACGCGAATGGTGAAGAAGAATACCACCTCCACATCGACAAATGCCAAGCGAGCAAAACCCCATAGTCATGCAACATCGGGAAAAAACAAAAGCACATGGGCGACGCACTGGGCAAAGCCTAAGTAGCTGTTGTCCCCGGGAGAGCCAAAGCAAGCCAAAGAATAAGAAGAAAGATTGGGCGGGCAAGAAGAATGCCGAGTCCAAAAGCCAACTTATGGACCAGTCGTGTCCTTTCCATGCTAGGAAGGACACAAGTCAATACTGTCGCCTGCTCCGGTAGGAGATAGGCGGAGAACCCTTCGGGGATAAAAGTGATGAGGACGATCAACAGGCTACCCCGGGGTATACGAACATCGAGAAAGTTCTCATGATCTTCGCCGATGTTGAGAGCAAGAGCCGATTGAAATTCATAAATCGGGAGGTAAACATGGCAGCTCCGGGTACCACGAAGTACCTCGATTGGGCAAATACGCCTGTCACGTTCGATCAGTCGGACCATCCGGTATACATCACCACCCTCGGGAGGCGCCCGTTGGTCATCAATCTGACTGTCAACTGTTGGGAACGTTGCATGGGAAACAGAAAATTCCCTAGGCACATACAAGATCTATCCATGGTGATAACAATCTACCAGACACTCTCGAGAACTATGCAGACATGACCGAGACACTCTCCGGTCAATAGCCAACAGCGGGACCTAGATGCCCATATTGGCTCCTACATATTCTACGAAGATCTTTATCAGTCGAACCTCGATATCAAGGATTCAATAATTCCCGTATGCTATCCCCTTTGTCCATCGGTATGTTACTCGCTCGAGATTCGATCGTTGGTATCTCCATACCTAGTTCAACATCATTACCAGCAAGTCTCTTTACTCCTTAGTCACATTGCTTGCAAGCTCATTGTGATGTTGTATTACCGAGTGGGCCCAGAGGTACCTCACCGTCTTGCGGAGTGACAAATCCCAGTCTCGATTCATGCCAACTGAACAGATACCCTCAAACATACCTCTAGAGCACCTTTATAGTCACCCAATTACGTTGTCACGTTTGGTACACACAAGGCATTCGTCCAGTGTCCGGTAGTTGCATGATATCATGGTCATAGAAATAGATACTTGACATGCAGAAAAAAACAGTAGCAATAAACTCACACGATCATATGGTACGTTTGTAGTTTGGGTCTTATCCATCACATCATTCTGTAATGATGTGATCCCGTTATCAAATGACAACTCATGCTATGGCCAGGAAACCTTGACCATCTTTGACCAATGAGCTAGTCCTTTAGAGGTTCACTAGGGACAGTTTGTTGTCTATGTATCCACACATATATTTGAGTTTCCAATCAATACAATTCTAGCATGGATAATAAACGATTATCATGAACAAGGAAATATAATAATAATCACTTTATTATTGCCACTAGGGCATATTTCCGACAGCCTCCCACTTGCACTAGAGTGAATAATCTAGCTCACATCACTATGTGATTTACATTATAATCAATCTAACACCCATACAGTTCTGCTGTTGATCATGTTTCGCTCGTGGAAGAGGCTTAGTCAACGGGTGTGCAACATTCAAAACCGTGTGCACTTTGCAAATATTTGTGTCCTCCTCCTTGATGTAATCGTAGATGGAATTGAAGTGTTGCTTTATGTGTCTGGTCCTCTTGTGAAACCTTGGTTCCTTGGCTAGAGCAATGGCACCAGTGTTGTCACAGAACAGAATCATTGGATCCAGTGCACTTGGCACAACTCCAAGATCTGTCATGACCTCCTTCATACAAACACCTTCTTTAGCCGCCTCCAGGGAAACTATGTACTCCGCTTCGCATGTAGAATCGTCTACCATGCTTTGCTTGGAACTACACCAGCTTACCGCACCTACATTGAGAATATATATGTATCCGGTTTGCGACTTAGAGTCATCCAGATCAGTGTCAAAGCTTGCATGAACGAAACCCTTTACGACGAGCTCTCGATCACCTCCATACACGAGAAAATTTCCTTAGTTCTTTTCAGGTACTTTAGAATATTCTTGACTGTTGTCCAGTGTTCCATTCCTGGATCAGTTTGATCTTCCCGCCATACTTATAGCAAGGCTGACATCATGTCTTGTGCACAACATTGCATACATGATAGAGCCAATGGCTGAAGCATAGGGGATGACACTCATCTTTTCTCTATCTTCTGCAGTCACTGGGCATTGAGTCTTACTCAACTTCACACCTTGCAATACAGGCAAGAAACCATTCTTGGAGTGATCCATTTTGAACTGCTTCAAAACTTTTTCAAGGTATGTGCTCTCTGAAAGTCCTATTAAGCGTCTCAATCTATGTCTATAGATCTTGATGCCTAATATGAAAGCAGCATCTCCTAGTTCCTTCATTAATAAACTCTTATTCAAAAAATCCTTTACGCTTCCCAAATATTCTATATTGTTTCCAATCAGCAATATGCCATGCGCATATAATATTAGAAACGCTATAGAGCTCCCACTCACTTTCTTGTAAATACAAGCTTCTCCATACACTTGTATAAACCCAAACGCCTTGATCACCTCATCAAAATGTTGATTCCAACTTTGAGATGCTTGCACTAGTCCATAAATGGATCACTGAAGCTTGCATACTTTGTTAGCATTCTGTGGATCGACAAAACCTTCTGGTTGCATCATATACAACTCTTCCTTAAGGAAAACCGTTAAGGAACGCTGTTTTGACATCCATCTGCCAAATTTCATAATCTAAAAATGCAGCTATTGCTAACATGATTCTGACGGACTTAAGCATCTCTACGGGTGAGAAAGTCACCATAGTCAACTCCTTGAACTCGTGAAAAAGTTTTTGCCACAAGTTGAGCTTTATATACGGTGATATTACCGTTGGCGTCCGTCTTCTTCTTAAATATCCATTTATTTTGAATCGCCTTTCTCCCTTCAAGTAATACTTCCAAAGTCCACACTTTGTTTTCATACATGGATCCTATCCAGGATTTAATGGCCTCTAACTATTTGTTGGAATCTGGGCCCACCATCGCTTCTCCATAGCTCGTAGGTTCACTGTTGTCTAACAACATGACTGTTAAGACATGGCTACTATACCACTCAGGAGCGGTGCGTGCCCTTGTCGACCTACGAGGTTCGATAGCAACTTGATCCGAAACTTCATGACCATCATCATTGGCTTCCTCTTCAACTAGTGTATGCTCCAGAGAAACATCTTTCTGCACTGCGCTACTCTCTAGTTGAAGTAAAGGTTCTACAAACTCATGATGTTCTATCTTCTTCCCACTCAATTCTTTTGAGAGAAACTCTTTCTCAAGAAATGTTTTGTTTTTAGCGACTAACATTTGCGTTTGGATTTGAGATAGAAGGTGTACCCAATTGTCTTTTTTGGGTATCCTATGAAGACGCATTTCTCCGCTTTGGGTTCGAGCTTTTCTGGCTGATGCTTTTTGACATAAGCATCACATCCTCGAACTTTAAGAATCTACAACTTTGGTTTCTTGACAAACCACAAGTCATATGTCATCGTCTCAACAGATTTTGATGGTGTTCTATTTAAAGTGAATGCAACTATCTCTAATGCATAACCACAAAATGATAACGACAAATCGGCAAGAGACATCATAGAACGCACCATATCCAATAAAGTATGACTACGACATTCAGACACACCATTTCATCGTGGTGTTCCAGGCGGTGTCAACTGTGAAACAATTCCAAATTGTCTTAAGTGAGTGCCAAACTCATAACTCAGATATTCTCCCCTCGATCAGATCTTAGGAATTTGATCTTCTTGTTACGATGATTCTCTACTTCACTCTGAAATTGATTGAACTTTTCAAACGTTCCAGACTTGTGTTTCATTAAGTAAATATAACCGCATCTACTCAAGTCATCGGTGAAGATGAGAAAATAATGATATCCACCGCGCGCCTCAATGCTCATCAGACCGACACATCAGTATGTGTGATTTCCAATAAGTCACTTGCTCGCTCCATTGTTCCGGAGAACCGAGTTTTTGTTGGGGAACGTAGTAATTTCAGAAACAAATCCTACGCCATACGAAGGATCTATCTAGGAGAAACCAACAACGAGCAAAGAGTTAGAGCATCTTCATACATTTGAAGATCGCTAAGCGGAAGCATTGCTAGAACGCGGTTGATGGAGTCGTACTCGCAGCGATTCAGATCGCGGTGGATTTCAATCTATGCACCGAACAACGGTGCCTCCACGTTCAACACACGAGCAGGACGGTGACGTCTCCAACGCCTTGATCCAGCAAGGAGGGAGGAGAGGTTGAGGGAGAGCTTCGGCAGCACGCTGGCGCGGTGACGGTGGAGCTGCGTGGTATTCCGACAAGGCTTCGCCAAGCACTTCGGAGGACGAGGTGGAGGAGGAGTAGGGCTGTGTCGAGAGAGAGATTGTTGTATGTTGCAGCCCCAAAACCCTCCAATATATATAGGAGGAGAGGGAGGAGGGTGCCCACCCTCAAGGTTTCCACCCTAAGGTTGGCGGCAACCCTAGATGGGTGGAGGGGTGGCGCACCAAGGTGGGCTTTGGGCCCAAGGCAACCCCTCCACTCCTAGGGTTTGGCCCCTTACCCCCTTGCTGCGCCTTGGGATGATGGTGGAGGCACACCAGCCACTTAGGCACTGGTTCCCACCCACCTTTTGGCCCATGTAGCACTTTGGGGCTGGTGGGCCTTCCCGGTGGACCCCCAGAACCCTTCTGGTGGTCCCGGTACATTACTGGTGATGCTCGAAACATTTCCGGCGACCAAATCCTCACTTCCTATATATGAATCTATACCTCCGGACCATTCCGGAACTCCTCGTGACGTCAGGGACCTCATCTTGGACTCCAAACAACCTTCGGTAACCACATACACTATTCCCATATAACCCTAGCGTCATCGAACCTTAAGTGTGTAGACCCTACGCATTCGGGAATCATGCAGACATGACCGAGACACCTCTCCGGTCAATATGCAATAGCGGGGTCTGGATATCCATGTTGGTTCCCACATGTTCCACGAAGATCTCATCTTATGAACCACGATGTCAGGGATTCGATCAATCCCGTATGCAATTCCCTTTGTCTATCGATATGATACTTGCTCGAGATTCGATCGTTGGTATCCCTATACCTGATTCAATATTGTCACGGATACCTCTCCGTCACATGGAGTGACAAATCCCGCTCTCGATTTCTACAACCCAACAAACACTTTGAGAGATACGTGTAGTGCACCTTTATAATCACCCACTTACCTTGTGACGCTTGATACACCCAAAGCACTCCTATGGTATCAGGGAGTTGCAAAATCTGATGGTCTAAGGAAATGGTACTTGACATTAGAAAAGCTTTAGTAGACGAACAATATGATCTAGTGCTATGCTTAGGACTAGATCTTGTCCATTACATCATTTGTGACATCCAATGTCCATCCAATGTCCATGATCAGGAAACCATGATCATCTATTGATCAACGAGCTAGCCAACTAGAGGCTATCTAGGGACACATTGTGATCTATATATTCACACATGTATTATGGTTTCCGGTTAATACAATTACAACATGAATGATAGACATTATCATGAACTAGGAAATATAATAATAACCACTTTATTATTGCCTCTAGGGCATATTTCCAACAATCTCCCACTTTCACTAGAGTCAATAATCTAGTTACATTGTGAAGAATCGAACACCCATAGAGTTCTGGTGCTGATCATGTTTCGCTCGTGGAAGAGGTTTAGTCAACGGGTCTGCGACATTCAGATCCGTATGTGATACGTCTCCAGCGTATCTATAATTTTTGATGGTTTATGCTATTATCTTGTCAAACTTTGGATGTTTTGCATGCCTTTTATTTATTTTCTGGGACTAACTTATTAACTCAGTGCCAAGTGCCATTTCCTGTTTTTCCATGTTTTTGACCCCTTTCAGAGGAAATTTTGAAACGGAGTCCAAATCGAAGAAAATCCGCGAAAAGATTTTTTCTGGAACGGAAGAAGATCGGAGAGCTTGGGGGCCAAGCCAGAAGAGCCCCAGGGACCCCACAAGCCCCCACCCTGCGGCTAGGGGGGTCCGCCCATGCCGGCTTGTGGGCCCCCTGGAGGGCTCCTGACCTAGATCTTGCGCCTATGAATTCCCAAATACTCCCAAAAAAATAGGAGAGCATCATAATCACTTTTCCGCCGCCGCAAGCTTCTGTCTCCGCAAGATCCCATCTGGGGCACGTTCTGGTGCCTGCCGGAGGGGGGATTCGGACATGGAGGGCTTGTTCATCAACACGATGACCTCTCCGATGATGCGTGAGTAGTTCACCATAGACCTACGGGTCCATAGCTAGTAACTAGATGGCTTCTTCTCTCTCTTGGATCTTTAATACAAAGTTCTCCATGATCTTCATGGAGATCTATCCGATGTAATCTTCTTTTGCGGTGTGTTTGTCGAGATCCGATGAGTTGTGGATTTATGATCAGATTATCTATGAATCTTATTTGAGTTTCTTCTGATCTCTCTTATGCATGATTTCATATGCTTGTAACTCTCTTCGAGTTGTGGGCTTTGTCTGGCCAACTAGATCTATGACTCTTGCAATGGGAGAAGTGCTTGGTTTTGGGTTCATACCGTGCGGTGAGCTCACCCAGTGATAGAAGGGGTAGCGAGGCATGTATCGTGTTGTTGCCATCAAGGGTAAAAAGATGGGGTTTTCATCATTGGTTTGAGATTATCCCTCTACATCATGTCATCTTGCTTAAAGCGTTACTCTGTTCGTCATGAACTCAATACACTAGATGCATGCTGGATAGCGGTCGATGTGTGGAGTAATAGTAGTAGATGCAGAAAGTATCGGTCTACTTGTCTCGGACGTTATGCCTATATGCTAGATCATTACCTTAGATATCGTCATGACTTTGCGTGGTTCTATCAATTGCTCGACAGTAATTTGTTCACCCACCGTATTACTTGCTATTTTGAGAGAAGCCTCTAGTGAACACTATGGCCCCCAGGGTCTACTCCACACCATATTGTCAGCCTACACTTTTTACTTCGTTGCACTTTCCGCCTTCAGATCTCACTTTGCAAACAATCTTGAACGGATTGACAACCCCTTTGAAGCGTTGGGTGCAAGCTTGTTTGTGTTTGCGCAGGTACTTTGGACTTGACGAGACCCTCCTTCTGGATCGATACCTTGGTTCTCAAACTGAGGGAAATACTTACTGCTCCTCTGCTGCATCATTGTGACAGCCCGAGACCGATGCTCCAGAAGATTCTCCCTTCTTTTCTGTTTCCGTCGTGTGATTAGTTTTATTTGTTGCATCATCGTTTAGTTTGCATCATCGCATCATGCATGGCATCTTGCATTGTCTATCACGTGTGGTGTATTGAGTGTTGTGCTTCGAGTGATCACCGAGTCGTAGAGCGATAGTAGTTCCCCCTCTATCTCCTCTTATTTCTTTCTTTGTGGTTCTGCTAAAGTTCCGTTTTAACCCTTATTTTTTAAAATAAAGATTTGTCTTCTTTAAAGAAAATCATTTTATTAAATGTGGGGGCAACCCCTAGGTTTTGCTTTATTTTTTCCCTTTGTTTATTTTCTAAAAAAACTCTTTTTATTTTCTCCTTTAAAGAACCTTTATCTTATTCTTTAAATAAAAGGGGTTTGGTTTATTCTTTTGTAAGAAAAGGGTTTAATTTTATTCTCTTGTTAAAAGGGTTTTATTCTCGACCTCGCCGGCCTCCCATCCGAGCCGCCCAGCCGCTGTGCTTCCCTTGGCCGCGCTGTGTCCCCGCGCCCCGCCGGCAGGAGCCCCTGCGCCGTTCCCCGCGCCCGCCTCGCCGCCTCCCCGCGTTCCCTGTCGTCGCCACACCTCCAGTCGCCAGCAGCTCGCCGCGCCGCTGTTCTTCGTCGAGCTCGCCGGTGCCGCGCCGCCTCCGGCAGCCCCGCGCACTGCCCTCGTCCCGTGCCGCCCGCTGCCGGTCGCCATGGCCGTTCCCTGCCCGAGGTGCTCCAGGGCCCCGACCTCCTCGTGCCGTTTTGCTGCTGTCGCTGCCGAGCTTGCGTTGCTGCTGCCTTGCTTGCCTGCTGATGCATGGAAGCATGCTGCTGCCGTGCCTGCTTGCTATAACCGTGTGCTTGCGTTGCTTGCTTGCTGCTGTCGGCGTTTGCTGCTGCTGCTTGCTGCCGCTGATGCTAGTTGCTATTGCTAGCTTGTTGCTTAGAGCTAGGCTGCTAGCTGCTTCTAGTAGCTCCTGCCTTGTTGCCTGCTAGCTTGCCATAGCTGCTTGTTGCTGTTGCCGCATGCTGCTGCGTAGCCTGCCGAGCGGTTGCTAGTTTGCCATTGCCGAGCCGTTGCTGCCAGTTGCTTTTACTCCTGCTAGTTCTTGCCATGGCCGATGCGTGCTAGGTAGATAGTCGCCAACTACTTGTTGTAGCTGATGCTGTTGCGTAGTGCTGCTGTAGCTGCTTGTGTGCTCGCTTTCCGTTATGCTTGCTAGGCTAGGTTGCCGTGCTTGGCATGCTTGCTGTAGATGCATAGCTACGTTTGCTGTTGCTTAGTGCTGTAGTTGCTATAGCTATTGCCCTGACTGCTGCATGCCGATTGCCTTGCGTGAGGCTTGCATTTTGTTGCTTGTGCTGCCGCTTGCCGTCGCGCTTAGACCGTCCCCGCCGCGTGGGATCGCCAAGTTCACATGATCCACGACGTCCTCGACGAACCCCGAACATCGACAGAGACGTGATCGACTACCGACGCCGAAGACTCCTGAACCACGACGCCGAGAGTACGACTACTTCCACGACTTCCACGACGAACGTTGTTCTCCTTCACCGAACCGAACCCCTCCGATTCGCACGCTTCGAAGGTATAGCGGTGAGACGTTGTCGTGAACCGAACGAATTTGATGTATGAGTTGTATGTATGTTTGCACCGTATGTTTGACCGTTGCACGTTGTCCCTCTAGCTTGTGCCCGACACATGGGAACCCGGTAGCGGGATCACCCCATCTTTATTTAACGTTCCCACACACGCTTCCTACACGTTGGCACGATACCCCGTCGAGTTATCGGGATAGGAACGTTGTCATGGCTTCGTTTCCGTCTTGCCGCCATGTTATCCTCTCGCTCGCCATGGCGACATATGCGTCTTCTCTTCTTGCCCGTGTTGTTGAGGTTGCATGCATAACGCATCCATGGCATAATTATCTTGTGTTGCATGTTTCTTGTGCCAAAGCCCCGTTCTATGTTCCGCGCGTGAACCGTCTAGGATGCCACGTAGGATCACCGCTTCACCCCTTGCCATGTTAACAAAAATTTAATCTTGACGGTAATTTAATGGGAGTGAACTAATAATTAAACGTGGAGTTTCGTCGATATGCAACTCGTTGCATATCGAGCTTCATTTAATGTGTCGTGTTTGCGTGAGGTGAATTGCCATGCCATCCCTTGCATTTTGATCTGATCATGCATCATATTGGACTTTGCATCATGTCTTGCTTTTGCCGTGGTGAATATCTGTGTTGATGTTTGTATCCGGTTTGCTCCGTCTCCATAGAGTTCCGCAAGCGTGTCGGAATGTGAGGACCCGTTCGACTACGTGGTTCGTCGACTTCTCCGAGTTGTTCTTCTTCCAAGCGGGATCTCAGGCAAGATGATCATTTCCCTAGATACAATTACTATCATTGCCATGCTAGTTTTACCGCTTCTATCGATTATGTCTCGTTGCCTACCACATGTTATATATTAGCCTCTCAATCATGCCATGATAACCTTCAACCTGCTCGACCTAGCAAACCACTGATTGGCTATGTTACTGCTTGCTTAACCCTGTTGTTAGCGTTGCTAGTTGCAGGTGTAGTTGCTTCCATGTGATAACATGGGTTCCTTGTCATATCACCATATTTAAATGCTATTTAATTTAATGCACCTATATACTTGGTAAAAGGTGGAAGGCTCGGCCTTTCGAGCCTGATGTTTTGTTCCACCTTTGCCCCCTTAGTTTTCGGCTACCGATGTTATGTTCCAAAAATTAGCGCTCCTAACACAATCGGGGTTGTTATGGGGACCCCCTTGATAATTCGTTTTAGATTAAAGCTGGTCTGGCAAAGCCCAACTTTGGTACTAAATTTGCCTAATGACTAATGAACTACTTAGGGAGTAATTAACCCGAGGAAATTTAGTCAACCCCCGGGCCAGTGCTTCTCCTGAGTGTTGGCCCCACCTGAGCGATGTCCGGCGCCCCTCTGGTCACCCGGAGGTTTAGCGATCCCGACGTATAGCTCATCCGTCGTGTCCTGAGAACGAGGTACGCGACTCCTATCGGGATCGTCTACACGTCGGGCGGCCTTGCTGGATTAGTTTTACCTTTGACGGAATATCTTGTGCATCGGGATTCCGGTGATGCTTTGGGTAATCTCAGAGTTGAGGTTTTCCACTAGGGAATCCTACGAGATCGCGAGCTTCGTGATTGAGAATTTCTATGCGGCTTGTGGTAATTTGTGATGGACTAGTTGGAGCACCCCTGCACGGTTAAATCTTTTCGGAAAGCCGTGCCCGCGGTTATGTGGTAACGTGGAAACTTTGTTTAACGCTGATTCTAGATAACTTGAAGTTAATTAATTAAAATATGCCAACTGTGTGCGTAACCGTGACTGTCTCTTTCGTGAGTTCCTTCTCCGATCGAGGACACGGTGGGGTTATGTCTGACGTAGGTAGGTGTTCAAGATCATTCATTTGATCATCAGTAGACACGTCTGTTATGCGTAGATCTTCCCCTCTTATTTCTTGTACTCATAAGTTTAGCCACCAAATATATGCTTAGCCGCTGCTGCAATCTCACCACTTAACCTTGCCTTACCTATTAAGCTTTGCTAGTCTTGATTACTTTGGAAATGAGATTGCTGAGTCCCTTGTGGCTCACAGATTACTACAACACGAGTTGCAGGTACATGTAAAGGTTACTTGACGCGAGTGCGTTGATTGTTCATTTGGAGTTGCTTCTTCTTCTTCTTCTTCTTCATCCATCTAAGATGGGTTCCAGGCCGGCAGCCTGGGATAGCAAGGATGGACGTCGTTCTTCTTTTCTCATTTGTTTTCGTCCGTAGACGGACCCTGCTCTTACTCTTGATGATTATGTAATGTACTGATGTGACTCTGATGTAGCTTGTGGCGAGTGTAAGCCAATTCTATATATATATCTCTTCTTTTCAGTACATGTACTTGTAACGATATCCATTCTTGCGACATGACGAGATGCGCTTCTATCCCTGACGAGGCCTTCGTGCCAAATTGAGGATAGGGTCGCATCTTGGGCGTGACAAGTTTGTATCAAAGCAATACCGACCTAGGAGCCCCCTTGATTGATCGAACTTGGCCGAGTCGAGTCTAGTAAAAAAACTGCTTTGAGTCTAGTTATATATCGGAGAGTAGGATTCTTTTTCCCCTCTTCTATGCTCTGGTGAGGAATCTTCACGTGATATTTTAATTCTACTCCTCTTCTGACTCAATTTTTTTAGGATCACGCAAATATTCTTGGGATCTATATGATGCCGATGTGATGGAGTTCTGTCTTGGTGCCTCCTATCTGCTTTGAGTTTCATGGGAGTTGAGCTCCAGGGGATTCTTGAGCACATCGTTATCATTCAGATTTCTTAGTATCTCAGAACGAAAGATGTTCATAATTGCTTCAATGCTAGTAGCGGCGAGACAACCCCGATGTCCCTAGTTCTAGTGCAGATTGTTCGGGAGTACTGCCATACTTTCTATCATTGTGATCACGAGGGTGTGTTGTAGATGAAGGTACGAGATTATGGTTGTGTGTTGACGGATGTGATACAGGTGACGGGTTAGTATAGGAGTTCTGTGATTATTACTCCTTGTATCCGTGTACCAGATTGCATGACCAGATATTTCGGGAATTTATAGGTGGGAATTGAAGTAGTTACTTATAGGACGATCTTCCAACAAATTCGTGTTGCTTCCATGTCAAGTGGTGATTTCAGATCTTTTCTAAGAGGTGTGCTCATATTTTTATGAGAGTATTAATTCTTTTGCTCTATCAATTGTCTTATCAATTCCTTTCGACCGGAGTCATCGTATAAATTCCATTCAACTGGTGTGCTTCCCTTCAGTGAATTTAATCCTCTCTAATTTTTGCAGATCATTCTCTCAATCCTTTCCGGAGTTCATCTCATCTGTCTCAAGTTGTCTTTGTTTTTTTCCCTGCCCTCCCACCCTTTTTCTCAGTGATTCAATTTTCATCCAAGAGTTTTCTTTCTTGTGCTTCCGCTATCCTTTCTTCCGTGTCCTATCCGGTGATTCATTGTGAAGATTCTCAGGAGCTTCATGTTCATCTTTATTCATTCTTGTCATCCTTACCGGTGAATTTAATTTAGTTGTCCGTGTCATCTTATCCATTCATCCTTGTAATTCTTTCCTATGTTGGGAATTCTCATCAGTCTTCTTATTGTCATTTCATCTCTTTCCTATCCGTTGTGGTGAACATATCTCTGAGTTTTGAGTTTTTAATTCTTTTAATTATTTCAAGGTGCTAACCTCATCTAGTTCTCTTCATACCGGTGCAATATCAATCTTTCTAGCAATCTTTTCTAACGGTGGTTTCTTTGAGTGGGCCCATAACCCACAGGTTCTTTCCCAGGATCTTTCCTGGCTCTTTTAATCCTTGCTCGGAGATCATTAATTCTTTTCAACTATGACGTAAGTATGATTTCCATCAGTCATATTACTTCTTCAAGTTCTATTTGAATTAATTCTCATATAGGCTCAACATTTCATTCTTCTTTATTCCGGAGTGTCTTATTAATTCTTGGTGGTGTTCTTCTCATCATTCTCTTCTTTCAAGACAGAAGGGGTGTTTCTCTCGAATCTTGGTCCATTCTCTTGGAGATTCATCATTTCAGGTTGGTGTCGTTATCTTATTTGTTCCAATCATGAGTAATCCCTTTCTAGCTATCCGGTGCATTTCTGAGTTGTTTTTATTCTCGATCCTCCGAAGGCCATCATGTTAGAAGATTCTTCGTTCTCAGCTTTCAGCTTTCACCCTCAATTCTTCTCAATTGTTGTCTCTTCGTTCGTCTCTCGTTTATCCGGTGCCTTGTTCTAGTTTTATTTCAGGTGGATCATGATCTCTTCATTCTCATGTATCTCCATTAATTCTTGGTATCCCCATTCAATCCAATTCTCACCGGTGCTTCCTTCAATTTTGCCTCAACTGGTGCTTATCTCTCTATGCCTCTTCAAGATTCATTTCTAGTAGAATAAGTGATATGCTAAATCCGTGGCTTGTCATCAATTAAACTTGATGAAGGATAAGCATAACATAATTCTTATTCTTGTTCATAGTAATCTGAATTCTTCTTCCGGAGTGGCTCATGATATCAATTCCTTTCTCTCAAGTGTTCTTATCTTTTCTTTTCCGGAGTTCCAAGTTTTCTCAAGTATCTCTTTGTGAAGCTTCATCTAAATCATCACAAGGTCATAATATTATTCTTTTCTACCTTCATATCTTTGCATCATTCATTTGTATATGGAGGTCCTTCTTGGTGGTTCGTCAAGATTTCATTCATTCTGAAGTGTTCTTCAAGATTCCTGTTGGAATACCTCAAGTATTCGTTCTCTTCCATTTTTGGTGCATTTGTTCTGCTTTATCCTTTGAGGTGGTATTATAGCCTTCTTGTTAGTATAGGAGCCTCGAAGAGTTTTCCTTTCAAGAATGAGATAATTAAACACACCAATTCTATGATCATGAGATATTTGCAACCCATGATTTCTTCATTGAGCTATCTTGGTTTGGATTTCACCTAAAGCTTTTCCTATGGTTTGTTGCTATTATGGTGCTTGTCATTAATCCAAGTTCTCAATGTATCCTTTTGGTGTAATAATTGTTCATGTCTTGTTGCTCCCAATCTATCTTTGTTTATTTTAGTGGTTGTTTGTCACCTCATATTTGTTGAGATGATTTTCATAAGCCCACTACTATCTTGTTCTTTTCGTTGTTGGTTTTCCAACTACTTTGTCAATTCTCTATCCGGAGGCTCTTCAATTCTATTGTGATGATAGTTGGCATTCTTTCTTCATTCTCTACTTCCGCTTGAGCTAGTTCCTATTCTCTTGTTCTGGAGGCATTGTGATGTTGCTCTTTTGGGTCAATCTTGTTGTTCTATCAAGATTGTGGTGTTCCCTTGTTCTATTTAGTTGTTTGTTATGTATATTGTGTAATTCTCTCTTCTTATCGATTTTTTGTCCCATTTTCCTACCGAAGTGCTGCCGAAATTTTCCGTGAATTCTTGCTTCTTTCTCTTATCATTCCTCATCTCTTTGCTACCTTTAGGGATCATTGGTTTCACTCGTTTGTCAAAGAAGCGACTACGTTTTTACCTCTTGTTATTTCTCATCCTCTCCCCATTTCATTCTTGGATCTCGGGGCGAGATCCTCTTGTAGTGTAGGAGAGTTGTGACAGCCCGAGACCGACGCTCCAGAAGATTCTCCCTTCATTTCCGTTTCCGTCGTGTGATTAGTTTTATTTGTTGCATCATCGTTTAGTTTGCATCGTCGCATCATGCATGGCATCTTGCATCGTCTGTCACGTGTGGTGTATTGAGTGTTGTGCTTCGAGTGATCACCGAGTCGTAGAGCGATAGTAGTTCCCCCTCTATCTCCTCTTATTTCTTTCTTTGTGGTTCTGCTAAAGTTCCGTTTTAACCCTTATTTTTTAAAATAAAGATTCGTCTTCTTTTAAAGAAAATCATTTTATTAAAAGTGGGGGCAACCCCTAGGTTTTTATTTATTTATTCCCTTTGTTTATTTTCTAAAACAAACTCTTTTTGTTTTCTCCTTTAAAGAGCCTTTATCTTGTTCTTTAAATAAAAGGGGTTTGGTTTTATTCTTTTGTAGGAAAAGGGTTTCATTTTATTCTCTTGTTAAAAGGGTTTTATTTTAATTCTTAAAAAGGTTTCATTTTTTATTTGTTTAAAAGTGCCGAAGCTATTTTATAGTTGGGTATATTTTTTTAAAAGAGTAAAAGGCATTTTTTATTTTGTTAAAAACCTTAGTTTTCTTTTATGTTTGTTTTTTGATTTTTTTTGAAAGCAAAAGTGTTGCAAAAGAGAGAGGAGGAGGTCCACTTGGGCCAAGGCCCAGGAGACCCGTGCCCTAGCGAGTTCCGTATCTACCCCCGAGCGCCGTCGCCTCCCCCGTGCTCGATCCCATCGTCATCCTCCCCCTCGTCCCGTGCCTTCTCCTCCCCTCCTCGATTCCTCTCGCCGTCCCCTGTCGCCGCCCCGATTCCCCTCGGCCTCGCCTCCAAGCGCCCCCTTCACGCTCGACCTCGCCGTGCCCGAGCCGCCTACGCCCCGTCGCTGCCTGGCCTGCCAGCAGCGCGCCCCCGCCATGGAAACTGCCGCTCGCGCTGGCCTCGACCTTGCCGGCCTCCCATCCGAGCCGCCCAGCCGCCGTGCTTCCCGTGGCCGCACCGCGTCCCCGCGCCCCGCCGGCAGGAGCCCATGCGCCGTACCCCGCGCCCGCCTCGCCGCCTCTCCACGTTCCCTGCCGTCGCCGCGCCTCCGGTCGCCAGCAGCTCGCCGCGCTGCCGTTCTTCGTCGAGCCCGCCGGTGCCGCGCCGCCTCTGACAGCCCCGCGCACCGCCCTCGTCCCATGCCGCCCGCCGCCGGTCGCCATGGCCGTTCCCTGCCCGAGGTGCTCCAGGGCCCCGACCTCCTCGTGTCATTTTGCTGCTGTCGCTGCCGAGCTTGCGTTGCTGCTGCCTTGCTTCCCTCCTGATGCATGGAAGCATGCTGCTGCTGTGCCTGCTTGCTGTAGCCGTGTGCTTGCGTTGCTTGCTTGCTGCTTGCTGCTGTCGGTGTTTGCTGCTGCTGCTTGCTGCCGCTGATGCTAGTTGCTATTGCTAGCTTGTTGCTTAGAGCTAGGCTGCTAGCTGCTGCTAGTAGCTCCTGCCTTGCTGCCTGCTAGCTTGCCATAGCTGGTTGTTGCTGTTGCCGCGTGCTGCTGCGTAGGCTGCCGAGTGGTTGCATGTTTCCCGTTGCCGAACCGTTGCTGCCAGTTGGTTTTGCTCCTGCTAGTGCTTGTCGTGGCCGATGCGTGCTAGGTAGATAGTCGCCAACTACTTGCTGTAGCTGATGCTGTTGCGTAGTGCTGCTGTAGCTGCTTGTGTGCTCGCTTGCCGTTTTGCTTGCTAGGCTAGGTTGCCGTGCTTGGCATGCTTGCTGTAGATGCATAGCTGCGTTTGATGTTGCTTAGTGTTGTAGTTGCTATAGCTATTGCCCTGGCTGCTGCATGCCGATTGCCTTGCGTGAGGCTTGCATTATGTTGCTTGTGCTGCCGCTTGCCGTCGCGCTTAGACCGTCCCCTCCGCGTGGGATCGCCAAGTTCACGTGATCCACGACGTCCTCGACGAACCCCGAACATCGTCGGAGACGTGATCGACTACCGACGTCGAAGACCCGTGAACCACGACGCCGAGTGTACGACTACTTCCACGACTTCCACGACGACTGTTGTTCTCCTTCACCGAACCGAACCCCTCCGATTCGCACGCTTCGAAGGTATACCGATGAGACATTGTCGTGAACCGAACGAATGTGATGTATGAGTTGTATGTATGTTTGCACCGTATGTTTGACCGTTGCACGTTGTCCCTCTATGTTGTGCCCGACACATGGGAACCCGGTAGCGGGATCACCCCATCTTTATTTAACGTTCCCGCACACGCTTCCTATACGTTGGCACAATACCCCATCGAGTTATCGGGATAGGAACATTGTCGTGGCTTCGTTTCCGTCTTGCCGCCATGTTATCCTCTCGCTCGCCATGGCGACATATGCGTCTTCCCTTCTTGCCCGTGTTGTTGAGCTTGCATGCATGACGCATCCATGGCATAATTATCTTGTGTTGCATGTTTCTTGTGCCGAAGCCCCGTTCTATGTTCCACGTGTTAACCGTCTAGGATGCCACGTAGGATCACCGCTTCACCCCTTGACATGGTAACAACAATTTAATCTTGCCGGTAATTTAACGGGAGTGGACTAATAATTAAACATGGAGTTTCGTCGATATGCAACTTGTTGCATATCGAGCTTCATTTAATGTGTAGTATTTGCGTGAGGTGAATTGCCATGCCATCCCTTGCATTTTGATCTGATCATGCATTATATTAGGGTTTGCATCATGTCTTGCTTTTGCCGTGGTGAATATACGTGTTGATGTTTGTTTCCGGTTTGCTCCGTCTCGATAGAGTTTCGCAAGCGTGTCGGAATGTGAGGACCCGTTCGACTACGTGGTTCGCCGACTTTTCAGAGTTGTTCTTCTTCCAAGCGGGATCTCAGGCAAGATGGCCATTTCCCTAGATACCATTACTATCATTGGCATGCTAGTTTTACCGCTTCTATCGATTATGTCTCGTTGCCTACCACATGTTAAATATTAGCCTCTCAATCATGCCATGATAACCTTCAACCTGTTCGACCTAGCAAACCACTGATTGGCTATGTTACTGCTTGCTTAACCCTCTTGTTAGCGTTGCTAGTTGCAGGTGTAGTTGCTTCCATGTGATAACATGGGTTCCTTGTCATATCACCATATTTAAATGCTATTTAATTTAATGCACCTATATACTTGGTAAAAGGTGGAAGGCTCGGCCTTTCTAGCCTTGTGTTTTGTTCCACCTTTGCCCCCTTAGTTTTCGGCTACCGGTGTTATGTTCCATAAATGAGCGCTCCTAACATGATCTGGGTTGTTATGGGGACCCCCTTGATAATTCGTTTTAGATTAAAGCTGGTCTGGCAAGGACCAACTTTGGTACTACATTTGCCTAATAACTAATGAACTGCATAGGGAGTAATTAACCCGAGGAAATTTAATCAACCCCCGGGCCAGTGCTCCTCATGAGTGTTGGCCCCACCTGAGCGATGTCCGGTGCCCCTCTGGTCACCCGGAGGTTTAGTGATCCCGACGTCTAGCTCATCCGTTGTGTCCTGAGAACGAGGTACGCGACTCCTATCGGGATCGTCGACACGTCGGGAGGCCTTGCTGGATTAGTTTTACCTTTGACGGAATATCTTGTACATCGGGATTCCGGTGATGCTTTGGGTAATCTCAGAGTTGAGGTTTTCCACTAGGGAATCCGACGAGATCGCGAGCTTCGTGATTGAGGATTTCTATGCGGCTTGTGGTAATTTGTGATGGACTAGTTGGAGCACCCCTGCAGGGTTAAATCTTTTCGGAAAGCCGTGCTCGCGGTTATGTGGCAACATGGAAACTTTGTTTAACACTAGTTCTAGATAACTTGAAGTTAATTAATTAAAATATGCCACTGTGTGCGTAACCATGACTGTCTCTTTCGTGAGTTCCTTCTCCGATCGAGGACACGGTGGGGTTATGTCTAACGTAGGTAGGTGTTCAAGATCATTCATTTGATCATCAGTAGGCACGTCCGTTATGCGTAGATCTTCCCCTCTTATTTCTTGTACTCGTAAGTTTAGCCACCAAATATATGCTTAGCCGCTGCTGCAACCTCACCACTTAACCTTGCCTTACCTATTAAGCTTTGCTAGTCTTGATACCTTTGGAAATGAGATTGCTGAGTCCCCTGTGACACACAGATTACTACAACACCAGTTGCAGGTACACGTAAAGGTTACTTGACTCGAGCGTGTTGATTGTTCATTTGGAGTTGCTTCTTCTTCTTCTTCTTCTTCATCGATCTAGGATGGGTTCCAGGCCGACAGCTTGGGATAGCAAGGATGGACATCGTTCTTCTTTTCTCGTTTGTTTTTGTCCGTAGTCGGACCCTGCTCTTACTCTTGATGATTATGTAATGTACTGATGTGACTCTGATGTAGCTTGTTACGAGTGTAAGCCAATTCTATATATATATCTCTTATTTTCAGTACATGTACTTGTAACGATATCCATTCTTGCGACACGACGAGATGCGCTTCTATCCCCGACGAGGCCGTCGTGCCAAATTGAGGATAGGGTCGCATCTTGGGCGTGACAATCACCCTTTCCTCTTCAAGGGAAAAACCAACGCAAGCCCAATCTCCGTCAACGTGTCAAAATCTGGCGCTGTTGTTTGAGAAGTAGCAGTATGTACTTTACAAATATCAATATCTCCATCCTAGATGTATCCACGAATGGAGTTGAAGCGGTGCTTGATGTGCTTGGTCTTCTTGTGAAACCTGGGCTCCTTTGCAATAGCAATACCTCCAGTGTTATCACAGAACAGAGTCATCGGGCCCGACGTACTTGGAATCACTCCTAGGTGTGTGATGAATTCCTTCATCCAGACTCCTTCTTGTGCTGCTTCCAAAGCAGCTATGTACTCCGCTTCACATGTAGATGCCGCCACGACACTTTGCTTGCAACTGCATGAGCTAACTGCCCCATTATTCAAAATATACAAGTATTCGGTTTGTGACTTGGAGTCATCCAGATCTGTGTCGAACCTAGCATCGACGTAACCCTTTACGAGAAGCTCTTCGGCACCTCCATAAACGAGAAACATATCTTTAGTCCTTTTCAGGTACTTGAGGATATTATTGACCGTTGTCCAGTGATCCACTCCTCGATCATTTGGTACCTCCCTACCAAATTATGGCAAGGTTCACATAAGGTCTGGTACACAACATGGCATACATGATAGAGCCTACGGTTGAAGCATAGGGGACGGTACTCACATTTTCTCTATCTTCCGCTGTGGTCGGTTGTTGAGTCGTACTCAACCTCACACCTTGTAATACACGCAAGAATCCCTTCTTGGCCTTATCCATATTGAACTTCTTCAATATCTTGTCTAGGTATGTGCTTTGTGAAAGTCCTATGAGGCGTCTCGATCTATCTCTATAGATCTTGATGCCTAATACGTAAGCAGCTTCTCTAAGGTCCTTCATTGAAAAACTTTTATTCAAATTGGCCTTTATGCTTTCCAATAGTTCTATATCATTTCCCATCAACAATATGTCATCCACTTATAATCTGAGAAATTCTACCGAGCTCCCACTCACTTTCTTGTAAATACATGCTTCTCCATAATCCTGTACAAACCCAAACACTTTGATCACCTCATCAAAGCAAATGTTCCAACTCCGAGATGATTGCACAAGCCCATAGATGGAGCGTTGGAGCTTGCATGCCTTGTTAGCATTGCTAGGATCGACAAAACCTTCCGGATCTATCATATACAATCCTTCCTTAAGAAAGCCGTTCAGGAATGCCGTTCTGACGTGCATTTGCCAGATTTCATAATCATAAAATGCGGCAACTGCTAACAAGATTCGGACCGACCTCAACATCGCTATGGGTGAGAAGGTCTCATTGTAGTCAATCCCTTGAATTTGTCGATAACCATTAGCGAGAGTCGAGCCTTATAGATGGTCACATTACCATCCGCGTCAGTCTTCTTCTTAAAGATCCATCTATTTTCTATGGCTCGCCGATCATCGGGCAAGTCCACCAAAGTCCATACTTTGTTTTCACACATGGATCCTATCTCAGATTTCATGGCCTCAATCCATTTGTTGGAATTCGGGTCCGCCATCATTTCTTCATAGTTCGAAGGTTCACTGTTGTCCAACAACATGATTTCCATGATAGGATTGTCGTACCACTCTGGTGCGGAACGTAACCTTGTGGACCTTCAAGGTTCAATAACAACTTGATCCTAAGTTTCATGATCATCATCATTAACTTCTTCTCTAGCTGGTGCACGCACCTCATGAACATTTTCTTGTTCCGCGCTGCTCTCCGGTTCGAGAGGAGGTACAATTACCTCATCAAGTTCTATTTTCCTCCCACTTACTTCTTTCGAGCGAAACTCTTTCTCTAGAAAGGATCCGTTCTTGGCAACAAAGATTTTTCCTTCAGACCTAAGATAGAAGGTATACCCAATAGTTTCCTTAGGTTATCCTATGAAGACGCATTTTTTGCTTTGGGTTCGAGCTTCTCATGTTGAAGTTTCTTCACATAAGCATCGCAAGCCCAAACTTTCAGAAACGATAGCTTAGGTTTCTTGCCAAACCATAATTCATACGGTGCCGTTTTTACCGATTTAGACGGTGCCCTATTTAAAGTGAATGCGGCAGTTTCCAATGCATATCCCCAATATGATAGTGGTAAATCGGTAAGAGACATCATAGACCGCACCATATCCAATAAAGTGCGATTACGACGTTCAGACACACCGTTACGCTGCGGTGTGCCAGACGGCGTGAGTTGTGAAACAATTCCACATTTCCTTAGGTGCGTGCCAAACTTGTGACTCAAATATTCTCCTCCACGATCAGATCGTAGAAACTTTATTTTGTTGTCACGTTGATTGTCCACCTCACACTGAAATGCCTTGAACATCTCAAAGGTTTCAGACTTGTGCTTCATTAAGTAAACATACCCATATCTACTTAAATCATCAGTGAGGATGAGAACATAATGATAGCCACCGCGAGCCTCCACGCTCATTGGACCGCATACATCGGTATGTATTATTTCCAATAAGTTGGTTGCTCGCTCCATTGTTCCGGAGAACGGAGTCTTGGTCATCTTGCCCATGAGGCACAGTTCGCATGTGTCAAATGATTCAAAATCAAGAGACTCCAATAGTCCATCTATATGGAGTTTCTTCATGCGCTTGACATCGATATGACTAAGGCGGCAGTGCCACAAGTATGAGGCACTATCATTATCAACTTTTCATCTTTTGGTACTCACGCTATGAATATGTGTAACATCACGATCGAGATTCATTAAGAATAAACCATTGACCAGCGGGGCATGACCACAAAACATACCACTCATATAAATAGAACAACCATTATTCTCAGATTTAAATGAGTAGTCATCTTGCATCAAGCGAGATCCCAATACAATGTATATGCTCAAAGCTGGTACTAAATAACAATCATTAAGGTTTAAAACTAATCCCGAAGGTAGATGTTGAGGTAGCGTGCCGATGGAGATCACATCGGCCTATGAACCATTCTCGACGCGCATTGTCACATCGTCCTCAGCCAGCCTAAGCTTGTTCCGCAGTTCCTGCTTAGAGTTGCAAATCTGAGCAACTACAAAGATATCAAATACCCACGAGCTACTACGAGCACTGGTAAGGTACACATCATTAACAAGTATATCACATATACCTTTGACGTTGTCGGCCTTCTTGTCCGCTAAGTACTTAGGGAAATTCCGCTTCCAGTGACCGTTTCCCTTGCAGTAATAACACTCATTCTCAGCCTTGGGTCCTTTCTTTGGCTTCTTCCCGGCAACTGCTTTACCGGGCGCGGCAACTTCTTTGCCGTATTTCTTCAAGTTCTTCTTACCCTTTCGCTTCTTGAAATTGGTGGTCTTATTGACCATCAACATTTGATGTTCTTTCTTGATCTCTACCTCCGCGGATTTCAGCATTGAATAGAACTCGGAATGGTCTTTTCTATCCCTTGCATGTTGTAATTCGTCACAAAGCCTTTATAGCTAGGTGGAAGTGACTAGAGGATTTTGTCAATGACGGCATCATCCGGAAGTTCAACTCCGAGCTGAGTGAAGCGGTTGTGCAACCCAGACATTCTGAGTATGTGCTCACTTACAGAACTATTCTCCTCCATCTTACAGCTAAAGAACTTGTTGGAGACTTCATATCTCTCGACCCGGGCATGAGCTTGAAAAATAAGTTTCAGCTCCTCGAACATCTCATATGCTCCGTGTTGCTCAAAACGCCCTTGGAGCCCCGATTCTAAATTGTAAAGCATGCCGCACTGAACCAGAGAGTAGTCATCACTCCGTGACTGCCAGAGTTCCTAACGTCCTGGTCTGCTGCGAGAATGGGAGGATCGTCTAGCGGTGCATTAAGGACATATGCCTTCTTTGAAGCAGTGAGGATGAGCTGTAAGTTACGATCCCAATCCGCATAGTTTCTCCCATCATCTTTCAACTTGGTTTTCTCTAGGAACGCGTTGAAGTTGAATGAGGCATTTGCGTTGGACATTGGATCTACAATATTTGTAAAGACAATTATAGACTAAGTTCATGATAATTAAGTTCATCTAATCAAATTATGAATGAACTCCCACTTATATCGACATCCCTCTAGTCATCAAAGTGTTACATGAACCACGTCGACTAGCCCGTGTCCGATCATCACGTGAGATGAACTAGTCATCAATGGTGAGCATCTCCATGCTGATCGTGTCAACCATACGACTCATGTTCGACCTTTCGGTCTCCCATATTCGAGGCCATGTCTGTACATGCTAGGCTCGTTGATTCAACCTAAGTGTTTTGCGTGTGTAAACTCGCTTACACCCGTTGTATGCGAAGGTTAGAATTTATCACACCGGATCATCACGTGGTGCTTCGAGACAACGATCCTTCATATTGGTGCACACTTAGGGGAATACATATCTCAAAATTTTAATGAGGGATCATCTTATATTTGCTACCGTCGTTCTAAGCAATAAGATGAAAAACATGATAAACATCACATGCAATTATGTAGTGACATGATATGGCCAATATCATCTTGCTCATTTGATCTCCATCTTCAGGACACCATGATCATCATTGTCACCGGCATGACACCATGTTCTCCATCATTGTGTCTCCGTGAAGTCGTCATGCCAACTATTACTTCTACTACTATAGCTAACGTTTAGCAATAAAGTAAAGTAATCACATGGTGTTGCATCTCATACAATAAATTAAGACAACTCCTATGGCTCCTGCCGGTTGTCATACTCCTCGACATGCAAGTCGTGAATCCTATTACAAGAACATGATCAATCTCATACATCACATATGTAACATCATATCGTTTTGGCCATATCACATCACATAGCATACCCTGGAAAAACAAGTGAGACGTCCTCTAATTGTTGTTGCCAGTTTTAGGTGGCTGGTTAGGGTTTCTAGCAAGAACGCTTCTTACCTATGTGACAGCCACAACGTTGATATGCCAATGCTATTTACCCTTTATAAGGACCCTCTTCATCGAATCCGATCCAACTAAAGTGGGAGAGACACACACCCGCTAGCCACCTTATGCATCAAGTGCATCTCGGTCGGTGGAACCAGTCTCACGTAAGAGTACGTGTAAAGTCGGTCCGGGCCACTCCATCCCACGATGCCACCGAATCAAGATAAGACTAGTAACGACAAGCAATTGACAAATCAACGCCCACAACTTTTGTGTTCTACTCGTGCATAGAATCTACGCATAGAACCTGGCTCTGATGCCACTGTTGGGGAACGTAGTAATTTCAAAAAAAATCCTACGCCATACCAAGGATCTATCTTGGAGAAACCAACAATGAGCAAAGAGGTAGAGCATATTCATACCTTTGAAGATCGCTAAGTGGAAGCGTTGCTAGAACATGGTTGATGGAGTCGTACGCGCAGCAATTCAGATCATGGTGGATTCCGATCTATGCACCAAACAACGGTGCCTCCACGGTCAACACACGTGCATCCCGATGACCTCTCCAACGCCTTGATCTAGCAAGGAGGGAGGAGAAGTTGAGGGAGAGCTCCGGCAGCACGACGACATGGTGATGGTGGAGCTGCGTGGTATTCCGATAGGGCTTTGCCAAGCACTACGGAGGACGAGGAGGAGGAGGAGTAGGGCCGCGCCGAGTGAGAGAGATTGTTGTATGTTGCAGCCCCAAAACCCTCCAATATATATAGGAGGAGAGGGAGGAGGGTGCCTACCCTTAGGGTTTCCACCCTAAGGGGTGCGACAACCCTAGATGGGTGGAAGGGTGGCGCACCAAGGTGGGCTTTGCGTCCAAGGCAGCCCCTGCACACCTAGGGTTTTGCCCCTTATCCCCTTGCTGCGCCTTGGTCTGATGGTAGAGGCGCACCAGCCCACTTAGTGGCTGGTTCCCACCCACCTTTTGGCCCATGTAGCACTTTGGGGCTGGTGGCCCTTCCCCGTGGACCCCCGGAACCCTTCCGGTGGTCCCGGTACATTATCGATGAGGCCCGAAACATTTTTGGCGATCAAATCCTCACTTCCTATATATGAATCTTTACCTCCGGACCATTCCGGAACTCCTCGTGACATCCGGGATCTCCTCCGGGACTCCTAAAAATCTTCGGTAACCACAAAGACTATTCCCAAATAACCCTAGCGTCATCGAACCTTAAGTGTGTAGACCCTACAGGTTCGGGAACCATGCACACATGACCGAGACACCTCTCCGGTCAATAACCAACAACAGGATCTGTATATCCATGTTGGTTCCCACATGTTCCACGAAGATCTCATCGGATGAACCACGATGTCGGGGATTCGATCAATGCCGTATGCAATTCCCTTTGTCTATCGGTATGATACTTGCCCGAGATTCGATCGTCGGTATCCCTATACCTTGTTCAATCTCATTACGGGCAAGTCTCTTTACTCGTTCCGTAACACATCATCCCGTGACTAACTCCTTAGTCACATTGAGATCAGTATAATGATGGATTACCGAGTGGGCCCAAAGATACCTCTCCGTCACACGTAGTGACAAATCCCAGTCTCGATTCGTACAACCCAACAGAAACTTTCGGAGATACCTGTAGTGCACCTTTATAATCACCGAGTTACGTTGTGACGTTTGATACACCCAAAGCACTCCTACGGTATCCGGGAGTTGCACAATCTCATGGTCTAAGGAAATGATACTTGACATTAGAAAAGCTTTAGCAGATGAAGAATACGATCTAGTGTTGTGCTTAGGATTGGGTCTTGTCCATCACATCGTTCCCCAATGATGTGATCCCGTTATCAATGACATCCAATGTCCATGATCAGGAAAACATGAACATCTATTGATCAACGAGCTAGCCAACTAGAAGCTCACTAGGGACACATTGTGATCTATATATTCACACATGTATTAAGTTTCCTGTTAATACAATTATAGCATGAATAATAGACACTTATCATGAACTAGGAAATATAATAATAACCACTTTATTATCGCCTCTAGGGCATATTTCCAACAGTTTTCGTCATCTTGGCCATGAGGCATGATTCACACGTGTCAAGTGACTCAAAATCAAGTGACTTTAAAAGTCCATCGGCATGGAGTTTCTTTATGCACTTTACACCAATATGACCTAAGCGGCAGTGCCACAAGAAAGTGGTACTATCATTATCAACTCTACATCTTTTGGCATCAATGTTATGAACATGTGTGTCATTACTATCAAGATTCAATAAGAATAAACCCCTCACATTGGGTGCATGACCATAAAAGATATTAGTCATATAAATAGAATAACTATTATTCTGTGATTTAGATGAGTAACCACCTTGCAAGAAACAAGATCCAGATACGCAGGGAATAAATAACAATTATTTAGGTTCATCACTAATCTCGATGGTAATTGAAGTGAGAGCGTGCCGACGGCGATCGCATCAACCTTGGAACCATTTCCCACGTGCATCGTCACTTCTTCCTTCGCCAACCTCCATCTATTTGTCACTTCCTATTTTGAGTTGCAAATGTGAGCACAAGACCGGTATCAAACACGCATGCACTACAACAACGGTTCGTGAGGTACACATCAATAACATGTATATCACATATACCTTGTCTCGCATTGGCCGCCTTCTTGTCGGCTAGATAGTTGGGGCAGTTCCGTTTCCAGTGAGCAGTCCCCTTGCAATGATATCACTTAGTTTCCGGCTTCGGTACAACCTTGGGTTTCTTCACGAGAGGGGCAACAGGTTTGTCACTCTTCTCAAAATTACCTTTCTTTCTTTGGCCATTTTTCTTGAAACTGGTGGTTTATTGACCATCAACACTTGATGTTCCTTCTGAATTTCTTACTCAACGACTTTCAGCATCGCTAATAGCTCGGCGACTGATGTATTCATCCCTTGCATGTTGTAGTTCATCATAATGCTTTTGTAGCTAGGTGGCACTGATTGAAGAACTCCGTTAGTGATCGCGTCTGGTGGGAGAACGATTCCTAACTCAGCGAGACTGTTGGAGTACCCATACATTTTGAGTACATGCTCACTAATATACCCGTTCTCCTCCATCTTGCAAGCATAGAACTTATGGGAGGTCTCATACATCTTGATACGGGAATTATTCTCAAAGATAAACTTCAATTCCTGGAACATCTCATATGCTCCATGACGTTCAAAACGTGTTTGAATTCCTCGTTCTGAGCCAGACAAATTGCACACTCAAGTACCGTGAAGTCATCCACACGCGTCTGTCAGACGCTCAAAACGTCTTCAACCGACGGGAAGGGGGGTGCATCACCTAGCGGTGTATCAAGGAAATAGCTCTTTTGGGAAACCATGAGGACAAGCCTCACATTACGGGCCAAGTCTACGAAGTAGCTCCCGTCATCTTTTAGCTTGGCTTTCTCTAGGAATGCATTAAACTTTAGGGGTGATACTACGCGAGCCACTGATCTATAACATAAATTTGCAAACATTACTTAGACTATTCTTCAATATAATGAGTTTAGTAAATAATATTAATACAAAATCCCACTCAAATTGACATCCCTATAGTCATTCAAGTGACAAATGAGCCAAATCCACTAATCCAAGTCCGATCATCACAAGAGATGAGCTGGATTCAATGGTGAACAACTTCATGTTGTTCATATCAAATATACGACTCATGTTTGAAGTTTCGGTCTCTTGTGTTCCGAGGCCATGTATGTACATGCTAGGCTCATCAAGTTTAACCCGAGTGTTCCACATGTGCAAAACTGTCTTGCACCCATTGTATGTGAACGTAGAAACGGTCACACCCGATCATCACGTGGTGTCTCAAAACGCGGACTTTTGCAACGGTGCACACTCGGGGAGAACACAATTTTATCTTGAAATTTTAGTGAGGGATCACCTTATAATGCTACCATCATCCTAAGCAAAACAAGGTGCATAAAAAGGATTAACGTCACATGCAAATCATAAGTGACATGATATGGCCATGATCTTGTTCTTTTGATCTCCATCTCCAAAGGACCAACATGATCTTCATCATCACCGACACCACACCAGGACCTCCATTATCATGATCTCCATCATTGTGGTTCCATCGAGGTTGTCACATCAACCATGCTTGTACTACTATTGCTACCGTTTAGCGATAAACTAAAGCATTTCATAGCGGTTAATGAGTGACACAAAGGTCATTCAACAATTAAAGACAACCCTATGGCTCCTGTCGGTTGACGTAGCATCGACATGCAAGTTGACATTAACTAGTACAACATGATCATCTCATACATCAAATATATATCATCATGTCTTTGGCCATATCATATCACATAGATACCATGCAAAAACAAGTTAGACGTCTTCTAATTTGTTGTTGCAAGATTTAGGTGGCTGCTATGGGTATCTAGTAAGAACGTTTCTTACCTACACAAAACCACAACGGTGACATGCACATTGCCATTTAACCTTCTAGAAGGACCGCCTTTTGTCAAATCTGATTCAACTAAAGTAGGAGAGACATACACTAGCCACCCATATTTAAGCAACAAGTTGCATGTGAGTCGATGGAACCGGTCTCTCGTACGTGGACGAGAAAAGTTGGTCTGGGCCACTTCATCCCACAATACCGCCAAATCAATAGAAGACTAAGAGGAAAGCAATTTGAATATCAACGCCCACAAACTCTTTTGTGTTCTACTCGAGATGTCATCTATGCATAGACCTACCTCATGATGCCACTGTTGGGGAACGTTGCATGGGAAACAAAAAAAATTCTACGCACATACAAGATCTATCCATGGTGATGACCATATACAAGAGGAGAGATTGAATCTACATACCCTTGTAGATCGATAAGCAAAAGCGTTCAAGAACACGATTATTGTAGTGGTATGTCTTCGCAATCCAATCATGAACCGTCCCGCGAACTCCCGATCAAGTGTCGAACGGACGGCACCTCCACGTTCAACACACGTACAACTTGGTGACGCCTTCACCTCCTCGATCCAACGAGCGATGGTGAAGTAGCATCCCGACTCCTCCGACAACAAGACGACGTGGTGAGGTGTTGGTGGTGACACATCACCAGGGCTTCGCCGCGCGGTATATGGAGGAGAGAACTACGAGAGAGAGAGAAGAGGAGCAGCGTCGCGGCAAGTTGTCATGTGGCTTCCCTCTCTATACCTCTCTATATATATGGGGAAGGTAGAGGGGAGGGTGCCCTATGGTTTCCCCTAGGGGCCGGCAGCCAAGGGGGTGGCGACTAGGGTTGGTGGCCCGTCCACTTGGGTGCCTTGCCACCCAAGTTGGGCTTGCAGCGCCCTAGGAGGAGGCCTCCTTCCCTTCGGCCAAAGTTGGTAGGGGTGAGGGGATGCGCCAAACCCCGTGGTGGGCGGCGGTGCCCGCTCTCTTTGGCCCATGAGCCCCACCCCAACAATTGTTGGGGCCTGCCAAAACCCCTATCGGCTGTCCCTCATTCCCTTGGTGCACCCATAACACTTCCAGTCTCTGATGACCTTCATCCTATGTATCAATCTTCACCTTCGGACCATCCCGAAGTTCCTCGTCACGTCTGGATCTCACCCGGGCCTGCAAATAACCTTTGGTCACCAATACAATGACTCGATTATGCTTATGTCGTCACCGAACCTTAAGTGTGTAGACCCTTCGGGTTCGAGAACTATCCAGACATGACCGAGACACTCTCTGGTCAATAACAAACAACGGAACCTGGATGCCCATATTGGCTCCTACATATTCTATGAAGAACTATACCGGTCGAACCTCAATGTCAAGGATTCAATCAATCCCGTATGCTATTCCCTTTGTCCAAAGGTATGTTACTTGCCCGAGATCCAATCGTTGTTATCTCCATACCTAGTTCAATCTCGTTACCGGCAAGTCTCTTTACTCGTTCCGTAATACAAGATCCCGTGAGTAACTCCTTAGTCACATTGCTTGCAAGCTTATTGTGATGTTGTATTACCGAGTGGGCATAGAGATACGTCTCCGACATACGGAGTGACAAATCCAAGTCTCGATTCATGCCAACCCAACATACACCCTCGGAGATATGTGTAGAACACCTTTGTAGTAACACAATTATGTTGTGACATTTGATACACACAAGGCATTCCGCCGGTGTTCGGGAGTTGCATGATCTCATGGTCATAGGAGTAGATACTTGACATGTAGAAAAACAACAACAATAAACTGACATGATCATGTGCTACATTTGTAGTTTGAGTCTTGTCAACCACATAATTCTCTAATGATGTGATCCCGTTATCATATGACAACTCATGTCTATGGCCACGAAACCTTGACCATCTTTGATCAATGAGCTAGTCCTTTAGAGGCTCACTAGGGACAGTGTGTTGTCTATGTATCCACATATGTATTTGAGTTTCCAATCAATACAATTCTAGCATGGATAATAAAGGATTATCATGAGCAAGAAAATATCATAATAATCACTTTATTATTGCCTCTAGGGCATATTTCCAACATCAACGATGTACGACTACGAAAGGTCCTCATGGACGATAGGAGCGATGGACATTCCATTGTCCCCACTGAGCAAGAGTAACATGCAGTTTCAAGCGGTCATCCCCGGGAAGAAGGCCGAATCACTCGGTCAGATCACCCTGAATGTCGTATTCGGCGGTGCGAAGAATTACAGGAAGGAAAGATTGACCTTTGAGTTCGTCGACTTCAAACGCACATATCGTGCCATCTTGGGTAGGCCCGTGTTCGCACGTTTCATGGTCCGACCATGTTATGTATATCTTAAACTTAAGATGCGAAGGCGAAAGGGCGTGATTACAGTAACTGGCAGTCGGAAAGTCGCTAAAGAATGCCTACAGCAGGGCTCTCGGATCGCTAACAAGCAAGTTGTGGTGGCCGAGCTCGAAGGCTACAAGAAAGCGGTGGACATCGCTCACTTTCTGAAGTCCAAGCGGCCATCTACTAAGTCGGCCTTTCAGTCGGCCGGTGAGACGAAGAAGGTTCACCTCCACCCAACCGACCCGAGTGCCTCCGGGACGAACATCTCCACTTCACTCGGTGACAAATAAGAAGACGAGCTCATCCAGTTCCTCCGTGAGAACTGGGATATCTTCCCATGGAAGCCTTCTGATATGTCGGGTGTTCCCAGGGAATTGGCTGAGCACCGCCTCCGAGTCGACTCCAAAGTCAAGCCGTCAAGGAGCACTTGCGTTGCTCCTTCGTGGAGAAGCGCAAGGCAACCGGCGAGGAGATTGCTTGGCTCCTAGATGCCAAGTTCATCCGAGAGGTGTACCCCTTCGAGTGGTTGGCGAACGTGGTCATGGTGCCCAAGAAGAACAATTCAATGCAAATGTGTATTGACTTCAAGCACCTCAATCAGGCCTGCCCGAAAGACCATTTCTATTTACCTTGAATAGATCCGATCGTAGATTCAACTGCTGGATGTGAAGGCATGTTGTTCATGTATGCGTACTCTGGGTACCACCATATTCGAATATATGGACCTGATAAAATAAATACGGCCTTCGTCACCCCATTCGGGTGTTTTTGTTGCATCACCATGCCATTCGGCCTCAAAACTCTCTGGGGCTACTTTTTAACGCATGACCGAGATGTGTCTGCAGGAACATATCACTCGGAACATTGAAGCGTACATGGATGACATCATGGTCAAGTCTAGGAAAGGTTCCGACCTCCTGACCGACCTTGCTGAAACTTTTGCGAACGTCGGGCGCTTTGGGATCAAGGTCAATCCGGCCACTTGCACTTTTAGAGTGCTGGCTGATAAATTACTTGGTTTCCTCATTTCTGAACGAGGTATTGATGCCAATCCCGATAAAATGTGCGCCATAGTCCAAATGAGACGTCTAGAGCGCATCCATGATGTGCACAGGCTCACGGTCTGCCTCGAAGCCCTGAGCCACTTCATCTCAAAACTCGGAGAGAAGGCACTGCCTCTTTACCGATTGATGAAGAAATCTGATAGATTCAAGTGGACAAACGAAGCGCAAGTCGATTTCGACCAGCTCAAAGCCTTGCTATCCACCCAACCGGTGTTAGCTGCTCCGAGCAGCCAGGAGCCCTTACTCCTATACATTGGCACCACTAGCCAAGTGGTTAGCACCATTCCCACCATGGAACGTGAAGAAGCGGGCAAGGAGTACAAGGTACAAAGGCCCATTTATTAAATCTCAGTGGGATTGACTCCCTCCAAGTAGAGGTATCCGCATTACCAGAAGCTGGTTTACGTTATTTACCTAACTGCGAAAAAGGTAGTTCATTACTTTCAAGATCATTCGGTCACCGTCATTAGTGACGCTGCCTTACTAAAAATCTTGCACAACAAGGATGCTACTAGCCGAGTGGCTAAATAGGCAAAATCAAACACCTCCCACTGGAGATCAATTTTGAAGCCAAAAAGGTGATCAAGTCTCAAGCCTACTTCCTTGTCGAATGGATAGAACAAGAGCAGCCAGCTCCTGGAATCCCAGAACATTGGACCATGTTCTTTGACGGATCCAAGATACTTCATGGTTCATGGGTTGGAGTGGTTCTCGTCTCCCCTAGGGGAGACCGACTAAACTATGTGCTCCAAATCCACTTCAGCTCATCTAACAATGAGGCCGAATATGAAGCCCTCCTATACAGACTCCGCATGGCCAACTCTCTCTATGTGTGACGATTGATGGTTTACGGAGACTCGGACCTCATCGTCAACCAAGTGATGAAGGAATGGGACATTCGAAGCCCAACAATGACAGTCTACTACAATGCAGTTAGAAAGCTAGAGAAGAACTTTTAAGGGCTAAAGTTGCACCACGTGCCCCGAGCCAAGAATCACGCAGCTGATGACTTGGCAAAAATCGGATCCACTCGGAAAGTTGTTCTGAATGGTGTGTTGCTCGAGCTCCTACACACCCCATCAGCCAAGGAGGATCCTTTTATAGAAGAGCCTCCGCAAGCAATCAACCCGTCAAATCAGAGTGGAATTGATGTCCTAGCCGTGGTCGACCTCATCCACGAGATGCCGACCATCACACCCGAATGGACTCAGCCTTATCTGGCTCACTTGCTCTGGCAAGAACTCCCCGAAGACGAAGAGGAAGCCCACAAAATCATTCAGCAATCTAAAGCTTTTGAAGTCCTCGGAGGCAAACTATAAAAGAAGAGTGTTACGAGAGTCAGCCAAAAGTGCATTTCCCGAGAGTAAGGACTCCGGATCTTGCATGAGATTCACTTGGGAACCTGTGGACATCATATGTCCTCTCGGACTCTGGTGGCCAAGGCCTTCCAAGTAGGTTTTTATTGGCCCCGAGCCAATGAGGCAGCAAGAGACCTGGTCGAACTGTGCGTTGGATGTGAGTTATATAAAAATAAGTCACACAAGCCTGCATGTGTGCTGAAAACGATTCTGCTCACTTGGCCATTCATGTGTGGGGCCTCAACATGGTTGACCCTTTGCATACCGGGACGAGTGGATTCACCCACCTACTAGTTGCGCTGGATAAGTTCACCAAGTGGGTGGAAGCGAAACCCATCAAAAGCGTGGATTCAGCGACTCCCATCAGCTTCATTCGACAGATTATTTTCAGATTCGGAGTTCCTCACGACATCATGACCGACAAAGGAACCAACTTTGACTCGGTCGAGTTCCGCGATTTCTGTCACTCCAGGGCACTCGGGTCAATTACGCCTCCGTGGCTCATCCGCTTTCGAATGGGCAGGCAGAACAGGCGAATGGTACAATCCGCATTCGAATAGCTCCGAGTCGTTCAATGAGGCATACTCCTTTCGTCATGGTGTATGGGTCAGAAGCTGTTCTGCCGAGTGAATTACGTCACATCTCCCCCCCGACTAGAGCAATACAATAAAGTTGAAGCCGAAGCAGCACGACAATACAATTTGGATCTCTTGGAAGAAGAGAGGGAGCTAACCCTCATTCGGTCCACACTGTATCGGCAAGACCTGAGGTGCTACCATGACAAGCAAGTCAGAGGCCGAGCGTTTCAAGAAGGGGACTTGGTCCTCCGACTAGACCAACAAAATCCCCATAAGGTGGCACCTCTGTGATAAGGGCCATACGCCAGCTCCAAAGTCCTACAGAATAGAGCTTATCAGTTATACAGCCTCGAGAACGGGGTGGAAGAGCCCGGAACCTGGAATGTGGACCTGCTCTGCAAGTTCTGTACTTAGAACATACCATATCATTCATGTAATGAATTCGAATGGACCTGCTCTGCAAGTTCTGTACTTAGAACATACCATATCATTCATGTAATGAATTCGAATGGACCTGCTCCGCAAGGACAACCTCCACCCTCGGGGACTAGGTGCGAACCAGCTTTTGTCTAAGTTAAAACGGTTTCGAATGAAGCAAGCTCCTCATTTGGTCGCTAAGATGAACAGAATAATCATTTCTTGGTAGCGAACCTGTTTACACTTAAGGAACAAAAACCGACCCCAAGTGAGGAAAACCTGCACGCTCGGGGACTTAGTTGCGAACCAACTTTTGCCAAAGTTAAAACGGTTCCGAATGAAGCAAGCTCTTCATTCGGCCACCAAGAGGAACAAAACAATCATTTCTTTGTAGCGAGCCTGATTTCGCCTAAGGAACAAAAACCGGCCATGAGTGAGGACAACATCCATACTCGGGGACTTAGCTGTGAACCAGCTTTCGCCTACGTTAAAACGGTTCCAAATAAAGCAAAACGAACAAAACCATCCTGAGTAAGAACAACTTCCACACTCGGTGGCATAGCCGGGAACCAACTTTCGCCTAAGTTAACAACAATCCCAAGTGTGGACAACCTCCACACTCGGGGGCTTAGCCACGAACCAGCTTTCTCCTAAGTTAAAAACAATCCCGAGTGTGGACAACCTCCACACTTGGGGGCTTAGCCGCGAACGAACTTTTGCCTAAGTTAAGAACAATCCCGAGTGTGGACAACCTCCACACTCGGGGACTTAGCTGCAAACTAGCTTCCGCCCATGTGAAAAACGATCCCAAGTGTAGACAACCTCCACACTCGGGCGCTTAACCGCGAACTAGCTTTCGCCTAAGTTAAGAACAACCCCGACTGAGGGCAACCTCCACACTCGGGTGCTTAGCGAGAAACCTATTTTTGCCTAAGTTAAAAAACAACCCCGAGTGTGGACAACCTCCACACTCGGGGGCTTAGCCACAAGCTAGCTTTCGCCTAAGTTGAAAAAAACAACTCCAAGTGCGAGCAACCCTCACACTTGGAAACTTGGATGTGAACCCTCTTTCGACCGAGTAAAAGTAACCCTGAATAAGGATAACCAAGCAAATGAGATCCAAATTTAAATGAGGATAAGAAGAACCAAGTTCAGCAAAAGGTACGCATAAGAGGGAGTTGAAGGCTCACTCAAAGTTCGGGGTTACATAAAACCACTCGGCATCCCGAGGCAAATTGGAACTTAAATGTTTTTTCCTCCAAGCATCACTCGAAGACAGAAGTTCCACCGCTTCCATGAAGGTGTCGAGGTCGATCCCATCCGCAATCCGTGTGGCCGCCCCCATGAACATCTCCATGAAATCTTCGAACTTGAAGCTTTTCCAGTTGATGACCCGAAGATTCTTCAATTTCTCCTCATCTACTCCCTTATAGTGGATTCATACGAATGAGAGGGCGATGTCGGCTCCATCCCTCGCTGCCAACTTCTCCCAAGATTGGAGTTCTTTGCGGATGGCCTTCACTTGGTTCAGGATGGTCTGGGCGTCCTTTGGAAGTGCATCATCGAGGGTGGTCTCTTGATCTATCTCTCCGACGACCTTCTGAAGCCACTTGAAGCAACTCAATACATAGTCGACGCGAGCTTCCAGCCTGAGAAGAGCCAGGGCGGCATTGTCCTTCAGGAGCCCTGCCTTAGGGTCAAGTTCTTTCTCTATTCGCGCCATCACTTCTTCAACATCAATGGAGAAGGCTGAATCCATTCGAAAAACGAAGGGTTGAGAAATATCAGTCGAAAAATCCAAGGCAACAACGAGAGACCATTCGAATGCATAACATACCTTTAAGTTTCTTGCAATGTTCCTTGCTGAAGTCTTCCATGAACTGCTCCAATTCAGCTTTCTTGGCCACAACCTTCTCAAATTTGGTCTACCACTCGACGTTGTGCTTCTTCATCTCAGCAAACTCCACAACAGATTTCTCCGCACCAGCCTTCAGAAGCTGATTCTCTTCTTCAAGTGTACCGACCGTCTTGAGCTTGGTTTTGGCCCCCTAGATTTTTTTGCTTGGCCCCTTTCCAGGCCTATGTGAGTTCTTCATCCCTCTTGTCGAGGGATTCCTTCATGGTAACTAGAGAAATGGAATACTTTAGCCTCTCAGAAAGGCGATAAGACAAGATAGCCTCAGTCGGATAGGAAAGTTGGTCGAATCAAGAGCCAGTCGGACAACAAAGGTTTACCTTCAACTTCGCGTTTGTCCTATTCCAGTCATTTACTCTTTGCCTTTTCAGTGTCAAGGCTCACTCGAAGGGCTTGCAACTCCTTCTCCACATCATCATCGTGGCCCCCGGGCCCGCACGCATTATACCATCAACAAATACAAGTCAAGAAAAATTCAAAAATATAAACTCTAAGACTACCGCCGACTGATTGAGTCAACTGTAGCCTCCGGGACTACAACCAGTGGGTGCACTCAGCGCGCCCCCACTGGATAGATAAGAGGAGGGGCAAAGGGCCCCGTACTATATCTACCTTCCTCAAATCAAAATAAGAACTAAGACTACAGCCGACTGCTCCAGTCGACCGTAGCCTTGGGGATGACACCAAGTGAGTGCGCTCAGCGCGCCACCACTGAAAACTGACACCTAGCGGGTGTGCCTCAGAGCAAACCCACTCTGTGTCGGATTCACAAACAAAAATACATGTGTACACAAAAAGGACTCACCTGAATGTTCTTCGCCACAGATTCACTAGCATCATATGCTTCTTTCAACCGCCCAACCATCACTTCCAGTTGAGCGAGGGCCGCCTTGCGTGCTCCCTCCCGATCATCTAGGATATGGTGCAACTTGAAGAGGTTGTGGTCCACAGGAGGAAGTGATGACGTGATAATGGACCAAGCCCGAGCGACACTCCTCCCAAAGCAGCCTCCCGAGCCTCAGGAACCAGAACCAGGGCACTCGAGGACTCAATTACTCGGCTGGGGGTTGCAGCTTGCTTGGACGCTTCACCAACCGTTAGAGGACTGACGGGATCAAGCTCGATCACATTCCGTGGCCCTGCACACATCCACAATCATTGAAAACATCATTGCGTGGCTAGATACTAAAGGCCTGAATGGCACATAAATAAGCCCAAGGGTTACCTTTAGAAGAGGTGACGTTGACATTTGTCTGCCCTTTGTCGAAGGTCTTCAGCTCCAGAGAATTGGTCGACGTATCATCCCTGCAACAAAGACAACAAGAAGACGAGCCATCACTCGGAATACCTTGACAAGCGAAGAAAGAATCACTCGGTAAAAGTACTTATGCCAAAGTCGTTGGCACGTCGACCTTGATGCACGGTAGGACAGGCTTCCGGGGTTTCGAGGTCGTGGTTTTGGGGTGTTTGGCAACCTTCTCCAACGACACCTTCGGCTCTCTCCGACCGCGTTTGGAACTGCGAGTTGGCATAGCCGACACAGTCGGCTTCACTACCTTTAGAGTCCTAGCGCCCCCGATGTGGACCCTAGGGTCCTCACATGCTTTCAAGCGAGTCTCGAGTGGAACTTCATCAGACGGGGGGACTCCGCCTCATCCCCGTGTTCGTCGCCGCTCTTCTCCGTCTCCTCGTTGTCACCTTCATCCTCTTCGCCTTCCGAGTCCTCCTGATGCTCGGTGTCACTCGCCACATTGATGGGTGTGCGGTCAACCGCCAGGATGGAATTGACCAGCCCTATAAAAGCCCGCCGAGTGGCGAAGTTAGGACAAATGAAAACAACAAGCAACGAACAAATTCATTCGGTTCAAGCTCGTGAAGCTTTACCTCATTCGGAGGCAGCTCTGCTGAGAAGGGATGCACCAACCTGGTGCTCGTGGGATTGTCTCGCACATGTGTTATGGCCTTGAGCTTTTGCTCCAGCTGCTCTGCCCCGATCTCCTCCGGATGAACGTGGGTCAGATCATCCGGACCCCTATACATCCACATGGGAACAACCCTGGCCTTCAGAGGCTGGATCTTTTGCTGGAAAAAGACTTCTTGGAGGTCCATCGCGTTGATGTTATTTCGTAATAAAGCAACCAATTCTATCACCAAGATATCTACGTCTGTCCTCTCTCCCTTCGACACGGTCAATGAGGGAGATGACTGAAGTCACCCGGGTGAATAAGGCAGGAGACCCAACTGACCCTCACCGATTGAGACATCCTGGCAGTAGAACCAGGAGTCTTGCCAACCCTTCAATGCATCGGGGAAAAACATCTCAAGAAAATTGTTGTTGCCCATGAGTTGAATTCCTAAACCCCCGCAAAGCTAGACTACATGATGCATCTTTCCCCTCCGACTGGGAAGACGTTTTCACTGTCATCACTCGGCACGTGAACAACTGCTTGAATAATCCCTAGTGCGGATAGCACCCGAGGAAATTCTCACACACACACACACACACACACACACATATATATATATGAAAGCAAATTAGTACGAGACAACATTGGGGAAAGATGGTAAAGCTACGCGCCGAAAAAGTTGACGAAAGCTCGGAAGAACGGATGCGGGGGCAAGGGGAACCCTCTTTCCACGTGGGTGACCAGGAGCACCCGCTTGTCGCCCCTCGGCGAAGGCTCCAGCTCGCCCTCATCCAGCAACCGCCTGCTCCCCGGAACCACCAACCTTCTCTCTCCAGGTCCAGCATTCGATCCTTGGAGACCCGGGACGACACCCAGTCGCCCTGAATCCATCCTAGTGGAAGCGTCCCGGTGCTCGAACAAGAACCATGCGAGCCCTTCTTGGCCCGCTTGGCTTTTGCAGTCGCGCCTTTCGCCATGCTACACGGCAGGTCGGGCAAGGTGGAATAACTACGAAGGTGGCAACCACGAGGCTTAAGAAAGGAAACAAGGGCGACTCAAATCTGGTGGCACGATTCCCTTCCCTCACTATCTCGATCTATTTATATGCTACAAGAGGATACCCCATCGGTTATTTCTCCTGCACGAGGAAGATCTATAGGATCCCGGTGACAGCGTTCCTGTATCACGACAACAACATTTCACGTGCGGAAATTGGGGCACCCCTCCACTACTTCCACTACTCACGTCGCCGTTGATTTTGCTTCCCGGCGCATAATGAGGGGAGCCAAATACTCTGCAGCTCGTCCTTCCATGAGACCACAAGCATTCGGACCACATAATAAGGCGATCAGATCGCCCGCACCATGGTGAGAGTAGGACCCGTCCTACTCCACCGATTGGATGATCGAAGCCCCGAGCCCGCGATCGTCCAAATCGTTGAATTTACCTTTTCGAAAGGTATTCAATTATTAACGATTGGAAATGAACCGACATGCTCCCACACTCGGGATCTTTCACTCTTGAATCTGTAGAGGTTTACTAAGGGCTCGATTGATGTAGCCCCGAGCTACAACCTCGGCGCCCCTGAGATGTTGAAGGCACAAGCGAGTGCCTTCCACTCGGGCAGTAAAACCCCAACTGATTTGGGGGCTACTGAAGGGGTTGTACATTAGGGGTAGTCCTATGGACTTGCATCCCTAGGGCTGCCCAAGACCCTACATGGACATCGGCGTCCCAAAAGTCACCTATGCAGTCATGGTCCCACTCGGATAAGTGTGTGTTCACTCGGCTCACACAACTTTAGTCGGACCGTCTCGTATCAGTCGGACGTGCCTCTATACTCGGACTGCAGTAGGGCGTGGGCAATGAAGATACTACAACGACCACATACTTGAACTATCACATGAAGTGCACTGAAGACATGCGTTACTAGTAATGCCAAAGTTAGAGCTATCGTTACTATTAACTTTCGTAGTTATTAGCATTTACTTGCCCTTGTAATGAAGTCCGGCCGGTCGTGGCGCACTCTATATAAGCCACCCCCGGGCTCCTGAGCAAGGGCGCAACATTATGTACTATCACATATTCTATAAGCAAACACCACACACCGAGGCTCGAGACGTAGGTTCATTACCTCTCCCAAGTGGGGCCCGAACTCGTACATCCGAGAGTATCCTCTGCGCCATAGCTATGCTCCACCCCTTATTCGTACCCCTGGTATTATTGTCAGGACCATTCCCATGACAGTAGAAATTTAGCTTTTGTAGAAGTTGACATAAACATATGCAATCATAATCGGTAGCGGTCCCAGGTTAAAGTGATGTCCGGGGCACACAACGTATGTACAGTGTCAAATTGTATATACTATAGCTCTGCCTATACCCAACGAAGACTCAGCTCCCCACGCCCCAGGCCAAGGCCCTCGGTGCCTAGGGCCTGGGTTTGTCACTGATCACAATCAAAAATCAATGAATGTTTAATAAGTTTTTACATCCAACTAATCCAAAAATATGAGAGTCCATCAATTCGTGCAAAGTATGTTGTTTTTTCCTCGTGATCCTCGTGTGGGTGTCAAATTCTTCACTCTTTGCTCAACACCCCCGAAGCATCCTCGCAACGTTTTAACATGCTCACACGATACGTATGCACAATGTTCGTCGTATCATGAACCAAACGTGACATCTTCATGGTCGACATCTTGGCAACAACCTTCTTCTATTAGAGGTTGATCTTCTTGGCTTGCACCTGTGTGAACTTTATAAACCACTTGGTCTTCTTTTCCTCGTTCACGTCATTGTGCTTGACGCATTGTCGGATCGAAGGTATGTCTACACGAGGGGGGGGTGGTTATACTTCTTGATGAAATAAAAGCTTAACATTTTCCCTTTGTATCAGTTGGTAAGTTTTAGTGATTCTACCGACTCTAGCACACCCTACACATACAAGTCTATAAGTATAGCAACAGAAAGTAAAGACATGCAAGAGTATTTAGTGGGTAGGGATAGGAAGATCAAACTCAATAAATACATGGAAAATTTTGGCATGCTTGTGATAGTTGGTGCTATCGAACGTCCACATTGATGGAGACTTGAACCCACAGAGGATAGCGGCTGCGCGAGTCCACGGAGGGCTCCACCCACAAGGGGTCCACGAAGAAGCAACCTTGTCTATTCCAGCATGTCTTACGTCCACGAAGGGCTAGCCTCAGTTAGGGTATATGTTCACGAACTAGGCGATATCCTTGCCATTACAAACTTCCTGGTTCAACTCCATACAATTTGGAGGCTTCCAAGCAACACCTAACCAATCTAGGAGACACCACTCTCCAAAAGGTAATAGATATTGTATGGATGATGAACTCCTTGCTACAGTGCTTCAGAAGATAGTCTCCTCAACACTCAATAACTATATCACATAATATGGCTCGGTAGAAGTGATTGATTGGGTGGAAGGCAACTTGGGGAGGCTAGAAATCAAGGTTCATATGGTTGGAGTGGAAGTTCTTGATCTCAATACATGAGTAGGTGGTTCTCTCTCACAAAATGAATGGTGGAAGTGTTTTCTTGTTATACGTGCTCTCATTGCGAGTGAGAGGGAGCTGGATGGGTATATATAGTCATCTCCAAAAATCTGTCCGTTACAACATTATTGCCTAACTCGGTGGAACCGAAGTAAAAACTCTCATGTGCCGCCTAGTAGAAGATGCCCTAACTTTTGGGTTCTCGGTGAGACCAATACCAAGAATCTCGGTGAAACCAATTCAGTTGGGCTGGGCAGTTCCAATTACTCGGTGGTACCGAAATGCAAAACTATAAAATTCTGATTTTTAGCAATTGGGCAACAACAACATGGTCACTGCATTTCGGCTGTACCGAAGCGAATATTGGTTGTACCGAATTGCTAGTGTTTGGCTTGGGTTTTGTCTTAAGGAAAACTGGATGTGGCCGAAATGGGAAATATTGGTGGCACCGAATTTTATCATTTGAGTTTTGGACATAATTATTTCTGGGAGAATTGTTGAGGTTTTTGGTGGGAAATCTCTAAGCCCTTTGAGCAACCGGATGATCATAGATATCTCATCCCCTTTTAATAGTATTAGCTTTCCTATGGACTCAAATGTGATTTCTCACATAAAGCAAAATGTAGATTCTTGAAGCTCTTGCGAATTGATGTTGCTTGCATCTAGGGAATCCTCCTCACACTCCTAGCCAATTCACTCATTGAACTTTTCCTGAAATATACTTGATAGACTCATTAGTTCAATGAACCATATGTCTTTATTATTCACCAAAACCACCTTGGGAGAAGTTGTTCTTTCCCACATGCCTCCTCCTCTTTCGCCGTGATATCTTCAAACCCATCTATCATCTTGGTCATTGTTGCTTCTCCCTTCTCTTTCTCCTTACCCACTTCCTTTCCCGTTTTCTAGCCATACTTTCAATGGAGCAGTGCCTCATTTTTTTTGGATCACCATCTTCACATGCACTGGCTATGGCAGTGGTCTTCACAGAATTGGCAACAACATTGAGCCTCTTGGGGTGTGTATTCAACTTCAGCTACCAATGCATGAAGAGGAAGTGTTTCTTCTCCATCGTAAACAACAATGTACACACACAGTCAATCTAAAAAGAAAAGAAACGACCTACAAGTTGCATATCTAACCAAAGGACCAATACTAAAACATATCCGGCCAAATGACGTACACATGGATCATATCTGGCCAAAGAAACAACACACTTAGAGCAACAAAAAACTTACGAGCTCTTAGGGTACCATGCAATTGGCCATTGGATTTGCAGTTGTTTCTAAAAGCTAAAAATACTTGCTTGTGGACTTTTAAAGGGTGTACTATCAATATCATGAATCACTTCCTTGCAATAGGGATCACAATGCTTTTACTCATGGAACCAAGCATGAACACTTGTACAAAAGGTTCCAAACTTACGCTCAGTGTCATGAATTGGATAAATGCTTATGGACAACAACACATGAACCAACAATGCTTATTGTATTCACACTCGATGCCCAGTTACGGATCACCATATGGTTTGCCGCCGTCCTACTAATGAGTGTGCGTCGTCTTGGTTTGACAGTACCGAAATACCGCCAGTATCCTCGACAGGGTGGAGAGGGAAACCGGATGTCTAGAGGGGATCCCACACAAACAGTTTTACTCTGGTTTGGGCCCTCATGCTAAATGTAATATGCTACTCCGTTGTTTTTATTAATGGTGGAAAAGTCTCTTCTGAGGGTGTAGGAACAGAGTATGTTTGTCGCATGGGTGGGGGGAGAGGTGAATGGGAGTTTAAAAATTTCTTCGTAAACATTCGAATTCTTGGAACACAGCAACACAAAAAATGTAAATAAGCTACAACTAGTGAAAGTAAAGCTAATGATCATCAACCAAACAGATGCAACAAAAGTATTCACATACTTGATATATCAAGGTTGACTGATTGGAAGAGTGAAGGACATAAGTCGCCAGTGGTGCTCAGTGGTGACAAGGGATTTAATAAACGAGTTCACCCTTCTTCAAAAGGACTATGTCTCGTTGGAGGGGTTGTGAATTAACACCGAAGATAAACTCTCTTCAGCCTATTCTTCTCGACAATTGGTTCATCAACCAATGCCGATTACTCATGGTAGAAAATTGAGGTGATCTCCGGACCTTTAAAAATGTATTCTCGAGAACCACAATTACTCTTGATGTGTGAATAGGTTGACACCTAACCGTCTAGAGAGTTGGCAAGTCTCAAGAGTAATATGTGGAGCGTAGTGGACTTAGATTCTAGTGATGATAAACTTCTATCTAATTTGTCGGCTCTGTTTTCTTTCTCTCGGTAGATTTTCAACTCAAATCCCTCATGAGAGGGGGTTGCTCACAAATCTCTTGAAATTACACGGAGGAGCTAGTGGACAAAGCTGCTGGTGGGTGGATATTTATAGCTGCATCCTTACCTAATGGGGAGTGACAATTTTGGACACGTGGTCCAGACAATGGCCAACCATCACGTTCTCAACGGTCGGATTTGGGAGCAAAAGTAACATTACTTGAGGAACAAGCAATGCTAACTCCTTAGTAAGAGACAATTCTCTTGCGGCGAATAAGAACACAGTCTATTTGCTGGCAAGTATTTGCTTGGAACAGAAAGAGATTTCTCTCACAAATTTCATTGATTTGGGTTTAGTATCAGAGAACCAAAGTTTCAAACATTATTCCCCTCTTAATACCATGGCGGGCCTACGACACAACAAAGTGAAATAAGAATATTGAAATAAATTCTATGTCTTCATGCCTTCGTCTTCTCAACTGCAGTCAATTCCTTCGGGCGAACACCGAGCCAATTGGTTAGCTTCAACAATTTTCACGGATTATTCTTGTCAATATAATCTTCGGTAATAAATCTCGCTGCCATATATGAGATTACCCTTCGAGTTTGAACCAAAGTACTCATGACTGGAGGGACCTGATACTTTGTGTGCACTAGCAAACACATAAGTCCCTCACAGTTTAATTATGTCAACAATCTCCAAAATAGAAGGAGCCAAATTATTGCACCAACAACCCCCCTTTGGACGATCGTTGAAAAAAAAGATAATCATCGAAGAATAGATATATAACTGAAATTGGATCGAGAAAGTGTGAACAAGTGTTACTTTTCTCAGAAGTTGAAATAGACTCCCCCTAAATGTATGCATGGTAATAAGTTCGAGGTAAGTTTTCGTGCACATATAGATGTATACGAAGGATATTTCCAAAAGTTTGAGATAAGTTTTCCTGCACATATAGATGTATACGGAGGATATTTCCAAACATTCGAGGTAATATTTTGCACTTATCAGATCGTCCATCGAGAGCATAGTGGAGTCATTCATAACTTCTGATAATAATGCACTTGCAAAATAGATACTTCCAAATAATAGGGAAGAAGGAGGTTTTTTTAACATTAGATTGTAGAATTTACTAAGATTTTTACAACTTAGCACAAAAGAACATGAATGAGAAGTTGAAAACTCGAGAGAAAACATGTTCAAGGAAAGACCAAAAGGAAACCAAATCTTCCAAAAGACTTGATGTAATTCTACCCCTTTTTTGTCAACAAGTGTCAAGAAGGTGAGGAATAAGACAATGCATGGAAAGCTTGATGGAGATCAAAGTGAGTCATCGCCAAAGGAACCATCCGAAGACTGTTTTTCTTTAGATGTGACTTGCAGAATAAGAATTTCCTCGTCGACAAGAACTAAGGATTGCCTTCATGCAACTTGACTTGGGGTTCAACATATGAGCTGGGCACATTTGGATCCACACGAGGAACTGATACGTCCATTTGGGATCATGCTTTTATATCGATATTTATTGCATTATGGGCTGTTAATACACATTTTAGTACAATACTTATGCATTTTCTCTCTTATTTTACAAGGTTTACATGAAGAGGGAGAATGGTGGCAGCTGGAATTCTAGACCGAAAAAGGAGCAAATCTGAGAGACATATTCTGCACAACTCTAAAAGTCCTAAAACATTATGAAGAATTATTTTGGAATATATAAAAACTATTGGGCGAAAGAAATACATGAGGGAACCACCAGGTGGCCACAAGCCAGGGGGCGCGCCCTGCAGGCTTGTGGGCCCCCTGGCACGCCTCTGGTGCCCATCTTCTGCTATATGGAGGGTTTTGACGTGGAAAAAATCATGTCAGAACTTTCAGGGCAAAGCGCCACCGTTTCAAGGCGGAACTTGGGTAGAACCAATCTAGGGATCCGGCGGAGCTGTTTTGCCGAGGAAACTTCCCTTCGAGAGGGGGAAATCAAAGCCATCGTCATCACCATTGATCCTCTCATCGAGAGGGTCAATCTCCATCAACATCTTCATCAACACCATCTCCTCTCCAAACCCTAGTTCATCTCTTGTATCCGATCTTTATCTCAAAACCTCAGATTGGTACTTGTGGGTTGCTAGTAGTGTTGATTACTCCTTGTAGTTGATGCTAGTTGGTTTACTTGGTCGAAGATCATATGTTCAGATCCTTAATGATCATTAATACTCCTGTGATTATGAACATGAATATACTTTGTGAGTAATTACGCTTGATCGTGAGGACATTGGATAAGTCTTGCTATAAGTAATCGTGTGAATTTGGTATTCGTTTGATATTTTGATGAGATGTATGTTTTCTCTCCTCTAGTGGTGTCATGTGAACGTCGACTACATGACACTTCACCATTATTTGGGGGCCTAGGGGAAGGCATTGGGAAGTAATAAGTAGATTATGGGTTGCTAGAGTGACATAAGCTTAAACCCTAGTTTATGCGTTGCTTCATAAGGGGCGGGTTTGGATCGATATGTTTCATGCTATGGCTATATTTATCTTAATTCTTCTTTCGTAGTTGCAGATGCTTGCAAGAGAGGTTAATCATAAGTGGGATTTTTGTCCAAGTAAGGGAGTCTCCCAAGCACCGGTCCACCCACATATCAAATTATCAAAGTAACGAACGCGAATCATATGAGCATGATGAAAACTGGCTTGACAGAAATTCCCATGTGTCCTCAGGAGCGCTTTGCTTTATATAAGAGTGTGTCCAGGCTTATACTTTGCTACAAAAAGGATTGAGAAACCTTGCTGCACCTTTGTTACATTTGTTACTTGCTTTCGTTGCTAATTACCTTATCACAAAACTACCTGTTACCGATAATTTCAGTGCTTGTAGAGAATACCTTACAGAAAACTGCTTGTCATTTCCTTGTGCTCCTCGTTGGGTTCGACACTCTTACTTATTGAAAGGACTATGATAGATCCCCTACACTTGTGGGTCATCAAGAACACGAGACAAAACATTTCCTTTGGCTTGTTTCACAGTTGGAGATGTGGCTTCGGATTCTTCGAGCAATTTGTGAATCCTCACATGAATAAGGTCCGTTGTTGTCTTGCGAGCACGTAGAGGAGCGTTGCACTCTCGAAAGTCTTCAACACTAAAACCTTTGTCGATATAGTCATAGATTTCTTGGAGGTTGATATTCATGAGTTGTTTCTCACTGAAGAACTTGTGAAGTAGCTTCCAGAGCCATTTCTTATTTTCATCAACAATCAAGTGCATCTCTCTGGTGCGATTGTTGATGACGTCAATGTGAGAAGCAAGATGTCCCTTTTCTTGTCGGTCTTTGGCAATATGCTTCAGAAGAAGTTGTTTTGTATGCATACTGACCTTAAGCTGAGATGATGGCTGATGGGAACATATACATTCATGCTGAGGCAGGGTTGGCCCATCAAATTTTGGTGATAATCCTGGTTAGAGGTAGAGGATTTACCCAAGGTAAAGTCTTCCATAAATTGCATGGTATCACATAGGTGGAATGAAGCTGTTATGACTAGACTTGGCGTGATGCACAATACGTATGTCAAGGACAATAAATTTTTGGATCCATGGTGCAAAGAATTTGACACAAAAAGGATATTGAGCAAAATCTTTCAAAATGTGCATGAACATGTCTTCAACATAAAAAAATGCTGCGCTCAGAGATGGGAAAATAGTGTAGGATAGCATGTGATAGAGAGTCTATTTTTTGAAGGATAAGTGCTCCAAGCAAGGAGTAAGAGTGTAGTCACAAATCTTTTCAGGATCCATCGTGCATAAAAAATCTTAATCTCAAATGACGTCGATGTCATGCACCACAATGTTTGCGTCTCCATGTACAAAACGAGGAAAATGGAAGTGCGAGACATAATCCATGGAGGTGCATTTGATGCGTTTTCCTTTGCTCATCCATTCCATGATCCACTTTGAGTTATCTGATTCTTCTCCAGAGATATAAAGGGTTGCATAGAACTCAAGAATAATATCTGTGTTCCATCAGTGCATGAGTGCAAAAAAATTGGCGAGGCAGAATTCATCCAAGTCTTGAAGGAGTTGATTAAAACAACCAATGTTGCACATTGCACGGTTATCAAGGTATTTTTGAGAGAATGATATTTGTGGAAGTCATGGCAAAAAAAAGGTGCTCCAAAACACAAAGCATTTTGGATTATCGATTTTGTTTTTTGCCACGACATTGACACATGGTATTCCATGATGAAACTTGACAAACACTCAAAACATTGGTCAATGTTTGCTACCAATTTTTTTACTATTTTCTGAATTTGTTTTCTTTTTTTCCAAATTTTACTGTTCATGCTGAGATCATATGAGTTGAAAATGAGAGGCATCTTTCCAACACTTTTGTCATGTATTCTAATGCAATCACATATATATACTATTTTTCTTAACATTTTGGTATCTTATTTGCATTTTTATGAGTGAGTATGATTTTTTATGAATTTTTCAAAGCAGGGTCAAACAATCAAATAGCAAAAGCATAAGAGAAGCGAAGTTGCTTGGGTAGAACTAGCAAGTTTTTGAAACTAGTGGCAAACGAGATGAGTGGGACCTAACTAGGGGCATAGAGTTAATTGTCCCAATTATCATTTACTTGTTCTACATTTTTTAGCTTTTATTTTATGTTTTATAAAAATCAAAAACACAAAATATTTATTTTGCTTGTTTTTGCTACTATGGCTAGTTCTTCACTTGTTACTTGTACCCCTCGAAATAAATTACTTAATTTATAAAAAAGGGGAGGAGAGAATTTAAAAGATGCTTGGTAAAGGATTTGCGATCCTCAAAATATATCAACTCATAAGAAATCTACCACCATTCTTCTTCCTAATTTTATGTGGGTATTACTACTTGGTATAGATTTTGGTTGATACTATTACAGAAGAAAATTTTCGAAGTAGTCACCCTATAGATGCTTTCAATGCCATGGTAAATTTAGCCGGTTCTCCATCTATTACTATTAATGAAACGTCATTGTCTTTGGAACATGGTATGCGGAGATTAGAGGCTATTGAGAGTAAATTTCCTAGTGTTGAACATATTGAAAATCTTGATAAAAAGGTCCATAATTAAGATACTAAATTCGGGTCAATAGTTGGAACCATATTAAAGAGGTTGAAAGAAAAAGAGCCAACAATCACAGAAAGGGCAGAACAAAGTCCGAGTAGAATTGATAAGTTGGAAGAAATCATTACAAGTTTGGGTTCAACTTTTTCTTCCTTTAAAACTAATGACATGAATCCTAAAAAAAAGTACTAAGCTTATGTATGTTCCTAAGAACAAGGGCGACTCTTCTAGTAAAAGAAGATAATATTTGAAAATGGTTACAAATTACCATTGTATTTGGTATGTGGAGACACAAGAGACTTTTTATTATTTGATTGCAGGGTTGTTTGAGAGAGACCATCTTCATCCTACGCGTCCCACGGATTGTTAAGCCTTAGGTCATCCACTTGAGGGAAAATTGCTACTGCCCAACAAAACTCTGCGCTTGGAGGCCCAAAACGATTCTACAAGAATAAAGTTGTGTAGTAGACATGAAGCTCTTTTCTGGCGCTGTCGTTGGGGAGGTGAGTGCTTGAAGGTATATCTTTATATCTTGCAATTGAATACTTTAGTTTCTTGTTTATCACTACTTTTGTTTTATAAAAAGGAAATTACAAAAAATGGAATTGATGTGGTCTCATATTGTTCATCTTTATCATGTCTTTCTTTCAAATGATGGAAAGGAAAATTGTGCTCATTTGATAGAAGAAGAATTCAATAAAATGTTTAGCACAAAATCCTTGAATGAGGAGCATGGTTGAAATATTGTTGGTATGAATTCTCTCAATATCCATGATGCTAATGATATGCAAAGCCACAAGCTTGGGGATGCTAGGTTTGATGAAAATGATATTTTTTGTCGCCCAAGTTTTCATGAGAAAATTTATTATGATGAAAACATGCCTCCTATTTATGATTATTATATTCATGAAAGTGTGTTTGGAAGAGTGTCAACTATAGGTACTAACGATCCCACTATTTTGGAGGGTGTTGAATCTTTTCACAAAGATAAAAGTGGATTTGGAGAGTCCATAACTTTATTTAGTGAAGAGTCCACTAATTTGGAAGAGGTTTCAATTGACCATGATAACAAAGTTGCTATCTATGATGATATTCTGATGATATGTATGATATAAAGAGTAATAATAACCATGAAACTTGTCATCATGATTTTAATTTTCATTTGGATTATGCCACTCAAGTATCTCGTGGTATTTATTTTGTTGAGTTTGCTCCCCCTACTATGACTGATAAGAATTTTGCTTGTGCGGGAAGTAATAAAATTATATGCTTGTGCATCATGAAAATAAATGCTTTATGTGATATTTATATTGTTGAATTCCTTCATGATACTAGTGAAAATTATTATGAAGGAGGAACATATGTTTGTAGGAATTGCAATAATACCAAGTTTCCTCCCTATGTGTTCAAACTTTTGAAGTCATGCTTGTTTTGCTTTCCTATGCAAGTTTATTATTGATACAATAAGTTAATTGCTTCAAAAATCCTATGCATAGTAAGTGGTTTAGACTTAAATATGCTTTCCATGTGCGTCATGATGCTCTCTTGCATGTTTCAGTTACTACTTTTTATGTGAGCATCATTGAAATCATCATGCCTAAATAAAATGCATTAAAGAAAAGCGTTTGTTGGGAGACAATCCAATAATTATCCTTACTTATTTTGAGTGTTAATGATTGCAATCTCTGGCGATGGATAGACGAATGCTGATGACAACAAACCTTCCCCTGCAATGGCACCAGAAGAATGCTGCTAGCACTCCCCAACAACAAAACTAGAAGAATGTTGTTGATGGCCCACCAACGCGTGGGTTCGGAGCAGTTTTCGAGGGTAGAGTATTCGACCCAAATTTGTTGGTTAGCCAGGCAGGAGGTGAGAGAATACTCTCGAGTATTAGCAGCTGAATTTGTCATATTCAACCACACCTGAAAGATTAGTATCTGCAAGCACAGTAGTAACAACAAAGTAATACGATAACAATGGTGTCAGAAACGATCTGTTGACGGCATACTATTCCTAACGATTGTATCAATGGCGCCAAGTTGCCGCGTTGACGGAAATTGTCAGTTGCCGTCAACGTGCAGTGAACCAAAATTGTAACAGGTAGCAGCAGTGTAACGAGCAATAGCAACGGCAAGGAAAAGCAGTAGTGACAGCAGTAGCAAGTAGCAACAGTAGCAAGCGACAATAATAGCAACAGTAGTAGCAGCAGCAGCAGAGCAAGACAAGTAACAGCAGTAGCAACATTAGTAGCAGCAGCAGTCGAGCAAGACAAGTAACAGCAGTAGCAACAGTAGTAGCAGCAGCAGCAGAGCAAGACAAGTAACAGCAGTAGCAAAAGTAGTAGTAGCAGCAGCAGAGCAAGACAAGTAACTTCAGTAGGACAAACTCGTAGGCAATGGGTCGGTGATTTCTTTGGATGATATTCATCATGCAACATCTATAACACGAAGAGATATATGGCTAGCTCCCGTTCGTCAATGTGATGTAGGCATGCATTCCGTATGTCGTCATACGTGCTTAGGGAAAAGAACTTGCATGACATCTATTGTCCATCCCTCCAGTGGCAGCGGGGTCCAAAAGGAAACTATGGGATATTAAGGTTCTCCTTTTAATAAAGAACTGGACCAACGCATTACACTTGGTGAACACATGAACTCCTCAAACTATGGTCATCACCGGGAGTGGTTCCGGTTATTGTCTCCCCGGGATTGCCGGATCATAACACATAGTAGGTAACTACAACTTGCAAGATCGGATCTAAAACACACATATATTGGTGACAACATAATAATTTCAGATCTGAAATCATGGCACTCGGGCCCTAGTGACAAGCATTAAGCATGGCAAAGTAGTAGCAACATCAATCTCAGAACATAGTGGATACTAGGGATCAATCCCCATCAAAACTAACTCGATTACATGATAGATCTCATGCTACTCATCACCGCCCAACGAGCCTACGAGTAGATTACTCACGAACGACGAAGAGCTTCATGGAATTGGAGAGGGAAGAAGGTTGATGATGATGATGGTGATGATTTCCCCTCTCCGGAGCACAAGACGGACTCCAGATCTGCCCTCCAGATGAAGAACAGGTGGTGGCGGCGCCTCCATATTGCAAACCCGACGAAAACTTCTCTTTTTATTTTTTCTGGGACGAAAGGGATCTTATAGACCTGAGATTGGGGGCGGCACAGCCGTGTGGGTCCTACAAGCCTGCCCACCGCCACCAGGGGGGTGGTGGCGGAGCCAGGGCTTGTGGCCCACTGGCCCACCCCCTGAGGTGGAACTTGGTGCAGATATTTTTCTTATTTTCCAAAACTGCTCCCCGTAAATTTTCAGGACGTTTGGAGAACTTTGATTTCTGCACAAAAATAACACCAAGGCAATTCTGCTGAAAACAGCGTCAGCCCAGGTTAGTTCCATTCAAATCATGCAAATTAGAGTCCAAAACAAGGGCAAAAGAGTTTCTAAAAGTAGATACGATGGAGACGTATCAGTTAACATGATTAAGATGTTGTATTAATCATGTTTCATAGCTTTTATTTCAATAAAGTTCCAAGTAAAGCCTTTGGGATAGTGTGGATACTTGCTTGTTTGATTCTGTGCAAAAACAGAAACTTTTATATCGAGTGCATAATTTATCTGATTTTACTAGAGAACAAAAACATTCTAATTTTTTCTACATAGTCTTTGTATAAAACTTATCTGCGTATTCCTAAATTTTCCGAATTGTTAGATTCACGGACGTATGGTTTTCATTCAGAACTTCACACAATGTTCCGTTTTTGACAAATTCTGTTCTGCGTGCATAGTTTGCTTGTTTTAGTGTTTCCATAGCCTATATAGAGTGATATAAATTATGGTAATGATATAATACATTAGGCATCATGTAATAACAATTATGAATCTTGTCTTGTCATTACCTAGGTGAATGATCTATATTTGTTATACCGACCCATCTCACGAAGTTCCATTAAGTTTTGTTGGATTGAAGTTTTCAAGTATTGGGTGAGATGCCAATATGAGGAGAATAAGGAGCAGAAAGAACTTAAGATTGGGGATTCCCAAGGCACCCAAGGTAATATCCAAGGAATACTTAAGCATCTATGATTCTTGCAATGGGAGGAGTGCTTGGTTTTGGATTCATACCCTGTGGTGACCTCACCCAGTGGCTGAAGGGGTAGCGAGGCACGCATCGTGTTGTTGCCATCAAGGGTAAAAAGATGGGGTTTTCATCATTGGTTTGAGATTATCCCTCTACATCATGTCATCTTGCTTAAAGCGTTACTCTGTTCGTCATGAACTCAATACACTAGATGCATGCTGGATAGCGGTCGATGTGTGGAGTAATGGTAGTAGATGCAGAAAGTATCGGTCTACTTGTCTCGGACGTGATGCCTATATGTATGATCATTGCCTTAGATATCGTCATGACTTTGCGCGGTTCTACCAATTGCTCAACAGTAATTTCTTCACCCACCGTAATATTTGCTATTTTGGGAGAAGCTGATACGTCTCCCTCGTATCTACTTTTCCGAACTCTTTTGCCCTTGTTTTGGACTCTAATTTGCATGATTTGAATGGAACTAACCCGGACTGACGCTGTTTTTAGCAGAATTGCCATGGTGTTGTTTTTGTGCAGAAATAAAAGTTCTCGGAATGTCCTGAAAATTTACGGAGAATTTTTCTGGAATAAATGAAAAATACATGCGCAAAGATCCACCGGAGGAGGTGTGCCAGCGGGCCACAAGCCCAGAGGCCGCGACCACCCCCCTGGCCGCGCCGTGAGGGCTTGTAGGGCCCACGTGGCGGCACCGCCTCCAAACTCATCTCTGTATCTTCCGTCTCGCCTGGAAAAAAAAGAGAGAAGGTTTCATCGTGTTTTACGATAAGGAGGCGCCACCACCTCCTGTTCTTCATCTGGAGGGCACATCTGGAGTCCGTTTTGGGCTCCGGAGAGGGGAAATCGTCGCCATCGTCATCATCAAGCTTCCTCCATCCCAATTCCATGATGCTCTTCACCGTTCGTGAGTAATCTCATCGCAGGCTTGCTGGACGGTGATGAGTTGGATGAGATCTACCATGTAACGAGTTAGTTTTGACGGGGATTGATCCCTAGTATCCACTATGTTCTGAGATTGATGTTGCTACTACTTTGCCAGTCTTAATGCTTGTCACTAGGGCCCGAGTGCCATGATTTCAGATCCGAACCTATTATGTTGTCGCCAATATATGTGTGTTTAGATCCTATCTTGCAAGTTGTAGTCACCTACTATGTGCTATGACCCGGCAACCCCGGAGTGAGAATAGCCGGAACCACTCCCGGAGATGACCATAGTATGAGGAGTTAATGTATTCACCAAGTGTTAATGCGTTGCTCCAGTTCTTTATTAAAAGGAGAACCTTAATATCCCGTAGTTTCCATTAGGACCCCGCTGCCACGGGAGGTATGGAGAATAGATGTCATGCAAGTTCTTTTTCCTAAGCACGTATGACTACATACGGAATACATGCCTACATTAGATTGACGAACGGGAGCAAGTTACTTATCTCTCCGTGTTATAGCTGTTACTTGATGAATCACATCCGTAATACTCATCCATCACCGATCCACTGCCTACGAGTCATTTACTACTGGTCCTTGCTACGTTACTTTGTCGCTACTACTGTTGCTACTGTTGTTACTCTACTGCTACCGTTACTACTCCTGCTGCTACTGCTGTCACTATTGCTGTTACTTTGATGTTACTTTATGCAAGACATTCCCGACACCGTTGCCGGGGAAGAATAGTTCCCCGTCCACGTGCTATTTACTTGCGCCATTGATACAACAGTTAGGAATAGTCTGCCGTCAACAGATCTTTTTCTGACACCGTTGCTATCATACTACATTGCTACTGATACTTTGCTTGCAGACACTAATCTTTTAGGTGTGGTTGAATCTGACAAACTCAGCTGCTAATACTTGATAATATTCTTTCGCTTCCCCTTGTGTCGAATCAATAAATTTGGGTTGAATACTCTACCGTCGAAAACTGTTGCGATCCCCTACACTTGTGAGTTATCAAGACTATTTTCTGGCGCCGTTGCCGGGGAAGCACAGCTATATTGTCTGAGTCACTCGAGATTGATGTCTGCTGGTCACTATGAAGAATCCGAAAGATCCAAGAACTGAAATCTTGCCTTCCACTACGAGGACAGGCAAGGAACTGCCATCTAGCTCTGCACTTGATTCACCTTCAGTTATGACTAAGTTCGTGACATCACCTCCTACTAGAAATTTTGATATGTTGCCTATGCCCGATGATGCTATGCTTGATACTATGCCTGATGATGCTATGCTTGATACTATGTCTGATGATGCTAAGCTTGATACTATGCCTGATGATGCTATGCTTGATTCTGCTTTGCCACTAGGTGCATTCCTTGATGCACAACTTGCTAGAGTTGTTGCTAGATGTGATGATACTTCTGAAACTGCTGATGCCATTGAAGTAGAACCTGCTATTTTGCATGCTAGAACTAGCTCTCCTATGTCTGAATTGCCTGATACGCGCTATGTTATGGAGGGAGAGATAGTTGAGGATTTTCTTGCGTGTAAGGATAGCTATGATGTTGAGAAATTACTGCGCAAGTGTAAAGAAAAATCTCTGAACGCTAGGATGAAATACGACCCGAAGTTTGCTACTTCGCCTATCTTTGTGACCGATAAGGATTATGAATTCTCTGTCGACCTTGAGTTAATCACTCTAGTCGAATCTGATCCTTTTCACGGTTATGAGTCTGAAACGGTTGTGGCCCATCTTACCAAACTGCATGATATAGCTACCCTATTCACGAGTGAGGAAAAGATCCGCCACTACTATATCCTCAAGCTGTTTCCTTTCTCGCTAAAGGATGATGCTAAGACCTGGTTCACTTCTCTTGATCTTGGTTGTGTGCGTAGCCCCCAGGATATGGTCTACTACTTCTCTGAAAAATATTTCCCTGCCCATAAGAAGCAGGCTGCCTTGCAGGAAATATACAACTTTGCTCAAGCTGAAGAAGAGAGTCTCCCACAAGCTTGGGGGAGGCTCATCCAGCTACTGAATGCTTTGCCTGATCACCCTCTTTAGAAGAATGAAATACTTGATATCTCCTATAATGGACTTACTGATGCTTCCAAAGACCACCTAGATAGTTGTGCCGGTAGTGTTTTCAGGGAACGAACCATAGAACAAGCTGAGATACTATTGAATAACATCTTGTGCAATGAGAATGCTTGGACTATTCCCGAACCACTTCCTAAGCCAACTCCGAAGAAAATAGGTGTTCTGTTCCTCAGTCCTGAAGATATGCAAGAAGCCAAGAAATCTATGCGAGAGAAAGGCATTAAATTCGAAGATGTCAAAAATCTACCACCTATCAAAGAGATCCATGGTCTCGATAACCCGATACATGTAGTAGAAGTAAATTCTTTGCATAGGTTTAATGAGAGTGATATTCCTTTTGATAAACCTGCTAGCTTATGCTTGGATGAATTTGATAAGTTTGTTTTTTTTACTGGCTACTGTAGTGAAACACCCCATAGTCTTTTCTCTTTATTTATAAAGTAGTAAATATGTACAAATGGGGAGAAGAATGTACAAGAGATGTAAGGGGTGGGGGTGTGGGGGGGGGATACAAACCTCAAGGAGGTAAAAAATGCTATCCAGCTAAGGAGATCATCCCTAAAACTAGGTTTAATCCTATGTGCTAGAAGTGAAATATCCTGAATAAAACCAGCCCTCCATTTTCTGAACCTTGGTTGCTGATGATGAAAGTGCTTTGCATTTCTGACAGTCCATATGTTCCACCAAGCAATGAAGACCACTTCAGTGAAGAAAGGGTGGTGAAAGTTTCTTTTTGCAGCTACAGAAGTACTCCACATAGAATTCCCCTGCCATGAGATCTGGAGATAATTCCAAATCCCTGTACTGAAGAGACAGTTGAAAAACAAGTGGTCTCTGTCCTCCTTGATCCTGGCTTGGCAAAGAACACAAAGATTTGAATCAGATACCTTCCAGTGATGCCTCTCAAGCATGTCTTGAGTGTTGAGTCTGTCCATAATCATCAGCCAGGCAAACATCTTGATTTTCATGGTACAACAACTCTTCCTGATCCAGGTAAGCAAGGGGTTTGGTGTGACGGGTTGGTGGATATGGACATAATACTTCTTGACAGTGTATGGTTTAGAGTCTTTACTCCAGAGCCAGATATCATCAACATTTTGGTTTATATGAATATTCCGAAGCATAGAGTTTACACGATCCAGCTCTTTGTAGGCTTGTTTAGAGAGAGGTAAGTGGAACATGGATAGCATATTGTTGTCATGAAAGGCATGGAAAAATTCCTCAGCAGTGCAAAAAGAATCCACAACAAAAGAGAATAGTCTCTGGAACCTAGCAGCCAGTGGTCTGATAGAATCTCCAATCAACCAGGAATCAGACCAAAACAAGAATGTATCACCTCTATTTGGTTTAACATAAGTCACAACTCTGAACATATCCAGACGTTTGCAGATGTCCTTCCACCAAAAGGAACCACAAAGTGAGGTACCCTGGGGAACTTTGTTATGATAATATGTGTTCCAAATCAGTTTGACCCAGGGAATATCAGCTTTATTCAAAAACTTGTCTGCATGTTTTAGGAGCAGGGCCTCATTCTGGATAGCAAGATTCATAATCCCCAATCCACCCTTCATCTTAGGTATGCATACAAGGTCCGAGGCAGCAAGAGAGGGGGCATGATCTTGACCATTCTTTCTCCATAAACATTGCCATTGGATTCTTTCTAACTGCTTAAGGATCCCTGGAGGAACATCTAAACTGCAGATAAAGAAGATAGGAACTGATGACAGAGCTGAGTATAGATATTGCAAACGGCCCCCTGGGCTAGGAAGGAAGAACTGGCACTGAGTCTTCTTTCCATGTTATCCACTAATGACATTATATCAATTATCCTTGGTTTAGTTGTTCCGTAGGTAAACCAAGGTAGGTGAATGGCAAGGAACCCACCTTGCAACCAATAGCATCTGCCAATCTTTTCAACTGATCTTGATCAATGTTGATGGGGAGCAGGGCAGACTTGTGATAGTTCACCTGGAGACCAGTGGATTGGGAGAACAGAAGTAGCATACGTTTGAACTCAAGCAATTGAGATTCTTCTGCAGGTAGAATTATGAGAGTATCATTAGCGTACTGTACTATGGGGAAGTCTTTGTCATGACAAGGAATTGGCAATTGAATGAGACCATCCTCTAATAGCCTGTTGACCAAATTTGCAAAAAAATCTGCAGCAATTGCAAAAAGAAGAGGGGACATAGGGTCTCCCTGTGTGACCCCTTTCCTGCACATGAATTTTCTGCCAAGAACTCCATTGAGAAGAACAGAGGAGGATCCAGAAGTGAGCAGCTGTTGCACCCATAGGATCCATCTATCATTAAACCCCTTATGTCTGAGAATCTGAAAGATGAACTCATGTTCCATAGAGTCAAAAGCTTTTCCAAAATCCATCTTGAGGATGACAATAGGTTTGTTGGACTGGTGACATTGGTGCAAGTATTCTAGTGTCCAGCCCACACAATCTTGGATGGTTCTGGATTTGATAAAGCCATACTGATTTTTATGTATACATTTCATAACTTGTAGTTGCAGTCTATTGGCCACCATTTTAGACAAAAACTTAAGTCCAATTCCTGTGAGATATATAGGCCTAAAGTCACCTACCTGCTCAGGGGAGCTCTTTTTGGGAATCAGAGTTATATATGATGAGTTCATGTTTTCAAGCTTGGCAATGCCACCATGGAAATCAGCTACAAGTTGATAAAATTCAGGGCAAATAATAGACCAGCATTTCTTGAAGAAAAGCCCATTGAAACCATCAAGACCAGGGGCCTTATCAGTGGGCATTTCCTTCACTGTCTGATCCATTTCAGCCTTGGAAAAAGGTTCTGTGAGCACATCCAGCCCATCCACCTTCTAAATTAGGGACTATAGGTCAAAAGCCATATTAATACCTTGGGAGGAGCCCATCCTATCCTTGAAAGAGGTCTAGAAACAGCTAGCAATTTGCTCATGATCAAAGATAATAGAACCATCATTCATCTTAAGAGATGAAATGGAATTTTCCTATATCTTTCAGTTGACATGGCATGGAAAAAATTTGTGTTCTCCTCTCCAACTTTGATGAAACGAATTTTAGCTCTTTTTTTCTAGTAAAGGAACTGTAGATTTAAGAGATGATCCAAATGCAACTTGACAATCACCCTGAAATTAGCTTCAGGCTTATACAGGGGTCTTAACTCCTCTCGATCATCAAGACACAGAACAACCTGGTTGCACCTATCAATGAGAAGCTTGAGCTGAGAGAGGTTATTTTGCCATTTCTTTAGGGCCTGCCTTAGGTGTTTGAACTTATCCATGATGATGGCAATAATATGCCCTTTCCTGGATGGAATCTTCCAAGAGTCCTTGACTCAATCCATGAAGCCATCCATTTCAACCCAATAGTTTTCGAAACGAAAGAGATTGCATTTTGGGATGGAAGTGTTAACTGTGACTACACATGGGACATGATCAGATGTAGTTTTAGCCAAAGGGAGGACTTGTGTCAGAGGATATGATGAGATCCAAGAAGCAGATGTAAAAAACCAATCCAGTTGCTCTAGCAGGGGTGAATCTTGCATATTGGACCAGGTGAAAGATCTGCCCTTAAGAGGCAATTCCAGTAGCCCAAGGTGGCCAATGATCTCATTGAAAATGAACATGTCATTTACATCAGCCCCAGGAAGGTTTCTATTTGATGGAGATCTAATAAAGTTAAAATCCCCAAGGAGTAACTAGTTGTCATCAGCAGGGATGTTGAAATTATATAACCACCTGACAAAAAGATCTCGAGCCTCACCCTCACAAGGTCCATATACATTGACCAGGGTCCAAGTTTCTGCAGAGTGATTGGAAGTAAAGGAGATTACAAGGCCAAAAGGCTGACACTAAATTAAGGTTCCAGTAAGAACAGAGGAGTGCCACAAAGTAATTAGACCCCCAGAGGCACCACGGATGGCGAATATGCAAACTGATCAAATCTTTTAGGACAAAAACTTCTTGCTGATCTAAAATCCATCTGTTGCATTTGTGTTTCCTGTAAGCATACTACATCGGCGAAACTCTCATCTATTTTGTTGCGAACAGCTCTCTGACGATGATCAGAATTGAGGCCACGCACATTCTAGCAGAGGACACGCCAACTTCACGTAGATCTACTATCCATAATAACTAATAGATATAGCAAATGTGGAGTTACATAATAACTCACAGAACCAAGGTTCGGAACACTGTAACAAAAGATAAGCAGTAGACTGACAGACCACAAAACAAGCAAAACAGGGCAATAACAACATAGTTCTAAACATCAAAAGATGGGGTCTTTGATTCAGCGTGATCCTCCATAAGACGATCCACCGAGAGCTTCTCCGCAGCAATTCCAATCTTCTGGCCAGTTGCTTGCAGAACCGGGATTGGTGTCGCTGGCGGAGCCTGTTCTCCCTCCTGATTGTCCATAGCTTTGGTGTTCCTCTTCTTGGGAGCATGCATTGGAAGTTCCTGCAACACTGGTTTGAAGCCGTCGCGCTTGATCGAGCCTCTCGTGCAACGGCGAACCGAGGAGTCTACAATGGGAGTGGCCTGCTTGTGATAACCTTTCTTCCTGACAGTAGGTGAAGTATAACCGAGCTCCCCTGATGTTGGAAGAGAGTCATCATGTGGCACCTCAGTAGTAGCAGCAGTGATGGTCTCGATGGGCACCAAGCTGGAACCTGCAGACTCCACATCAAAAGCATACGACCACGATCGCTTGGGGATCATGATCGGCAGCACTGACGGTTTCTGAACATGGCGAGGGACATGCATAGTACATGTCGCGCCCATAAGAGATTCAAAAGACCTGGCCCAACATAGCACACGTGGCAGTGATGGACCAAAGAAAACCCTTGCTGCGCCAACCACCAGGTTTGATTGCTGCATCACAGGACGATTGTATGGGACGATCGCCAAGGGGTTGAACAGAGGCGCCTCCTCAGCATGATGTGCTTCCATGTGCTCTTCGTCAGCGACAACTTCAGCGGCTGCAGCAGCAGCGGCATTGGGAGGTGCAGCTTCAGGAGCAGCCTCGTCAGCCGCAGGTTGGACAATAGGCATGTCCACAACAAAATCATCAGCAGCAGCCGGCCGAGGATCAAGAATCACCAACTCCTGAACAGAATCAGAGGATGTTGGTTGATCAATAACCATGGATTCCTGATCTTGTACACGTGCATCAGGTTGTGGCTCTGGTTCTGCTCCTTCCGGTTCCCAACCCCACCCTCCACCGGCTGGGGCTTGTGGCTCTAGCTGTAGGGGAGGTTGTGGCACCGCGTTCCATCCCAAAGCGGGGTATGGTGGCAGTGCAAATAACAGATTAGCATTGATCAGTTGACCAGGAAGAGGGTGCGGGTTGCAATTGAGGGGCATGGGATCCTCATCATTAGGCATCTGTTCACCAAAATTTGCGCCCAAGATGTAAACTGGCGCAGACCAGGAGACCTTGGCCCCTCCCCATGAAACATATTCAGAGAAAGTGACACTCCGTGGCACCAGATTATCTTCAGGAAAAGAAGCAAAAACAATGGAACGAACCAAATATGGGTCTTCGCTGACCCAATGATGGAACTCTCCAAAAGTGTTAACGGCAGCCCGAAGATCACTAGTATTGCGGAAATGTAGCGGAACTCCAAGTAGCATCAAGCATCCTTGGCGGAAACCTGTTTGTCCCCTAAAACCTGCACCATCACTATGACGCATGAAGCGAACAAAGGTATCGTTCCCTAGTGCTTGAGGAACCATCTGAACTGTAGCAAAGCTTTCCGCGGCATCCCTAAGCTCGAACAGCCCAACCCCCTCAATCAACGGTTGTGCCAAGTGTCGTGGTTTTGTCACGGAAGATGTCCTCGTGAAAGGACTTGATACTGGAGCCATCGCACCTTGGTGGCGACTCAAAGGGGTTAAGCGGGAGAGACACGGCGATTTACCCAGGTTCGGCCCCTCGAGAGGAGGTAATAGCCTACGTCCTGCTTTTGTGTGTATTGATATGAATTCGATTACAAGGAAGGCGTAACTCGCCTAAACCTAGCACTCGATGATTTCTAACCTACGTCTCCCCCTCCAGACTCGCCTTTATATATAGGTCGAAGCCTTAGGGTTTACAAGAGTCCCTTCCCCTTTACAAATCATGACCACCACGGTCTCTAAGTCGCCGACTTGCAAAGCCCAGAGACCTTCCATAAATCATAACCATCCTGCGACTTTGAACCGCCCAGGCCGAGGCCCAACTAGCCCTAAAGGATGAATCGCCTTACAAGTAACCCGGCCCATATTCGGCGGGTCACTTAATAGGCAATATCCCCAACATTAGGCCCCAAATTGACTTGAATCTTCATGCCAATGCTTCCATTTTAGTTGAAGGCGATTCACTCCTTTGTGTTCCTCCATACGCCAGAAATTTTAACTCGCCAACTGGTGCTGGAAAAAGTTTTTGAGCCGCCAATGCATTTCCCGTCAGCACTTTCTTAGCCCTCGATTTTCGGGAACTCCAACACAATCCCAACGGATCTTTTAGTGCATCATTATCCCAAAATTTTCGGACGTCATCATAGCGAATCTTTTCTTCCTCGACGTTTCCCGCTCACGGCGCCTCGATCCCCGCGCCCGTCCTGATAAATAGGCGGAAGGGATAGGGCTGACACCGGCCACCTACCAGTCTCGTCAATCCCTCCACCATCATTACAGCGAGAAGAGACGCCCCGCATCCCGAAGGCTTCGCCGCCGGCCGCAAACTCCACCCCCGTCCGAAGAACTCCAGTGCCGCCCGCAAGCCGTCGCCGTTCGGGGAGCTCCAGCGCCACCCGCAAGCCGTTGCCGTTCGGGGAGCTCCGGCGCTGCCCGCAAGCCGTCGCTGTTGCCAGGCTCCACCGCCGCCGAAGGTCCCTTCATTCCCCGGGACCCCTGCGCTTCCCCAACAGCCTCCATCACCGTCGATCTTCCTCGACCAAGATCTTCAGGTTAGGCTCCTGTTTCCCCTTCTTTAAGGGTAGATTTACTTCTTGTTGACACTTCCGCCATTGCCATGGTTCCGAAGCTCTCCGTTCGTAACCATCTATTACCCTCGAACCGATCAGTCTGAGCGCCATTAGGGCACCCAGTGCCTTGAATAGTCTTATCCATCTGTGCTCTTGCGAATTTTCCAAATACGCCAGTTTCTTCAAACATGGGGCATCACCCTGATCACACATCGCTCATGTTTTAGCCATGTCCGTAAGTTTTTATATCTGTTGAACACATCCATTCCTCCTTCACTGTTTGTAAAAAGCTGTTTGGAAACTTCGTCCCTCCCTTAGTATTTCGGAAAGAATAAATTTCACCGCCCACAGTAGCATCGCTCCTGAGAATAGCCCTGCTCCGATAAGTCGCCACATCAGCCCAACCCGGCCTCCCAGTCCGGCGGGTCAAGCAGGAACTGATCCCGATTCACATAATAAATGTTCGAGACATGTAATACCATATTCTTATCTATTTGTAGCATGGGTGCCGTTTTCAAGAGCGACTGGCTTCCTACCAAAGTCGATGATGCTGTTTTGGCGAATTACGTGAAAACGGGCTGCTTGGATCCTCAAGACGTCATTGGATGGCGCACCGGGTTAGGAGAAGACCTCCCCAACCCCAAGGAAGGGGAGATAGTAGTTTTTGTGGAACACTTGGAATGGGGTTTTAAGCCGCCCGGATCTAAATTCCTTAGGGACGCTCTGACCTTCATGAATGTCCGACTCCAGGATTTGGGCCCCAATTCCATAAGCAACCTAAGTCAATTCCAAGTCCTTTGCGAAGCTTATCTGCGGATCGAGCCTTCCGTCCCTCTGTTTTGGTACTTTTTTCACTTCAATCGCCAGACGGAATTCCACAATGGCCCCAGTTTGGAACTTGGCGGGGTCAACGTCCAGCGTCGCAGGGACAGTCCGTTTCCTTCACTCACAATGCCTAGCCACCCCAAAGGCTGGGGTGAATCTTGGTTTTACTGCAAAGAAACATCCCCTGCCGGCGAGAACAAACTTTTGGGCTACAGGCCAACCCGCCTTCCAGTCAATTTTAAGCTCCCTGACAAGCTCACCGAGGAAGAAGAGTCGGACTTCATCCCAATTCTGTCCGAACTGAGATCCTTGACGAACAACGGTCTCACCGGGGTTGACCTGATCCGCTGCTGGGTCGAATGGCGGATCCTTCCTCTGAGCCGCCGAGATGGTCTGATGTGCGAATTCGACGGCACTCTTGATCATCCCCAATGCTACTTCCACACAGCATTAACAGAAAAAGACATCGTCGCCATCATCAGGAAACTGACCGGCAAACCTGCAGCAAAATGCGGCCAAATCGGCCTTAAGCCCTTCTGCAAGATTAACCCGGCACCCAAGGTACCCAAAGCTAACTCGCTCTCAACTTTTTATTCCATCTGTTTTACTGCCATCATGACTTCATGCCATATTCCTTTCCAGAAAGGTGACAAGTTCTGGTCTAGGAGACCTAAGAAACAAGCCATGAAGAGTGCTAAGCCGTCTTCCAAGAAAAACAAGGGCAAAGGTAAATCTACTGCGGCTGAGCCATCTGAAGTCGACGAATCTCAAGCTGGTGACGCACTCTCAGAGGTACCAATGCGTCCTCTTTTTCACTCGCCACCTATCACCTTTTAACTTTTATTTACATCTCTCACTCCTCTTGTAATAGAATGAAGATAACGGAAGCCAAGAGGACTCCGTCGAGGTAATTTCCGTCTCCTCCGATTCATCTCCTTCCTCGCCTAAGCCGGCCCGGCGAATATGTGGGAAAGTCCCCTTCTCACATCCGGATGCCCATTTGGACCCAAATTTCTTATTGAAGAGAACACAGCACGCCTCGAACCGGAAAACGCGAAGTCACTCCGGCGATCTAATACCTGGCTTGCCAACAAAGAACAAAAGAAAACCAAGCAAGGTACCTCCCCTTTTTTTTATTTGAGCAACCATTGTTCGTGCTGCTTTTGGGTCACAGTCATAACCCGCCTGTATTATCGATGTATAAATTCTGCAGGATTCTCCCCCTACTTCTGGCGACTCAGTGATGTCGACCGTTCCACCAATGATCCGAGTCCTGGGGTAAGTTTCTCGCCCTGATCCCTGAGAATAGCGCTCTTTTTAATTTTTTAACACACCTATCTCTTTCGTTAGGGCACAAGCCAAAAAGAGGAAAACCAGTGGATCAATCCCTGACGCCACTTCTGAGCTTCCAAGGAAAGCTACTCCGACTCAAGAAGATCCGAGTCAAGATGAGCCGACAATTCAAGCGGACCTTCCTGAGTCGCCCAAAGGATCAATGGATGTCCCTAGATCACCGATCGTAATGGCGACAACTGATGACCCAGATGCTGTAGTCATTAATGGTTCTGGTTTCTCCAAGCCGGCAACAACAATCCTCTCCAAACATATAGCATCCCCTTCTCCATCAATTCCCGAGTCTGGGCCTTCCAAGGCGAAACTTTCTGACTATGCAGGTCTGGAGTTTAAAGAACTCTGTTCTGGCTTTGCAAGTCGCCTGGAAGCGAGTTACGAGATGGAAAAGAATCTGCTAAAGATGTTAAATAACAAGCATGAGGTAAACTTTTATACTCTATACTATCTCCATTAACCCCCAATGGGCCGGCTCATCAGGTAAAGGATGAGCCGGGTCTTGTTTTATGTATAATTTTTCTTGAGAATTATACATTAGCCCCCAAGTGTTAGGGGTATTGCCTTGCAATATTGATGAGACTTGCCCTTGTTTTAAATTTTGAACAGGAAAGCCTTGCCCAGACCGAACTGGCCCTAGGCGACTTAAGGAGAAACTTGGCTGATCAACAAGATGCCCGAACTCAGTCGGAAGACAAATATAAGTTGGCTCTGGTTGAACTGGAAAAGCTCAAAGCTGAGTTAGAAAGAACTCAGGCTGACCAAAGCGCGGCTTTGAAGAGAGCCGAAAAAGCAGAAGCAAAGCTGGCGACTGTCCAACAGGAGCTATCCGGCTTAAAGCGCCATATCTCCAACATGACACATGCCATCTTTGGTAAGCTTTACCTAACTCTCCAACCTTATCCTCTTCCTTGGGCAAATTCCTTAATGTTAACTTACCGGTTATCAAATCCCAGGCTCGAGAGTCGCCAATCTGCAGGATGACTGCGTGTTGATGCTGAAGGCGATCTATACGCTGACTGAACAGCTGTACATAGGCAGTGTGCTGACCGTCAAGGCCGTAATAGGTGCAAAAGAGCCCATCACTTCCATCAAGAAGGTGCTTGGATATCTATCCACACTTCCTCCCCAGATCGGCGAGTTAACCCGGTCAGCCGCCCGGAAGGGTGTCCTGACGGCTCTGAGTCGCTGCTTGGCGTACGCTCTGGAAATTAATTTGGAAGAAGTAGCTGCCGGCTTCCCTCAGCTTAAAGATGACGGCTCGGAGTTCGTCGAAGAAGACTACCAGAAGGTTGTCAAAGACTCTCGGCTGGCCGCAACTCAACTCGCCGCCAGCCTTGACTTAACAAAATATCAGGCGGCTTACGATGGTAAGAATAAGAAAATCAGCCCGCCAACCTTTGCGGTGACCAACCTAATCCCTCGGCGACCCAAGAACCCCTTCGACTGGGAAGCAGACCTGGCATCCATCTTGACCGATGAAGATGATTTTGCTTCTTTGTCCAAGTGCAATTGGGTTTTGGGCGATTTACAAATCGAAGCCGGTCAAAGCTCGCGCCAGGATTTAGGGAAGTAGACTCTTCTTGAATTTGGCCCACGAGCCATGTAATAGCCAGTACTGTCTTTCGATGACATTTTCTGCAAGAAAAACCCTTATACCGCTTTTGAGGCGGTTTTGAAATATTTTGTTAATCCTTATACGAATCTCCTACAATGCTTAATCCGCCATGGATGAAACCTTGAACACATTATCCGTGAAAAAAAAGAGCTACAAATAGTTTCAACAAATATGCAGTAAGGATGAAAATCTCCAAGATCAAATCATAACATGAGTAATATGCCGGCTCATAAGGTCGCGACACGGGGAGGCGAGTCAGAAAGCTCGTGCACCCACCCTAAATGCAGGTTTCGTCGGCTCATACGGTCGCGACAGGGGGATGCGAGTCAGAAAGCTCGTGCACCCACCCTTAATGCAGGTTTCGTCGGCTCATACGGTCGCGACAGGGGGAGACGAGTCAGAAAGCTCGTGCACCCACCCTTAATGCAGGTTTCGTCGGCTCATACGGTCGCGACAGGGGGAGGCGAGTCAGAAAGCTCGTGCACCCACCCTTAATGCAGGTTTCGTCGGCTCATACGGTCGCGACAGGGGGAGGCGAGTCAGAAAGCTCGTGCACCCACCCTTAATGCATGTTTCGTCGGCTCATACGGTCGCGACAGGGGGAGGCGAGTCAGAAAGCTCGTGCACCCACCCTTAATGCAGGCTTCGTCGGCTCATACGGTCGCGACAGGGGGAGGCGAGTCAGAAAGCTCGTGCACCCACCCTTAATGCAGGTTTCGTCGGCTCATACGGTCGCGACAGGGGGAGGCGAGTCAGAAAGCTCGTGCACCCACCCTAAATGCATGTTCTGTCGGCTCATAAGGTCGCAACAGGATGACATGAAATTGCACTTTTTTGAAGAAGAAGCCCCCAAGTCAGGGAAACATTATATTATTTCATAATGAAACTGAAAAAACTTACAAAGCATGGAGTTTTAAGAACTCAAGTGTAGTAAGGCCGCAAATGGGAAATATTCCAAGGGCGAGTTGACTCAGCCTCCGTAGTCGGTCGATCAGGCCGAAGATCCATCAGGTGGTAAGAGCCATTGCGGAGGTTCTTGCTGACGATGAAAGGCCCTTCCCAAGGAGGCGAGAGCTTGTGCATGCCTGCCCGATCTTGTATCAGACGAAGTACCAAGTCGCCCTCCTGAAAAGCCCGACTCTTAACCCGGCGACTATGATAACACCGCAGATCTTGCTGATAGATAGCTGAACGAGCCGCCGCTAAGTCACGCGCCTCTTCCAAGGCATCCAAGGAATCCTGACGCGCCAGCTCGTTGTCTCGCTCCACATATGCGGCGACTCTAAGAGAATCATGCCTTATGTCGGTAGGGAGGACGGCTTCTGCTCCATAGACCAAAAAGAAGGGGGTAAACCCCGTGGACCGATTCGGGGTGGTCCAGATGCCCCATAATACCGAAGGTAACTCCTCCACCCAACATCCTGGAGTTCTTTCCAGGGGAATTATGAGCCGAGGCTTGATCCCTCGCAAGACTTCCTGATTCGCCCGCTCGGCCTGCCCGTTTGACTGCGGGTGAGCAACTGCAGATATATCAAGCCGGATATGTTCACGGCGACAGAAATCCAGCATCGCTCCTTGGGACAAGATAGTACCATTGTCCGTGATGATACTGTGTGGATATCCAAAACGGAAAATCAGCTTCTTCAGAAATTTGACCGCAGTCTCCGCATCGCAAGCCCCAACAGGTTCCGCCTCAATCCATTTAGTGAATTTATCAACCGCCACCAATAAGTGAGTTTTCTTGTTGGAGGACAACTTAAAGGGACCGACCATCTCCAGCCCCCAGACCGCGAAATGCCAAGTAATGGGGATCATCCTCAATTCTTGAGCCGGCACATGAGCCTGTCTCCCATATCGTTGGCATCCCTCACACCGCCGTACTATATCTTCTGCATATGCGTGGGCCATCAACCAGAAGAAACCGTGTCGAAAGGCTTTTGATACCAAAGAACGTGACCCGGCGTGATGTCCGCAGTCTCCAGAATGGATGTCATTTAGGATTATGCATCCTTCCTCGGAAGAAACGCACCGCTGAAAGACCCCTGAAGTACTTCGCTTATATAGCTCGCCATTAATGATCACCATGGACTTGCTACGCCGAACAATCTGGCGAGCCAAAACTTCGTCAGTGGGTAGCTCGCCCCGAGCAAGATAAGCTAGATAAGGAAGAGCCCAATCCGGAGTGACATGGAGAGCCGCCACAAGCTGAGACTCGGGATCTGGTACCGCCAATTCCTCCTCCGTGGGTACAGTCATAGACGGTTTATGCAGGACATCCAAGAAGACATTAGGGGGGACCGGTTTTCTCTGTGAGCCGAGTCGCGAGAGGGCATCAGCTGCTTCGTTGAGTCGCCGATCAACATGATCAACCTGGTACCCATGAAAATAGCCCGCCACGTCAGATACAGCTTGCCTGTAAGCCGCCATCATAGGATCTCGAGAGTCCCAGGTGCCCGAAACCTGTTGCGCCACCAAATCTGAATCCCCAAAGCATCTGACTCGGGTTAGGTTCCTCTCTTTTGCCAGTCGCAAACCGTGAAGCAGAGCTTCATACTCTGCCGCATTATTTGTGCAAGGGAACATGAGCCGGAGGACGTAGCAGAACTTATCCCCTTGAGGGGATATCAACACCACACCCGCCCCCGAGCCCTCCAACTGCCTGGATCCATCAAAATAAATAGTCCAATAGGTAAGGTCAGGCCGATCTTCTGGGGCCTGAAGCTCCGTCCAGTCATTGACGAAATCAACTAGTGCCTGGGACTTGATGGCCGTGCGGGGGGTATACTGTATGTGATGTGACCCAAGTTCTATTGCCCATTTGGCGATTCGCCCTGTTGCCTCACGGTTTTGGATGACGTCACCGAGGGGCGCGGAACTGACCACGGTGATCGGGTGTTCCTGGAAATAATGTTTAAGCTTTCGACTCCCCATGAACACCCCATAGACCAGTTTCTGCCAATGTGGGTATCGCTGTTTCGAAAGAGTTAACACCTCACTGATAAAGTACACCGGGCGTTGCACCGGGTATTCCTTTCCTTCCTCCTTTCTTTCGACGACCACAGCTACGCTGACCGCTTTGGAATTCGCGGCGATATACAGGAGCATAGGCTCCTTTTCAGTCGGGGCCGCCAGGACCGGCGGGTTAACCAATTGATGTTTCAAGGCCTGAAATGCCTCGTCAACCTCCTCTGTCCACACGAATCGGTCGGAATTTCTCAACAATTGATAAAGAGGAATCGCCTTTTCTCCGAGGCGGCTCACGAAACGACTGAGAGCCGCAATACGACCCGCCAATCGTTGAACTTGATTAACATTCGTCGGCTTGCCGAGGGAAGTAACCGCTTCAATTTTGTCCGGGTTAGCCTCGATGCCGCGCTCCGATACCAGGAAACCCAGTAGTTTTCCCGCAGGTACGGCGAAAACGCACTTGGTAGGATTTAGCTTCATCTGATATACCCGTAAATTATAAAAAGTTTCCTTAAGGTCTTCCAGAAGTGTCTCCTCCCGGCGGGTCTTGATCACAATGTCGTCAACATAGGCATGGACGTTGCGGCCAATTTGGCTATGAAGACAATTCTGGATGCAGCGTTGGTAATTCGCCCCTGCGCTCTTGAGCCCGAACGGCATGGACACATAGCAAAAGGTCCCGAAGGGGGTTATGAAGGCGGTCTTCTCCTGATCTTCCACAGCCATTTTGATCTGATGATAACCTGAATAGGCATCCAAAAAGCACAATCATTCGCAACCCTCCACCGAGTCAATGATTTGGTCGATGCGGGGAAGAGCGAAAGGATCCTTGGGACAAGCTCTGTTGAGGTCCGTATAGTCAATACACATACGGAACGTGCCATTCTTCTTGAGTACTAACACCGGGTTACCTAGCCATTTGGGGTGAAAGACTTCCACGATGAACCCGGCGGCTAAAAGACGGGCGACTTCCTCTCCAATCGCCTTCCGTCGCTCCTCGTTAAACCTGCGAAGGTATTGTTGGACAGGTTTGCATTTTGGGTCAATATTAAGATGGTGCTCAGCGAATTCTCTCGGTACACCCGGCATGTCAGAGGGCTTCCATGCGAAGATGTCCCAATTCTCATGGATGAATTCGATGAGCGCGCTTTCCTATTTGGGGTCCAGACCCATTCCAATGGTAAACTGCTTGGATGAATCGCCGGGGACGAAGTCGACTGTCTTTGTGTCATCCGTTGGTTTGAACTTGAGGGGCGACTCAGAATCTGTAGTCGGCTTCTTGAGCGGTGACATGTCTGCCGGGTCAACATTGGCCCGGTGGTTTTTGAGCTCTTCCGCCGCGCAGGCGACTTCCGCATAGGCCGCGTCTCCTTCCTCACACTCCTTTGCAATTCTTCTATCTCCGTCAATCGTGATGGGCCCTTTAGGACCAGGCATTTTGAGCTTGAGGTAGACGTAGCACGGGCGGGCCATGAAGCGAGCGTAAGCCGGTCGCCCGAACAGCGCATGGTAAGGGCTTTTTAGTTTGACCACCTCGAAGACCAGAGACTCCGACCTGTAATTCTGCGCAGTTCCAAACGCTACCGAGAGCCTGACCCGGCCTATGGGATAAGCCGATTTGCCCGGGACGATGCCGTGGAAGACCGTGGTTGAAGGCATCAAGTCTTTCTCTAATAGATTCATCCTCCGGAAGGTGTCGAAGTATAGGATATTAATGCTGCTGCCGCCATCAATTAGTATTTTCGATAGAGTGTAGCCCCCCACTTGGGGAGCCACGACCAATGCCAGGTCGCCCGGGTTATTTATTCTCGGCGGGTGATCCTCTCTGCTCCATGTCATGGTCTGTTCGGACCAGTGGAGATATCTGGGAACTGCCGGCTCAATTACGCTGTACGCCCGGTGATGTACCTTTTTATCACGCCTGCAAGCATTAGTGGTGAAAACATGATACTGCCCATTACTTAGCTGTTTAGGATTGTTGCGGAAGCCCCCATGGTCATCCTGGTCCTGCGGAGCCCTCTGTGGGGGCGGCTGCTGGAAAACTCCCGGCGGGTTGTACCGCCGTTGGTGGTGCACCGGGTACTGGCCGCCGCCTGGCTGCGGGCCCCCCTGTGCCTTTTGTTCGGGAAAACTGCCGAAGGGGTTGTGCCTTTGGTTGGGCGCGGCGAGTTGGTCCTGGCGACGGTTCGGATCTTTGCTTTGGCTCTTCTTGATTGCCTCGGCCCGAAATTCTCGCATCACGAAGCAGTTCTCCTAAGAGTGGCCCGCCGGGCCGTCGGCCGTGGCGTGGTGCGGGCAAGGGCCTTTGAGTAGCTCTTCGTAGTTACGCGGTCTTTTCCCACTGAAGCCTCGATTCTTCTTTTTGCCGTCATTGGTGTTGGTGTTGGCAACCAGATCCGAGGGCTCCTCATGTGGCCTACGCTTGCCGTTGGTCCCCTGGTTGTGACGGTTGCGGCCTTGGAGGCGGGTGTGGTTTTTGGTTGAATCGCCCTTCTTGGGCGAGTTACCCTTACCATCCTCGCCGGGATCCTTGGTATCATCGGCCTCGGCGTACCTAGTGAGGGTATCCATCAGCTCGCCCATATCCTGAACTTTCCGTTTGAGTCGCCCCAATTTCTGGACCAGCGGCTCGTAGTGGCAATTGTGCTCGAGGATAAGCACAGCTTGCGCTGCTGTGATTCCATCCGATGAGTGGATAATTTCCGCGACTCACCACGACCAATAGTGCCCCGACTCTTCCGGGCGCTGTACGCAGTGTTGCAAGTCGACGATCGTGATCGGCCGTTTGCAGGTTCCCCGGAAGTTTTTGATGAAACGCTCCTTCAGCTCGGCCCAGGACTGGATGGAATTGGGGGGTAAGTTTTTCAACCAAGTGCGCGCCGATCCCTCGAGCATCATGGTGAAATATCTGGCACAAACCGCTTCGTTTACGTCGAGCATGTCCATGGCGATCTCATAGCCCTCGATCCAAGATGTTGGTTCGAGATCTGGCGTGTAATTGGGCACCTTTCTTGGTCCTTTGAAATCCTTGGGCATTCTTTCGTTTCGAAGGGCCAGGGACAAGCAGGGCACCCCAACTCGCCCTCCGGTCCCCGCGGGAGGAGTCTGAGCCTCCTGAATGTTGGGTGGACCTCTGCCCGGCGGGTTCCACTGGGGCGGGTTGTCCTGCGGGAAGTGTCGCGGGGCACTGTTTACGGCTGGCTGATCCTCCGGCCTACTCCTGGTATAGCTCCCCTGGGGGGTGGAGTGCAATCGCTCAGGGCTGTGTGAGAACTGCGCGTTTTGGACCACCGCCGTTTTCAACATCTCGATGGCGTTCCTTGCTTCGATCTCAGCTGGGGTGTTGCCGTGGATCTGAAGAGACTCCAGATGGCGAGTTGCGGCAAGCACGTTGTCCACTGGGTTAGAGAAGTGGCCTCGAGGGGTACGGAAACGAGGAATTTGACCCTCAGTCGGCTGAATCGGCGGGTTAGGAGGGCGGCCCAGCCCTCCTGCTGGAGTGGCTCCCATCCCGGGTGTTTGGGGAGTATCGAACAGGCGAGTTGGATTGAGATCATGGGGCAGGCGTCCCTGGTGTCTCCGCTGATGGACGGCGTCGGACGCGCGCTGCTGTCTTTCAAGCCGCCAGTTGTCGGTGTTCAATCGCATCCTTTCGGCCGTGATCTGGGCTTGTCGAGTTTCCATCCTGGCGGACTCCGTCTCAGCATCCTGATGGGCCTTTGCCACCGCCTCCCTCAGCTTTGCTAACTCTGCGTTTATCTCTGCTTGGTTCTCTGGCGTGAGGGGGGTTGACATTAGTCTTGTGATTTCCGCCGCTAAATTCACCAGGACTGCTGACTCACTTCTGGATGTCCCGCCGGTCCCATCGCCTCCGGCGGGGTTCTGTGCGGGTTGAGTCGCCCCGGCCATGTAGATGGCGATCTGGCGGCGGGTTCGATCGAGGATTTCCGGATCCATGGCCAATGACAAGCCACCGAGACCGTCTCCGTGGAGGGACTGGATGGAATCTGAATCGCCCATGGATGATTCGTCGTCAGAGTTGATGGGGGTAACCTCCTGAGCCGCCGCGTGCTCTGGCTCCTCCGACCCCTGCGTGAACCCCACAAAGACCGGGTGGGTCAGATTCCGTGTTATGACTGGATGAACGTACCTGGCCGGCTCGACAATGTCGGAGGAGATGTCCGGCTCAGGAACAGATGACCCGATCATGCCGATGAAGACGTTGATCTTGCCGAAGGGGACCCTGTAGCCTGATTCGAGAGAATTTGCTTCAGGTCCGCATTGCCGGTTGTCGATGTAGGCTATGCCGCGTCGGCTCCAAGTCATGAGCGCTGCCGCATAACTCCCAAACCCTGGTAGGGCTCCCTTTGAGAACTCAACTCCACCGTGCGCAGGCCCCACGGTGGGCGCCAACTGTCGTGGTTTTGTCACGGCAGATGTCCTCGTGAAAGGACTTGATACTGGAGCCATCACACCTTGGTGGCGACTCAAAGGGGTTAAGCGGGAGAGGCACGGCGATTTACCCAGGTTCGGCCCCTCGAGAGGAGGTACTAGCCTACGTCCTGCTTTTGTGTGTATTGATATGAATTCGATTACAAGGAAGGCGTAACTCGCCTAAACCTAGCACTCGATGATTTCTAACCTACGTCTCCCCCTCCAGACTCACCTTTATATATAGGTCGAAGCCTTAGGGTTTACAAGAGTCCCTTCCCCTTTACAAATCGTGACCACCACGGTCTCTAAGTCGCCGACTTGCAAAGCCCAGAGACCTTCCATAAATCATAACCATCCTGCGACTTTGAACCGCCCAGGCCGAGGCCCAACTAGCCCTAAAGGATGAATCGCCTTACAAGTAACCCGGCCCATATTCGGCGGGTCACTTAATAGGCAATATCCCCAACACCAAGCAAACATGAAAACCCCTATTGAGAAGTAGGGCGGTGACTTCCTGCCGTACGTGGGCCACCAACTCGGCAGGAGTGGCGGGCATTACTTCGGCGATGATGAACTGTTCATGCCTGCGGTTGATGGGATTGGTAGGTGTGATGAAGGTCCTTGGGAGGTGATCAGGGCCACCGTCAATGTTGTTGTGACCCTGCGGAAGGAAGCGCTGGGGATCAAGCTCAAAGTTGGCCATTGCAGTCAAATAAGGCGGAGGCGGTGGCGTCGATGGCGGCGTCTCAAAGGGAGTCCGGGGAGACGGTGGGCTTGACAAGACCGGGAGGAAGTACTGCTCGGCAGGCTTTGCTGTTTCCCCAAGAATAGCAGAGGTTCCCGAGATATCTACAACAAGGGAGGTGGTGGGGCTCTTGCATTTCCACGTAAGACAATTATCTCGCATAAAGGAAGTGCAGTCATAATTGGCATGGCCCGCATTGCCGCAGGCAGGGCAAATCAACGTGGTGGTGCAATTGGAAGCGACGTGCCCTTGAGACAAACAAATCGTGCAAGAATAAATCTCTTTAGCCATGCAATTAATCAATTCATCGAAGAGCTCGTGGGCCACCTGCGAAGATGGAATATCAGGCTGATGACAAGATTCTGGCCCGGCAGAAGATGTCGTTGCCGAAGACCCATTAGTGGTTTCGGAGAGAGGCCCACTATTGGGGCAATCCAACGAGATAGATTCAAACTGATTTGAAACCCCACCTAGCACGGTGGGATTAGCCGAGACTGCGTCGTCGGAGGAGGAGATCCCATTAATTTCACCACCTTCCATTGGGGTACCGGATGATCTGGGACGAGAAACATGCTGATGAACTGAACCAAAAGTGGTCTGCGGGAGGCTGACGTCCACCGGAGCTCTGTCGGAGGTGGAGCACTAATAATAAGACGTTCCCGTGAAGGGATCGAATAACCCGCCTTGAACAGAGTCATAAGTTCATCTTGAGAAACAGGGCACCGATAACCTTTCCAAACATCATATTGCTGCAGTGCTGCGATAGTTAATTTTTTGCGAGCAGAAGATCCCCACTTAAGAGAGGAACTAAGAGGTCTAGAATGCATTGCCATTAGACCTAGGGTTGCTCTACGTATGGTCGGGCTAACAATGATCCATTCGGCATCACATTGCTTCTTCCATAACTTGAATTCCCGCCGCCAATTAGGGCCACCATACCCCCAAAGATTAAAGTAACACTTAAAACTTGAGCATTTGTATGAGCGTAAATCCAGAATGTAAAAGCCAACTTGCTGGCAAGAGACCTTGAAGGAGAAAACGAGTCCGCAACTTGGGCAACCCTAAGTTCAATGGCGGAACCTCCAATAGCATATTCAATCGCAGCAGCAACAGATTCTTCAGAAAGGCGGAAAGCATGACGGCCAAAAGAGGTGACCATTGTGAAAGAGCGACGATGTTTCAATGGATGCATCGGAAAGCCAGAGATGAGATACACCTCATCCGCGAAGGCCAAACCAGGAGAAAAATCGAGATCCAACGTGGAACCAGCCATGCAAGCCACACAGAACCACGGAAAGGTGGGGTGTTAAGGATCACCTGAGATGATGAGCGGAGGACGAGGGTCAAATTCCGGCTAGAGGTCCAGATCGCCATGGGGTCGCCGAGGTGGGAGGTGGGAGGAGGTGGGAGTCGCCATCAATTTGATAACTTAGTTGCTAAGCAACAGTGTTTCAATGATTATGTTAGGAGACAATTCGAACAAAATGCTCGTATGCTTAGTCATTTAAGTGCTCGTGTGGACAGAAACATCAATGATCTTAAGCTCTTGAGTAAACATGCATCCATGGTTACTACTCAGGTAGACAAGTACTTAAAGCTCAAAATGACTTGCTCAATGAGTTGAATGACAATTCTGTTAGAGTCGTCACTAGAGGCGGTAGAATGACCCAGGAACCTTTGTATCCTGAGGGTCATCCGAAGAGAATTGAACAAGATTCTCAAGGAGTTAGCACTGATGCACCTATTCATCCTAGAAAGAAGAAGAAAGATGACAGGAACCTGCACGCTAGCAACCCTCTTGCTGCTACACCTGAGAGTCGAAACGATGCCTTTGTCTCTGATGCTGAAACACAATCTGGTGATGAACATGAGCCTAATGATAATATCAATAGTGATGTTCATGAAGATGCTCAACCTAGCAATGATAAGGATGTGGAGATTGAACCTGATCTTGATAACCCATAGCCTAAGAATAGAAGATACGATAAGAATGACTTTGCTGCTAGGAAGCATGGTAAAGAAAGAGAACCATGGGTTCAGAAACCTATGCCCTTTCCCCCCAAACCATCCAAGAAAAAGGATGATGAGGATTTTGAGCGATTCGTTGAAATGATCAGACCTGTCTTCCTGCAAATGCGTTTGACGGAGATACTCAAGATGTCTCCATATGCTAAGTACATGAAAGATATTGTGAATAATAATAGGAGGATACCTGAGGTTGAGATTTCCACCATGCTCGCTAATTATACCTTCAAGGGTGGAACTCCTAAGAAAATAGGTGATCCCGGTGTGCCCGCTATACCTTGCTCCATTAAAGGAAAATACGTTAGAACTGCGTTATGCGACCTTGGAGCCGGTGTTAGTGTTATGCCTCTCTCTCTTTATCGTAGACTTGAACTGCATAAGATGACACCCACTGAAATCTCTCTGCAAATGGCTGACAAATCAACTGCTTTCCCTATCTGCATTTGCGAGGATGTGCCTGTTGTGGTTGCTAATGTCACTATCTTAACAGCCTTTGTTATCTTGGATATTCCCGAGGACGATGCCATGGCTGTTATCCTCGGAAGACCCTTTTTAAACACTCCAGGGGCTGTTATAGATTGCAACAAAGGCAATGTCACTTTCCATGTCAACGGTAATCAGCATACGGTGCACTTTCCGAAGAAACAATATCGAGTACATTGCATCAATGCTATCGAAAAAACTTCATCAATTCTTATTGGGAGCTTTGAATGCCCTATTCCTCGTGTCAAGATGAAGTATGATTTGCTTGTTGGGGAAATTCACATCCCCATTGAGGTGACCTAGTGACTATTCGAAAATTCTCCGTTCTCTTTTGCGATTCGAAAAGTTTTGTCGAGGGGATTTGATCAACCCCATTGATGGATTCTTTTGATGACCATGAGATGGATGAATCAAGGAGTCACAAACCTTTGTTCCAAGCTTTCACCTTCGGTTGCTTAGAAGAAAATTGATAGATTTAGTTTCGTTTTCCCTGTTTTCTGTTTTAGCGTCCGGTAGAAAAGTACCCCAAAAATAAAAATTCTCCGAACGTCCTGAAAATCAAGTATGATTTTTTCTGGAATTTTTGAATTTCAGAGAAGGAAGATGTTCAGGAGAAACTATCATGGTGGTTCTTCGAGCAAGAGAGGTCCCCGTCTTGCGATTCGGGAGCCTGATCCTTACCAGCCTAGGAACGCGCAGGTACAACCATGTGAATGGCCTTCTGATGAATTTATGATTGAGGCAGGTTTCAAAGATGAGTTTGATGCACTTGTTCACAACGTCGGACTCGAAGAATTCATCTCCGACAAATGTGAACAGTATGTTGCTCTCACTACCTCTTTTGTTCGTAGATTCAAATTTTCAGCCGGCCGTGAGCCATCGGTACTGTTGATCTCTATGAGAAATTATATACCATGTATTTAGAGTATTTCAATAGAATTTGCAAAATACCTATTTGGGGTAGCCTCGATGATCCTCCTGAATCTTTGGTTAGTGATTTTTGCTCTCGTATTACATTGTAGAAACTAGAGACATTACGCAAGCTACCATGGGGAGTATTCATTTTCATGCCTTGCATTATTTTGCCCTATTCATAGGGAGATGCATTAATGGAAAGATTGAGCATTGTCACCTTTGCGCACCCGACCTTAGTATCCTTAAGAGCGCAGTGATGGGTGACAAAAGCTTCAACATGGGAGCTATAATAGCAAGGAGGCTGAATAAGAATGCTAATGAAGGGGATTTATTTGGTGGGATCTATGCCACTCGCATAGCAAATTTTCTTGGAGTACCCATACGCGAAGGAGATCCCCCGCTCCATACAGCTTTCCTTGACAGCGTCGCTTTGACACGCTACCAGTTCCTTGAGAGGGATGACGAATCCCTCCTATACCCTTTGATATTTAATCGACAGCGTGTTTTCCATATTACCCTTCCTCCTCCTGCCTTCTTTGACTTTCAGGTAAAACGGAGATATTACATAACCAGAAATATTTTCCTTTTATTCTTTTGCTTGTTGGGAGCTTTCCCATGTAAATAGTTTTCTTTTTCTTTAGGTCAAGGTAGAAGATCATGGTTACAATGTTTAGTGGCTCTTGCATGCATACCTGTTTAGCATTCAAAGAGCCATATTACTTTGTCTTCTCCTTTGTGTTTGCCTGCAGATTCCAGCTTTAGTCCAATGCATGAGCACGCTTATTATTATTCACATCATTCGGTCGTGCAAGTGAAAGACAATAATGACGATATATGATGAAGTGACTGAGCCTGGAAAAGCTGGTATGAACTCGATCTATTTTGTTTTTGTAAATATGACTAGCTCATTGTTCCTAGTTCAGCTTTGTTGTGAGAGAAACATGTTTGCAATGACAACTTAGAGATCATAGTTTCTTATGCCATGCTTACTTAGCTAGGAGCTTATAATGGTTTGTCTTGGTTGCCAACATGAATTTTGAGATGACTATGATGTAGTGTGATAGGATGGTATCCTCCTTTGAATGATTCAAGTGGCTTGACTTGGCGCATGTAGTTGAAACAAAATCAACGTAGCCTCTATGATGTTCATGTTCATGGTGATTTATGTCCTACTCATGCTTGCACTCAATATTAGTTAATCTCAATGCATTTTTATGACCATTGTCACTCTCTAGTTGGTCGCTTCCTAGTCTTTTACTAGCCTTCACTTGTACTAAGCAGGAATATTGCTTGTGCATCCACTTCCATAAACCCAAAGTTGTTCCATATGAGTCCACCATACCTACCTATGTGCGGTATCTACCTACCGTTCCAAGTAAATTTGCATGTGCCACTCTCTAAATCTTCAAGAAATAATCTGTTTTGCATGCCCGAACCGCTCATGTGGTGACAGGGGGCTATTTGTATCTTCCATGCTAGGCGTGTTATCCTTGATATGTGTTTATTCACTATCATTCACGAGAAAGGGGCCGGTAATTGGAATTCCCAGTTCCATGCTCAAATCGAAAAGATAATTGCAAACAAAACTCCTCCAGGATTGATGTTATATTGGACGGTACCCGAGGATTCGGCTAGCCATGGAATGTGATTGATTGGTGGTGGGGGAGTCAAAACTTACTTTTCTGTTTGGGAACCGCCTATAGCATGTGTAGCGTGGAAGGTGTTGAGAACTCTTAGTCAGTGCGTTGACAATGAAATCATGCCACCCAAAATTATTATCTGTGTTTTCAAAGCTTGAGCTCTCGCACCTCTGCAAGTCAATGCTTCCCTCTGCGAAGGGCCTATCTATTTATGTTCCTGTTGAGTCATCCTCCTCTTACAAAAGCACCAATTAGAGAGCACCTCTGTCATTTTTATGCTTTGCTTTTAACTGTGTTGAGTATGACTGTGACTGGATCTTCATTGCCTTGAATTACAATGTTTAGTCAGCCCTTGGTCTTTGAAGGTGCTCTGCATTTATGTTTTGCAGTCTCAGAAAGAGCTAGTGAGATACCATCTATTCGTACTGCTTCATGTTGTTTTGATTGAAGTGTTGACATTTGAGGCTTATTATTATTTGCTCGCCAGCTAATTATGCAATTGATATGAGTTTACCGTGAGACCTAGATGTCATTTGCTTATGTGGTTTGCTTGTGATCTTGCTGAAACTCTGGATATGAGTTAGACATAGTTGCAACAATAAGATCAAACAGAGTTCGTCAAAGTTTTTCTTTTGTCTCTTTCAGTTTGTAAACTAAATTGCTTGAGGACAAGCAAGGCTTTAAGCTCACGGGAGCTAATACGTCTTCGTCGTATCTACTTTTCCGAACTCTTTTGCCCTTGTTTTGGACTCTAATTTGCATGATTTGAATGGAACTAACCCGTACTGATGATGTTTTCAGCATAATTGCCATGGTGTTGTTTTTGTGCAGAAATAAAAGTTCACGGAATGTCCTAAAAATTTATGGAGAATTTTTCTGGAATAAATGAAAAATACCTACGCAAAGATCCACCGGAGGAGGTGTGCCAGTGGGCCACCAGCCCACAGGCCGCAGCCACCCCCCTGGCCACGCCGTGGGGGCTTGTGGGGACCACGTGGCGCCACCGCCTCCAAACTCAACTCTATATCTTCCGTCTCGCCCAGAAAAAATAAGAGAGAAGGTTTCATCACATTTTACGATAAGGAGGCGCCGCCACCCCCTGTTCTTCATCTGGAGGGCAGATCTGGAGTCTTTTTTGGGCTCCGGAGAGGGGGAATCGTCGCCATCGTCATCATCAACCTTCCTCCATCGCCAATTCCATGATGCTCTTCACCGTTCGTGAGTAATCTCATCGTAGGCTTGCTGGACGGTGATGAGTTGGATGAGATCTATCATGTAATCGAGTTAGTTTTGACGGGGATTGATCCCTAGTATCCACTATGTTCTGACATTGATGTTGCTACTACTTCGCCATGCTTAATGCTTGTCACTAGGGCCCGATTGCCATGAATTCAGATCTGAACCTATTATGTTGTCGCCAATACATGTGTGTTTTAGATCCTATCTTGCAAGTTGTAGTCACCTACTATGTGTTATGACCTGGCAACCCCGGAGTGACAATAGCCGGAACTACTCCCGGAGATGACCAGAGTATGAGGAGTTCATGTATTCACCAAGTGTTAATGCATTGGTCCGGTTCTTTATTAAAAGGAGAACCTTAATATCCCGTAGTTTCCATTAGGATCCCGCTGCCATGGGAGGGATGGAAAATAGATGGCATGCAAGTTCTTTTCCCTAAGCACGTATGACTACATACGGAATACATGCCTACATTAGATTGATGAACGGGAGCTAGTTACTTATCTCTCCGTGTTATAGCTGTTACATGATGAATCACATCCGTAATACTCATCCATCACCGATCCACTGCCTACGAGTCTTTTACTACTGGTCCTTGCTACCTTATTTCGTTGCTACTACTGTTGCTACTGCTGTTACTCTGCTGCTACTGTTACTACTGCTGCTGCTACCACTGTCACTACTACTGTCAACAGATCTTTTTCTCACACCGTTGTATCATACTACTTTCTAGAGATACTTTGCTTGCACACAATACTCTTTCACGTGTGGTTGAATCTGACTAACTCAACTGCTAATACTTGAGAATATTCTTTCGCTTCCCCTTGTGTCGAATCAGTAAATTTGGGTTGAATACTCTACCCTCGAAAACTGTTGCGATCCCCTACACTTGTGGGTTATCAGAAGCCTCTAGTGAATACTATGGCCCCCGGGTCTACTCCACACCATATTTTCAGCCTTACACTTTTTATTCGTTGCACTTTCTGCCTTCAAATGTCAATTTGCAATCAATCTTGAAGGGATTGACAACCCCTTTATAGCGTTGGGTGCAAGCTCTTTGTGTTTGTGCAGGTACTCTGGACTTGACGAGATTCTCCTACTGGATGGATACCTTGGTTCTCAAACTGAGGGAAATACTTATTACTCTTGTGCTACATCACCCTTTCCTCTTCAAGGGAAAAACCAACACAAGCAAGAGAAGTAGCAAGAAGAATTCATGGCGTTGCCGGGGAAGGACTTTTGTTGCCGTAGCAGAAGAATTTCTGACGCCGTTGCGAGGGAGGATCAAGTCAAGAACTCATCCAAGTAGGTGTCGCAAACTCATCTCTTGCATTTACTTTGTTTGCCAGTTGCCTCTCGTTTTCCTCTCCCCCACTTCACCAATTTGCCTTTTTTGTTTGCCTTTTCCGTTTGCCTTTTCATTCGACCTTTTATCTCACTTGCTTTCTGTTCGCTTGTGTGCCATGTGCCTTCAATATGCTTCCATCTTCATTTGCTGAAAATATAGTGATATGGATCCTCATCCACTTGCTAATCTCTTTAAGAGATCCAATTATGTTGATCCAATTGCTAGTGAGTTGAGTGCACTTGACTATCTTTATGGAGTTTTGCTTGAGAAGCGTGAATCTGAAAATTGTGAGGAAGAAATTTATGAAGTGATTCACAAGGGATCCTTGGATGAAAAGCATGATTGCAATGGTTTCACTATAAATTCTATTAGTAACAATCATGCTAAAAATATGCAAAACCCTAAGCTTGGGGATGCTAGTTTTGCTATGTCCACTACTTGTTGCAATGATCATGAGTGGGACAATGATTTTTCTTATGATCTTGAAAATTTGTTTAAGCCTCATGATGAATATGATATTTGCAATATTATTGAAAGTGGGTTTGGAGAAGTCATGACTTTAGTTGATGATAATCCCACTATTTTTGAAGAGCGTCAACTTTGCATGCATGTGGATCATGAAAAGAATATCCTATGTGATAGTTACATTGTTGAATTCAAATATGATCCCACATGTAATTATTATGAGAGAGGAAAATATGGTGGTAGAATCTTTCATATCACTAAATCACCTCTCGTTATGTTGAGATTGCTATTGTCTCTTTCTTCTTCCTTGCATATGGTAACTATTCGTTGAGTTGAAAATCTGTTTTCCTATAAAATGCCTATGCATAGGAAGTATGTTAGACTTAGATGTGATTTTCACATGCTTTATGATGCTCACGTTGTGCTTTGGGTGAGCATCATTGAATTATCAATGCCTAGCTAAGGGCGTTAAACAATAGCGCTTGTTGGGAGGCAACCCAATGAATTTATGTTTTTCTTTCTGTTTTGTTGCGTCCACACCATCATAATTCTGTTATGACAGTGTCTTTTGTGTTTCTTTTTGTGTTTGAGCCAAGCAAAACCTTTATGATTAGTCTTGGTAATGGTTGTTTGATCCTACTGGAAAAAGACAGAAACTTTTCGCTCACGAGATGATTTTTCATTTTTATTCAGAAAGAGCTTTTGAGTTGATTATTTTTGCTTCTCGCTGATATGCCTTTTGCCCAGGCAGTCGTAATTTTTTAGAATTTTTGAGGTACCAGAAGTATACGAAGTATACACATTGCTACAGACTGGTCTGTTTTTGACAGATTCTGTTTTTGTTGAGTTGGTTGCTTGCTTTGATGAAACTATGGTTAGTATCGGGGGTACTAGCCATGGAAAAGTGATAATACAGTATCCCAACACCAATATAGATATAATTCAAGTTTGCTACAGTACCAAAAGAGGTGGTAGTTGGTTTTCTTGTCCTAATGTTACCACAAGTTTCTGTTTAAGTTTTGTGTTGTGAAGTTTTCAAGTTTTGGGTGATGTTCTCATGGACAAAGAGATAAGGAGTGGAAAGAGCTCAAGCTTGGGGATGCCCAAGGCATCCCAAGCCAAATTCAAGGACACCAAAAAGTCTAAGCTTGGGGATGCCCCGGGAAGGCATCCCCTCTTTCGTCTTCAATCCATCGGTAACATTACTTGGAGCTATATTTTTATTCACCATATGACATGTGTTTTTCTTGGAGCGTCTTGTATCTTAGGAGTCTTTTATTTTTGTTGTGTCACAACCATCCTTGCTGCACACCTTTTTGAGAGAGAGAGACATGCACTCATCGTGATTTTGCTAGAATGCTCATAGTGCTTCACTTATATCTTTTGAGCTAGATAATTTTTCTCTATGTGCTTCACTTATACCTTTTAGAGCACGGTGGTGCGTGACTTGGTAGTTGGCTTATGCTATGAAAGTAGTCCCAAAGGTGATAGGTACCCAAAGAGGGTACAAAAACCTCCATCTTCATGTGCATTGAGTAGAAAGAGAAGTTTTGATTCCTCTCAATTAGTTTCGAGATGTGGATTTGGTAATATTAAGAGTTGTGTTAGTAGGGTGTTGTGAATCTAGAAAGACTTGTGTTGAAGTTAGTGATTCCCGTAGCATGCACGTATGGTCAACCGCTATGTTAGGAAGTCGGAGCATAATTGATCTATTGATTGTCATCCTTTGTATTGAGGTCGGGATCGCGCGATGGTTAACACGTACCAACCCTTCCCCTAGGAGTATGCGTTTAGCACTTTGTTTCGATTACTAATAAAAACTTTCGCAAAAATTATGTGAGTTCTTCATGACTAATGTGAGTCCATGGTATAAATGCACTTTCACCTTCCACCATCGCTAGCCTCTCTAGTGCCGCGCAATTCTCGCCGGTACACAAACCTACCAAATGCCTTCCTCAAAACAGCCACAATATCTACCTACTATGGCATTTTCATAGCCATTCCGAGATATATTGCCATGCAACTTCCACCGTTCCGTCTCATGACTTGTGACGTCACTCTCATATTGCCAATGCATGATCGTAAGATAGCTAGCGAGATGTTTCAACGTCATACGCCAAGCTAGATCGTTGCACATCCCGGTACATTGCCGGAGGCATTTCCTATAGAGTCATTTCTAAGCTTTGAGCTATGAGTAAATAAATGTGTGACGATCATCATTATTAGAGCATTGTCCCATGTGAGGAATAAAAAAAAGAGGCCAAAGTGCCCAATAAGAAAAAGAGAAAAGAGAAAAAAGAGGGCCAAGAGCCCAAAAAAAAGAGAAGAGAGAAAATAAGAGAAGGGACAATGCTACTATCTTTTTCCACACTTGTGCTTCATAATAGCACCATGTTCTTCATGATTGAGAGCCTCTCGTTTCGTCACCGCCATATGCTAGTGGGAATCTTCATTATATAACTTGGTTTGTATATTCCAATGATGGGCTTCCTCAAAATTGCCCTAGGTCTTCGTGAGCAAGCAAGTTGGATGAACACCCACTAGTTCTACTATTGAGCTTTCACATACTTATAGCTCTAGTGCATCCTTTGTATGGCAATCCCTACTCATGCACATTGATATCTATTAATGGTCATCTCCATAGCCCTTTGATACGCCGAGTCAATGTGACCATATCCTCCTTTTTGTCTCACAACCAACACCACACTCTATTCCACTTTTAGTGCTATATCCGTGGCTCATGCTCATGTATTGCGTGATAGTTATAAAAAGTTTGAGAATGTAAGAGTGCGAAAACAACTACTTGGCCAATACTGGGGTTGTGCATGATTTACATTCGTTGTGTGAGGATGATGGAGCATAGCCAGACTATATGATTTTGTAGGGATAAGTTTCATTGGCCTTGCTATTTTGGAAGTTCATTATTACCTTGCTAGTTTGCTTGAAGTATTATTGTTTTCATGTCAATAGCAAACTATTGTTTTGAATCTTACAAATCTGAACATTCATGCACGCGAAAGAAGTTGCAAAGGACAACTATGCTAGGTAGCATTCCACATCAAAAATTCATTCTTTATCACTTCCCTACTCGAGGACGAGCAGGAGTTAAGCTTGGGGATGCTTGATACGTCTCCAAGGTATCTTTATTTTTGATGGTTTCATGCTATTATCTTTTCAAACTTTGGATGTTTTGCATGCCTTTTATATATTTTTTGGGACTAACTTATTAACTTAGTGCCAAGTGCCAGTTCTTGTTTTTTCCATGTTTTTGACCCCTTTCAGAGGAGGATTTTGAACGGAGTCCAAACGGAACGAAACTGCCAAAAAGATTTTTTCCGAAACAAAAAAAGATCGGGAAGCCGGAGAATCAAGGCAGGGGGTCTGCAGGGACCCCACAAGCCCTCATGGCGCGGCCAGGGGGGCCCGCGCCTCCCTGGCTTGTGGGCTCCTTGGGCCACCTCTGCCCTAGGTTTTGCGCCTATATATTCCCTAAAATCCCAGAAAAAAATCAAGAGATCATCGAAAGTACTTTTCCGCCGCCGGAAGCTTCTGTCTCCGCAAGATCCCATCTGGGGCACGTTCTGGTGCCCTGCTGGAGGGGGGATTCGGATATGGAGGGCTTCTTCATCAACACCATGACCTCTCCAATGATGCGTGAGTAGTTCACCATAGACCTATGGGTCCATAGCTAGTAGCTAGATGGCTTCTTCTCTCTCTTGGATCTTCAATACAAAGTTCTCCATGATCTTCATGGAGATCTATCCGATGTAATCTTCTTTTGCGATGTGTTTGTGAGATCTGATGAATTGTGGATTTATGATCAGATTATCTATGAATCTTATTTGAGTTTCTTCTGATCTCTCTTATGCATGATTTCATATCCTTGTAATTCTCTTCGAGTTGTGGGTTTTGTTTGGCCAACTAGATCTATGATTCTTGCAATGGGAGAAGTGCTTGGTTTTCGGTTCATACCGTGCGGTTACCTCACCCAGTGACAGAAGGGGTAGCGAGGCACGCATCTTGTTGTTTCCATCAAGGGTAAAAAGATGGGGTTTTCATCGTTGGTTTCAGATTATCCCTCTACATCATGTCATCTTGCTTAAAGCGTTACTCTGTTCGTCATGAACTCAATACACTAGATGCATGCTGGATAGCGGTCGATGTGTGGAGTAATAGTAGTAGATGCAGAAAGTATCGGTCTACTTGTCCGCGACGTGATGCCTATATGTAGGATCATTGCCTTAGATATCGTCATGACTTTGCGCGGTTCTATCAATTGCTCGACAGTAATTTGTTCACCCACCATAATATTTTCTATTTTGAGAGAAGCCTCTAGTGAACACTATGGCCCCCGGGTCTACTCCACACCATATTTTCAGCCTTACACTTTTTCTTTGCTGCACTTTCCGCCTTCAGATCTCACTTTGCGATCAATCTTGAAGGGATTGACAACCCCTTTATAGCGTTGGGTCCAAGCTCTTTGTGTTTGTGCAGGTAGTCTGGACTTGACGTGATTCTCCTACTCGCTTGATACCTTGCTTCTCAAACTGAGGGAAATACTTACTGCTCCTGTGTTGCATCGCCCTTTCCTCTTCAAGGGAAAAACCGACGCAAGCAAGAGAAGTAGCAAGAAGAATTCTTGGCGTTGCCAGGGAAGGACTTCTGTTGCCGTAGCAGGCATAAAATAAAAACTTTCATGAAGATCATTGGATATTAAACTTGATTCTTTGCAATAGTTTAGCGATATAAAGATAGTGATATGTAAGTTGTGTTGATGAGTAATTATGCTTTAGTAAGAATAGTGGTGTTAAGGTTTGTGATTCCCTATGCATGCACATGAAGTCAATAATTATGCTATGAAGTTACATCCTATTTGTGTTGCATTATTCGGTGTTATTTATGTTTAATTTTCTCTTATGATAGTTTTTGTTCCTTGGTTGGGCACTTCTCAATCTATTTGCTAGCCTTCACTCGTACTAAGCGGGAATGCTTCTTGTTCATCCAAATCCTAAACCCAAAGTTGTGTCAATGAGTACATCATAGCTACCTATATGCGGTATTTCAGTGTTGTTCCAAGGAAATTTGTATGTGCTTACACTAATGATCAAAATAAACTTGTATTTTGTGTGCGTGTACCTCTCATAAGCGGCGAGGGGTGGTTGGTATCTTCCATGTTAAATAGGCTATTCTCAAAATGAGTGTTTATTCACTTGTTAATGCATGAGAGTATGGCGATAATAGGGATGCCCAATCCCAAAATGCAAAGAAAATTTATTTTATGTTGTCACATAATAAATTCCTTGGAAAGTGTTGGCATGGACGATCCCCGTGGACGCGGCTAGCCATGGAATATAAACGAATGGTGGAAAAAGGAATAAACTTTATTTTTGGTTTGGGAACCGCCTATCATTTGTTTAGCATGGGAGATATTGAAAAAATTTGGTCGTTTTCGTTGACAAGAAAGGCATACCACCCAAAATATTTTATCTCTAAATATTTCACTTGGATCTCTAGCACCTCTATAAATCTCTGCTTCCCTGTACGAAGGGCCTATCTATTTACTTTACGCAATTTTTAATTTGAATTTGCGTCTCCATCTTCTCTTATTAAGCACCAACTAAGGAACATTCTGATCATACTTGAGCATTGGATGTAGCTAATATTTGGGTGTGTTGCATGAATGGATCTATGATTGAGCATGGTGGGCTAGGGATAGCGTTCTGTAGCATTGATATTTTGAAAGACTTGGTTTCTTGTTGATATGCTTGAGTATTAAAGCTTCCATGTCAAATTATAAACTATTGCTTTGAATCATCTACAAGTCCATAAGTCCATGCTATAAAGAAAAAAATCATATGATGAACATATTAGGCAGCATTCCACATCAAAATTCTGTTTTCATCATTTCCTTACTCGAGGACGAGCAGGAATTAATCTTGGGGATGATGATATGTCTCCAACGTATCTATAATATTTGATTGTTCCATACTGTTATATTATCATTCTTGGATGTTTTACAATCATTTTATCGCAACCTTATATCATTTTTTTGGACTAACCTATTGGCATAGTGCCCAGTGTGAGTTGTTGTTTTTGCTTGTTTTTCTACTTTGCAGAAAATCAATATCAAACATAATCCAAATGCCAGGAAATTTTTTGAAGATTGTTTTTTTTTTGCCTAGAAGACATCAAGAGGACCAAGGAAGCCAACCAGAGTAGGCCCATGCTTCCCACTAGGCACCAGGTCACGCCTGCCCCCCTAGCACAACCTGGTACCTATTGGGCACCTCGTGGCCTATCTTGGCGTGATTCCAGCGCCCAAAAATCCTATAAATTGAGAAACCTACCTGAATAACCCTAGATGAGAAGTTTCGTCGTTGCAAGCCTTTGTAGCTAGGAAAAATCAATCAAGAGCCCGTTCTAGCACCCTGCCGGAGGGGGAGATCATCTCCGATGGCCATCTTCATCATCCCGGCGGAGGCCAGGACGAGGAGGGAGTAGTCCACCCTCGGGGGTGAGGGTTTGTACCACTAGCTATGTGTTTAATCTCTCTCTCTCTCTCTCTCTCTCTCTCTCTCTCTCTCTCTCGTGTTCTTGAGATGTCATGATCTTGATATATCATGGGCCTTGTTAGTATAGTTGGATCATATGGTGTTTGTCCCATGCTATTGTTTGTGATGAATTTCCTCTTTCACTTTAAGATCTCGTTATGTTGGATTGAATATTCAAGTTTCAGAGCAAATGATGTATGTCTTGCATGTGTATACTGTAGTGACATTGGGGTATTCAAGTGATTCACATGATATATGTTTTGTCACTCAACTCGCTGATTTCCGAGGTGACATTGGGGTAAACTATGCATAGGGGTTGATGCATGTTTTCATACCATGTTCTCCGATAGAAATCTAGGTGTTCTCCTTGAAGTTCTTTATGTTGGATTGAATATGAAGAATCTAAAATTGTATGATATATGTCGTATAATTAGCCCACGGGTACTTGAGGTGACATTGGAGTATCTAGTTGACACCAGGGTTGATTGATACGTATCAATGGTGTTATTTTAGTATGAACCCTTGAATAGATTGACCGGCAAGGGTAACTTGTTATTTTAGTACGAACTCTTGGGAATATTGATCGGAAAGAGTAACTTTGAGGTGGTTTCGTACCCTACAAACAATTTCTTCTTATGTTTTCCACTATATAGGAACTTTTGAGAGATTCTTTATCGCAGGTTGAGGGATTGTTATGTGCTCCAATTATATTAGCATTGTTGAGAGATTGCACTAGTGAAAGTACATACCCTCGACGTCATTTTCAAGCATTGCAATACCATTTATGCTCACTTTTGTTATTTCGACCTTGTTGTTTTTTATTGTTCCTATTACAAAATTCAATTTATATTATCATTACTACACTTGTATCACCATCTCTTCACCGAACTAGTGCACCTATACAAATTACCAATGTATTTCGTGTGATGGGGACACAAAAGACTTTTTATTATTTGGTTGTACGGTTGTTTGAGAGAGACCATCTTCATTCTACGCCTCCCACGGATTGATAAACCTTAGGTCATCCACTTGAGGGAAAATTGCTACTGTCCTTCAAAACTCTACGCTTGGAGGCCCAACACGAGTCTACAAGAATAAAGTTGCATAGTAGACATCACATCACTTGTTGATAAAGTTTGAGCTTGTTGATCCACAACCATGTTGGCTCCAAAGAAGTAAGTCACAATAGGTTTGGCTACCAAATGGTTCTTTTCATGACAACACTTAGATATATATCCGTCGTATCTACAATTTTTGATTATTTGAAGCCAATATTTTCAATAACTTTCATTACTTTTGGAAATATTTTATATTATTTTTGGGACTAACTTACTTATCCAGTACCCACTACGAGTTCCTGTTTTTCGTATGTTTTTTGTTTTGCAGGAATTCCATATCAAGTAAAGTCCAAACGCGATAAAAAATACGTAGATTTTATTTTGGAATATATCTGATTTTTGAGAAGAAGATTCGGTGCAACATGGTGCCCAAGGGCGACACGAGCTAACAGGGCGCGACGAGGGCGGTGGCAGCTCCCGAATAGCTTGTGCCTCCCCCTTAGGTCGGTTGGGACCCTACTTCCTCCGCAAGAAAGATAATTAGCCCATAACAATCTCGTACAAATTTCAGCCCGATCGGAGTTACGGATCTCTGGATATTTAAGAAACGGTGAAGGGCCAAAAACCAGAAGCGAAAACAGAGAGAGAGAGAGAGAGAGAGAGAGATCCAATCTCACAGGGGCGGTTGCCCTCCGGGAGCCATGGCGGCCATGGACCAGAGGGGAAACCCTCCTCCCACCTAGGGAGGAGGACAAGGAAGAAGAAGTTGGGGGCTATCTCCCACTCCCTCCTGGTGGCGTCGGAGCGCCGCCGGGGCAACCATAATGATGACGATCTACACCAACAACTTTGCCGCCGTCACCACCAACTCTCTCCCCCTCTATGCAGTAGTCTAAACCAAATTCTCCCCATTGTAATCTGTACTTAAACATGGTGCTTAATTCTATATATTATTACCCAATGATGTGTGGCTATCTTGTGATGTTTGAGTAGATTTCTTTTGTCCTACATGTTAATTGTGATATCATGTTATTGCTATGAGTTGTGTGTTGATATGGTGATGTCCGAAGGTGCCTTCCGTGAGGCACACACGTCAATGATTCACACTGGAGGGTTTGCAACATGTTTATTATTCACTTATATTGGGTGCATAGAGTGACATTATCTTACACCGGAGTAAGGGTGCTGTTAACCTATGGCAGTAAAGGGGACTTGATGTTTCATGCTATGGTTGGGTTTTACCTTAATAATATTTAGTAGTTGCAGATGGTTGCTAGAGTTCCAATCATAAGAGCATATGATGCAAGTACGAAAAGTGTGTTAGTGTATGCATCTCCCTCATTGCATATGAAAAGTATCTATCGCGTTATATTCAATTGCCTATGGACAATCTTTCTCTGATGTTACACAAAAAGGCTTTGTACGTGTATCTACTAAACAACTAACTTAATTAATCTCTATCTAAATTTCCCAACTAGCTATTACACTTACTAAGTATTTCTAGTTTACTTCCCGCAAAGTAGTTTCATACTTGTTCTAGGTAAAGTAAGTATTAGCGTGCGTAGAGTTGTATTGGTGGTCGATAGAACTTGAGAGAATATTAATTCTACCTTTAGCTCCTTGTTGGGTTCGATACTCTTACTTATAAAAAAAGGATACAAGTGATCCCCTACCCTTGTGGGTTATCAAGACCTTTTTTCGGCGCCATTGCCGGGTACCAATAGCGTAGCGGTTGATATTCTCGTGTGTGCTTTTTTGCTTTATCACTAAGTAATTTTTATTTTCTATTATAAGTTGTTTTATATCTTTAGTTATGGATACGCCAAAGAAATTAGGTGTGCTTGCCGCTCATGAAGATGGGGAACCTCCGAAAACCCTTGATGTTGTTTATGTGAAAAACATTAAATACTACATCGATAATCCTGAGAAATCCCGATTCAACTTGATAATGGGAGACACCTTGGATCGACACGAGTACTTTAGGGATTACCGCTTGTCTGAAAAAGCAAAACTATTATGGGATCAAATTAAAATTTTGCATTGGTATTCTTGGAATTTATGCTTGAGATGTGATGATACTTGTTGCTAAAAGAGTAAGGGTCTACACCTTCCCTTTAAATGTGAATTTAATGATAATGACACCTTGCTTCTTATGCTAATGGTATATATGATTTCTATGTCATACGACTCCGTCGTATCTATTGATTTTGATTGTTTCATGCCAATGTTCTACAACCTTCATATAATTCTGGAAATATTTTCTATTATTTTAGGGAGTAACTTACCTATCGACTATTGTTGGGGATATTACCTGCGGGTAACCCACCCTTGGTGGCCGGGTCATCAAATGGGCGACTCAACATTAGGGGTGCGGCCCTTGGCCCGATAGCCGGTTGGCGGTTCGAGAAACTATGCAGGTGATAAACTACCAAAGGAGTTCCCAATCTAGGAAGACACGGCTAATTAGAGAGAGGGAAAGGTACGATAGGTAGCATGGCCAGGACTCTTGTGAACCCTAGGGTCTCGACCTATATATAAAGGCGGGTCCCGGGGAAAGGTCAGGCGGGTTAGAAATTATCGAGAGCTAGGGTGGGACACCCGTGCCTGAGTCAGACACCTCCTCCGACATCGTCGAGCCGGCCAGGTACGTCTTCCCCATCACATGACAGAACAGAAGTTGCCACGCCTTCATCGGCTCTATGCACGGAAATGACGTACAAGACGAACCGACGACCGAGGAGATTACCCCCGTCAATTCTGATGGCGAGTCGTCCACGGGAGAGACAGATTCAATCCATCCTCTTACCGAAGGACAACTCGAAGGGCTGTCACTAGCAATGGACCCCGAGATCCTTGAAAGATCTCGCCAACAAATCGCCATCTACATGGCAGGGTTGGCACAACCTCAGCAAAACCCAACCGGCAACAACGAAACCGGCGGGACGTCGAAAACCCCAGCTCAAACCATGGCGGAGTTGGCGGCGGAGGTCGCCAGCCTCATGGCGATCGCTGTCACGTCCGAGAATCAGGAATCTATCAATGCCGAGCTAGTGACGGTATGGGAGGCGATGGCGAAAGAACGGTGGGACATGGAAGCAGAAGCCGCCATGGTAGAGACGCAGCGGACGGGGCGATTGAACACCGAAGGCAGGCGGCTCGAGAGACAGCAACATGCGTGTGACACCGTACACCAAAGGAGGCAGCACAGCCGCATCCCGGCTGACTTACACCCGACTTGCCTTTTCGACACCCCACGCACCCCTGGGGCGGGTTCTGATCGACCTTTAAAAACTGTTCCGAGGGGAGGTCCGGCTCAACCACCTAACCCGCCGCCGGCTCAACCAATGGATGCCCATGCAACTCGTTTCCAGACGCCGCGAGGTCACTTCTCGAATCCCGTGGATAATGTGCTGGTGGCAACTCGCCACCTGGAGTCCCTCCCGATTTACGGAAACTCCCCGGCCGAGATAGAGGCCTGAAACGCCATCGAGATCCTAAAGACAGCCGTGGTCCAGCACGCACAGTATTCCCATAGCCTCGACAGGTTACACTCCACGCCTCAGGCAAGGCACACCAGAAGTCGCCACGAGGACTCACCCGCGGTAACTAGCGGGCCGCGGCGCCTTCCTCAAAACAACCCGCTTGGGATTCCCGACACACAAGCTCAATACATCATGGACGTAGCGTGAGCTGCACGTCAGATAGAAATGCAGTCGCGGCGGGTCAGGCTTACCCGACTTACACCTCGACACCTCCCGTGCTCCTTGACGCCCGAGTTAAACTCATTGGAGTGTCATGTCTTGCGCCGGCTCTGTGCAATGAGCGGATGCCAAAGGACTTGAAAGGACCCAGGAAGGTCCCTAATTACTCGTCAGATCTCGAACCAGGATCATGGATCGAGAGTTACGAATGAGGCGGTTTTTGCCAAGTATTTCACTATGATGCTCGAAGGAACGGCGCGTGCGTGGTTAAAAAACTTACCGCCTAACTCCATCAACAATTGGGCAGAGCTAAAAGAGCGCTTCATCAAGAACTTGAGAGGGACTTACAAACGCCGATGACCATTGTCGACCTGTAGCACTGCGTTCAGCGCCCGGATGAGTCGGCCCATCATTGGACTCGGCTAGTCGCGGAAGTTATTCATTCATCAGAAGGCATCTCAGCAGCTCACGCAGTGCTGATCCTAGAGAAAAACTACCATTATGAACCTCTGGTACTGAAGCTGGGGCAGCTTAAGCGAAAAGTACAGGACATGTGCGAGTTGATGGATACCCTCACTAGGTATTCTGAGTCGGACAACACCAAGGATCCTGGACAGGACGACGACAAGGTTAGCAATGCCAGGAAGGGCGAGTTACCAAAGGGCCATTCTCAGTTTCAAGGCCGGGGCAACCACCACCATGGCGGGCACGGCAAAAGGTGACAACAGGAAGGTCCTACAGATTTTGTCACTAATAGCAATACCGACAACGGAAATCCGCGCCAGAAGAAGCGGGGCTTCAGTGGGAAGAAACCGCGCAACTATCACAAGATGCTCGAAGGCCATTGACCGCAACATACCACGGCAGAGGGACCGGCGACTCACTGTTGGGAGGATTGCTATGTGATGCAAGAATTCCCGGCGTAGGCGCTCAGAAGAGGTCAGGGTGGTGATCAGGGCCAGTGACAGGAGCAACCCGGCGCGCTTGGGACACGCCAGATCCCATTCGGGGTTTTTCCTAACCCAGGACCATAGGGCGGGTCACAGCCCAACGCTGGGCAATACTAAGTCCACAACCAGCAGTACAACCTGCCAGGAGTGTTTCAGCAACCACCCCCGCAAGGGGATCCCCAGCGACATGAAGATCGTGGCGGCTTTCAGAATAACCCTAAGCAACTGAACAACGAACAATATCACGTGTTCACCACCAGCACCTGCAAGCGGGATCATAACCTGAAACATAGGACCTTCAGCGTGGTCGAACCGACGCTCCCCCGATACCTTCACTGGTCTGAAAAGCCCATAACCTGGAGCAGGGAGGACCACCCGCCTCGAGTGGATAACCCTGGCGACTTGGCTTTGGTCGTGGCTCCCCAAGTTGGGGGGGGGGAGGGTACACCCTTTCCAAGGTCCTCATGGATGGACGCATCAGCATTAACATCTTATACTTTGATACCTTCTCATGGATGAACCTCTTGGAGAAAGACTTGATGCCATCGTTGACGGTCTTCCAGGACATCGTCCCCGGTAAGTCGGCATATCCAATTGGGCGGATTAAACTTAACGTGGCCTTTGGCATAGAGTCCCATTACAGGAGCGAGTCTCTCATGTTCGAGGTGGTCAAAATCAAGAGCCCCTACCATGCATTGTTTGGAAGGTCGGCATATACCCGATTCATGGCCCGCCCATGTTATGTTTATCTCAAACTCAAGATGCCCGGCCCTAAGGGACCTATTACCATCAGCGTAGACAGGAAGATAACTCTAGAATGTGAAGAAGGAGACGCCGCTTACGCCGAGTCAGCTTGCGCGGCCGAAGAGCTCAAGTTTCACCAAGCTAATGTTGACCTGACAGACATGACCGCCGCTCAAGAGGCCAACCATCGACTCTGAGACGCCCCTCAACTTTAAGCCGACGGACGATACCAAGGTCATAGACTTCACGCCTGGCGACTCCACCAAGGAGTTCACAATTGGGGCGGGTCTGGATCCCAAATAGGAAAGCACGCTCATCGAATTCATCCATGAGAATCGGGACATCTTCGCATGGAAACCTTCTGATATGTCAGGTATACCGAGAGAATTCGCTAAGCACCATCTTAATACTAACCCCAAAGTTAAGCCGGTCCGGCAGTACCTTCGCAGGTTTAATGAACAGCGTCGTAAGGCGATCGGAGAGGAAGTCGCCCGGCTTTTGGCCGCCGGGTTTATCATCGAGGTTTTCCATCCTGAATGGTTGGCTAACCCGGTCCTGGTGCTAAAAAAGAACGGCACTTTCCGCATGTGCATCGACTACACTAACCTCAACAGAGCCTGTCCGAAGGATCCTTTCGCCCTTCCCCACATTGATCAAATTATTGACTCAACGGCGGGTTGTGAGCGTTTGTGTTTCTTGGATGCTTATTCGGGTTACCACTAGATCAAGATGGCGGTGAAGGATCCGGAGAAGACATCCTTCATAACCACCTTCAGAGCTTTCTGTTACGTGTGTATGCCTTTCGGGCTCAAGAGTGCGGGGGCTACTTATCAATGTTGCATCCAAAATTGTTTGCACAATCAGATCAGTCGTAATGTCCACACTTATGTGGATGACATCGTGGTCAGATCTCGGCGGAAGGAGTCGCTCTTGGAGGATCTCAAGGAAACCTTTGACAACCTGCGTGTTTACCAGATGAGGCTTAATCCCACCAAGTGTGTGTTTGGTGTCCCTGCAGGGAAGTTATTGGGATTTTTGATGTCGGAACGTGGCATTGAAGCTAACCCGGACAAAATTGAAGCAATTACTTCGCTGGGGAAACCGGCCAACATTAACCAAATCCAGCGCATGGCGGGTCGAATCGCAGCTCTGAGCCGCTTTAAAAGTCGCCTCGGGTAAAAGGCCATCCCTCTCTATCAGCTGCTCAAGAAAACTGATCGTTTCGTAGGGACGAACGAAGCCAACGAAGCTTTTGAAGCCTTGAAGCGGCAATTAGTTAACTCGCTAGTGTTGGCGGCTCCGACGGACAAGGAACCTATGCTCCTCTACATCGCGGCCAATTCCAAGGCAGTGGTTGTCAAGCGGAAGCAAGAAGGAAAGGAGTATCCGGTTCAACGACCGGTGTATTTTGTCAGCCAGGTCCTAACCCTCTCCAAGCAACGTTACCCGCATTGGTAGAGGCTGGTTTTTTGGGGTGTTTATGGCAAGTCGGAAGTTGAAGCACTACTTCCAGGAACATCCAACCACGGTCGTCAGTTCTGCCCCCCTTGGTGACATCATACAGAATCGAGAGGCAACTGGACGGATTGCTAAGTGGGCCATCAAGTTAGGGCCCCATCACGTGCGGTATAATACCTGGACGGCTATCAAGTCTCAAGCACTCGTGGACTTCATCAATGATTGGACCGAGTTGAAAATCCCAGAGGATAGGCCTGATCATACCTATTGGACCATCTATTTCGATGGATCCAAGCAATTGGAAGGCTCGGGGGATGGCGTGGTGATAACTTCGCCCCAAGGTGACAAGTTTTGCTATGTCCTTCGGCTCATGTTCCCATGTACCAATAATGCAGCAGAATATGAAGCCCTGCTCCATGGGTTGCGAGTCGCCAAAGAGATGAACCTCATGCGAGTCAGATATATGGGCGACTCAGATTTGGTGGCAGAGCAGGTTTCTCGCACCTGGGATTCAAGAGACCCCTTGATGGCGGCTTACAGATGAGCCGTGTCAGATGTGGCGGGTCATTTCCATGGTTATCAAGTGGATCACATCGACCGACGACTTAATGAAGCAGCGGACGCTCTTTCCTGTCTCGGTTCACAACGTCAGCCGGTTCCTCCTAATGTCTTTTTGGATGTATTACATAACCCCTCGGTGAGACTGCCTTCACAAGAAGACTTGGCGGTGCCGGACCCCGAGTGTCAACTCGTGGCGGCTCTTCATGCTACTCCGGATTGGGTGGCTCCTTATGTGCCATATCTCACCAGAGGCGAGTTACCTGCCGATTAGTTATTGGCTCGCCAAATCGTCCGTCGGTGTAAATCCATGGTCATACACAACGGCGAGTTGCACAAACGAAGCACCTCAGGGGTATTTCAAAGGTGCATCTCTCCTGAAGAAGGATGTATGATCCTTAATGAGATTCACGCACGCGACTGTGTTCATCATGCTGGGTCACGATCCTTGGTTTCTAAAGCCTTCATACATGGGTTCTATTGGCTGACGGCTCATGCAGACGCAGAGGAGATTGTTCGCCGGTCTGATGGCTGCCAACAGTTTGGACGTAAGATGCACGTGCCAGCTCAGGAATTGCGAATGATACCAATCACTTGGCCGTTTGCAGTCTCGGGGCTTGACATGGTTGGCCCTTTCAAATTGTCATCCAATCGAAAGACTCACCTATTGGTGGCGGTTGACAAGTCTACCAAGTGGGTTGAGGCAAAGCCTGTTAGTAGCTGTGATGCAGACATGGCTGTCAAGTTCTTGAAAAAATTGATTTTCCGATTTGGATACCCTCATAGTATCATTACTGACAATGGTACTAATCTATCCAAAGGTGTAATGCAAGAGTTTTGTTCACGAGAGCATATCCAGTTTGACATCTCTGCGGTTGCACGTCCCTAGTCTAATGGGCAGGCAGAAAGGGCGAATCAGGAAATATTGCGGGGAATTAAGCCTCGACTCATGGTACCTTTGGAACGTACTCCAAGGTGTTGGGTGGAAGAATTGACCTTAGTATTATGGAGCATCAGGACAACTCCAAATCGCTCCACGGGTTTTACTCCTTTCTTTCTGTTCTGCGGGGCAGAAGCGGTGTTACCAAGTGACATCAGACACGATTCACCGTGAGTCACCGCCTATGTGGAACAGGATGCTTTGGAGGAGGAACGTGACTTGGCCGCGTCATGATCGGCGATCTACCAACAAGACTTGCGACGCTACCACAACCGTCGGGTCAAGAGACGAACGTTTCAAGAGGGCGACTTGGTGCGCCGTTTGATTCAAGATGACACTAGCATGCACAAATTATCGCCTCCATGGGAAGGACCATTTGTCATCAGCAAGAATCTTCGAAATGGCTCATACTACTTGGTGGATCTTCGGCCAGATCGGCCAACTACAGAGGTTGAGGTAACTCGCCCGTGGAACATAGCCCACCTGCGGCCTTACTACACTTAGAACCATGGGCTCCTTTTTTCAAATTTCAGAAAATTGTAGTTCATCATTTATGAAAGCAATAAAGCCGACACCCACGAACTTCGGGGTCCTTTGCCTTTTCAGCTTTTGAAAGCATGAGTCTTTATTGTTCTATAAGTCATACAGACATGGACGCTATCAAAGCCAAAGAGCGAAGTCGCCATGCTGCACTTATTACAAAACTGGGCCTTGATAAAGCCAAAGAGGACCAGTCGCCACGAGTACGATTCAAATATAGGCACCTTATATGATTTTGAGAATTAAGCCGGCTTACTTGGGGGCTACTAGTTCCCAAGTCGTTTTGCAGTAAGAGCGTACACGCTTCTGCGATCCTATGCCCTTTTTTTCATAAATCATAGGTCACTTGGGGGCTTCCACTCACTGAGTTCAGCCTGAATACCCTCTTGGCTAGCAAAAAATTACCGCATTACAAATGGTTATACTGGACTATGTGTTGGACAAGTCGCCACATGGACCTATGTACTCTGGGCGAGTCAATCCTACAGTTGGACCCTGAACTCGCCTTGGTTAAAACATAAAAGGTACCGGCCGGAGCCACACATGGAGAATAGAGAAACCATTGGTTCATTGAACCTGTTTCACCGAAGCTTGACTCACGCCTGATCAGCTGGTCTAAAAAAACAAGGTTGTTGCAAAAGCCTTCTAAGGGGAACACTAGAGTTTTGCAAACTCGTCTTGTCCTGTCGCAGCTCATTGAGCCGACGAATTTTATTTCTTGCTCACACGACCACAAGGTTTTATAATATCTTCGAGTCGGTTTTTAATTACATCTCGCCACAACTCGTTGGGCCAGTTTTAAGCTACTCTTTGCCATAACCGAGGGGGCTGGTCTATTCTTTGCCATAGCTCACTCAATCGGCTTACGTTTTCCTGACACACACGAGGAATGCTTTTATGTCAAACTGTGACACTCCCTTGATTATCAACAATAAAGGCGATTCATGCATAGATTGAAGAAATAAGTGGTTGACGAATGACAATTAAAAGGCACTAGTGACCAATTGTTTGCCCACAAAATCTAACAAGCTATTACATGGCTCACATGGCCAAGTCGCGTGTCATCCCCCAATGAAGAAAGGATCAGATTGTCTTTTTAAGGCAATGATTACATCCTGAGAAGTCTCAAGCCGCCTCCGGGTCAGCTTGCCTTGAGCTCTCTCCAACTTCAATTTGTAAGTTGCCGAGTTTCCAGTTACACTTGGATAAGGCGACGAACTCATCTTCATCATCAAGGAAGAGGGATAGATCCATGTCAAGGTCAAAAGGATTCTTGGGCCGACGAGGAGCCAAGCTAGTAATTTGGTACGAGGGAGGAGTCACCTTCTTGTTCTTCTCATCATATGCGGCTTGGTATTTATTCAAATCCAAGCCGGCTGCCAGCTGAGTCGCCGAAAAGTGGGATTTCTTGATCACTCGGTGGTAATCATCCTCGGTGAACTCTGACCAGTCGTCCTTCAGTTCAGGATAGCCCGCATCCACTTCGTCTGGTTTCAATTCTGGAGCATAGGCTAAAGACCGGCTTAGGGTGTTCAGGACTCCATTCCGGGCGGGTGATCTTTTCAGTTCCTCTATTTGAGGAGGCAATGTGGACAGATAGTTGAGCATGTTCTTGATGGATTTGACTGGCTCTTTGCTGCCCATCACCGCTTTAATTGTCAACACGCCCCGTGTGTATAACTGCTCGGTGAAGGTGTACATAGCCTTTAGCTTTAGCATACAATTATCTAGGAGATTGGCGGCTCGTGAACCTACAAAGGACACATCCGTGTTTGATAGCTTTGGAAGATTAGACTTATTTACTCAAAAAGCAGGGGTTAATGCTTACCAAACATGGCTACCGTCATGTTGGAGATGTGCTTTTCCAAGCCGGAAAGCTCTTGCTGGGCAGCGTCTAGTTTTCCTTCGGCTTGCTCAGCGCGCTTGAGGATGGCGGCTTGGTCAGCTTTGGCTTTCGTCTCCAGTTTTTGATGATCAACTTTCATTCTATCCAGTTCAGCCAGAACCAAGTGACATTTCCTCTCCGACTCAGATCGGGCATTTTGTTGTTCAGCTAGATTGTTCCTTAAGTCGGCTAAAGCTAACTTAGTCTGGGTCACATATTCCTGCAAAACGAAGTTTGGGGAGACAAGTTTCAAAATTATTGCAAGCAATATTCCTGACACTTTGGGGCTAAGTGTATGATTTTATTCAAAGTCATACAAAATTCAAAACCTGACACATCTTTCAAAAGATGACCCGACCCTTGGGGGCTACAGGTTGAAGATTTTTAACTAAATTCAAAACCAGACACATCTTTCAAGAGATGACCCGGCCCTTGGGGGCTACATGTTAAAGATTTTTAACTAAATTCAAGAACCGGCTCATCTTTCAAAAGATGACCCGGCCCTTGGGGGCTACAGGTTGAAGATTTTTAACTAAATTCAAGACCCGACTCATCTTTCAAAAGATGACCCGACCCTTGGGGGCTACAGGTTGAAGATTTTAACTATACACAAGACCCGGCTCATCTTTCAAAAGATGACGCGGCCCTTGGGGGCTACAGGTTGAAGATTTTTATACACAAGACCCGACACATCTTTCACAAGATGACCCGGCCCTTGGAAGGCTAATGGGTGGAAGAGCATACTTAAATAGACATACCTCATGCTTAACTTTCATCAGGTTAATTAAGCTTTTGTTCATTTCATAACTCGTCTCTAGGTGACTTGCGAAGCCAGAGCAGAGTTGGTCAAATTCCAGCTTCTCATACTGGGGGAGCTTGAACTTACTGACGTCCTGATCGGTGGAAGGATGAGGTTCCTTTGGAGTGTGCTTGGATAGCACCGCCGCCGAAGGTGCGGAGTAGCCAGTGCTGGTGATTATGATGGCATCCGGATCTTCAATCGCCTTGAGAGGACTCGGCGGGTTAACCTTGTCAGCAGTTTCCTTCAAAATGACAGGCGAGTCATCCCAAACATCGGGGATATCATCCACCGGAATGTCATTAGCTATCGCTTGGTCCTCATCAAGCTCTGGGACAGAGGCGCTCGTGCCTAAGGCCTCAGTCGTCTTAGGAGCAGAAGGTAAGTCGCCAGTTTTTATTTTCTTCGCGTGTGCTCTGAGATAAGGGCAGCAAGATTAAGGTGCATATTGTTATTTAGAAGAAAGATAGTTGACAAAGAGACTCACCTTGCATACGAATCATTGGCGGGAGAGCTGACATTGCTGAGCCGCCAGATGAAGGGGGGAAGTCTGACAGAATAAAGGTTTGAAGGCTAAGGAAGTTGTGAATCGTATTTTCCACAAGGAAGAGTATGATTAAATAAAAGTGTACCTCGCTTGTGTGCTTCCGACCGGTTGTCTTATCAGGCAGCGCATAAATTAAGTCGCCAGAGTGACTCCGGGTTTTGCGCTTGGGAGTGTATCTTGCCTTCTTCAAAAGGAAATCGGGGTCTATATAAGCATATGGATGAGACATGGGGACTTTCCCACAGATCCGTCTGGCTGGTCTAGGAGAAGGGGAAGGTGAGTCAGAAGAAATAGAAATTACCTCAACCGCATCATCTTGGCTCTCGTTGTCTTCGCCCTACACATAAAGACGCATGGTATAAGCATGAGTCGGAATATAAGGGTGATAAGTAAAGGGGAGGTTTTACCTCTAATTGCTCTTCGACAGCTCGTGACTCGCCGACAACAGATGAATCCTTGGCGGCAGCTCTGCCTTTGCCTGCTTTTTTCTTCTTCTTCAGCGGTGGTTTGGTGTTCTTCTGGGCTGTCACTTTTGAACCCCTTCGCCAAAAGGGATCGTCTTTCTGATGAACAGAAGTACATTTCAAATCCAGAAGCATTTGGCAAGTATATTTATTAGGAAAAGGAAGGCGGCTTAGACTCTTACTGGCGGAGCCGGGTTGGAACGGCAGAAGGCCTTGAGCCCGATTTTGGCGCATTCTTCCAAAGGCTCGTCGGTTAGCTTCTTGATTATTCCAACAATATCGCTCTCTGCGAGTTTTTTGTGGTGGAAGCACTGCGGATGGTTCACCTTGCCATCATATTCACACATTAACCCGTCTCGGCAACTCAAGGGAAGAATGTTCCATTCCACCCAGCAGCGGAACAAATCAATCCCAATGAGCCTGTTATTGGTTAAAGACCGTAACTCGGAGAAGATGGGGATAAATTCAGATTCTTCTTCTTCTATGAGCTTCTCGGGCAGTTTGAAGTCCATAGGCAGGCGATCCTCTCTGAAACCCGGAAGTGGGTTCTTGCCAGGTGGAGAGGTGTCGCGGCAATAAAACCATGACTCGGCCCAGCCTTTGGGATGGCTGGACAGAAGGACTAATGGAAACTTGCGCTCACGACGTCTTTGGATGTTGACTCCTCCCAGTTCATGATTGGGTCCGTTGGTAAATTCAGTTTGGCATTTCAAATGAAAGAAGTTCCAAAACAAAGGAACTGTGGGCTCTCTTTGCAGATATACTTCACAAAACACTTGTAACTGGCAAAGATTGCTGATGGAGTTGGGTCCCAGGTCTTGAGGATGGACGTTGAGGAAATCCAAGACGTCTCGGAACTTTTTTGACCCGGGCGTCTTAAAACCTCATTCGAGGTAGTCGGTGAAATTGACTACTTCTTTGTCGGCAGGGTTGGGGATCAACTCGCTCGGGGCGGTTCTCCAACCAATGATTTCCTTACTATCGAGATGACCTGACTTAACAAATTTCTCGAGAGTAGCATCATCGATTTTGGTTGGTAACCAATTGCACTTTGAAATGACAACCATGACTAGAAAAAAGAGGAAAACAAGACGGTTCAGTAAGGACCATGAAGTGTGGTAACTCGCCAGTTCGGGTCTACAATGTGTTTGAGAAGGGTTTGGTGACTTGCCAGTAGGTGACGAAACATGAATGAACAGGCATTCTAACTCGCTAATTGGGCGATTCATGGGAACAACTTTAAAGTATTATGACTCGCCCTCCAACCGGAAAAGAGGGGGCATAGCTACGGCGGTAAATCTAAGTCGATGTGGAGCAAGAAGCTGAACGGCGACGTTCCAGGGTCTTTTTTCCTTAGGGATATCCCGGGAAGATGGACAAACATGTTTCTAAAAACAAGCAGTGAATTGCAGATCTACGAGCGGACCAAATTAAAGGAATAATGGTTGATAAAATGATAAAGGCTATGAGCGTAACGGAACGACGGTACTGTTACCTGGATCTACCATGCAAGAACTTGAGGTGACAGAGAGATGCGATAAGGTGGCCGCGGTTTACTACTGCAAAGTCTATCGATATGAAGCAGGTCCGAAGCACAAAAGGGCATCTGTTGCGATTCAAAGCTAGATTGCGGGGGCAACGGCAATGGCATTTCTCGGTCTAGCCCTAATGAGGAAATGTGTTTACCCGAGGAAGGAGACGGCGTCAGAGACGGATGCAGAGGATTTCACACCTCTTGTTGACTTGAAGACGCCCGAGAACCCGCGGTGGCGATGGAGCTTCGGGTACTGGCGCGAGGAAGCCAGAGTGTTGGCACGAGGAAGGCGAAGTGCGCAAGGAAGACGAAGGTCAAGAGGAGGTCGAGGTGGGGGTAGGTGACGATGCCCCCCCATTCCCCTGCGGTTATTTAAAGGGCCAGAAAAGGAATCGAGGAGGCCAGAGCAGGAATCGAGGAGGTTAGAGCGGATATCGAGACGACAAGTCAGAATCTGCAATGATGGCGCCTAGGTTTCTGGGATAAGTAAATACAGAGGAAAAGATCCGTTGGGTGGTTATGGCATTAAAAACCCTGGTATTAAGGGGATAAGGTGATGTCATCAAAGATTAACCGGCGGGTCAAATAAATTCACAACGAATGGCAACTTATCGTTCGTCGAAAGGCAAGGATGGTATGAGTCGCCCCAAGTGGGTGAAGGTTTATTGACGTGAATGAATTCAAGACAATCTGGGGCCTAATGTTGGGGATATTACCTGTGGGTAACCCCCCTTGGTGGGCCGGGTCATCAAAGGGGCGACTCAACATTAGGGGTGCGGCCCTTGGCCCGAGAGCCGGATGGCGGTTCGAGAAACTATGCAGGTGATAAACTACCAAAGGAGTTCCAATCTTGGAATACACAACGACTTAGAGATAGGGAAAGCTACGATAGGTAGCATGGCTAGGACTCTTGTAAATCCTAGGGTCTCGACCTGTATATAAAGGCAGGTCCTGAGGAAAGGTCAGGCAGGTTAGAAATTATCGAGAGCTAGGTCTGGCGAGTTACGCCCTCCTTGTAATCGAAACCATCATCAATCCACACAAAGCAGTACATAGGCTTTTACCTCCACTAGAGGGGCCGGACCTGGGTAAATGTGAGTCTCGCTTTCCCTCACCCCCTTCGAGTCGCCACCAAGGTGCGATGGCTCCATCTTTAAGTCCTTCCATGAGGACATCTGTCGTGATAAAACCACGACAACTACCCTGTGCCAGTTCCTGTTTTTTGTGTATTTTGTTTTGAAGAAATTCCATATCATATTTCCAAACACAATAAAGAACTATGGAGATTTTTTTTAATATATGTGAATTTTAGGAGTGAGAGTCGATGCAACACGGTGCCCGAGGGAGGCACAAGCCAATAGGGCGCGTCGAGGGGGGTTGGGTCCACCCTAATGGCTTGTGGCTCGCTCTTTAGTTAGTCGGGGCCCTACTTTCGTCAGAGGAAATTTAATTTTCTGATAAAAATCCCCTCGAAATTTCATCCCGATCGGAGTTACGTATCTCCGGATATTTAAGAAATGGTGAAGGGGCAGAAAATAGTAGCAAAGATAGAAGAGAAACAGAGAGATAGATCCAATCTTGGAGGGGCTCCTACCCTTTGCGACCCTTGGAGGCCATCGACCAGAGGAGAAACCCTCCTCCCACCCAGGGAGGAGGCCAAGGAGGTAAGAACAGGGACGGGGGATCTCTCCGCCTCTCTCCTGGTGGCGCAGGAGTGCCCCCGGGGCAACCATCATGACAACGATCTACACCATCAACTTTGCCACACTTACCACCAACTCTCCCCCCTCTATGCAGCGGTGTAGACCCTCTTCTCACTGTTCTAATGTCTACTTAAACATGGTGCTTAATGCTATATGTTATTATCCAATGATGTGTGGCTATCCTATGATGTTTGAGTAGATCTATTTTGTTCTATGGGTTAATTTTCGTATGATGTTATTGATATGAGGTGTATGTTGATATGGTGTTGTCCTAAGGTGCCTTCCGTGAGGTGCAAATGTGAAGGATTCACACTGGAGGGTTTTCAATATGGTCATTATTCACTTATAGTGGGTGGCTAGAGTGACAGAAGCTTACACCCGAGTAAGGGAGTTGTTTGCGTATGGGAGTAAAGAGGACTTGATGTTTAATGCTATGGTTGGGTTTACGTTAACGATTTCTAGTAGTTGTGGATGCTTTCTAGAGATCCAATCATATGTGCATATGATCTTAGTGTGGAAATTATGTTAGCGTATGCCTCTCCCTCATTGCATATGACAAGTATCTATCATGTTAGATTCAATTGCCTATGGACAATCTTTGTTTTGTGTTACAAAAAGCTTTCTACTAAACAACTAACTTAATTAATATTTATATAACACAATATCTATCGTTTATTTCCAGGTTCTTTATTACCTTGCAAACCTATCGATTACATCTACTAAGTACTTCTAGTTTTAATCCTGCAAAATAGTTTCACAGTAGTTCTAGGTAAAGTAGGCGTTAGCGTATGTAGAGTGGTATCGACGGTCAATAGAACTTGAGTGAATATTAATTCTTCATTTTTCTCCTATTTGGGTTCGACACTCTTACTTATTGAAAAAGTCTACAAACGACCCCCCCCCTACACTTGTGGGTTATGAAGATCTTTTTCTGGCATCGTTGCCGGGGAGCAATAGAGTAGCGGTTGATATTCTCGTGTGTGCTTGTTTGCTTGATCACTAAGTAATTTTTATTTTCAGTTCTAAGTTGTTTTTTATCTTTAGTTATGGGTAGGAAATACAAAATACCAAAAAAAATTAGTTGCTAACCCAGTGGTTGAGGAACCACCCAAAATGTACTATACTGTTGAAGCTTATTACTTGGATCATCTTCGATCCCTTTGTGCTCGTGGTGAAAACCGAACTAGCTTAGTTGACGGAAATAATTAAATGAGCATGCTAATTATGTGTGACACCGCTTATCTCCAAAAGGGAAATTCTTGTTGCTATGCTTGGAATTTATGCTAAATACATGATTTTACTTGTTGTTCCGAAGAAGCTAAAAAACACCTTCCCTACCAATGTGTGTTTAATGGTAATGAAATATTATCTCCTTATGCAAAGGAGGCCTATTGTTATTACAATGTTGAAAAAATTGAAGAATTTGTTGCTTTTAAGGATGCTTATGAAATTGCTACTTTGATTAAAAAGTATGATGCTAATCTTTACAAATCAATTTTTTTTGCTCTACATAAATATTGCTATGAAAACTATGCTTCTAATTTTTATGTTTTAAGAATTCATTGAACGGATTTCTCCTCACTTTCAGGAGGTTAATATTTTGTAGGAATCTATGAAATAAGAAATTTCTAAAACTGTGAGTTCATTAGATAAAAAAGATGAGGAGGAAAGAAAAAAACAAAAGGAGGAAGAGCGGATTAGCTACCCATGCCCATCTTCTAGTGAGACTAACTCTTCAACTCATACATTTATTAATTTCACTTCGCATATACCGAAGGATGAATGCTAAGATGATTGTAATGGTCCCTTGGATTCATTTGAAATATCCCTTTTTGATGAATTTGATGATTGTTATGCTTATGGAAATGATGCCAATATGAACTATAGTTGTGGAGAAGAACTTGCTATAGTTCCTTATGTTAAGCATGAAATTGTTGCTATTGCACCCACACATAATAGTCCTATTATCTTTTTGTATTCTCCCAACTACCCTATATCGGTGAAGTTTGCACTTATTAGGGACTAAGTTGATGGGTTGCGTCTTAATATTACATATGATTATTTCGATGGATATAATATGCAAGTGATTTATGCTCCTACTTGCAATTATTATGAGAGAGGAACCAAATCTTCACCTCTCTATGTTTCCAATATGATAAAATTGCAAGAAACTACTTATACTATGTATTGGCCTTTACTTGATGTGCATGAATTGTTCTTTTATGACATGCCAATGCATAGGAAGAGAGTTAGACTCCGTTGCTACAAGATATATACCACTTTGTACCGATTACTAAATTACAAATTGTTGTTGATTAAAATTGGCTTTGATAAACCTTGGGATGTGGGTGACTCAATTACTTGAGCACTATATGCCTAGCTTAATGGATTTAAAGAAAGCGTTGCGACGGAGACAAGCCGCAAGTTTTTGGGGGTCATTTTTTGTTGTGTCCTTTTAAAATAATGAAAAAAATAAAGTGGGAAACCTAAAACTTTTTCAAAAGAGAAGTGAAAGTGAGAAGGACGAGCACCGTTTAAGTGGGGGCTAGCCTTGAACTTTGTTCGTGCACATGGAAACTTTGTGAATCTTGATTACATGAACTTTTAAAAAGAAATATTTATCCACTTGTACAAATCCATTGTATTATAAAAATAATGTGCCAATATTTACCTTTAGGATGTTTGAATTGCTTGTTTTATTTATGATGTGTAAGAACACAAACTTATGTTGTAGTATTTGATCTTTCCTATTTTAATGGAATGTAAAAAAAATCTGAAATTTTTACAAAGTATTGTTATACAATTTTTTAAAATATCCTAATGTTTGAGAATTTTCTGAGTTACACTAGTCTCCATTTCATCTGCATCTTTCCAGACCGTCCTGTTTTTCATAGATTGCTATTATGGTTGCTTTGTTTGCTTAAGTATGAATTCTTGTTGATACCCATTGACTCGGGAGCAATAGAATTCTGATAGTATACAGTAGGTAATGTTGGAATATAATTATACAATAATGTTATGGTAGGAGATGATGAGATTTCATGTTATATGAACTAACCTCTCTAATGGAAGTTCTATTAAGTTTTGTGCACATGAAGTGTTCAAAGATCGAGGAGGTATCGATATGTGAAAAATAAGGAGAGACAAGAGCTCAAGCTTGGGGATGACCAAGGATACTCAATTGTATAAGCTTGGGGATACCCCAGAACGCATCTCATCTTTCTTCTTCAGTAATTTTCGGTATATCTCGGTTTTTGTTTTGTTCACATGACATGCGTAAATTCTTGGAGCATTGTGTGCCTTTTATTTTCCTCTTATCTATGCACCATTCTGGTATGGGAAAGTCCATGGTTGATCTATAGAATGTTCTTTGCACTTCACTTATATATTTTGAGTATGGCTTTATAGAAAGCTTCATGTGCTTCACTTATATCATTTGAAGTTGAATGTGTGTTTCTCTACATATAGAAAATTGTTATTTGTAGAATGCTCTTTTGCTTCACTTATATTTATTAGAGTGTGGTATTTTATAGAAAGAATTAAACTCTCATGCTTCACTTATACCTTTAGAGAGTCAACATCAATTAGTCATTTACATGGTTTGTCATAAAATCCTATATTAAAGTTGTAGACCACTCACTATGATATGTTTGATTCACTGCAATAGTTTTGAGACATTAAGATAGTAATATTTGGGTGCACTAGTGGATGATTGTGGATTAGTAAGAATACTGATGTTATGGTTCGTGATTCCCGAAGAATGCACGTATAGTCTCTAGTAATGCGATGAAGTTGGAGCATAATTTATCCTTGATTGAAATCCTTTCTGATGTTATAATCGGGGCGCACAATGGTTAACTCCTACCAACCTCCTCCCTAGGGGCATGCGAGTAGTGATTTTCTTCGAGAGAGGTAATAAAATCTTGCAATAAGTATGCGAGTTCTTTATGACTAATGTGAATCCATGGATATACGCACTCACACCTCCACATACTTGCTAGCCTCCTTGGTACCCTGGAATGCCCATTCTCACCTCGAAGATCGGTGCAACTTTGGCTGGTGCATTGAAACTCCGCAAAATGATATGCTCTGTTGCACATAAATCACCGTATATCTTCGTCAAAACAGCCACCATACCTAACTATCATGGCATTTCCATAGCCATTCCGCGATATATTGCCATGCAACTTCCATCATCATCATATACACGACTTGATCATTCATGGTCATATTGCTTTGCATAATCGTAAGATAGCTAGCATGATATTTCCATGGCTTGTCCATTCTTTGATATATTTGCTATGCTAGATCATTGCACATCGTGGTACACTGCCATAGGCATTTATATTGAGTCATCTTGTTTCATAGGTTTTCATATTTAGTTATAAGTTAACAAAAGTATGATGATCATTATTATTAGAGCATTGTCCTTGTGAGGAAAGGATGATGAACACTATGATTCCCCCACAAGTCGGGATGAGACACTCGACGAAAAATAACAAATCGGGGAGACCAAATGAGACCACCACAAAAAGAAGTTAAAAAATGGTGGAGGAAAAAAAAGAAAAAACTCCATGAAAAATGTATAAAAAATAAACAAATCAATGAGAGAAAAAGAGAGAAGGAACTTTGGTACTATCCTTTACCACACTTATGCCTCAAAGTGGCGCCATGTTCTTCATAAAGAGAGTCTCTCATTTTTCACTTCCATATGCTAGTGGGAATTTTTCATTATAGAACTTGCCTTGTATATTATGATGGCGGGATTCCTCAAAGGCCCAAGGTCTTCATGATCAAGCAAGTTGGATGCATACCCACTTATCTTTACCTGAGCTTTCGTGCACTTATAGCTCTAGTGCATATGTTTCATGGTAATCCCTACCCCTCGCATTGATATCTATTGATGGGCTGTCCATAGCCCGTTGATACGCCTAGTTGATGCGAAACTTTCTTCTCAACTTTTTACGCCTTTGAAACCTAACACCATATTCTATTCCACATATATGCTATGTCCATGGTTCACGCTCATGTATTGAGTAAGTAATAAAACGTTGAGTGCGTTAAGAAGTACGTTCCAATAGCTTGGTTTGACATCGAGGTGCTCATGATTTATACTTTAAGCTAGGAAGACCAAGCATGACACACTATATGGTTTTGTACGGATAGAGTTCTTTATCATTATTGTTTTTAAAGGACATGATTGTTTGCTAGTAAACCTGAGTATGGATGTCTTTTTGTGAAATTATAGTTTATTGCCCTCATTCACTTCTATCTTAATACCCGTGCCATGACTAGACTTTTGTTCAAAATTATGTTAGATCGCATTCCGCATCAAAAATTATATTTTTATCATTTACCTACTTGAGGACGAGTGGGAAGTAAGCTTGGGGATGCTCATATATCTCCGTCGTATCTATACTTTTTGATTTTTTCATGCCAATATTCTACAACTTTCATATAATTTTTGCAATATTTTATATTATTCTTGGGACTAACTTACTTATCCGTTGCCCGGTGCCACTTCCTGTTTTTTGTGTGTGTTTTGTTTTGCAAAAATTCCATATTAGACAAAGTCCAAATGCGATAAAAATTTACGAAGTTTTTTTTGGAATATATGTGAATTATGGGATGAAGAATCAACACAACAGGTGCCCGAGCAAGGTAAAAGCTAACATGGCGTGACGAGGGGGGTTGTAGGCTGCTCTTCAGAAAGAGAGACCGATAACCCAGAGACTTATGGAGGAGAGGGACCGGGTGGCAGCACAGAAGGAACAGCTGGCGGAGGAGAGGACAACTACGTTGTTGAAGGAGGAGAGGGCACGGAATTAGGCGGTTTACCGGTCCACGTACGAGCTCCTTGTGGTAAGTTGCTTCTTCATATTAGCCAAATCATGCATGTAATGTTCGCTCCATTACTAACTAATATGACTGGCTCGTCAAGTACTAATGTGCAGTCTATGTGCGAGAAGACCGGTGTGACCCCTCCACCAGTCATTACTCCGGTGGGAACGATGAGTTTCATTTGGATGGTCATTAGTTACAGATGACGAGTTGATGTATATACTTCTCGCCCCTTGTTGGTTACCCCAAGTGGAAGGTAGAGATGTAATCAGCAACAGATTTCCCTTACACGGGGACTGTAAGGTTTATTGAACCAGGAGGACTCCGAGGATGAACAAGTAGGTGTCCGTTGCTATGGCGCTAGAAGAAGACGCGGACCTGCACACACAACAAATAACTTTGCTCCCAACGAGTTCAGAGAGGTTGTTAATCTCTCCATCCTTGTAGTTTGCAAAGGATCAAAACACAAGCGGGAATAGTGATAGTGATTGCATCGGAAAAGTAAATAAAGCAGTAAAAAGTGGAGGTGTAAACAATGGTGGTAATATGGACCAGAGTCCCATGATGTTCCCTAGTGATGTCTCTCTCCCAAAAGACGATAAACAACTATGCTAGGTAAACAAATTACAGTTGGGCAATTGACAGAATTATAAACGCACCGCAATGCTAATCATGCTACTAGAAAGTTAGAGGCTCAAAAGTAATGGGTAGTGCGCCAAGACAAGTAGACCGTTTATCCATCACTATCTACTCTATAACCATCCACCTTGAGATATCTATCCAGAACATCTCGCTGGTATTAAGTTGCGATCCCCACCCAAAGTGTAAACTCAAAGCAACGGACAACTGCATTAACGAACTTCGCGTAAGGTAAACAATCCTTGCAACCGTGGTCACAAGCACTATTTTTTTCTCCCTGGTGGCAACAGCACATCCCCTAGTCTCATGTTTTTGTCACTCAAGCTAGACATCAGGGGGCATGAACCCACAGTCATGCATAACGCTCCCTCTTGGAGTTACAATCTACTACTCGGCCAAACCAATAAAAAGCAATGGAGAACATGCATGAATTACTCAAGAACATAATATAAAAGAATAAACAAATATATAACTCATCACAATTTGAACATATTCTCATAATCCATCGGATCCCAGCAAACCAAGCATACCAACAACAGGTAAATTACATAGATGCCTTGATCATGTAGGGAAGCTCACAAGGGCTAAGCATTGAAGCACAAGATTGGAGAGAAGACATCACATAGCTACTGGTCATGGACTCATGGTCCAAGGAGGCCTACTCATGGCACGTCCGAGAAGCATCCATGGCGGTGGAGAAGCTCCCGGAGGTCAATCCTCCCTTCGGCAGGGTGCCGGGAAGAGGTCTTCTCACGGTCCCGATCTCGTAAGCGCTGCGGCGGTGGAACGATGGAGAAATTCGCAATTCTGGATATGATGGAAGGGTTTCCTATAGGAGAGGTAAATATAGGCCGAAGGAGGGCACCAGAAGGCGTGGGCCCCACCCAGGCGACCTGGTGGCACGGCCAGGAGGGGGGCCGCGCAGGAGGCCGCCTGGGTAGGCCCTGGCTACCCTCGAGCCCATCTTCGCGCTTCGTGAAGCTTCCGTCACGCTGATTTTTATATATTTTTCTCAGAGTTATTGGGGCTTTGTAAATTCGGGTAAAAGTCCATGCAAAAAAGACATCAGCAGACAGAAACTAGCATTGGGTGCACTGAGTTAGTAGGTTAGTCCAAATATGTGTAAAAAGATATAAAATTGTAGCAAAACATATAACAATGTGACCCAAAAGATCATGGAACAAACATAAATTATAGATACATCTCGGACGTATCAGTTACTAGTCTTAACATTTGACTGTCATCATGCTAACGAGACATTCCAAATGATCTTCAGTGCAACATAACTCCTGAGCCGCATCGCACAACCCTTCTCCACGACAACCTTCTCCAGGTGAAACCGGCCCGAGAAACCCCAGTGCTTCACCTCCGTGCTGACGAAGACACTAAGGTTTCTCTAGTGTTTTGCTTAACAATTGCATACTTAGCTTCATACATTCTAGTTAGCCCTAATATGCTACATACTTAGCATATATCCCCTAAAAATACATAATTAGCTTATTTAGTTCATTTATGACATAATAAGCTAGATAGGTCAAAAATGGCATGATAACCTTGTTTAGCTCCTAAATGGCATATACTTAGCTTACTTTCCTCCAAAATGTCATAATAAGCTTAGTTAGCTCCAAAACGGCATAAATTTACCTAAGTTAGCTTAATAATGACCTATATATAGCTTCGTTTTCTCTAAAATAACACAAATATGGAATAATAAGAAGAAAAACAACGAAGAGGAGAAAAAAGAAAGAATAGAAGAATAAAAGGTAGAAAAATAAAGATTAAAAGAAGAACAATGAGAAGGAAAAACAAAAAAATATAGAAGAGAAGAAGAAAGATGAGAAAAAGAGGGAAGAAGAAGAAAATATATTCGTATTCTCCCTTTTTCTCTTCTATCCTTTTCTCCATCTTCTACTCCTTATTCTTATTCTTCTTCTTTCTTCTTCTTATTTCTTTCTTCTTATTATGTTTCTTCACTTTCTTCATCATCATCATTATCATCATCATCTTCTTATTCTTCTTCTTCTTCTTCTTCTAGTCTTCTTCTTCTTATTCTTCTTCTTCTTGTAACTTCCTTATTCCCATTTTGCAGATTTGATTAACTTCATGGAAGCTGACATTGATGGACTTCTAGTGATTATTTTTTTTTTGTATTGATGAACAACGTGAAACTATGTATGGATGAACGGTCTGAAACTATGTATGTATTGTTGCAATTAATGACATATGTGTTGTCTTGTTTAATAATTCAGGATGATGTTGGATATTACATACTACTCGTTGGAATACATGGCCTATATTAGTGCTTGAAACTATATATACCATATATGTGTTGTGAAAATGTAGGGAATAACATATATCCGTTTAAAAAGTGGTAATTCAAGCACTTTGCCGTCAGCCAGTTGATGGCAAAGGTGCCACATGACAGCTACATGTGCAACCTCATAGAACCAAGTCTGGCCCATTTGGTAATTCTACCATCAGCTGGTAGACGACAAAGATAAAGCACAACAGACGACATAGACAAAAGTAGGGCAGTTGTGCTAAACTGGCGTGCAGACGTCATAGGGAAAACAACAAAGTGTGTCATTAGTCCACGATCTTTGTCGTCAGCTATCCTAGGAAGTAGAATGACAAACGTCTTTCCATCCGCTCTGCTTCTACATGCAGCAAAGACGGTCATTACTGTGACTCTCAGTGCTAAAAGTGGGCCCATCAGCCAGCAAACTGCAAAGATGTTAGTCGCCCGTGTCGTGGTCCTTTGCCTTCTGCTATGGCAATCAACAAAGTAACCGAGTCCTATAGTGTATGGTTAGCTTTTACCTTAAATATATTTACCTTGCATATGATCGAAGTACGGAAAGTGTGTTAGCATATGCCTCTCCCTCATTGCATATGACAAGTATCTATCGTGTTTTATTCAATTGCATATGGACAATCTTTCTCTTGCATTACAAAAAAAACCTTCTACTAAACATATAACTTAATTATTCTTTATCTAAATAGCCCCTAAATTTTATTTACTTGTTTTTTATTGTCTTGCAAAACTAGCTATTACACGTACAAAGTACTTCTAGTTTCCTTCCCGCAAAGTAGTTTCATAGTTATTCTAGGTAAAGTAAGCGTTAGCGTGCGTAGTGTTGTATGGGTGGTTGATAGAACTTGAGAGAATATTAATTCTACCTATCAAAAAAGGCTACAAACGATCCCCTATACTTGTGGGTTATCACACTTTGAGTACCAAATTCTCTGGAAAATACATTGCCATACTTATCCATCCGAAGAGAATAGATACCATCAATAATAATTGGGTTGCATAAGTTGCCATTAGGCATGAAGAATCAAAGCGACCCTTCCCATGAAATAAGTAGAAACATCTACTCTTTACTTTCTTATCAATTGACTTCTCAACTTGAAGACCATTGACTTGGGTCTTCTTGGGAAGAGGCCTTTCTTGAACTTGTGGTTGAACATGAGATTGAGCATCTGGTCGCATCCCTTGTTGCTTGTCACTATGGAATTTCTTCATCAATGATGAAGATCTAATATGGTGCCCTTCTATTTTGCAGTTGAAGCAAATAGCTCTGCTGAATTCTTGACTTGTTCTTGAACCATATTTTTACTGATCTTGGACCTCTTCTTATTGTAGTTGAATCCAAGTCCACCTTTGTCATTTGTTTTTTTGTCCACTAAAAATATTGTCAAGTGTTTACATCCCTTCATGACCTTTTTCCAACTCTTCGTTCAAATAAGTTACTTGGGCCTTGAGGTCTGTGATTTCCTCTACTTGGTTAATACCAACACAAGTATTAGAGGCATGATCTCTAATACACAACTTTATTCTTGCAGACTATGTGGGTCCTCCAAGAGTGGAGTTTTTAGGACATTTTTCCCCTCAAGTGGATGACATAAGGTTTATCAATCCGTGGGAGGTGTAGGATGAAGATGGTCTCTCTAAACAACTGTGCAATCAAGTACGAAAAATCTCCTCTGTTCCCAACACACCCAATACAAGAGAAAATTGTATAGGTGCACTAGTACGGTGAAGAGATGGTGATACGAGTGTAGTATGGATAGTAGATATAGGTTTCTGTAATCTGGAAATATAAAAAAGCAAGGTAGCAAGTGGAAAACAGCAAGCAAAACCTTGTATAAACGCTTGGTAATAAGGCCTAGGGTTAATACTTTCGCTAGTGCAATCTCTCAATAATGCTAACATAATAGAATCATATGATCCTCCCTCAGCGTGCAACTAAGAATCACTCCAAAGTTCCTATCTAGCGGAGAACAATAAGATGAAATTGGTGTAGGTATTAGAACCACCTAAAAGTTATTGTTTCCAATCAATCTTTTTAGCTATTCCTATAAGTGTCACAAACAGACCTAGAGTTCGTACTAGAATAACACCCATTATACATATCAATCAACCCTAATGTCACCTAGATACTCCAATGTCACCTCAAGTATCCATGGGTAAATTAAGCGACAAGCATCAAACTGTTTCAGATCTATCATATTCAATGAAACACAAAGATCTTCAAGGAGAACCCCAATATTCCTATCGGAGAACATAGTATGAAAATGTGCAATCAACACCTTCCATAGATCCTCAAGGTCACCGGAATCCGCAAGTTGATGATGTTGGGGTATGTTGCATGGGAAACAAAAAATTTCGTACGTGCAAATAGATCTATCCATGGTGATGACCATCAACGAGTGGATAGATTGGATCTACATACCTTTGTAGATCGCTAAACAGAAGCGTTCAAGAATGCGGTTGATGTAGTGGCACATCTTTGCGATACGAACCTTCCTGCGATCTACCGATCAAGTGCCGAACGGACGGCACCTCTGTGTTCAGCACACGTACAACTTGGTGACGCCTTCACATCCTTCGATCCAGCGAGTGATGATAAAGTAAGCTCGAGTCCTCTGAAAGTACGATGGTCTGGTGAGGTGTTGGTGGTGAGAGCTATGCAGGGCTCCCCCATGGGGTTATGGAGGAGACAAACTGCGAGAGAGAGGAGGGGCAATGCCGCAGCAAGATTGTCGTGCGGCTGCCCCCTCTCTACCTCTCTCTATATATAGGAGGAAGGGAGAGGGGAGGGAGCCCTAGGGTTACCCCTAGGTGTCGGCGGCCATGGGAGGAGGGGGCTATGGCAAGGGTTAGGGTGGCCCCCCACTTGGGTGCCTTGCGACCCAAATTGGGCTCGCTGCGCCCCAAGGAGCCCCACCCCCCTTCGGAAGAAGTGGGATGACGAGAGGGTTGTGCCCAGCCCCTCGTGGGCTGCGGTGCGTGATACGTCTCCAACGTATCTATAATTGTTTATGGTTCCATGCCATTATCTTGTCAACTTTGGAAGTTTTATATGCATGAATATGTTATTTTATATCTTCTTTGGGACTAACCGATTAACTCAGTGCCAAGTGCCAGTTTCTCTTTTTTCCGTGTTTTTGACCCTTTTTCAGACGGAGTCCAAATCGAATGAAACTTTACGACGATTTTTTTGGACCAAAAGAGACCCCCGAAGCTTTGGAATAAGGCCATAAGAGACACGAGGGAGTCACAAGGCCCGAGGCCGCCGCCACCCGCCTAAGCTGCGCCTACCAGGCTTGTGACATCCCCGTGGGCCCAACCGACGTAATTCTACTGCCATAAATTCCTATAAATTCAGAAACCCCCCAAAAGAAACCTATATCGGGAGTTCCGCCGCCGCAAGCCTCTGTAGCCACCAAAAACCAATCTGGAGCCCGTTCCAGCACCCTGTCGGAGGGGGAATCCATCTCCGGTGGCCATCTTCATCATCCCGGCGATCTCCATGACGAGGAGGGGTTAGTTCTCCCTCGGGGCTGAGGGTATGTACCAGTAGCTATGTGTTTGATCTCTCTCTCTCTCTCTCTCTCGTGTTCTTGAGATGTCTTGATCTCGATGTACCATGGGATTTGCTACTATAGTTGGATCTTATGATGTTCTTCCCCCTCTCCCTCTTGTAATGAATTGTGTTTCCCCTTTGGAGTTATTTTATCGGATTGAGTCTTTGAGAACACTTGATGTATGTCTTGCACATGTCTATCTGTTGTGATCAACTTGCGGGTTTGTGACATTGGGAACCTATGCATATGGGTTGGCACACGTTTGATTCATGTGAGTACTCGATGTATGTTTTGGTGATCAACTTGCGGGTTCATGACATTGGGAACCTATGCATAGGGGTTGGCACACGTTTTGGCTCTCCGGTAGAAACTTTGGGGCACTCTTTGAAGTTCTATGTGTTGGTTGAATAGATGATTCTGAGATTATGTGATGCATATCGTATAATCATGCCCACGGATACTTGAGGTGACAATGGAGTATCTAGGTGACATTAGGGTCTTGGTTGATATGTATCTTAAGGTGTTATTCTAGTACGAACTCTATGATGGATCGAACAGAAAGAATAGCTTCGTGTTATTTTACTACGGACTCTTGAATAGATCGATCAGAAAGAATAACTTTGTGGTGGTTTCGTACCCGACAATAATCTCTTCGTTTTCCCCCGCTATTAGTGACTTTGGAGTGACTCTTTGTTGCATGCTGAGGGCTAGTTATATGATCCAATTATGTTATTATTGTTGAGAGAACTTCACTAGTGAAAGTATGAACCCTAGGCCTTGTTTCCACGCATTGCAATACCGTTCGTGCTCACTTTTGTTACTAGTTACCTTGCTGTTTTTGTAATTTCAGATTACAAAAACCTATATCTACCATCCATATTGCACTTTTATCACCATCTCTTCGCCAAACTAGTGCACCTATACAACTTACCATTGTATTAGGTGTGTTGGGGACACAAGAGACTCTTTGTTATTTGGTTGCAGGGTTTCTTGAGAGAGACCATCTTCATCCTACGCCTCCCGCGGATTGATAAACCTTAGGTCACCCACTTGAGGGAAAATTTCTACTGTCCTACAACCCTCTGCACTTGGGGGCCCAACAACGTCTACAAGGAGAAGGTTGCGTAGTAGACATCAAGCTCTTTTCTAGCGCCGTTGCCGGGGAGGTTAGCGCTTGAAGGTATATCTTTAGATCTTGCAATCGAATCTTTTTGTTTCTTGTTCTTTCGCTGAAAATTAAAAAAAATGGAATTGAGGATGCCTCATATGCTCCATCTTTTCAGTGTCTTTCGTGAGCATGATGGGAAGGAAAATTGTGCTCAAGTGCTGAAAGAAGAATTACATAGAATGCTTGGCATAGAATATGTGAAGGATGAGCATGATTGCCATGTTTTTAGCATGAATTTTTTGAATACCCATGATGCTAATGATATGCAAAGCCACAAGCTTGGGGATGCTATATTTGATGAAGATGATCTTTTTAGTTCTTCCATTTTGAATGATCAAAATCATTTTGATGAAAGCATGCCCCCTATCTATGATGATTATTGTGAGGATACTTATGCTTTAAAGAAGAGGGATGATAAAACTTCTCATACTCTTGAGAACCCCTTTTCTAAATCTTGCTTTTTCATTGTGTACACAATTTGTAGTGCTCAAGTCTGTTACGATACTCCCACTACTATTCTTGAGAATAGATTTCCTTATGTGGAGAGTAGTAAAATTCCTATGCTTGTAGATCATGAAAAGAAAGCCTTAGGTGCTGGTTATATTGTTGAATTCATTCATGATGCTACTGAAAATTACTATGAGAGAGGATCATATGCTTCTACTTATTGCAATAGTATCAAGCTTCCTCTCCATATGTTGAAATTTTTGACGCTATGCTTGTTTTGCCTTCCTATGCTAGTTGATTCTTGCTCCAAGAAATTGTTTGATCACAAAATCCCTATGCATAGGAAGTGGGTTAGAATTAAATGTGCTAGCCATTTGCTCCATGATGCTCTCGTTGTTTTTCAATCCTTACCTTTTATGTGAGCATCATTGAAATCAATGCCTAGCAAAGGGCGTTAAACGATAGCGCTTGTTGGGAGACAACCCAATGAATAAATTTTTCTTTGATTTTGCTTCCTGTTTTGTTTTCTCCACACCATCATAATTCTGTTATGATTGTGTCTTTTGTGTTTCTTTTTGTGTTTGTGCCAAGAAAGACCGTTATGATTAGTCTTGGTGATGATTGTTTGATCATTCTGGAAAAAGACAGAAACTTTCTGCTCACAAAAATAATTTTCATTTTTATTATGTAAGAGATTTTGAGTTGATTCTTTTTGCTTCTGATTTATAAGCAATTGTTTCAGACTGTCGTAATATTTCAGATTTTTTGAAGGACCATAAGTATACGAAGTATACAGATTGCTACAGACTGGTCTGTTGTTAACAGATTCTGTTTTTGTTGAGTTGGTTGCTTATTTTGATGAAACTTTTGATAGTATCGGAGGGTACTAGCCATAGAAAAGTGAAAATACAGCAACCCAACACCAACATAAGTAGAATTTAAGTTTTCTAGGTCACCCACTTGAGGGAAAATTGCTACTGTCCTACAGCCCTCTGCACTTGAGCCAAACAATGTCTAAAAGGAGAAGGTTGCGTAGTAGACATCAGTGCCCACTCTCCATGGCCCATGAGCCCCCCAACAATTTTCGGGGCCTCCCGAAATGCCTTTCGTCACTCCGTGAATCCCAAGATACGCTTCGGAACACTTCCGGACTCCGATGACCATCATCCTATATATCAATTTTCACCTCCGTACTATTCTGGGTTCCTCGTCACGTCTGAGATCTCATCCGGGACTCCGAACAACCCTCGGTCACCAACACTATGACTCAATTATGCTTATATCATCACAGAACCTTAAGTGTGTAGACCCTGCGGGTTCGAGAACTATGCAGACATGACCGAGAAAATCTCCGGTCAATAACCAATAGCGAGACCAGGATGTCCATATTAGTTCCTACATATTCTACGAAGATCTTTCATCGGTTGAACCTCAATGTCAAGGATTCAATCAATCCCGTATGTTGTTCCCTTTGTCCTTTTATATGCTTCTTGCCCGAGATTCGATCGTCGGTATCTCCTTACCTAGTTCAATCTCGTTACCAGCAACTCTCTTTACTCATTCCATTATACAAGATACCATGATCAACTCCTTAGTCACATTGCTTGCAAGCTTATTGTGATGTTGTATTACCGAGTGGGCCGAGAGATACCTCTCCGTCACATGGAGTGACAAATCCCAGTCTCGATCCATGCCAACCCAAAAGACACCCTCGGAGATACCTGTAGAGCACCTTTATAGTCACCCTGTTACAGTGTGACGTTTGAAACACACAAGGCATTCCTCCGGTGTCCGGGAGTTGCATGAACTCATGGTCATAGGAACAAATACTTTGACATGCAATAAACAGTAGGAGTAAACTGACACGATCATATGCTACGTTTATAGTTTGGGTCTTGTCCATCACATCATTCTCTGAATGATATGATCCCGTTATCAAATGACAACTCATGTCTATGGTCAGGAAACCTTGACCATCATTGATCAACGAGCTAGTCCATTAGAGGCTTATTAGGTACAGTGTGTTGTCTATATATCCACACATGTATTTTAGTTCCCAATCAATACAATTCTAGCATGGATAACAAACGATTATCTTGAATAAGGAAATATAATAATAACTATTTTATTATTGCCCCTAGGGCATATTTCCTACCATATCCCACTTGCACAAGAGTCAATAATCTAGCTCACATCTCTATGTGATATCCATTGTAATGAAGCTAACGCCCATAGAGTTCTGGTGTCGATCATGTTTCACTCGTGGAAGAGGTCTAGTGAACGGGTCTGCAACATTCAGATCCGTGTGCACTTTGCAAATATTTATGTCCTCCTCCTTGATGTAATTGCGGATGGAATTGAAGCGTCGCTATATGTGTCTAGTTCTCTTGTGAAACCTTTGTTCCTTGGCTAGATCTATGGCACCAGTGTTGTCACAGAGCAGAGTCATTGGATCCATTGCACTAGGCACAACTCCAAGATCTATCACAAACTCCTTCATCCAAAAACCTTCTTTAGCCGCCTCCGAGGCAGCTATATACTTCGCTTCACATGTAGAATCAGGTATGACGCTTTGCTTGGAACTGCACCAGCTTACCGTACCCCTATTGAGAATATATACGTATCACGTTTGCGACTTAGAGTCATCCGGATAAGTGTCAAAGCTTGCATCGACGTAACCCTTTGTGATGAGCTCTTCATCACCTCCACACACGAGAAACATTTCCTTATTCCTTTTCAGGTGCTTCAGAATATTCTTGACCTCTGTCCAGTGTTGCATTCCTGGATAACTTTGAAACTTTCCCGGCATACTTATGGCAAGGCTGACATGAGGTCTTGTGCACAACATTGCATACATGATAGAGCTTATGGCCGAAGCATAGGGGACGACACTCATCTTTTCTGTAACTTTTGCAGTCACTAGGCATTGACTCTTACTCAACTTCACACCTTGCAACACAGACAAGAACCCTTTCTTGGATTGTTACATATTGAACTTCTTCAAAACTTTGTCAAGGTATGTGCTTTGTGAAAGTATTATCAAGCGTCTCGATCTATCTCTATAGATCGTGATGCCCAATATATAAGCAGCTTCTCCTAGGTCCTTCATTGAAAAACTCTTGTTCAAGTAATCCTTTATGCTTCCCAAAAATTCTATATTGTTTCCAACCAAAAATATGTCATCCACGTATAATATTAGAAATTCTATAGAGCTCCCACTCACTTTTTTGTAAATATAAGCTTCTCCATGAACTTGTATAAACCAAAACGCCTTCAACACCTAATTAAAACACTGATTCCAACTCTGAGATGCTTACACCAGTCCATAAATGGATTGCTAGAGCGTGCACACTTTGTTAGCGTTCTCTGGATCGACAAAACCTTTCGGTTGCATCATATACAACTCTTCCTTAAGGAAACCGTTAAGGAATGCTATTTTCACATCCATCTGCCCAATTTCATAATAAAAACAAGCAGCTATTGCTAACATGATTCTGGCGGACTTAATCATCGCTACGGGTGAGAAAGTCTTATCGTAGTCAACTCTTTGAACTTGTGAAAAACCCTTTGCCACAAGTCGAGCTTTATAGACGGTGATATTACCGTAGGCTTCCGTCTTCTTCTTAAAGATCCATTTCTCCTGAACGGCCTTTCGCCCTTTAGTTAATTCTTACAAAGTACACACTTTGTTTTCATACATGGATCCTATCTTAGATTTCATGGCCTCTAACCATTTGTTGGAATCCGACCCCACCATCGCTCCTCCATAGCTCATAGGATCATTGTTATCCAACAACATGATCGTCAAGATAGGGTTAGCGTACCACTCAGGAGTGGTGTGTGCCCTCGTCGACCTAAGAGGTTCGGTAGCAACTTGATCTGAAGCTACACGATCATCATCATTGGATTCCTCTTCAACAGATGCGTGCTCCACATAAACATCTTTCTATGCTACGTTATTCTCTGGTTGAAGTAAAGGTTCAACAACCTCATCAAGTTCCATCTTCCTCCCACTGAATTCTTTCGAGAGAAACTCTTTCTCAAGAAAAGTTCCGTTTTTAGCGACAAACACTTTGCCTTTGGATCTGAGATGGAAGGTGTACCCAACTGTCTCTTTTGGGTATCCTATGAAGACACATTTCTTCGCTTTGGGTTCCAGCTTTTCGGGCTGAAGCTTATTGACATAAGCATCACATCCCCAAACTTTAAGAAACAACAACTTTGGTTTCTTACCAAACCACAATTCATATGGCATGGTCTCAACAGATTTTGATGGTGCCCTATGTAAAGTGAATGCATTTGTCTCTAATGCATAGCCCCAAAATGATAATGGCAAGTCGGCAAGAGACATCATAGAACACACCATATTCAATAAAGTACGATTAGGACGTTCGGACACACCATTGCGTTGTGGTGTTCCACGCGCAGTCAACTGTGAAACAACTCCACATTGTCTTAAGTGAGTTCCAAACTCATAACACAGATGTTCTCCTCCTCGATCAGATTGTAGGAATATGATCTTCTTGTTATGATGATTCTCTACTTCACTCTAAAATTGCTCGAACTTTTCAAACGTTTCTCACTTGTGTTTCATTAAGTAAATATAACCATATCTATTCAAATAATTGGTGAAGGTGAGAAAATAACGATATCCACCACGCACCTCAATGCTCATCGGACCGCACACATCAGTATGTATGTTTACCAATAGGTCACCGCTACGTCAACAAAAGTACTTCCATGGCAATGGTGCCACAGATCCTTGTGTCGTCTCTTGACCTTGCGTTGGTTTTTCCCTTGAAGAGGAAAGGGTGATGCAACACAGGAGCAGTAAGTATTTCCCTCAGTTTGAGAACCAAGGTATCAGTCCATTAGGAGAATCTCGTCAAGTCCAAAGTACCTGCGCAAACACAAAAGAGCTTGCACCCAACGCTATAAAGGGATTATCAATCCCTTCAAGATTGATTGCAAAGTGAGATCTGAAGGCGAAAAGTGCAACGAAGTAAAAAAGTGTAAGGCTGAAAGTATGGTGTGGAGTAGACCCAGGGGCCATAGTGTTCACTAGAGGCTTCTCTCAAAATAGCAAGTATTACGGTGCATGAACAAATTACTGTCGAGCAATTGATAGAACAACGCAAAGTCATGACGATATCTAAGGCAATGATCATACATATATGCATCACGTCCGAGACAAGTAGACCGATACTTTCTGCATCTACTACTATTACTCCACACATCGATCGCTATCCAGCATGCATCAAGTGTATTGAGTTCATGACGAACAGAGTAGCGCCTTAAGCAAGTTGACATGATGTAGAGGGATAATCTCAAACCAATGATGAAAACCCCATCTTTTTACACTTGATGGCAACAACACGATGCGTGCCTTCCTACCCATCTGTCACTGGGTGAGGTCACCGCACGGTATGAACCCAAAACCAAGCACTTCTCCCATTGCAAGAATCATAGATCTAGTTGGCCAAACAGAACCCACAACTCGAAGAGAATTACAAGGATATTAAATCATGCATAAGAGAGATCAGAAGAAACTCAAATAAGATTCACAGATAATCTGATCATAAATCCACAATTCATCGGATCTAGACAAACACACCGCAAAAGAAGATTACATCAGATAGATCTCCATTAAGATCATGGAGGAACTTTGTATTGAAGATCCAAGAGAGAGAAGAAGCCATCTATCTACTAGCTATGGACCTGTAGGTCTATGGTGAACTACTCACACATCATCGGAGAGGTCATGGTGTTGATGAAGAATCCCTCTATGTCCGAATCCCCCTCCGGCAGGGCACCAGAACATGCCCCAGATGGGATCTTGCGGAGACAGAAGCTTGCGGCGGCGGAAAACCACTTTTGATGATCTCCTGATTTTTTATGGAATTTTTGGGAATATATAGGTGCAAAACCTAGGGCAAAGGAGCCTCAGGGAGCCCACAAGCCAGGGGGTCGCGGGCCCCCCTAGTTGCGCCATGAGGGCTTGTGGGGTCCCTGGTGGGCCCCTTCCCTGATTCTCCGGCTCTCCGATCTTTTTCTGTTCCAGAAAAATTGTTTTTGGTAGTTTCATTCCGTTTGGACTCCGTTCAAAATCCTCCTCTGAAAGGGGTCAAAAACAGGGATAAAAAAGGAACCGCCACTTGGCGCTGAGTTAATTAGTTAGTCCCAAAAAAATATATAAAAGTCGTACAAAACATCCAAAGTTTAACAAGATAATAGCATGAAACCATCAAAAATTATAGATACGTTGGAGATGTATCAGTCACTTGCTCACTCCATTGTTCGAGAGAACGGAGTTTTGGTCCTCTTGCCCATGAGGCATGGTTCACATGTGTCAAGTGATTCAAAATCAAGTGACTCCAAAAGTTCATCAACATGGAGTTTCTTAATGCGCTTTATACCAAAATGACCCAAGCGGCAGTGCCACAAGAAAGTGGTATTATCAACTCTACATCTTTTCGCATCAATGTCATTAACATAGATGTCACTACTATCGAGATTCAATAAGAATAAACCCCTCACGTTGGGTGCGTGACCATAAAATATATTACTCTTATAAATAAATAAAAGCATTATTATTTGATTTAAATGAGTATCTATCTTGCAATAAAGAAGATCCAGATATAATGTTCATGCTTAACGCATGCAGAAAGTAACAATTATTCACATTCGTCTCTAATCCCGATGGTAACTGAAGTGAGAGTGTGTCGACGGCGATCAGATCAACCTTGGAACCATTCCCCACGTGCATCGTCACTTCAGCCTTTGTCTATTCCACCGTTCCTGTTTTGAGTTGGAAATGTGACAACCGAACCAGTATCAAATACCCAGGCACTACAATGAGAGTTGGTGAGGTACATATCAATAACACATATATCATATATACCTTGTTTGGCATTGGCCGCCTTCTTGTTGGCCAGATACTTGGGGCAGTTCACTTCCAATGACCAATCCCCTTGCAATGATATCACTCAGTTTCTAGCTTGGGCCCAACCTTGGGTTTCTTCACGGGAGGGGCAATAGCTTTGGCAGTCTTCTTGAAGTTCCCTTTCTTGCCCTTGCCAGTTTCTTGAAATTGGTGGTCTTATTGACCATCAACACTTGATGTTCCATTTGGATTTTGGACTCGGCGACTTTCAGCATCGGAAACAGCTCGACAACTGATTTATTCATCCCTTGCATGTTGTAGTTCAGCACAAAGCTTTTGTAGCTAGGTGGCAGTGATTGGAGAACTCTGTCAGCGATCGCCTTTGGCGGGAGAGCAATTCCCAACTCAGCCGGATGGTTGGCATACCCATACGTTGTGAGCACATGCGCACTGACAAACCCATTCTCCTCCATCTTGCAAGCATAGGACTTATCGGAGGTCTCATACCTCTCGATCCGGGAAAAACGTCTTCGAAGTCCCGGTTCTAAGCCATATAAGATCGCACACTAAACTACTGAGTAGTCATCCAGACGCAACTGCCAGATGTTCATACCATACAGGGTCGCCGGTTGGGGTGGCATGTCACCTAGAGGTGTATCACGGACATAGTTCTTTTGGGAGACCGTGAGGACAAGCCTCAGATTATGGGCCCGGTCAACAAAGTTGCTCCTATCATCCTAGGGGTGCTACTGCGCGAGCCATTGATCTACAACATAAATTTGGAAAGATTACTTAGACTATTGTTCAAGATAATGAGTTTAGTTAATTATATTACTAAAAACTCCCACTCAAATTGACATCCCTCTAGTCATTCGAGTGACGCATGATCCAAATCCACCAACCCATGCCCGATCATCACGTGAGGTGAGGTGGTTTCAATGGTGAACATCTTCATGTTGATACTATCAACTATATGACTCATGCTCGACCTTTTGGTCTCTCGTGTTCCGAGGCCATGTCTGTACATGCTAGGTGAGTCAACTTTAACCCCGAGTGTTCCGCGTGTGCAAAACTATCTTGCACCCGTTGCATGTGAATGTAGAGTCTATCACACCCGATCATCACGTGGTGTCTCAAAATAACGAACTTCCGCAACGGTGCACACTCGGGGAGAACACAATTTTATCTTGAAATTAAGTGAGGGATCTGTTGGAAATATAACCTAGAGGCCATAATAAATTAGCTATTATTATATTTCCTTGTTCGTGATAACTGTTTATTATCCATGCTATAATTGTATTGATTGGAAACACAAATACATGTGTGGGTACATAGACAACACACTGTATCTAGTGAGCCTCTAAAGGACTAGCTCGTTGATCAAATATGGTCAAGGTTTCCTCACCATAGACATGATTTGTCATTTGATAACGGAATCACATCATTAGGAGAATGATGTGATGGACAAGACCCAAACTATGAACGTAGCATGTGATCGTGTCACTTTATTGCTACAGTTTTGTGCATGTCAAGTATCTGTTTCTATGACCATGAGATCATGCAACTTCCGGGCACCGGAGTTGTGCCTTGTGTGTATCAAACGTCACAACGTAACTGGGTCACTATAAAGGCGCTATACAGGTATCTCCGAAGGTGTGTGTTGGGTTGGCATGAATCGATACTGGGATTTGTCACTCCGTATGACGGAGAGGTATCTCTAGGGCCCACTCAGTAATACGAAATCACAATGAGCTTGCAAGCAATGTGACTAAGGAGTTAGTAAAGTGGCTTGCCGGTAATGAGATTGAACTAGGTATGGAGATACCGACAATCGAATCTCGGGCAAGTAACATACTGATGGACAAACGGAATAGTATACGGGATTGATTGAATTCTTGACATCGTGGTTCGACCGATAAATTTCTTTGTAGAATATGTAGGAGCCAATATGGGAATCTAGGTCCCTCTATTGGTTATTGTCCGGAGAGTGTCTCGGGTCATGTCTGAATAGTTCTCGAACCCGCTGGGTCTGCACACATAAGGTTCGATGACATTTCGGTATAGTTGAGTTATGTATGTTGGCGACCGAAGCTTGTTCCGAGTCTCGGATGAGATCCCAGACATCAGGAGGAGCTCTGGAATGGTCCGGATGTAAAGATTTATATATGTGAAGTAATATTTTGGCTAACGAAAAAATTTCGGGTGTTTCCGGTATTGTACCGGGAAGCTTCTAGAAGGTTCCAGAAACTAATGGAGGAGTCTGGAAGTACAGCAAGGGTTCGACCACGTCCCAAGGGTTTGCATGGCCCGAGGGGATACATTGTGGCCTTATTGGTCCAAGCGCAGAAGTCCCTCAAGGCCCATGCAGTTGGGAAAGGTGGAAAGTCCACCTTTGTATGGAAGGGAAGGAAGGGGACTAGGATTCCACCTCCTCCCCCTTGGCTGCGCCCTAGGGCTTGGGGGGGCTGTTCCCCACACCCTTCCACTTATATATTGAGGGGAGGGCTTCCCCAAGAGGACACACGAAGACCTTGGCGCCCATCTCTCTCCCTAGATCGTATTCTCCTCCATTCGCGGTTTCGGTAGCACTCGGTGTAGCCCTGCTGGGACAGCAACACCATCAACACCGTCACACCATCATGCTGCTAGAGAACTCATCAACCTATCCATCCTTGCTTGCTATATCAAGGAGGCGGAGAACGTCATCAAGTTGTATGTGTGCTGAACGCGGAGGTGTCGTCCATTCGGCACTAGATCGGGACAGATCGTGATGGGATCGCGAGGCAGATTGTGATTTGGATCGCGAAGACATTCAACTACATCAATCACGTTATATATGCTTCCACTTAGTGATCTACAAGGGTATGTTTATGAACTCCCCCTATCATAGATGTTAGTCTCCATACATTGATCTTGGCGTGCGTAGGAAATTTTTTGTTTGCCATGCGACGTTCCCCAACAGTGGCATCATGAGGTAGGTCTATGTGTAGATGACATCACAAGTAGGACACAAAGGAGTTTGTGGGCGTTGATATTCAGATTGCTTCCCTCCTTAGTCTTTTCTGTGACAACACTGGTGCCATTGCCGAGCGCACTAAATCCAAGAACTCTGTTCTGTGACAACACTGGTGCCATTGCTCTGGCCAAGGAACAAAGGTTACACAAGAGGACCACACACATCAAATGACGCTTCAACCTTATCTGCGACTATGTTGAAGGAGAGGACGTAAATATTTGCAAAGTGCACACGGATCTGAATGTTGCAGATCCTCTGACTAAACCTCTACCACGAGCGAAGCATGAACAACACCAGAACTTCATGGTTGTTAGATTCATTACATTGTAAATCACATGCAGATCTGAGACTAGATTATTGACTCTAGTGCAATTGGGGGACTGTTGGAAATATGCCCTAGAGGCAATAATAAAATAGTTATTATTATATTTCCTATTTCAAGATAATCGTTTATTATCCATGATATAACTATATTGAATGGAAACATAAATGCATGTGTGGATATATAGACAAAACTGTGTCCCTAGTGAGTCTCTAGTTGACTAGCATGTTGATCAAGGATGGTTAAGGTTTCCTAGCCATAGACAAGTGTTGTCACTTGATGACGGGATCATAACACTAGGAGAACTATGTGATGCACAAGACCCAAACTATGAACGTAGCATATGATCGTGTCATTTTGTCGCTATTGTTTTCTGCATGTCAAGTATTCATTCCTACGACCATGAGATCATGTAACTCACTGACAGCGGAGGAATGCCTTGTGTGTATCAAACATCACAACGTTACTGGGTGACTATAAAGGTGCTCTACAGGTATCTTCGAAGGTCTGCGTTGAGTTAGCATGGATCAAGACTGGGATTTGTCACTTCGTGTGACGGAGAGGTATCTTAGGGCCTACTCGATAATACAACTACACATATAAGCCTTGCAAGCAATGTGACTAAAGAGTTAGTCACAGTATTTTGTATTATGGAACGAGTAAAGAGACTTGCCCGTAACGAGGTTGAAATAGGTATAGAGATATCGACGATGAAATCTCGGGCAAGTAACATACCAAAGGACAAAGGGAATGGTATACGGGATTATATGAATCCTTGGCATAGAGGTTCAACTGATAAGATCTTAGTAGAATATGTAGAATTCAATATGGAAATCAATGTCCCGCTATTGGATATTGACAAGGGAGTATCTCAGGTCATGTCTGCATAGTTCTCGAACCCGCAGGGTGTGCACACTTATGGTTCGGTGACGTTTCGGTATAGTTGAGTTATAGGTGCTGGTGACCGAAGTTTTGTTTGGAGTCCCGGATGAGATCCCGGACGTCACGAGGGTTGCCGGAATGGTCCAAAAATGAAGATTGATATATAGGAAGTTGGTATTTGGATTTCGGTAGAATTTCGGGCATTGCCAACACTGTACCGGGAGTGACGAATGGGTACCGGGGGCCCACCAGGTGCGCCCACCACTCCCCAAGAGGGCCACATGGACTTGATGGTGGCGCAATGGCTCTTAGTGGGCTGTCTAGTCAACCAAAGAAAGCCCATGAGGTAAAAGTGGAAAAAACCAAAAGAGGTGGACAACTTGGGGAGGAGTCCTACTCCAAGTAGGATTGTAGGAGAACTCCTCCTCCCTAGCGTCTGCCGAGCCCAAGGAGGTTCTCCTTGGTGCTCAAGTCTAGCCCCTCCTTCCTCCTATATATACTAGAGGTTTTAGGGTTTTTGATACACAATTTCAGCCACGTGCAACCCTCTCCTCTAGTTCGTAGTTCTTCCTCTAGATCGGATTTATACGGTGCTTAGGCGAAGCCTTGTAGGAAAAGATCACCACCACACCGGCGCGTCGTCACGCTACCGAAGAACTCATCTACTTCCCCGTCTCTCTTGTTGGATCAAGAAGGCAGAGATCGTCATCGAGTTGTACGTGTGCTGAATGCGGTGATGTCGTCCGTTCGATACTACATCGGGACGGATCGTGGGGCGACGGTGATTTGAATCATGAAGACGTTCCACTACATCAACCGCGTTTCTTAACGCTTCCCGCTTAGCGATCAACAATGGTACGTAGATCCGATCTCCTTCTCGTCCATGATCATCAACATGATAGGTCTTCGTGCGCGTAGGAAATTTTTTGTTTCCCATGAAACGTTCCCCAATAGTGGTATCAGAGCTAGGTTCATGCGTAGATGAAATCTCGAGTAGAACAAAAAAGTTTTTGTGGGCATTGATGTTTGGTTTGCTACCCTCCTTAGTCTTTTCTCGATTCGGCGGTATTGTTGGATTGAAGCGGCCCAGACCAACCTTACTTGTACGCTTATGAGAGACCGGTTTCATTGACTAACATGCAACTTGTTGCATAAAGATGACCGGTGGGTGTCTGTTTCTTCAACTTTAGTTGAATCGGATTTGACCGAGGCAGTCCTTGGAGAAAGGTTAAATAGCAATTTGCATATCACCGTTGCGGCTTGATAACCCACAAGTATAGGGGATCGCAACATTTTTCAAGGTAGAGTATTCAACCCAAGTTTATTGATTCGACTCAAGGGGAAGCGAAAGAATATTCTCAAGTATTAGCAATTGAGTTGTCAATTCAACCACACGTGAAAGATTTAGTGTCTGCAGAAAAGTATCAGTAGCAAGGTAGTATGGTAGCAGCAGTAGCAACAGTAACCAGTAGCAGCAAAGTAACAGCAGTAGCAGCAAAGTAACATAGCAAGGACCAGTAGGAAAAACTCGTAGACATTGGATCGGTGATGGATGATTATGTCGGATGTGATTCATTGTGTAACAGCTATAACACGGAGAGATATGTAACTAGCTCCCGTTCGTCAATCTAATGTAAGCATGTATTCCATGTAGTCATACGTGCTTAGGGAAAAGAACTTGCATGACATCTATTGTTCATCCCTCCCATGGCAGCGGGGTCCTAATGGAAACTACGTGATATTAAGGTTCTCCTTTTAATAAAGAACCGGACCAACGCATTAACACTTGGTGAATACATGAACTCCTCATACTATGGTCATCTCCGGGAGTGGTTCCGGCTATTGTCACTTTGGGGTTGCTGGGTCATAACACATAGTAGCTGACTACAACTTGCAAGATAGGATCTCAAACACACATATATTGGCGACAACATAATAGCTTCAGATCTGAAATCATGGCACTCGGGCCCTAGTGACAAGCATTAAGCATGGCAAAGTTGTAGCAACATCAATCTCAGAACATAGCGGATACTAGGGATCAATCCCCCCAAAACTAACTCGATTACATGATAGATCTCATCCAACCCATCACCGTCCAGCAAGCCTATGATGAGATTACTCACGAACGGTGAAGAGCATCATGGAATTGGCGATGAAGGAAGGTTGATGATGACGATCGCGACGATCTCCCCTCTCTGGAGCCCAAAACGTACTCCAGATCTGCCCTCCAGAGGAAGAACATGAGGTGGCGGTGCCTCCGTATCGTAAAACATGATGAACTCTTCTCCCTGATTCTTTTCCACACGAAAGAGGTTATATAGAGCTGGAATTGGGGGTGGCGGAGCTCCGAGGGGCTCACAAGCCTGCCAGCCCCGGCTAGGGGGGGCCTGGTGGGCTTGTGGGCTCTTGGCTCCGTCCCTCCAGTTGATTCTTGCGCCAGTATATTTTATATATTCCACAAAAATTCCTTGTAGATTTCCTAGTCATTCCGAGAACTTTTATTTCTGCGCAAAAACAACACCATGGCAATTCTGCTGAAAACAGCGTCAGTCCGGGTTAGTTCCATTCAAATCATGCAAATTAGAGTCCAAAACAAGGGCAAAAGAGTTCAGCAAAGTAGATATGACAGAGATGTATCAACTCCCCCAAGCTTAAAGCCTTGCTTGTCCTCAAGCAATTCAGTTGACAAACTGAAAGAGACAAAAGAAAAACTTTGACGAACTCTGTTTGATTTTGTTGTTGCAACTATGTCTAACTCATATCCAGAATTTCAGCAAGATCACAAGCTAACCACATAAGCAAATGGCATCTAGGTCTCACGGTAAACTCATATCAATGGCATAATCAACTAGCGAGCAAATAATAATAAGTCTCAAACGTCAACACTTCAATCAAAACAATCATGAAGCACTACGAATAGATGGTATCTAGCTAGCTCTTTCAGAGACCGCAAAACATAAATGCAGAGAACCTTCAAAGACCAAGGGCTGACTAAACATTGTAATTCATGGCAAAGAAGGTCCAGTGACAATCATACTCAACACAGTTAAAAGCAAAGCATAAAAATGACAGAAGTGCTCTCTAATTGGTGCTTTTATAAGAGGAGGATGACTCAACAGGAAAATAAATATACAGGCCCTTCGCGGAGGGAAGTATTTATTTGCACAGGTGCCAAAGCTCAAGCTTTTTAAAACAGAGATAATAATTTTGGGTGGCATGCTTTCATTGTCAACGCAATGACCAAGAGTTGTCACCATCTTCCACGCTACATATGCTATAGGCGGTTCCCAAACAGAAAAGTAAGGTTTTGACTCCCCCACAACCAATCAATCACACTCCACGACTAGCCGAATACTCGGGTGCCGTCCATACCAACATCAATCCAGGGGGAGTTTTGTTTGCAATTATCTTTTCGATTTGAGCATGGAACTGGGCATTCCAGTTACCGGCCCCTTTCTCGTGAATGATAGTGAATAATGACATATTGAGGATAACACGCCTAGCATGGAAGATACTGATAGCCCCCTGTCACCACATGAGCGGTTCGGGCATGCAAAACAGATTATTTCGTGAAGATTTAGAGAGTGGCACATGCAAATTTACTTGGAACGGCAGGTAGATACCACATATAGGTAGGTGTGGTCGACTCATAAGGAACAACTTTGGGTTTAGGGAAGTGGATGCACAAGCAGTATTCCCGCTTAGTACAAGTGAAGGCTTGCAAAAGACTGGGAAGCGACCAACTAGAGAGCGACAAGAGTCATCAAAATGCATTGAGATTAACCAACATTGAGTGCAAGCATGAGTAGGACATAAATCACCATGAACATGAATATCATAGAGGCTATGTTGATTTTGTTTCAACTACATACGTGAACATGCGCCAAGTCAAGCCACTTGAATCATTGAAAGGAGGATACCATCCTATCATACTACATCATAGTCATCTCAACATTCATGTGGGCATCCAAGACAAACCATCATAAGCTCCTAGCTAAGTAAGCATGGCATCAACAACTATGATATCTAAGTTGTCATTGCAAAAATGTTTCTCTCACAACAAAGTTGAATCAGGAACGATGAGCTAGTCATATTTACAAAAACAAAATACATCGAGTTCATACCAACTTTTCCAGGCTCAGTCACTTCATCATTATTGCCTTTCACTTGCACGACCGAATGATGTGAACAATAATAAGCGTGCTCGTGCATTGGACTAAGCTGGAATCTGCAAGCAAACACAAAGGAGAAGACAAAGTAATATGGCTCTTTAACAGATAAACAGATATGCATGCGAGAGCCACTAAACATTGTAACCATGATCTTCTACCTTGACCCAAACAAAAAGAAAACTATTTACACGGGAAAGCTCCCAACAAGCAAAAGAAGAACAAGAAAATCTTTTTGGGTTTTCTCCAACTAGATAGACACACGAAAAGAAAAGGAAAAAAAGAAATAAACTAGCATGGATGATACAGTGGCAAAGTGTGAACACCGACGAACAAAATGAAAGCATAAGCAAGAATGTAAAGTCGGTGAGAAACACGTACTCCCCCAAGCTTAGGCTTTTGGCCTAAGTTGGTCTACTCCCATGGATGGTCCGGGCGAAATCTGAAATCATAATGGGGGTTGTATGGGAGCGCTGCAGCCACTGCCTGATTAGCTGCCTCTCGGAGACGAGCAGCCTTTGCCTCCCTCTCATACTCCTCCGCCTCTCCTCTGGTTATGTAATATCTCTGTTTTACCTAAAAGTCAAAGAAGGCAGGAGCAGGAAGGGTAATATGGAAAACACGTTGCCAGTTAAATATTAAGTGGTATAGGAGGGATTCATCATCCCTCTCAAGGAACTGATAGCGTGTCAAAGCGACGCGGTCAAGGAAAGTTGTATGGAGCGCGGGATCTCCTTCGCGGATGGGTACTCCAAGGAAATTCGCTATGCAAGTGGCATAGACCCCACCAAAGAAATTCCCTTCATTAGCATTATTATTTAGCCTCCTTGCTAATATAGCTCCCATGTTGAAACTTCTATCACCCGTTACTACGCTCTTAAGAACACTAAGGTCTGGTGTGCAAAAATGACAATGATAAATCTTGCCATTAATGTATCTGCCTATGAAGAGGGCAAAGTAATGCAAGGCAGGAAAATGAATGCTCCCCATGGTAACCTGCGAAATATCTCTAGTTTCTTCCATAGTTATACTAGAGAAAAAAATCTCTAACCGAAGATTTAGGAGGATCATTGAGACTACCCCAAATAGGTATCTTGCAAATTCTATTGAAATCCTCTAAATCCATGGTATACGATTTGTCATAGAGATCAAACAGTACAGATGTATCACGGCCAACTGAAAATTTGAATCTACGAACAAAAGATGTAGTGGGAGTAACATACTGTTCACATTTATCGGAGATGAATTCTTCGAGTCCGACGTTGTGAACAAGTGTATCAAACTCGTCTTTGAAACCTGCCTCAATCATAAATTCATCAGAAGGCCATTCACATGGTTGTACCGGTGCGTTCCTTGGTTGGTAAGGATCGGGCTCCCGAATCGCAGGACGGGGACCTCTCTTGCTTGGGGGCAGCGGAGCTCCGAGGGGCTCACAAGCCTGCCAGCCCCGGCCAGGGGGGCGGGCCTAGTGGGCTTGTGGGCTGCTGGCTCCGTCCCTCCAGTTGATTCTTGCGCCAGTATATTTTATATATTCGACAAAAATTCCCCGTAGATTTCCAGGTCATTCCGAGAACTTTTATTTCTGCGCAAAAATAACACCATGGAAATTCTGCTGAAAACAGCGTCAGTCCGGGTTAGTTCCATTCGAATCATGCAAACTAGAGTCCAAAACAAGGGCAAACGAGTTCGAAAAAGTAGATACGACAGAGACGTATCACGGCTTTGCGTAAGTGAGATGCGATCATACTAGATAGCCATAGCAGCCACGTAAAACATACAACAACAAATTAGAGGACGTCTAACTTGTTTTTGCAGGGTATGTATGTGATGTGATATGGCCAAAGACATGATGTGATATATTGGATGTATGAGATGATCATGTTGTAATAGTCAAATATCGACTTGCACATCGATGCTACGACAACCGGTAAGAGCCTTAGGGTTGTCTTTAAACTAACGTTTGTGCTTGCACATGTGTTTACTATATTGCTAGGTAGTAGCTTTAGTAGTGATTGCACAGATAGCACGACAACCTCGATGGCAGCACAATGATGGAGATCATGATGTGGCGCCGGTGATGATGAAGATCATGCCGGTGCTTTGGGGATGGAGATCTAGAAGCACAAGATCATGGCCATATCATGTCACTTATGAATTGCATGTGATGTTAATCCTTTTATGCACCTTATTTTTCTTAGAACGACGGTAGCATTATAAGGTGATCCCTCACTAAATTTCAAGATAAAATTGTGTTCTCCCTGAATGTGCACCGTTGCGACTGTTCGTCGTTTCGAGACACCACGTGATGATCGGGTGTGATAGACTCAACGTTCACATACAACGGGGGAAAAACAGTTGCACACGCGGAACACTCGGGTTAAACTTGACGAGCCTAGCATGTACAAACATGGCCTCGGAACACAAGAGACCGAAAGGTCGAGCATGAATCATATAGTAGGTATGATCAACATGGAGAGGTTCACCACTGAAACTATGCTCAACTCACGTGATGACCAGACTTGAGTTAGTGAATTCGGATCATGTGGCATTGGAATAACTAGAGGGATGTCCCTTTGAGTGGGATTTTATTAGTAATATGATTAGCTAAACTCAATTGTCTTGAACATAGTCTAAGTAACCTTTGCAAAATTGTATGTTGTAGATCAATGGCTCAAGCAGTAGCAACCCTGAATTTTAATACGTTCCTAGAGAAAGCTAAGCTGAAAGATGATGGTAGCAACTTTGTAGACTGGGCTCGAAATCTGAGGCTTCTCCTTCAAGATGGGCAAAAGAATTATGCTCTTGATGCAGAGCTAGAGATGAACCACCCTCTACGGCTGACCAAGATGTTTTGAACGCTTGGCAAGCTTGTAAGGATGACTACTCACTAGTTCAATGTGCAGTTTTGTATGGCTTAGAACTGGGACTTCAACGATGTTTTGAACATCATGGAGCATATGAGATGTTACAGGAGTTGAAGTTTATCTTTGAGAATAATGCCTGGATCGAAAGGTATGAGACCACCGATAAATTCTATGCTTGCAAAATGGAGGAGAATTCGTTTGTCAGTGAACATGTGCTCAAAATGTTTGGGTTGTCAAACCGTCTAGCTAAGCTGAGGATTACTCTCTCGCAAGAAGCTATCACTGACAGAATTCTTCAATCACCGCCACCTAGCTACAAGAGCTTCGTGTTGAACTATAACAAGCAAGGGATGAATAAGCCACCCGGTGAGTTATTTGCGATGCTGAAAGTCGTTGAGTCAGCAATCCAGAAAGAGCATCAAGTGTTGATGGTCAATAAGACCACTAGTTTCAAGAAGATCGGCAATGGCAAGAAGGGTAACTCCAAGAAGAGTGGCAAAACTGTTGCCCCTCCGACGAAGAAACCCAAGGCTGGGCCTTAGCCAGAAGCTGAGTGCTATTATTGCAAGGGGACTGGTCATTGGAAGCGCAACTCGCCCAAGTATTTGGCCGATAAGAAGGCGGCCAACGCCAAACAAGGTATATTTGATATACATGTTATTGATGTGTACCTCACCAACTCTCGTAGTAGTGCCTGGGTATTTGATACCGGTTCTGTTTCTCACATTTGCAAGTCGAAACAGGAACTACGGAATAAGCGAAGGCTGGCAAAGCATGAAGTGACGATCCGCGTGGGAAATGGTTCCAAGGTTGATGCGACCACCGTCGGCACGGTCTCACTTCAGTTACCATCGAGTTTAGTTATGAACTTAAATAATTGTTATCTAGTGTCTGCGTTAAGAATGAACATTATATCTCGATCTGGTTTATTGCGAGACGGTTACTCATTTAAGTCTGGGAATAATGGTTGTTCTATTTATATGAGTAATATCTTTTATGGTCATGCACCCAATTTGAGAGGTCTGTTCATATTAAATCTCGATTGTGATGACACTCACATCCATAACATTGAGACCAAAAGATGTAGAGTTAACAATGAAAACGCCACTTTCTTGTGGCAGTGCCGCTTAGGTCATATTGGTGTTAAGCGCATGAAGAAACTCCATGAGGATGGACTTTTGGAGTCACTGGATTTTGAATCACTTGACACATGCGAACCATGCCTCTTGGGCAAGATGACTAAGACTCCGTTCTATGGAACAATGGAGCGTGCAAGTGACTTATTGGAGATTATACATACTGATGTGTGCGAACCAATGAGCACAGAGGCGCACGGTGGATATCATTATTTTCTCACCTTCACTGACGATTTGAGTAGGTATGGCTATATCTACTTGATGAAAAGCAAGGCTGAAACGTTTGAAAAGTTTAAGCAATTTCAGAGTGAAGTTGAAAATCATTGTAGCAAGAACATCAAGTTCCTACAATCCGATCGAGGAGGAGAGTATCTGAGTTATGAATTTGGTGCTCACTTAAGACAATGTGGAATTGTTTCATAGTTGACACCACCTGGAACACCACAGCGTAATGGTGTGTACGAACGTCGTAATCGTACTTTGTTAGATATGGTGCGATCTATGATGTCTCTTGCCGATTTGCCATTATCATTTTGGGGCTATGCATTAGAGACAACTGCATTCACTTTAAAGGGCACCATCAAAATCCGTTGAGACAACACCATATGAGCTATGGTATGGCAAGAAGCCAAAGTTGTCGTTTCTTAAAGTTTGGGGATGCGATGCTTATGTCAAAAAGCTTCAGCCTAAAAAGATGGAACCCAAAGCGGAAAGGTGCGTCTTCATAGGTTACCCAAAAGAGACAATTGGGTACACCTTCTATCTCAGATCCGAGGGCAAAGTGTTTGACACTAAGAACAAAGCTTTTCTTGAGAAAGAATTTCTCTCGAAAGAATTGAGTGGGAGGAACCTAGAACTTGACGAGGTTACAAAACCTCTGCATCAACAAGTTGGTGGTGCAAGACAGAACGTAATTTCTATCGAGGCAACACCGGATGAAGAGGAAACTAATGAGGTCGATCATGAAGCTTCGGATCAAGTTACTGCCAGACCTCGCAGGTCGACAAGAGCACATACTCCTCTCGAGTGGTACGGGAATCCTGTCTTGTCTATCATGTTGTTAGAGAACAATGAGCGAGTGAGTTATGGAGAAGCAATGGTGGGCCCAGATTCCAAAAAATGGTTAGAGGCCATGAAAATCTGAGATAGGATATATGTATGAAAACAAAGTGTGTACTTTGGAAGTATTACCTGAAGGTCGCAGGGCTATTCAGAACAAATGGATCCTTAAGAAGAAGACGGACGCAGACGGTAATGTGACCGTTTATAAAGCTCGACTTGTGGCAAAGGGATTTTCACAAGTTCAAGGAGTTGACTACGATTAGACATTCTCACCCGTAGCGATGCTTAAGTCCGTCCGAATCATGTTAGCAATAGCTGCATTTTTTGATTATGAAATCTGGCAGATGGATGTCAAAACAGCGTTCCTTAATGGGTTTCTTAAGGAAGAGTTGTATATGATACAACCTGAAGGTTTTGTCGACCAGAGAATGTTGAGAAAGTATGCAAGCTCCAACGATCCATTTATGGACTGGTGCAAGCATCTCGGAGTTGGAACAAACGCTTTGATGAGGTGATCAAGGCGTTTGGTTTTAGACAAGTTGTAGGAGAAGCTTGTTTTACAAGAAAGTGAGTGGGATCACTGTAGCGTTTCTAATATTATATGTGGATGACATATTGCTGATTGGAAACAATGTGGAGTTTCTGGAGAGCGTAAATGATTACTTGAACAAAAGTTTTTCAATGAAAGACCTAGGAGAAGTTGCTTACATATTAGGCATTATGATCTATACAGATAGATCGAGGCACCTAATAGGACTTTCACAAAGCACATACCTTGATAAAGTTTTGAAGAAGTTCAAAATGGAACTATCCAAGAAGGGGTTCTTGCCTGTGTTACAAGTTATAAAGTTGAGTAAGACTCAGTGTCCAGTAACTTAAGAAGATAGAGAAAAGATGAGTGTCTATCATGGATGCCATGTTGTGCACAAGACCGGATGTCAGCCTGGCCATAAGTATGGCAGGCAGGTTTCAAAGTAATCCAGGAGTGGAACACTGGGCGGTGGTCAAGAATATTCTGAAGTACCTGAAGAGGACTAAGGAAATGTTTCTCGTTTATCGGGGTGACGAAGAGCTCGTCGTAAAGGGTTCTATGGATGCAAGCTTTGACACTGATCCGGATGACTCTAAGTCACAACCCGGATACGTATATGTTCTTAATGGGGGTGCGGTAAGATGGTGCAGTTCCAAGAAAAGCGTCGTAGCTAATTCTACATGCGAAGCAGAGTACATAGTAGCCTCGGAGGCGGCTAAGGAGGTTGTCTGGATGAAGCAGTTCACGATAGATCTTGGTGTTGTGCCGAGCGCACTAAATCCAAGAACTCTGTTCTGTGACAACACTGGTGCCATTGCTCTGGCCAAGGAACAAAGGTTACACAAGAGGACCACACACATCAAATGACGCTTCAACCTTATCCGCGACTATGTTGAAGGAGAGGACGTAAATATTTGCAAAGTGCACACGGATCTGAATGTTGCAGATCCGCTGACTAAACCTCTACCACGAGCGAAGCATGAACAACACCAGAACTTCATGGTTGTTAGATTCATTACATTGTAAATCACATGCAGATCTGAGACTAGATTATTGACTCTAGTGCAATTGGGGGACTGTTGGAAATATGCCCTAGAGGCAATAATAAAATAGTTATTATTATATTTCCTATTTCAAGATAATCGTTTATTATCCATGATATAACTATATTGAATGGAAACATAAATGCACGTGTGGATATATAGACAAAACTGTGTCCCTAGTGAGTCTCTAGTTGACTAGCATGTTGATCAAGGATGGTTAAGGTTTCCTAGCCATAGACAAGTGTTGTCACTTGATGACGGGATCACATCATTAGGAGAACGATGTGATGGACAAGACCCAAACTATGAACGTAGTATATGATCGTGTCATTTTGTCGCTATTGTTTTCTGCATGTCAAGTATTCATTCCTATGAGCATGAGATCATGTAACTCACTTACACCGAAGGAATACTTGTGTGTATCAAACGTTGCAACGTTACTGGGTGACTATAAAGGCGCTCTACAGGTATCTCTGAAGGTGTCCATTGAGTTAGCATGGATCAAGACTGGGATTTTTCACCCCGTGTGACGGAGAGGTATCTCGGGGCCCTCTCGGTAATACAATATCCCATATAAGCCTTGCAAGCATTGTGACTAAAGAGTTAGTCATGGGATTTTGTATTACGGAATGAGTAAAGAGACTTGACGGTAATGAGGTTGAAATAGGTATATTGAAACCGACGATCAAATCTCAGGCAAGTAACATACCGAAGGACAAAGGGAATGGTATACGGGATTATATGAATCCTTGGCATAGAGGTTCAACCGATAAGATCTTCGTAGAATATGCAGGATCCAATATGGACATCCAGGTCCCGTTATTGGATATTGACCGGGAAGTGTCTCAGGTCATGTGTGCCTAGTTCTCGAACCCACAGGGTCTGCAGACTTAAGGTTCGGTGACGTTTCGGTATAGTTGAGTTATAGGTGCTGGTGAATGAAGTTTTGTTCAGAGTCCCGGATGTCACGAGGGCTTCCGAAATGGTCCGAAAACGAAGATTGATATATAGGAAGTTGGTATTTCGATTCTGGAAGAATTTCGGGCATTGTCGGCACTCTACCGGGAGTGATGAATGGGTACCGGGGGCCCACCAGGTGGGCCCTCCACTCCCCAAGATGGCCACGTGGACTTGATGGTGGCGCAATAGCTCTTAGTGGGTTGTCTAGTCAACCAAAGAAAGCCCATGAGGTAAAAGTGGAAATAACAAAAAGAGGTGGACAACTTGGGGAGGAGTCCTACTCCAAGTAAGATTGGAGTAGGACTCCTCCTCCCTAGCGTCGTTTTAGCCCAAGGAGGTTCTCCTTGGTGCTCAAGCCTAGCCCCTCCTTCCTCCTATATATACTAGAGGTTTTAGGGTTTTTGATACACAATTTCAACCACGTGCAACCCTCTCCTCTAGTTCGTAGTTCTTCCTGTAGATCAGATTTCTGCGGTGCTTAGGCGAAGCCCTGCAGGAATAGATCACCATCACTGCTGGCGCTCCATCATGCTGTCGGAGAACTCATCTACTTCCCCATCTCTCTTGCTAGATCAAGAAGGCGGAGATCGTCATCGATTTGTACATGTGCTAAACGCGGAGGCGGAGATCGTCATCGATTTGTACATCTGTTCGGTACTAGATCGGGATGGATCGTGGGACGACAGTGATTTGTATCACGAAGACGTTCCACTACATCAACCGCGTTTCTTAACGCTTCCCGCTTAGCGATCAACAAGGGTATGTAGATCCGATCTCCCTCTCATAGACGATCATCACCATGATAGGTCTTCGTGTGCCTAGGAAATTGTTTGTTTCCCATGCAAAGTTCCCCAGCAGCTCCATGCAGATGGATCTTTTTGGACTCACTTGATGTGGAATCACTTGAGACATGCAAATCATGCCACATGGGCAAGATGACTGAAGGCCTCGTTTTCAGTAAGATGCAACGAGCAAGTGACTTATTGGAAATAATAAATTTAATGTATGTAGTCTAATTAGTGCTGAGGCGCGCACTGGATATCGATATGTTCTTACTTGACAAATGATTTGAGTAGATACGTGTGTATTTACTTGATGAATCAAGAGTCTGAATTATTGAAAATTTCAAGCAATTTTAGAGTGGAGTTGAAGATCATCGTGACAAGAGGATGAAATATCTACGATGTGATCGTGGAGATGAATATCTGAGTTGTGGGTTTGGTGTACATTTAAGACAGTGTGGAAATTGTTTCACAATTCATGCCACCTGGAACACCATAGTGTGATTGTGTGTCCGAACATCGTAGTAGCGCCCTATTAGATATGGTGCATACTATGATGTCTCTTATCGAATTACCACTATCGTTTTGGGATTATGCATTAGAGACAAGCACATTCACCTTATATAGGGCACCATTTAATTCCATTGAGATGACACCATATGAACTATGGTTTAGATAAACCTAAGCTGTCATTTCTTGAAGTTTGGGGTTGCGATGCTTATGTCAAAAGGGTTTCGCCTGATAAGCTCGAATCCAAAGCGGATAATTGCATCTTCATAGGATACCCAAAGGAATCAGTTGGGTATACCTCCTATCTCAGATCCAAAAGCAAAGTGTTTGTTGATGAAGAATGGGTCCTTTCTCGAGAAAGAGATCCTCTTGAAAGAATTGAGTGGGAGGATGGTGAAACTTGATGAGGTTTTTGAGCCGTCACTTCAACTAGAGAGTAGAAGGGCATAGGAAATTGTTCATGTGGCGCATACACTAGTTGAAGTGGAAGCTGATGATGGTGATCTTGAAAGCTTTAGATCAAGTCACTACCAAACCTCGTAGGTCGACAAGGACACGTACTGCTCCAGAGTGGTACGGTAATTTTCTCTTCGAGGTCATGTTGTTGGACAACAATGAACCTACGGGCTATGGAGAAGCGATGGTGGGCACAGATTCTGACAAATGGTTGGAGGCCATGAAATCCAAGATAGGATCCATTTATGAAAACAAAGTGTGGACTCTGGAAGAACTACTTGATGGTCGTGAGGCTATTAAGTACAGATGGATCTTTAAAAGGAAGACACACGATCATGGTAAATGTCATTATTTAGAAAAGCTCGGCTTGTCGCAAAGAGGTTTCTAACAAGTTGAAGGAGTTGACTACGATGAGGCTTTCTCTCCCGTAGCAATGATAAAGTCTGTTGGAATTAGATTATCAATTGCTGCATTTTTCAATTATGAAATCTTGTAGATGGATGTCAAAACATTGTTTCCTCAACGGTTTCCTTGAGGAAAGGTTGTATGGGATACAACCAAAAGGTTTTCTCGATCCTAAGGATGCTAAGAAGTATGCAAGGTCCATCGATCCTTCTATGGACTGGAGCAAGCATCTCGGAGTTGGAATATACGCTTTGATGAGATGATCAAAGTTTTTTGGTTTATACAAAATTTATGAGAAACTTGTATTTCCAAGAAAGTGAGTGCGTGCACTATAGAATTTTTTATATGTATATGTGGTTGAAATATTGTTGATCGAAAATAATGTAGATTTCTATAAAGCATATAGGGTTGTTTGAAAGGAGTTTTTCAAAGGAAAACTTGGATTAAGCTACTTGAACACTAAGCATCAAGATCTATAGAGATAGATCAAAACGCTTGATAAAAACTTTCAATGAATACATACCGTGATAAGATCTTGATGGAGTTCAAAATAGATTGGTCAAAGAAGGAGTTCTTGACTATATTGTAAGGTGTGAATTTGAGTAAAGACTCAAATAGTTACCACTACAGAAGAAAGAGAAAGGACGATGGTTGTCCCCTATGCCTTAGCCGTAGGCACTATAGTATGATATGTTGTATACCGCACCTCATGTGTGCCTTGCCATGAATCTGTCAAGGGGTACAAGAGTGACCCTGGAATGGATTACTGGACAGTGATCAAATTTATCCTTAGTAACTTGAGGACTAAGGAAATATTTCTCAATTATGGAGGTGATAAAAGAGTTCGTCGTAAAGGGTTACATTGATGCAAACTTTGACACCAATTCAGATGTCTCTGCATAGCAAACCGGATTCATATAGTGTTGCAGTCATTTCGAATAGTTCCAAGTGGAGTGTGGTAGAAACATCTACACTATGACATCGAGATTTATAAAGCACACACAGATGTGAATGGTTCAAACCCGTTGACTAAAACCTCTCTCACAAGCAAAAGATGATAAACCCCGGAACTTATTGGGTGTGAATCACATAATGATGTGAACTAGATTATTGACTCCAATGCAAGTGGGAGACTATTGGAAATATACCCTAGAGGCAATAATAAATTAGTTATTATTATATTTCCTTGTTCATGATAAGCGTTTATTATCCATGCTATAATTGTATTGATTGGAAACTCAAATACATGTGTGGGTACATAGACAACACATTGTCCCTAGTGAGCCTCTAAAGGAATAGCTCGTTGATAAAAAAATGTCAAGGTTTCCAGACCATAGACATGAGTTGTCATTTGATAACGGGATCACATCATTAGGAGAATGATGTGATGGACAAGACCCAAACTATGAATGTAGCATGTGATTGTGTGAATTTATTGCTACCATTTTCTGCATGTCAAGTATTTATTTCTATGACGATGTGATCAAGCAACTTCCGGGTACCGGAGGAGTGCTGTGTATCAAATGTCACAACATAACTGGGTGACTATAAAGGTGCTCTACAGGTATCTCCGAAGGTGTTTGTTGGGTTGACATGAATCGATACTGGGATCTGTCACTTTGTATGACAGGGAGATATCTCTAGGGCCCACTCGGTAATACAACATCACAATGAGCTTGCAAGCAATCTGACTAAGGAGTTCGTCACGAGATCTTGTATTACGGAACGAGTAAAGAGACTTGTCGGTAACGAGATTGAACTAGGTATGGAGGTACCGACGATCGAATCTCGGGGAAGTAACATACCGATGGACAAAGGGAACAATATATGGGATGGATTGAATCCTTGACATCGTGCTTCGATCGATAAAGATCTTCGTAAAATATGTAGGAGCCAATATGGGCATACAGGTCCCGTTATTGGTTATTGGCCAGAGAGTGTCTCGGGTTATGTCTCCATAGTTCTCGAACCCGCAAGGTCTCCACACTTAAGGTTCGGTGACATTTCGGTATAGTTGAGTTATGTATGTTGGTGACCGAAGGTTGTTCGTAGTCCTGGATGAGATCTGGGACGTCACGAGGAGCTCTGAAATGGTGTGGAGGTAAATATTTATATATGGGAAGTCATATTTTAGCTACAGGAAATGTTTTGGATTTTTCCGGTATTGTACTGGGAAGCTTCTAGAAGGTTCCAAAAACTTCCGGAGGAGTCTGGAAGTCCACCAAGGGTTTTACCACGTCGCAAGGGTTTGCATGGGCTGAGGGCAGACATTATGGCCTTATTGAGCCAAGCGCACAGGTTCCTCAAGGCCCATGTAGATGGGAAAATAGGAAAGTCCGCCTTTGTATGTAAGGGGACTAGGATTCCACCTCCTCCCCCTTGGTTGCGGCCTAGGGCTTGGAGGGGCTGTTCCCCGCGCCCCTCCACCTATATATAGAGCGGAGGGGCACCCCATGAGGGTACACGAAGCCCTTGGCGCCCCTCTATCTCCCTAGATCGTTTTCTCCTCTGTTCGCGGTTTCGGTAGCGCTAGGCGTATCCTTGTCGGGACAACAACACCGCCACCACCTTCACACCGTCGCGCTACCGGAGAACTCATCAACCTCTCCGTCCTCTCTTGCTGGATCAAGTAGGCGGAGAACGTCATCGAGATGTACGTGTGCTGAACGTGGAGGTGTCGTCTGTTCGGCACTAGATCGGGACAAATCGCGATGGGATCACGGGACGGATTGCGATTTGGATCGCGAAGACGTTCCACTACATCAACCTTGTTATATATGCTTCTTCTTAGCGATCTATAAGGGTATGTAGATGCACTCCCCTTCTCATAGATGTTAGTGCATAGATTGATCTTGGTGTGCGTAGGAATTTTTTTCTTTCCCATGCGACGTTCCCCAACATGATCACCTTATAATACTACTGTCGTCCTTATCAAATCAAGGTGCATAAAATGATTAACATCACATGCAAATCATAAGTGACATGATGTTTCCATGAACTTGTGGTTTTGATCTCCATCTCCAAATCACCGGCATGATCTCTATCGTCACTAGCGCCACGCCATGATCTCCATCATCATGATCTCCATCATTGTGCTCCCATCAAGCTTTTCGTGCCAACCATGCTTGTACTACTATTGCTACCGTTCAGCAATAAAGTAAAGCATCACATAACGCTTAATGAGTGACACATAGGTCATACAATAATAAAAGACAACCCTATGGCTCGTGCCAGGTGCCATAGCATCGACATACAAGTCGATATTAACTATTACAACATGATCATCTCATACATCAAATAACAGCCTTGAAAAATCACATCACATGCATACCGTGCAAAAACAAGTTAGACGTCCTCTAATTTGGTGTTGCAAATTTTACGTGGCTGCTATGGGTATCTAGCAAGAACGTTTCTTACCTACGCAAAACCAGAATGGTGATATGCAAGTTGTTATTTAACCTTCTAGAAGGACCGCTTTTTGTCTAATCTGATTCTACTAGAGTAGAAGAGACACACACCCGCCAGCCATCTTTATGCAACAGGTTGCATGTTAGTCGATGGAACCGGTCTCTCGTACGTGGACGAGTAAAGCTGGTCTGGGCCACTTCATCCAACAATACCGCGGAATCAAGAAAAGACAAAGGAGGGAAGCAATCTGAATATCAACGCCAACAAACTCCTTTGTGTTCTACTCGAGATGCCATCTATGCATAGACCTAGCTCATGATGCCACTGTTGGGGAATGTTGCATGGGAAACATAAAATTTCCTACGTGCAAACAAATCTATCCATGGTGATCACCATCTACGAGTGGAGAAATTAGATCTACATATTGTTGTAGATTGCTAAGCGGAAGCGTTCAAGAACACGGTTGATGTAGCGATACGTCTTCGCGATCCAATCACGAACCGTCCCGCGATCTACCCATCAAGTGCCGAACGGACGGCACCTCCGCGTTCCACACGTACACCTTGGTGACTCCTTCACGTCCTCGATCCAACGAGTCATGGTGAAGTAGCAGCCCCGAGTACTCTGACAACACGACAGCGTGGTGAGGTGTTGGTGGTGACCGCTTGGCACAGATTTGTCGTGGGGTTATGGAGGAGAGAAACTATGAGGGAGAGGAGGGGCAGCGTCGCGGCAAGATTGTCGTGTTGCTGTCTCCTCTCTACCTCTCTATATATAGGAGGAAGGGAGAGGGAAGGGCACCCTAGGGTTACCCCTAGGGGCCAGCGGGCAAGGGAGGTGGGGGCGTCGGCTAGGGTTAGGGTGCCCCCCCACTTGGGTGCCTTGCCACCCAAGTTGGGCTCGTTGCACCCCAAGAAGTCCTGCCCCTTCAACCGAAGTGGGATGGGGAGAGGGATGTGTACAACCCCCCTGGTGGGCTGCGGTGTCCCCTCTCCTTGGCCCATGAGACCCCCAACAATTGTCGGGCCTCCCGAAACCCCTTTCGGCACACTGTGAATCCCTCGGTACGCCTCGGAACACTTTCGGACTCTGATAACCTTCATCCTATATATCAATCTTCACCTACGGACTATTTCGGAGTTACTTGTCACATCCAGGATCTCATCCGGGACTCCGAACAACCTCCGGCCACCAACACTATGACTCAATTATGCTTATATCAGCACTGAACCTTAAGTGTGTAGACCCTGAGGGTTTGAGAACTATGCGGACATGACCGATACACTCTCCGGTTAATAACCAATAGGCGGACCTAGATATCCATATTAGTTCCTACATATTCTATGAAGATATTTCATCGGTTGAACCTCAATGTCAAGGATTCAATCAATCCCGTATGCTATTCACTTTGTCCTTCGGTATATTACTTGCCCGAGATTTGATCGTCGGCATCTCCATACCTTGTTTAATCTCGTTACCAACAAGTCTCTTAACTCGTTCTGTAATACAAGATCCCGTGACCAAATCCTTAGTCACATTGATTGGAAGATTATTGTGATGTTGTATTACCGAGTGGGCCCAGAGATACCTCTCCGTCACACAGAGTGAGAAATCCCAGTCTCGATCCATGTCAACCCAACAGACACCCTCAGGGATACCTGTAGAGCACCTTTATAGTCACCGAGTCATGTTGTGATGTTTTATACACACAAGGCGTTCCTTCGGTGTCCGGTAGTTGCATGATCTCATGGTCATAGGAACACATACTTTGACATGCACAAAACAGTAGCAGTAAACTGACACGATCATATGCTACATTTATTATTTGGGTCTTGTCCATCACATCATTTTCCAAATGATGTGATCCCGCTATCAAATGACAACTCATGTCTATGGTGAGGAAACCTTGACCATCTTTGATCAACGAGCTAGTCCATTAGAGGCTTACTAGAACTACAAGAAATAAGCTCGTTTATGACAACAAATATAGACCGCGGTTTTATTGGTCATAGATCTATGACTAAAATCTACAAAAAGGTCATGAGGTGTCTAAGAGGGTCCAAACCGTATAAAATTTTGAGCAGCTCTATCAAGAAGGTCATAATCTCATTGCCCAAAATGGTCACTCGCATGTGTAGCTCTATTTATGCCCGCATTGTAGGTCCTCCATGACAAAATTAAGAAGGTCATAGGCTTAAATAGAGGTGACTGGACAGAAAACTCAACAATTTCGCCTATGTGTCTTGTATAGGTGTCGACAAGGCCAAAAATGGAAAATGAATTTTACGTCCAAAGAAAATGAAAACTCCCTTTAGCAACATTGTTTGCCATTCCAAGATGCACCCTTGTGCATAATTGTTTGACCGATTTCCTTATGATTCCATCTGATTTCCTTCTGATTTGGCAGAAAACCCTTTAAATGGCAAAAATAGCTTTAGACGCCCACCACGTGGCGCCGGAGTGTGACCCCCTCCATGAACGGCACCGTCGTCTTCACTTGAGGGTGGAAACAGCCACACAATAGGTTACTTCTCATTCGTGGAAACATTGTGGCTAGGGTTTCGGTGGCCTTCACCTCAGTGCTTCTTCGATGGAGACGAGGCCAGAGGCCGCCGGATCCTTCACCGATGTGGATGCAGTTAGTACTTGCCCTCCTTCATCGGTCAAGAGGGTAGAAAAATTTAGAAGAAAAATAAAAAGAAGAACACAATTGCATGAGCTTGATTCCTATTGGTGGAAACATTTGTTCCGCGGATCGATGACATGGCGCATATCCATCCATCTATCCATCTAGCTCTCCACCCCCACATCCCTCCATCCATCTATAGAGAAAAGGAGAAAAAATATGAGCCCACGAGGGAGAGAGAGCCCACCTAACTCCAGGGTCATCCCCCTCCTCTCTGTCTCGTAACCTGGCTCCTCTCTCTCCACGATCCCCTCTCCCTCGCCGCCGCCACCACCCACGCCGACCTATTCCGGTGAGCTCCGACAACGGGAAGCACTCCCCCGAGCTCCCCAAGCTCCACGCCTCCTTCCCCTTCGTCCAGAATCCACGCTCCTACCGTCCATTGTTCCCCGTGGATAGCTAGGGTTTCGGCCGCCACCTCATCTCCGGCGACGGCGAGTCCAGCTGACGAATACTACTAATCTTCGTTGCCTCGAGACGAACGAATCCAGCCACCGCCCACCAGCGACCAAATCGATTTCCCCTAATCCCCTTTGACATGCCGCCGACCGCTGAAGCCTGAGCAGGGGATGGCGCACCGGCGTCCGGCAGACCGGCCGCTGTGGCTAGCCAGCTTGGCCGGTGTCGGGTGGCCGACTAGGGCTAGCCGTTGTTCTACCCACTCCTCCTCTCCGGCCTCTGCTGCAGACAACACTGGTGAGCTGTTGCCCTCGCTTGATCTTGATTTTGCTTCTGTACGTTGCCTAGTCTGCTAGTTAATCTCTTCACTCTCGGCTTCCTAGCAAGCTAGCTAGCTAACTATGTCAACACTGTTAGGCTGCTAGCTGGATCTCGATTTTGCTCATGTACGTTGCCTAATTAGGTCATCTCATCATGAATTTATACAATTGCATTTTGTACTGACTAGAAAATGTTTTTTACAGTGAGAGGGAGCCACTGATGCTTAAGGACTGCTTAAGGGACAAACTATTGAGCCAGTGATACAGTGAGAGGGAGCCAGTGATGCTTAAGAGGAAAACTATTGAGCGAGCGATACTGAATAGAAAATGTTGTTGATTTTGTACTGAACATAATAATGCAACCAAAACTGATGATTAGAATTCAGGTTCAATGACAAGGTACTAGATCTATTGACCACTAGTGCTACCCTGATCCAAAAATTAAATTCAGATCTTTCAAAGCTGATGATATTTGTGAGTTAGTCCAGAAATATCTAACTTGTTGTGTTCATATGATTTTGTATTTGATTTTTTTCACAGCTTCGCCCCTCCAGAGATTTCTTTCAAGCTCCACCACTGTGTCCCATATATCCAATCTTCTTCCTCACTACTTGTCATGTTGTGATACTTCTCGCTGAGGTTTTAGGTGTGGTAGGACTGGTGAAAACCAATTAGTTCCTTAGTGTCGTACATTGATTTTGTTCTGCCACCAGACCCTCGGTTTTGTTTAACTTGTGGGTCGCTGTTTCATGTAGTATGCTTAGATAGATATATCACATATCAGAATGCAGGTTCTTATGTTCTTCTAATTGTACTTGTACTGTTTCGATAGCCCTAACAGATAAAGGGAAATTTTACTGGCTGCTCGACGATTCAGACATGGGGCACACACTGAATATATCATCTCGTATGACTCTGATGATCTATATCCAGGAAGTAATTCAGGCATTGGAAAGCTGAGGTGAGGTCTAAACACCTCAGCTTCCGGTGACGCACCCGGACCAGCTGGCCCGGAACCGGGCGCTGGGTCTGCCGCTGCGGCTCGGCTCCTGCGACTCCTGCGGCGGCACCGAGTTTCAGCTAAAGTTCAGTTTAATGGAACATAACTACTTAGTTACCGACGGTGGCTACTTTGGTTAAGGGATATTCAACAAAAGTTAGCTGACTACTCACTTGAGTGTCATACATTGTGAGAGGTATTCTTGGTAAAATCACTTCTGTGTCAGCATTTACCTCAACTAATAGGTATCTCATGTTCATCAAGCTTGGAACATCCAAAACGTAGTAGAAATAAAAACAAAAGGAAAAATGAACAAGGGCAGGCTACCAAAAAGTAAACGCAAACTAATAGTGTAAATCGTAAACAAGGGAAAGCTAAATCTGGGTATGCTCCCAAATAGTTGAACAGAAGAAGTAGAGCCTAAGCTGGAACGCCGCTGTTTATGTGTGATGACATACACAAGCATGACTTAAATACAATAATGATTTAACAATAGCAGCAACACTGTTGGAACAGATACATATAGATAAAAGGGTCGCTTGCATTGCATTTCAGAACCCTGAACCGAACGTTTGCTTCAGCAAACCCAATGGAAGGGATCATCGACTGTTAAAAAAAAGGCCTAACTCTGAAGAAATGTCGGCCCTTTTTTTCTACAGTAGAAATGGAAGGGATCATCCATTTACACTATTAGTTTGCGTTTACTTTTTTGTAGACTGCCCTTGTTCATTTTTCCTCTTGTTTTTATTTCTACTACTTTTTAGATGTTCCAAGCTTGATGCTACCTATCTACTGAGCTGTCAAAGAGCTTGTTGTAATTTCTTCCCACCTAAATTTTTTGCATGCATATCCATGTTAGGTTCTGCAATCTTTGATCTAAGATTCTGACTCAGAGACATTGCCGATATGTGTGCATGCTGCATCTTCATTTATTTTTTTCTGACAAAACTCGTCTTCTCAAGGCTGGCTGAATTAACATGGAAGTTCTCTACTTTGCAACAGAAACAAAAAAATGCAGAAAAGGAGAGCAGCTTCACCTCATGTTCATATTGTCACGTAATTAAGTGATAACTGATGAGGAAGATCAAAGTGTTCAAGTCTACTTTAGTAGGGTCAGGTTGGTCTGCACAATATGCACTTTCATATGTAGCTCACTCTAATTTCCCAAAAGAATCCTAAGGTACCGAGTCGATTAATAGATACATAAATAACTGAAATGGTGATGGTGAGAAATAACTTCTTTGGAAAAGTTGCTAGTAGATATAGCATAGAGCAGTTAAATACAAAGCAAGTGCAAGTAGTTCAGCTTAGACACTAGAGTAGTCAGAGAAGATGATGAGCTGAAATTTGGAGGTGACACTAGCATAACTTGGATCTTCCGAGAAAGATGTATGATCCAATTCAAAAGCAACACGTGCAGAGTTAGAATGCATGCAGCAACTACAAAATCAATTATCTCCAAAGGAAGCAGATGCCATGCTTTATTTAACACACACTGTTCAGTACCCTAGGCATTTGTTATGGCTAAATTCCACCACATTACCCAAACCATCAAACAGTACAAAACTCCACCCAAAGTTCAAGTTTAAATTAAGACCATTATTTTTTTAAAGGAAAACTGTAAGGGGAACCCCCACAGTGAGTTTTTAAAAAAATAATGATAATAAGAACCATTAGTGGCTGGTGTTAGTTTCTGGTTTGCATTAGAACTTAGTTGCTCTCCTTTGCATTAGAAATGGTTATGACAAGACAAATTAATGAATACTTCAAGAATTAATAGGTGCTAGAGGTATTAACATTTTGTTCTTCTGTTTCCTAGGTTCAGAAAATAATGGAGAAGATCTCAGAAAAAACAAGAAGGCAGATTGCTGCTAAGGGATATATTCTTGAGGATGGATTTGTGATGAGCAATCTCCCCGTTCCACCAAACTGCCTTCACACATACAATGTTCTCTCCAATCTTTGTCGAACTATGTTGATGTGTGATTATGCACTTATTAGGCCCTTTTGCTGTGCACCTGCACTTGTAGAACTATTTTGTTGTGCACTTGTTGGGCCTTGGACCTTTATGTGTAGAGGAGTCGATGGATGATGTATTGTAATTCATGTGATGTGTTACTGAAATGTAATATATACAACTAATTTGCAATATTTTATTCTTGTGTACTTGTTTTTTAATGGGTCTATCCTGAGATATACATGCTTCTGGTAATAATAAAATAATAAAATAGTATTGGTGGAGGCCCATGTAGACTAGATTATTGAATTGGGTTGTGAAATTTATGATGATTTCATTTGGTCACTAGCAATGCCATGTCAGCACAGCCACGTCAGATCCTACATGGCTCACACAAATAGGTAATGACCAAACCAAAAATTTGGTCAATAGAGATCTATGACCAAAATTTTAGAAAGGTCAAGTTTGTTCATTCTTGACGGCCAACTGTTGACCTTGTAAATTTGGTCAAAAAAGGGTCAATAAACAAAAACAATGACGAATCAATGACCAATAAAGGGAGTCATAATTGACCTTATTTCTTGTAGTGTAGGGACAGTGTATTGTCTATGTATCCACACATGTATTTTAGTTTCCAATCAATACAATTCTAGCATCGATAATAAATGATTATCTTGAACAAGGAAATATAATAATAACTATTTTATTATTGCCTCTAGGGAACATTTCCGACAGATGCCATAGCATATATCAAGTGAATCACTTGAATACCCCAATGTCACTATGGGTATCTGCATGGAAGACATACATCAAGTGTTCTCAAACCAAAATATTAAATCCAACATAATGAGATCTTCAAAGGAATGATTCAATTCATCACAACAAGGTAGCAAGGGAATAACATCATCTGATCCAACTAGATTAACAAGGCCCGTGATACATCAATATCGTGACATTGACAAAGAGATAGATTGAACACGTAGCTACTGGTACAAACCCTCGACTGCCACGAAGAGAGATCGTGCCCGTGCTACATCAAGATCATGCCATCTCCCTCGTCTGCCACAAAGAAGAGTTCACGACCTGCGAGAAAGATCTTGCTGACAAGCTTGGGGTCAAGCTGGGCAAGCATGTTCAGGTCCTGGAGCTAGAGCAGAAGGATGCACTCGAGAAGCAGGCAACTGAGTACGCCGACAAGATCCACGAGACCGTCAATGATGGTGAGTCCGCATGGCTCACCAAGCCTGAGTTGGAGGGAACGGTGCAGCACCTGGAGCTGGACCTTGCTACTTTTGGGCAGACGATCTCAGAGGTGAAGGAGAACACCTAGAAGGACACCGAGGCCTTGGATGATTTGCTGGCTGCGCTTGATGGTAAGGCCAGGTACCTGGAGGCCACTGCGACCACTAACTCCAATCTATGCATGAGGGTGGGCGCCCAGGAGGACAACCTCAAAACCGCTCACTCAAGAGAGCGCAGCCTGCTCGAGGAGCTCAGGAAGGAGAAAGCCCTCCAACGCGCTCCTCCAATTCGCTTCCACCGCGCGCTCCTCCAACGAGCTCTGAGAGAATGTTCATCTTTGGATAGCGCAACTTGTCGACTTTGCTGGGGAACTTTCTACCCAGCTGGGGAAGATAGGCTTGTAAGAGTGCACCTTCTCCAGCGATGGCCCAGAGGTGCCGAAGGCGAGGTTGTCTATCTTATTCGGGAGGCTTGTGAGCGCCTTGGTGAAGTACGGGGCGGGGCGGGCAAGTGACTTCCTTCAGGGTTGCTGCGAGTTGTGCTGCGGAGTCCTCCACAAGGTTCTGGTGAAAGTCACCTACCACAACCCCGGCCTCAACCTGACCAAGGCTATGTCCAAGTTGCCGAAAGACTTCGACACCAGCGATATTGACGCGCTTGTCGCTCCCATCTCCAATGAGGCCGAATCTATGACCTTGAACTGTTAATATCATGTATGTGCTACATCCTTGTTTTTATCTGTAACGTACTTTAATCCACCAGTACTGGTGTCTCCTTACTTTCAACGATATCTTATATTTGTATCCTTTCGATCCCTACACCTTGCTGGAGATGCTCGTCGATGCGCACATCCGGTCAAGGGGCACTTTTTGGAATGGATCCTTAGTGGCCCCTTGGGGATGCCTTGCCATCCGTGTCGCGGCTTCTTGTGATGTTGAGCAGACTCGAAACATCCAAACACGCAGACAATTTCGGCAAGGGTCCATCGTGTGCAAGTTTTTCATACAAATAGCTATTTTTTCTCAAGAAAATATCGTTAAAAGTTTAGAACGGTTGTAGTTTTCACAACTTAGCTTTGCAAGGTGATCATTGTGTAGTCGCGCACATCGCCACCACTCCCCCCCCAGTTAGACTTGCATGTGGGGGGATATCTCCCTTTGAGAAAATAGGAAGAAAAGGAACGCAGAGGGTGCCAGGGACTCTAGCGTTTCAATTACTGCCTCTCGTAAGAATAACATGACCACAACATTCCATGCAACACATATGAGATTAAGAATGCATTTTAGCGAAAGGTTGTGGGATACTTAGCTTTACACATAGGGCGTGCGCTCGTCGCTTGCCTTCATACTCAGGATTACACGCCTTGGAGGGAGACTTGTTACAAAGGGTTTGCCTGGAGGTCTGGCAACCGTGCCCTCCCCAGACAATGCTTAACGAGGGAACTCGTCAATGTACGAGTTTAGCACGTGAGTATCGTCCCCGGTTGTCCGGTGGCTTGTGCCAATCCTAACGACTCACACCATTCGGGAAGGACTTGGCGGCTTTATTCTTCTTTCCCCCTGCAACTAAAGTCTCAAGTGAGCCATCGATGGGCGTACTGCACTCAGTGGCGTGCTTCCTGGATTCGTCACGAGTCTTGCCTGGGGTGTTGGACTCGATATTCTTCCCCGGGGTTTTGCCGGCAGGAGCGGGTGCCTTATCGGTAGATGATGCAACTACCTCCCGGTAGATCTTGTCGATGCAGTGGACTACATCCTTCTAATCGGCATGAATGGTGACTATGCTCATCAGCCCTGGCATCTTGAGCATGTTGTAGGCGTGGTGGGACGCCGCCATGAACTTTGCCAGCGCAGGACGGCCCACGATTCCATTATACAGCAGCGACATCTTGGCAACGTCGAAGACGACCCTCTCCATCCAAAATTTGAGCTCGCTATCGAATGTGACCGGAAGTGTTATTTTCCCCTTTGCTGAAATCTCCCCCCGTCCATCTCCTTGGAAGGAGCACGTCGGTTGAAGGTACGAGTTGGGGATCTCCAACCGGTTGATCACATCGGGCAAAATCAGGTTTAGGCCGGCCCCACTGTCAACCAACATCCTTGTGACTTTGAGGTTGCAAATTGTTGGCGAGACCAACAACGACACACACCCGACCACAGTGATGCAATCAAGGTGGTCCTGAGCATCGAACATGATGGGAGTGTTGGACCACTTGACGGGCTTCCCTGCTTCTGCCGCCGGCTGTGTCACGTTGACTTCGCGGACCCATTGCTTGAGCTGCGTGTGAGTGGAGTGCAAAGATGCGCCTCCATTAATATACATAGCATCTATAGCCTTCTGGAACTCTTGCCTGTCGGATTCCTCTCCATCCTCGTCATCATCACTGCCAGATTTGTCGTCTCGGCCTCTAGTAGGCTTCTCTTTCTGCTGCTTGGCCTTGCCGCGGTGTCCACCTTGGTTGTTGTGGCCCTTATTTTCGAATCCACCGGCAACATCCGGGCCCTTCTCCTTGTCCCGTCTTTCATACTCTTGCTTATGCTTCTCAGCAAGTTGTTTTTCTTGGTGACATTCGGTGATGTGGTGGCCCGTAGTGAGGTGGATCTTGCAGTAGGGCTTGATGGTCTTCTTGCCCACCGCGACCTTGTTTACTCGAGAGCAAACGGCAATATCCTTGCTGGACTCCTCAGATTTGGACTTGTTGTCGGTACTAGGCTTGTCGGAGCCCTCGACACCCATCACTGCCTTTCCTTTGCGCTTCTTGTTGCGCTTGCATCCCTTCCTCGAGGAGGCGGGTGCATTCTCGTCATCATTGGAGTCATCCTTTGTGCCAACATCCTCCCCCGGGAGCCATCTTCCTTCTTCAGCCCGCGCACACGTGTCAGCCAGAACATAGAGATCGACAATGTTCTATACTTTTGATGCTCATATCCTCGCACATGAGGCAATTGTGCACGTTTGTGTGAAACGCAACGATCACCACAGCAGGGTGGATGTCCAGGATGTTGTGTTGCACGCGTCTGAACCTCTCGATGTACTTGCGGAGGGTATGTCATCTTGCTGGGGGAGGACGTGCAGATCTCCAGGCTGCCCCGAGAGCTTGTGGCCCCCATGGTAAGCTCCAACGAACTGGTTGCACAGATCCTCCAAAGAAGACATGGACCATTATGGCAAACTCATCAGCCAACTCCTCACGTTGGGCTAGAGTGCCAGCAAGAAGTAGTTGGTGAGCACCTTCTCATATTGTCCCCTGGAAGCATGCACCGCAACGGTGTAGATGCCCACGAACTCTGATGGACATATAGTGTTATCGTATTTGTCTATCAACTCTAGCTTGGAGCCCCTGCGGAGGGGGGGCACAACAGACTTGCCGCAGCTCGCGGGTGAATGCTAAGCATCCCACCTCATAAGGTAGGCTAATGGGTGCCCCCAGTGCAGGCTTGCCAATGGCTGGATCTGCGTGACCATGAGATTGGCGACGTCTTTCCAGTTGCCTCTCGATTGTGGTGCGCACTTCCTCCTTGTGCTGGTCCTGCAAGACATGGCGTTGAACTTGCGTCATCTCTGGGTCCATTGAGGCTTGAGACACCTTGTCTTGTACGTTGGTCCGGCGGGTAGTTTGTTGTTGTCGTGGGGCGACTTCATAGTGTGTGCTCCGTAGCATCGCGCTCGGTGGTTGGCCCTGCAGGAGCCGCTTGCCGTGTGCGCAAGGAACCGACCACGTCTGGCTTGTCATTGTTGGTGAAACTTGGCAGGCTTTTTATGGTCGCCCTCTACTCCTCCAACATCTGTGGTGCAGGCGGAAACTTCAGCAATAGCTCGGCATGCACCAAAGCCTCAACCGTAGTTTAAGGGACTGTACATGGCAAGGTGCGGGTAGCGCTCTTACTCCTGGTAGTGTCGCGGTTCTCTTCTCAAAGGTGTGGTGGAGGTCTGGTCGCACCCGCCGCCGGTGCAGTCGCGATCGCAGTTGTGGTGTTGCCCAAGCGCTGCTGATATGTCTCCAACGTAACTATAATTTTTTATTGTTCCATGCTATTATATTATCTGTTTTGGTTGTTTTATATGCATTTATATGTTGTTTTATATTACTTTTGGGACTAACCTATTTATGTAGAGCCTAGTGACAGTTTCTGTTTTTTCCACATTTTTGAGTATTGCAGATAAGGAATACTAAATGGAGTCCCAACAGAACAAAATCTCCGGAAAGATTTTTCTTGGACCACAAGACACCTAGGAGACTTGGAGTAGTGGCCAAGGCATGTACCGAGAGGCCACAAGCCTTCAAGGTGTGCCCTGGAGGATGGCCGCGCCCTATGGCTTGTGGGGCCCCTGCAGGTCTCCTAACCCTATTATTTGGCTTATAAATTCCCAAATATTCCTGTATCGCCAAAAGTAGTCACGAAAATACTTTTACGCCACCGGGAGCCTCTGTTCCCGTGAGATCCAATCTCGGAGCGCTTTCCTGTAATCTGCCAGAGAGAGAATTGATCACGGAGGGCATCTACATCAACTCCATTGCCCCTCCGATGATGTGTGAGTAGTTCACCACAAACCTATGGGTCCATAGCTAGTAGCTAGATGGCTTCTTCTCTCTCTTTGATCTTCAATACCATGTTATTCATGATCTTCATGGAGATCTATCCGATGTAATACTCTTTTGCGGTGTGTTTGTCGAGATCCGATGAATTGTGAGTTTATGTTCAAATTATCTATGAATATTATTTGAGTCTCTAATGAATTCTTATATGCATGATTTCATATCTTTGAAAGTCTCTTCGAATTATTGGTTTGGTTTGGCCAACTAGATTGGTAATTCTTGCAATGGCAGAAGTGCTTAGTTTTGGGTTCAATCTTGCGGTGTCCTCACCCAGTGACAAAGTAGGGGTAGCGAGGCACGTATTGTTGCCATCGAGGATAAAAGATGGGGTTTTCATCGTATTTCTTGAGTTTATCCCTCTACATCATGTCATCTTACTTAATGCGTTACTCTCGTCGTCATGAACTTAATACTCTAGATACAGGCAGGACCCGGTCGATGTGTCGAGTAATAGTAGTAGGTGCAGAATCATTTCCGTCTACTTGACACAAACGTGATGCCTATATGCATAATCATTGCCTTAGATATCTTCATAATTATTCTCTTTTCTATCAATTGCTCGACAGTAATTTGTTCACCCACCGTATTATTTTCCTTTATGAGAGAAGCCTCTAGTGAAACCTATGGCCCCCGGGTCTATTTTCCATACTATATTTTTAGATCTATAAACCAAAACTACCAAAAATACTTTGTTGCAGTTTATTTACTTTTGTTTCCACAATCTTTAATATCTTTCTCTATTAGATCTCATCCTTGCAAATAACTCTGAAGGGATTGACAACCCCTTTATAGCGTTGGGTGCAAGTGTTTGATTGTTTGTGTAGGTACTACTATTGATGCCTTGCTTCTTCCTCCTACTGGATTGATACCTTGGTTCTCAACAAACTAAGGGAAATACTTAACTACTTCGTTGCATCACCCGTTCCTCTTCAAGGAAAAACCAACACAAGCTCAAGAGGTAGCAAGAAGGATTTCTTGCGCTGTTGCGGCGGAGGATACATAGCAAGATCACGCCTACGAAGTACCCATCACAAATTCATCTCTTGCATTTACTTTATTTGCCATTTTCCTCCCGTTTTCGTCTCCCCCACTTCTAAAATGATTTTCAGTAAATACCAAAATGATTTGCCTTTTTGTTCGCCCTTTTTCCGTTCGTCTTTTTGTTTTCTTGCTTTTGTGCTAGATTGCTTGCTTTGTCACGTTGGCACAAGAGAAAACCAAGTTATGTGACTTTTCCACTACTAATAATAATGATTTTATTAGTACTCCGATTGCTCCCGCCACTAGTGCGGAATCTTGTGAAATTAATGCCGCTTTGCTCAATCTTGTTATGAAAGAACAATTTTCCGGCCTTCCTAGTGAAGATGTCGCATCCCCTCTAAATACTTTTGTTGAGTTGTGTGATATGCAAAAGTAGAAAGATGTATATAATGAAATTGTTAAATTAAATCTATTTCCTTTCTCACTACGAGATCGTGCCAAAACTTGGTTTTCATTTTTACTTAAAAAAAGTATTGCTTCATGGAATAAGTGTAAAGATGCTTTTATTTCCAATTACTTTCCGCCGGCTAAGATTATCTCCCCTAGGAATGATATAATGAATTTTAAGCAACTTGATCATGAACATGTTGCACAATCTTGGGAGAGGATGAAACTAATGATTAGGAATTGCCCCGCACATGGTTTGAGTTTTTGGATGATTATACAATTTTTTATGCGGGGTTGAATTTCCCTTCTAGAAATCTTTTAGATTCCGCCGCGGGTGGTACTTTTATGGAAATCACGTTAGGAAAAGCTACTAAACTCCTAGATAATATTATGGCAAATTACTCTGAGTGGCATACTGAAAGATCTCCTACTAGTAAAAAAGTGCATGCTATGGAAGAAATAAATATTTTGAGTGGAAAGATGCATGAATTAATGAAATAGTTTGCTAGTAATAATGCTCCTATTGATCCCAATGATATGCCTTTGTCTTCTTTGATTGGAAATAATAATGAACCTATGGATGTGAACTTTGTTGGTAGGAACAATTTTGGCAATAACGCGTATAGAGGTAATTTTAATCCTAGGTCGTTTCCTAGTAATTTCTCTAATAATTATGGTAATTCCTACAAAACTTCATATGGAAATTACAATAATATGCCATCTGATATTGAGAATAATATTAAAGAATTCATTTGCTCTAAAAAAAGGTTTCAATGCTATGATTGAAGAAAAATTGCTCAAGATTGATGATTTGGCTAGGAACGTTGATAAAATATCTCTTGAGATTGATTCTTTGAAAATTAGATCTATTCCACCCAAGCATGATATTATTGAGTCTTTAAAATCTATGAGAATTTCTATTGATGAGTGTAAGGAAAGAACCGCTAGAATACGTGCTAAGCGTGAATGGCTTGAAAAGGTGTTTTCTCGTGATAATAATGATGAAGATCTTAAAGTGATTGGTGTCACACCTATTGAATCTTTTTTCTATTATAAATCTTCAAAAAGATGGGACTGGCGATGAGTCAACTTTAGTTAAAAGGCGTCCCAATGATTCGGAGTTTTTAGATCTTAATGATAAGACTGACAAAAGTGGGATGGAAGAGGTCCAAACTTTAAATAGCAATGAGCCCACTCTTTCGGGTTTCAAGGATTTTAATTATGATAGTTGCTCTTTTATTGATTGTGTTTCCTTGTTACATTCCATGTTGAATTCTCTGCATGCTTATTGTCAAAATAAAGCTTTTACTAAATATACTGTGGATGCCATGATGAAATCTTTTGAACAAAAACTTGAGTTGGAAGTTTCTATACCTAGAAAGATGTATGATGAGTGGGAACCTACTATTAAAATTAAATTTAAATATTATGAGTGCCATGCTTTGTGTGATTTGGGTGCTAGCGTTTCCACGGTTCCAAAAACTTTATGTAATGTGCTAAGATTCCGTGAATTTGATGATTGCTCTTTAAATTTGCACCTAGCGGATTCTACAATTAAGAAATCTACGGGAATGATTAATGATGTTCTTGTTGTTGCAAATAGGAATTATGTGCCCGTAGATTTCATTGTTCTTGATATAGATTGCAATCCTACATGTCCTACTATTCTTGGTAGACTTTTCCTTAGAACAATTGGTGTAATTATTGATATGAAGGAAGGATATATTAGATTCCAATTTCCATTAAATAAAGGCATGGAACACTTTCCTAGAAAGAAAATAATATTACCTTATGAATAGATTATGAGAGCTACATATGGATTGCATACCAAAGATGACAATACCTAGATCTATTGCATTATGCCTAGCTAGGGGCGTTAAACAATAGCGCTTGTTGGGAGGCAACCCAAATTTATTTGTTTTGCTTTTATTTTTTGCTTCTGTTTTTGAGTGATGCACACATTACTACCTGTGGAATAATTGTGTTTTCTTGTTTTAATTAGTGTTTGAGCCAAGTAAGACCTTTGGTATGGTCTACGGTGTTTGCAAGTTGATTTTTCTTAAAAACTGAAACTTTCACCCTCGGTCTAGGAATTTTATAAATTTACTGGAACGTGATTTTGATCTGAATTTTTTACACAACATTTGTGTATAAATTATGCCTAGCTAGGGGCGTTAAGCAATAGCGCTTGTTGGGAGGCAACCCAATTTTATTTGTTTTGCTTTTATTTTTTGCTTCTATTTTTGAGTGCTGCACACATTACTACGTCTGTAATAATTGTGTTTTCTTGCTTTAATTAGTGTTTGAGCCAAGTAAGACCTTTGGGATGGTCTATGGTTTTTGCAAGTTGATTTTTCTGAAATATTGAAACTTCCACCCTAAGTCCAGGAATTTTATAAATTTACTGGAACATGATTTTGATCTGAATTTGTTACACAACATTTGTGTACGAATTTCCCAGATGGTCGTAATTTTTCATAATTTGTGGAGTTACATAAGTATTCTAAGTATACATATTGCTACAGACTTTACTGTTTTTAATAGATTCTGTTTTTTTTGTGTTGTTTGCTTATCTTGATGAAACTATGGGTTGTATAGGGGTATGAACCATGGAGAAGTTTGAATACAGTAAATATTACATCAATATAAGTAATGAATGAGTTCACAACAGTACCTAAAGTGGTGATTTATTTTTCTTATACTAACAGATCTCATGAGTTTCCTGTTGAGTTTTCTGTTGTGAACTTTTCATGTTTTGGGTGAAGATTTGATGGACCACGGAATAAGGAGTGGCAAGAGCCTAAGCTTCGCGATTCCTGAGGCATCCCAAGCCATATTCAAGGATAACGAAGAGCCTAAGCTTGGGGATGCCCCGGAAGACATCCCCTCTTTCATCTTCAATCGATCGGTAAATTTACTTGAGGCTATATTTTTATTCACCATATGATATGTGTTTTGCTTGGAGCGTATTGTATGATATGAGTATTTACTTTTTAGTTTGCCACAATCATCCTTGCTGCACAAATCTTTTGAGAGAGAAACATGTTGAATCGTGAATTTATTAGATTACGCTTTGTGCTTCACTTATATCTTTTGAGATAGGCAATGTTGCTCTAGTGCTTCATTTATATCTTTTAGAGCATGGCGGTGTCGTGTTTTATAGAAATTATTGGACTCTCGTATTTCACTTCTATTATTTTGAGAGTTATTTAAACAACGTGGTAATCGGTTTAGGTTATGAATCTAGTCCTAATATAATAGGCATCCAAGAGGGATATAATAAAAACTTTCATATTAAGTGCATTGAATATGATGAGAAGTTTGATTCCTTGCATATAGTTTTGAGACATGAAGATGGTAATATGAGAGTCATGCTAGTAAGGAATTGTGAATTAGAAGAAATACTTGTGTTAAAGCTTGTGATTCCCGTAGCATGCACGTATGGTGAACCTTTATGTGATGAAGTCAAAGCATGATTTGTTTAATGATTGTCAACCTTTGTGTGGAGGTCGGGATCGCGTGATGGTTAACTCCTACCAACCCTTCCCCTTGGAGCATGCGTCTAATACTTTGGTTCGATAACTAATATGTTTTTGTAATAAGTACGTGAGTTCTTTATGACTAATTTTTAGTTCATGGGTTATACGCACTCTCACCCTTCCACCTTTGCTAGCCTCTCTAGTACCGCACAACCTTTGTCGATGCATTAAACCCACCTTCCTCAAATTAGCCACCATATATTTTCCTCAAAATAGCGACCATATCTACCTATTATGGCATTTTGATAGCCACTTCAAGATATATTGCCATGCAACACCACCACCTCATTTTTATGACACGCACCATCACTTCCATATTGCTTATAGAGTCATACTTTGTTCTATATATCGAGTTGTAATCTTTTGAGTTGTAAGTAAATAAAAGTGTGATGATTTTCATTATTAGAGCATTGTCCCATGTGAGAAAAAGGGTGATGGAAGCTATGATTCCCTCACAAGTTGGGATGTGTCTCCGGACTTTACAAAAAAAGAGGTCAGCGAAGCCCATAAAAAAATAAAAGAGGCCAAACAAGCCATCCAAAAAAATAAAAAAGGAAAAAAGGAAAAATGAGGGTAAGAGAGAAGGGACAATGCTACTATCTCTTTCCACACTTGTGCTCCAAAGTACCACCATGTTCTTCATAGAGAGTCTCCTATTTTGTCACTTTCATATAACTAGTGGTATTACATCTTTTGCACAACCACTTAGTTTTCTTTCTGAGCCTTCATACACTTATATCTCTAGTGCATTTGTTGCATGGCAATCCCTACTCACTCACATTAATATCTATTGATGGGCATCTCCATAGCCCGTTGATGTGCCTAGTTGATGTGAGACTATGTTCTTCCTTTCTTTTTGCAACCTCCACCACACTCTATTCCACCTATAGTGCTATATCCATGGCTCACGCTCATGTATTGCGCGAGAGTTGAAAAAGTTTGAGAACATTAAAAGTGTGAAACAATTGCTTGATATCACCGGGGTTGTGCATGATTTAGATACTTTGTGTGGTGAAGATAAAGCATAGCGAGACCATATGATTTTATAGGGATAACTTTCTAAAACCATGATATTTTGAAACGAAGCAATTGCCTTATTAGTATGCTTGAAGTATTACTGTTTTTGTGTTAATTTTAGACTTTTGTTTTGAATATTATGTATCTGATTATTCATGCACATCAAAAATTCTATTTTTATCATATACCTACTCGAGGACGAGTAGGAATTATTCATGCACATAAAAAATATGTTAGAAGCTTGGGGATGTTTGATACGTCTCCAACACATCTATAATTTGTGAATGTTCCATGCTATTATATTATCTGTTTTGGATGTTTTATATGCATTTATATGTTGTTTTATATTATTATTGGGACTAACCTATTAATCTAAAGCCTAGTACTAGTTTCTGGTTTTTTTTCACGTTTTTGACTATTGTAGGTAAGGAATATTAAACAGAGTCCAAAAGGAACAAAATCTCCAGAAAGTTTTTTCTTGGACGAGAAGACACGCAGGAGACTTGGAGTAGGGGCACGACATCTTCCAGGAGGCCACAAGCTTGCAGGGCGCACCCTAGGGGTGGCCGCGCCCCTTGGGTTGTGGCCCCCTGCAGGTCTCCGAACCCTATTCTTTGGCCTATAAATTCCCAACTATTCCCGTATAGCCAAAAAGAGCCACGGAAATACTTTTACGCCGCCGGGAGCCTCTGTTCCCATGAGATCCAATCTCTGAGCGTTTCCCCGTAATCTGCCGGAGAGGGAATTGATCACGGAGGGCATATAAATCAACTCCACTGCCCCTCCGATGATGTGTGAGTAGTTCATTACAGACCTACGGGTCCATAGCTAGTAGCTAGATCGCTTCTTCTCTCTCTTTGATCTTGAATACCATGTTCTTCATGATCTTCATGGAGATCTATCCGATGTAATACTCTTTTTCAGTGTGTTTGTCGAGATCCGATGAATTGTGAGTTTATGTTCAGATTATCTATGAATATTATTTGAGTCTCTTATGAATTCTTATATGCATGATTACATATCTTTGCAAGTCTCTTCGAATTATTGGTTTGGTTTGGCCAACTAGATTGGTAATTCTTGCAATGGGAGAAGTGCTTAGTTTTGGGTTCAATCTTGCGGTGTCCTCACCAAGTGACAAAATAGGGGCAGCGAGGCACGTATTGTATTGTTGCCATCGAGGATAAAAAGATGGACTTTTCATCATATTGCTTGAGTTTATCCCTCTACAACATGTCATCTTACTTAATGCATTACTCTCTTTTCATGAACTTAATACTCTAGATGCAGGCAGGAGTCGGTCGATGTGTGCAGTAATAGTAGTAGATGGAGAATCATTTCGGTCTACTTGACACGGATGTGATGCCTATATGCATAATCATTGCCTTAGATATCTTCATAATTATTCGCTTTTCTATCAATTGCTCGATAGTAATTTCACCCACCGTATTATTTTCCTTTATGAGAGAAGCCTCTAGTGAAACCTATGGCCCGGGGTCTTTTTTCCATATTATATTTTCACATCTATAAACCAAAAATACGGAAAATACTTTGCTGCAATTTATTTACTTTTGTTTCTACAATCTTTTATATCTTTCTCTATCAGGTCTCATCCTTGCAAATAACTCTGAAGGGATTAACAACCTCTTTATAGCGTTGGGTGCAAGTGTTTGATTGTTTGTGTAGGTACTACTATTGTGGCCTTGCTTGTTCCTCCTACTGGATTGATACCATGGTTCTCAACAAACTGAGGGAAATACTTATCTACTTTGCTGCATCACCCTATCCTCTTCAAGGGAAACCAACGCAAGCTCAAGAGGTAGCAGCCGCTGACGCATATTGCACTAGCACGATAGCAAGGTTATCTTTCACGGAGCTCCGCGCGGTGTTGTGGCTACGCTTGCCGATGTGACGCGTGTGGTGCTCGCCCTCGCCTTCATCGCCCGTTACGGCTCGCGTGGGGAGCTTGGACATCGAAGGGGTGGACACCGGGCCACCCTTGGCCTTCTTGGGTGCCATTGGTGTCGATGAAGATACACGGAAATGTGGTGAAGATTCGCAAAGTGGAAGTGCCCCTACCTGACGTGCCAAATATGTCGAGGGGAACCAACGATCTATGGGACCTCCAGGGTCCCTTTAAGGCTCTGCAGGGGGCCTCAGGTGCACAAAGAGCATCAGTCGATCAGATTGCGCGCGAGGGTTTATACAAGTTTGGGCCGCTCGGGAGTGTAAAACCCTACGTCATGTCTGTTCTTTGTTGATTATGTGGGTTCAAGTACACGACTGCAACGACCCGACAAGGATGCTCGAGACGTGCATCTTCGCGTGCAATTGAACACAGTGTCACCCCCCTAAAAGGTAGTCCCGGTCCTCCTTTTATAGTTCAGGGGGTTACCACAATGGCTATAATGGTCTTTTACTGGGTGTACAATGCGTACCGCACCTACAAAGTCTGCTTGTTAGGATAGGTAGAGGGAAATACCTAAGTGTGACAGACTAGGACATGTGCATTGAATGCACCGACAGGTGGCACGCTTGCAACATTCCCTGGCAAGGATTGCCTCTCCTTCTCTGTTGTCCACCCAGTTACCTCCTATTCTTCCACCAGGCCATGGGACGGGTCTCATTAAAACTGCAACATGTCTAGTGTTGTGGCCACATGCCCCTTCCAGCCCCGACTATTCGCGTGCCTCCTCGACACCTGAGCCGATGTAGACAATGCGCCCCCTGGTGAGGAGGAGCGGTAGCCTGGTGGGCTGGAATCATGTTGGGCACTACTTGTGGGCGACTTTAGAGACTTATGAGAGTCTTGTCGTCCCGCCTTGGTCTTGGTCTTGGCTTGCTTTGATGTTGGTGTGAGCTCGACAAGAAGTTGCCGGTCTGGGGGCCGTGGTTGCCCGTCCCTAAGTCTGGGTACTAAGGATCCCATTTCTTACTACACCGACAATGACTTTCTTCCAATTTCCCATAATTGCAAGCTAACTACTCAAGTTTAACCCTTAGCTCAACATTCTCCTTTAGTATGCATGATTCACAAGAAATAGAGTTCGTAGCACAATCATTATAAATAACTTCAAGAGGAGAAGGCAACACAACAAGATATTTCAAATACAAAGCTTAATTTGGGCATGAGACTCGGTGAGTTCGATGAGCGAACTCTTAATAATCCTTAAGGAGCATAGCATGTACAATTTCAAGCTTACCATTTTAGTTTTAAAATCATTAACCACCTCAAGGCCTCTATCACGGGATTCCTTTACTATAGATAAGAGAAAAAGTCTCCTCAAGAGATTCCTTGGTGGTCCGTTCTTCCTCAAGAGCTTGAGAAAGATCCTCTCTCATTTGCATACTAACGATCATGACCTTCCATTTTCCCAATGGTGACCTCATGCTCCACAAGATGAGCTTCCAACTCCTCAATGTATTTCTCCCACTTGATGGAAATAGACATGATTTCCATGAAGTTGGAACGAGCAATGTTACTATTGTGAAGAGATTTAAAAATCATTTCACCCTTAATTTTTAAGGAAGCAATATTATCACCCTCTTCATCAGTAAACTCATCCTCATTATTATCAACATCATCATCATGAGATATATTGGGATTTAAAGTGGGAGATACCTTTGAAGCCTTACCATGAGGAAAAAGAGGGGAGAAAAATATGATGATGTAGGATCCATTGAAGCACCATTCAAGACCATATCTTGTTCCAAGGGGTGTAGAGTTTTCCCTATATTGTTAGCATAAAAACTAGATGAAATTGATGCATTTTTATCATAGCAGCAAGTCATATCAAGAATATCATCATGAGATTTAGTCAAGCATTTTCTACATGATATGCAAGGACTATGAACACAAGAATGCGAGACATTTAGAGTGCTCGAAATGTTAAAATCCAAACCTCATGCATTGCAATAAGATAGTGATGAAGGATCATCAACAATAAGCCTACTATCATCACTGCAATGACTAACACTACTCACCATATCATTTCCTTGTGGAAATTCACATATAGGTGAATTATAAGAACTTGAGAATACTTCTTGTCTAGAGGTGAAAGGAGAACAATCAGCCCCACAAATCTTGGAGACACCATATTTATCGTCAAGCTTTGTCCACAACTCATGAGCATATTGCAACGACATGAATTGAAATATAACTACATTGCTCTAAGCATCGAGAAGAACGTTAGAAGCTTGAGCATTAAGATAAGAGTTTAACTCATCCTCTAAAGATATGTTTTGAGAATCCTTTGGAGGAGAAAAACCCATATCTATGATTCTCTCTAAATTTGGGTCCATGACCCTAAAGATATTAAGCATGGAAATTACCCAAACATCAAAATTTGTGCCATTAAAAGTAAGAGTGTTAGAGAATCCTAATCCCTTACTTGACATCCTTATTTTTTAGGCAGTAAAGCCTAATAATGAGAGACCTAGCTCTAATAACAATTGAAAGGACGTGGATGTCCCCTAGGCGGGGGTGAATAGGCGCTTCAAAATAATTACGATTTAGGCTTCAACAAATGAGGAATAAAACTAGCATTCAGTTTTTCACGGAAAAAACTTAAATTAACTAGGCTCACCTATCTGCACCAACAACTTATACTAAGCAACATAAACAACTAAGTAATAACAAGATATATAACATGGAACAATATGGCTATCACAAAGTAAAGATCATAAGTAAGTGACTCGGGTAAAATATAACTAAGGCACGTCGAGATGATGATGTAACCCGTAGTTCATACCCTTGCAGATGCTAACCTCTCATTGGAGAGGTGTGGAGACACAATGCTCCCTAAAATGCTACTAGAGCCACCATAATCTCCTCATGCCCTCACACAATGCAAGATGGAGTGATTCCACTAAGGGGCCCTTGAGTTCGATCATTGAACCCATACAAATGGCGACACTTGGGGACGGTCACCAAACGCGTACAATTAGAAACCCTTGGGGCGGTCATCGAAACCCATACAAATTTCTTGAGACAGTCTCCACAACTTAATTGGAGACCCCAACGCTTGCCCGTAGCTTTACAAGAAATGATTGAGGTCCGAGACACAACCAACCTTCTAGGGCGCCCAAGCACCCAAGAGGAACAAGCTCTAGGGTGCCTAAACACCCATGAGTAATAAGCTTCTCAACTTTTCACTTCCACGTATAACCGTGGAGAACTCAAACCGATGCAACTAATACAATGACAAGAACACATGAAGTGGCCAAGTCCCTCAATCCCAAATCCCACCAGAACCACAAAAGCAATGGAGAAATATGAGAGTGAGGACAAGGAGAACACCAAGAACTCTAAGATCTTGATCCAACGGGTTCCCCTAACTTATAGGAGAATTTGATTGGTGGAAATGTGGATCTAGATATCCTCTCTCTTTTTGCTCAAGACCTGGCAAGAATCATTGGAGGGATTGAGAGATAGCAATCTCGAAGAAGGTTAATGATGGGGGGGCAAACATGAGCTAAAGAGATAAGAACCATTGGGGAAGAAGACCCCCTTAAATATCCTCCCCCCCCCCCTCAATCCAACCTTGGGGGAGCGGTACTACCGCTTAGCATGGTCAATGTAACGCAACGAGATAGAAATAGAAGAACGGTAGTTCTGCCAAAGTGGTACTGCCGCCTATAAGATGCAGTGCCGCTTTGGGAGGTACTACCGCTTATAAGAGGTACTACCTGCATGGGTGGTAGTACCGCTTATAAAAGGTACTACCGCTCTAGTACTGTTGATGCAAAAAAGTCCACGTGGACCTAGCGAAAGTGCGTGCGGCACTAGAAGGCAGAAGTACCTCCTAGAGTAGTACTACAATTGTCGAGTGTGGTACTACCGCTTGGGTTCTTTAAGCGAGCCCTCGCAAAACCAATGGATGCAAGAAGATCAAAACTGCCATAACTTTCGAATATGGGATCCGAACTGAGCTCACTCAAGCTTGTTGGATAGATGATGGCAAGTACTATCCAATAGAGGCTAGTTATAAAAATAATTGGTCGTAGAACTATGCCAATGATATAGAGATGTAAAACCTCTACGAATGAAGAACTGGAAAAATTCCAATATCGAAAACATCATAGAAGATGCATATGAACTTAGTTTTGACGAACACAACTAGTCATGATGATGATCATAACATCTAAAACTCACATAGAGAAACAGCAAACACGAAGCAAGAAATATGATGCAACGAAGCAATGGTTTGATCTCTCTATGAACAATACAATGTAGCTACTCACTTGAGAGCATCCCTTGATAGTACAACAATCAATCATATAACCCGGTCTCCCAACAAACATCATGAAATAGATAAAATAAAAAGCCTATCAAGGGAAAACATTTTCCTTGCACATAATCCACTTGAGCTAGATGATGACAATCTTGTCCTCCTCAAGTCGGACCACCTTTCTTGATTGCGATGGCTCGATGAAGACTAGTAGATTGATCCCCCATACTATACTATGAGTGAAGCACTCTTCGACACATCTTCACAAGTCCATTGTCACCAGAATGGACGGCAAACTTCATGCGTAATATCTTTGTGATGCTCAACTTGAACTTGCACGCCACAATCTTAATGACGATCACCACTTGATTCCATCCTCCATGGATTTTATGAGATCTTCCTCTTGATGCAATCTCATGGAAACATACCTAACCGCACATATAACTTTCGCATAGACCATGGGTTAGTACACAAATCGTAATGGACAATTCTTACCATACCATGGGATAACTTGATCCCACTCGGTACATCTTGTACGCTTTATGTGTTGATCAACATGATTCACTCTTTGACTTAGTCTTGATCAACCTTGTATCTTGTCTTCCGTATAACCAATCTTTGGATAATCCCTTGAGTAACACCTTGGTCAACACATAATATTCCTCTAATAATTTTGAATCCAACCAATGGTTTTCAAGCAATGCCTTTGGACAAACCCTTTAAATATAACTCAAGGCAATCATTCGTCATTAGGGATTGCCATCACTTACCAGAAACAAACATGAGGGGACCATGCTCTTTTAAAGGTGTGGCTAGGAACTAATGATTGCGAAAACTAAAATTAAAGGAAAATAAAACTATAATACACGACGCTCGAAGCAAAACTCATGTCATGTGATGAATAAAAATATAGCTCCAAGTAACATACCGATGAATTGTGGACGAAAGACAGGATGCCATCTTGGGTACACTCAAGCTTTGATGCTTGGGTCTTCCTTGAATATTACCTTGGGGTGCCTTGGTCATCCCAATCTAAGGGTCTTGCTGCTCCTTATTCCTTCATCCAGCGTGATCTCACCCAAAACATGAAAACTTTAGCACACAAAACTCAACAGAAACCTCATGAGATCCGGTAGTATAATCGGCAAACCATAAATTTACATACTGTTACATACTCATTCATAATTTGAGGTTCATAATACCTACTATATTATAAATTTCCAATGACTTATACCCCCGATACAATCCATAGAATCATTAAAAGATGCACACTTTGCAATAAAAAATAGAATGAGTGTAAAACAAAACAGTCGATAATGGTGTGTGATAAGATCATATTTCTGTAACTACAAAAATCTTAAAAATGAGGACGACGTGGGATTTTTTTTGGAATATACTGTGTAAAAGTGTCACCAATTAAAGTTTCTATTTTTTGCACACATATTGGGCGTTAAAGTTTCTATTTTTTGCACACAGTCAATTCTACTATCACCAAATCATCCCAAAGGCTTTACTTAGCATAACACCAATTAAAACATAAAACACAATAACTATATATAGTAGCAATAATCATGTTGTGACACAAGAACAGAAAGTAAAATAAAATTTAAGATAGCTATGGGGTTGCCTTAGAGCAAGCACTATTACTTTATGCCCCTAACTAGGCATAATGCAAAGTTTCATGTTTTATCATTGTTCAAATCTATGGACCTTTTGAAGATAGATTCTTGATAAGCTTTCCAAACTAACCTGCTCGTTTTACTAATAGATTTCCTATCAAGTGATCTCAAGTATTTGAGAACGCTATACTCAATTTTAATTTCAATTGCATCTTCATGGTCATGAAGGGAGCTGTCATAAGTAATAGTAAGTTGGTCTTCTGAATGGATATTGAACTTCTGAAAGAAATATTCATCAAACCCTTGTTGGTTTGCTCTAACAATCCAAGCATATTGGTCATTGGTGCTATTAAATAGATGATGGATTAAAGGTAGATGTGTGACTTTCTTTTTAGCACTCTCCATGTAAGGTTCTTGGTTTTCAATCATGAATCTAAACATTAATTCTTGATTATGAAGAATCGTAATCTATAAAAGGATGCTCATAATTCATATCATAATGATCAAATATTTCTCTAGCTTCTTGAAATGTATAGTCAAACTCATTCATGAGGATAATTGTAGCAAGTTTATGTGCCTTGGGATCACTAAAGTTTGGTAACTCATAGAAAACATTGCAAGATGGGGTAAGTGCAAATAAGTTTCCTTTCAAGATTAATTATGAGAGTACAAATGGTGTAAGTATATCTTTTTGTTCTTTTAAGGATGGATACCTCATTTGTTGCTATAGCCCGTGTGCACGTAAATAATTCTTGAATAGTATTGTTTTACAATAATGTTCCCACTTACAACATGAAAAGTTTAGTGTACATAACACGAGGTGAATTATTATCATGATGTTCATCATCAAGATTAACTAATTTAGGCATTTCCTCATAAGTATCGCTAGGACTATCTCCACTAGCGTTTTGAGCAATAACGTTCACAAACTTAGGCATGATAGCAGTTTTAAGCAAGCTAACAAGAAAAATAAATATTTTCATGTTTTTATTTTTGTATTATCAAAAATAAAAGCTAACAAAAATAGAACAAGTAATTGATAATTTGTATGAAGGAACCTTGTAGTTTTGATTACGTCTCCCCGGCAATGGCGTCGGAAATTCTTCTACTACTTGTGATTGTGTTGGGATTTTCTCAAAGAGGAAGGGTGATGTAGTGAAGTAGCAAAAAGTATTTCCCTCAGTTAAGTACCAAGGTTTATCGAACCAATAGGAGAACCAAGAAAACAACTGTCAATAGCACCTACACACAAGAGAGCAAATACTTGCACCCAACGCGGATAAGAGGTTTGTCAATCCCCTTGTACTCGTTAGAGGAAATGATTAAATCTACTAGTGGTAGATTAATAAATTGTGAAGTAAAAAAAAGTAAATAAATTTCATCAAGATAATTGTTGTTTTTGTAATATGATTAAAGTAGACCCTGGGTCATAGTTTTAACTGGAGGCTTCTCTCTTAATAGCATGACATACGGTGGGTAAACAAATTACTCTTCACAACTCATAGAAAAGCGCATAGTTATGATATTGTTCGTCGAATGATAAAATACATAGGTATTACTTCTATCATAAGTAGTCTGACTCTTGCATGCATCTACTACTATTCTCCACCAATCAATTGTCTCCTGCCTGCATATATGGTAATTAAGTTCATATGAACAGAGTAACGCTTTAAGCAAGATAACATAATGTTAGAGAAAAGAAAACCAATCAATATGATTAAGCCCCATTGATTTATCCTTAGTAGAAACAATATAATACATGCTTTTCTACCCTTCATCTCACTTGGCGAGGACACTGATACGTCTCCAACTTATCTATAATTTTTTGATGGTTTCATCCTATTATCTTGTCAAACTTTGGATGTTTTGTATGCCTTTTATATATTTTTTGGGACTACCTTATTAACTCAGTGCCAAGTGCCAGTTCCTATTTTTTCCATGTTTTTGACCCCTTTCATAGGAGGATTTTGAACGGAGTCCAAACGGAATGAAACTGCCAAAAAGATTTTTTCCCAGAACAAAAAAAGATCGGGAAGCCGGAGAATCAGGGCAGGGGGCCACCAGGGACCCCACAAGCCCTCATGGCGCGGCCAGGGGGGCGCCCCCTGGCTTGTGGGGTCCCTAAGGCTCCTTTTCCCAAGGTTTTGCGCCTATATATTCCTTAAAATCCCAAAAAAAATAAGGAGATCATCAAAAGTACTTTTCCGCCGCCGCAAGCTTCTGTCTCCGCAAGATCCCATCTCGGGCACGTTCTGGTGTCCTGCCGGAGGGGGGATTTGGATACGGAGGGCTTCTTCATCAACACCGTGACCTCTCCGATGATGCGTGAGTAGTTCACCACAGACCTACGGGGTCCATAGCTAGTAACTAGATGGCTTCTTCTCTCTCTTGGATCTTCAATGAATTTTGGATTTATGATCAGATTATTTATGAATCTTATTTGAGATTCCTCTGATCTCTCTTATGCATGATTTCATATCCTTGTAATTCTCTTCGAGTTGTGGGTTTTGTTTGGCCAACTAGATTTATGATTCTTGCAATGGGAGAAGTGCTTGGTTTTGGGTTCATACCGTGAGGTGACCTCACCCAGTGACAGAAGGGGTAGCAAAGCACGCATCGTGTTGTTGCCATCAAGGGTAAAAAGATGGGGTTTTCATCATTGGTTTGAGATTATCCCTCTACATGATGTCATCTTGCTTAAGGCGTTACTCTGTTCGTCATGAACTCAACACACTAGATGCATGCTGGATAGTGGTCGATGTGTGGAGTAATAGTAGTAGATGCAGAAATTATCAGTCTACTTGTCTCGGACGGGATGCCTATATGTATGATCATTGCCTTAGATATCGTCATGACTTTGCGCGGTTCTATCAATAGCTCGACAGTAATTTGTTCACCCACCGTAATACTTGCTATTTTGAGAGAAACCTCTAGTTAACACTATGGCCCCGGGTCTAATCCAAACCATATTTTCAGCCTTACAATTTTCCTTCGTTGCACTTTCCGCCTTCAGATCTCACTTTGCAAACAATCTTGAAGGGATTGACAACCCCTTTATAGCGTTGGGTGCAAGCTCTTTTGTGTTTGTGCAGGTACTCTGGACTTGAAAAAATTCTCCTACTGGATTGATACCTTGGTTCTCAAACTGAGGGAAATACTTACTGCACCTGTGTTGCATCACCCTTTCCTCTTCAAGGGAAAAAACGATGCAAACAAGAGAAGTAGCAAGAAGAATTCATGGCGTTGTCGGGGAAGGACTTTTGTTGCCGTAGTAGAAGAATTTCTGGTGCCGTTGCCGGGGAGGATCAAGTCAAGAACTCATCCAAGTAAGTGTCGCAAACTCATCTCTAGCATTTACTTTGTTTGCCAGTTGCCTCTCATTTTCTTCTCCCCCACTTCACCAATTTGCCTTTTTCGTTCGCCTTTTTCTCTCACCCTTTTTTTCCTTGTTTGCTCTTTGCCCGCTTGTCTGCCTACTAAAACCCGCATGGCCCAACTAAGGGATTTTGATGCTCACTATGCAAAGATGGAAGAGATTGAAACTAGTGTTAAAGGGTTCATGTCTACACATTTTGAATACAATGGTTACTTTCATAGAGAACTGAAGGAGCAAAATTCTTTTCTGGCCTTTATGAATAGGGAAGTTGACGATATGGCCAAGAATACCTTGCGCTTAATGCTCAGTTTGCTCATCTTGAAAAGTTGGTAGGCCAGATTTCTGATAAGCACGCTACCTTAGTTAATAAAATGGCTGCTAAACCTAAGACTCGTGATGAGAATCACGAAGATCTTAAAGTGCTTGGTGTGACTCCCATTGAATCCTTGTTTTCTTGTGACGAACCTAATGATTATGGGGCTGGATATGAATCCACTTTGGTTGAAAAGTGCCCCAATGATTTTGAGTCCATCTATCTTGATGCTAAAAGCATTGAAAGTGGAGTAGAAGATATTAAAACTTTCAGCAGTAATGAAATTACTACCTTGGATTTCAAGGAATTCAATTATGATAGTTGCTCCTTGATTGAATGCATTTCCTTGATGCAATCCATGTTAAACTCTCCACACGCTTATAGCCAAAAAAAGGCCTTTACCGATCATATCATCGAAGCTATGATAAAATCTCTTGAAGAGAAACTTGAATTGGAAGTCTCTATCCCTAGAAAGCTTCATGATGAGTGGGAACCTACTATCAAAATCAAAATAAAAAACTATGAATGCAATGCTTTGTGTGATTTGGGTGCTAGTGTTTCCGCGATTCCAAAGTCTTTATGTGATGTTCTGGGTTTTAATGAGATTGAAGAGTGTTCTCTTAATTTGCATCTTGCGGATTCTAATGTCAAGAAACCCATGGGAAGTGTCAATGATGTTCTTATTATTGCAAATAGGAACTATGTACCCATGGATTTCATTGTGCTTGACATTGATTGCAATCCTACATGCCCTATTATTCTTGGTAGACCTTTCCTAAGGACTATCGGTGCTATCATCGATATGATGGAAGGGAATGTTAGATTTAAATTTCCTTTAAGGAAGGACATGGAACACTTTCCTAGAAAGAAAATAAGATTGCCTTATGAATCCATGATGAGGGCCACATATGGTTTGAGCACCAAAGACGACGATACGTGATTCTATCGCTTTTATGCCTAGCTAAGGGCGTTAAACAATAGCGCTTGTTGGGAGGCAACCCAATGAATTTATCTTTTTATTTCTGTTTTGTTGCATCCACACGTTCATAATTCTGTTGTGATTCTGTTTTTTGTGTTTCTTTTTGTGTTTGAGCCAAGCAAAACCTTTATGACTAGTCTTGGTAATGGTTGTTTGATCCTGCTGGAAAAAGACAAAAACTTTTCGCTCACGAGATGATTTTTCATTTTTATTCAGAAAGAGATTTTGAGTCTATTCTTTTTGCTGCTGGTTGATATGCCTTTTCCCAGTCATTCATAATTGTTCAAAAATTTTGAGGTAACATAAGTATACGAAGTATACATATTGCTACAGACTGGTCTGTTTTTGACATATTCAGTTTTTGTTGAGTTGGTTGCTTGTTTTGATGAAACTATGGTCAGTATCGGGGGGGGGGGGTGTACTAGACATGGAAAAGTGAGAATACAGCAGCCCAACACCAATATAGATAGAATTCAAGTTGCTACAGTACCAAAAGTGGTGGTAGTTTGTTTTCTTGTGCTAATGTTATCACGAGTTTGTGTTTATGTTTTGTGTTGTGAAGTTTTCAAGTTTTGGGTGATGTTCTCATGGACAAAGAGATATGGAGTGGAAAGAGCTCAAGCTTGGGGATGCCCAAGGAATCCCAAGCAAAATTCAAGGACACCAAAAAGCCTAAGCTTGGGGATGCCCCGGGAAGGCATCCCCGCTTTCGTCTTCAATCCATCGGTAACATTACTTGGAGCTATATTTTTATTCACCACATGATATGTGTTTTTCTTGGAGCGTCTTGTATCATAGGAGTCTTTTATTTTTGTTGTGTCACAATCATCCTTGCTGCACACCTCTTTTAGAGAAAGAGGCATGCACTCATCGTGATTTTGCTAGAATCCTCATAGTGCTTCACTTATATCTTTTGAGCTAGATAATTTTGCTCAATGTGCTTCACTTATATCTTTTAGAGCTCGGCGGTGCGTGACTTGGTAGTTGGCTTATGATATGAAAGTAGTACCAAAAGTGATAGGTACCCAAAGAGGATACAAAAACCTCCATGTTCATGTGCATTGAGTAGAAAGAGAAGTCTTGATTCCTCTCAATTAGTTTTGAGACGTGGATTTGGTAATATTAAGAGTTATGTTAGTAGGGTGTTGTGAATCTACAAATAATTGTGTTGAAGTTAGTTATTCCCGTAGCATGCACTTATGGTGAACCGCTATGTTAGGAAGTCGGAGCATAATTGATCTATTGATTGTCATCCTTTGTGTTGAGGTCGGGATTGCGCGATGGTTAACACCTACCAACCCTTCCCCTAGGAGTATGCGTTTAGCACTTTGTTTCGATTATTAATAGAAACTTTCGCAACAACTATGTGAGTTCTTCATGACTAATGTGAGTCCATGGTATAAATGCACTTTCACCTTCCACCATTGCTAGCCTCTCTAGTGCCGCGCCACTTTCATCGGTACACAAACCCACCATATGCCTTCCTCAAAACAGCCACCATACCTACCTACTATGGCATTTTCATGGCCATTCTGAGATATATTGTCATGCAATTCCCACCGTTCCGTCTCATGACTTGTGTCGTCACTCTCATATTGCCATTGCATGATCGTAAGATAGCTAGCGAGATGTTTCAACGTCATACGCCAAGCTAGATCGTTGCACATCCCGGTACACTTCCGTAGGCATTTCCTATAGAGTCATTTCTAAGCTTTGAGTTGTGAGTAAATAAAAGTGATGATCATCATTATTAGAGCATTGTCCCATGTGAGGAAATAAAAAAATAAAAAAAGAGGCCAAAGACCCCAAAAATAGAAAAAAGAGAAAAGAAAAAAGAGAGGCCTAAGAGCCCAAATAAAAAAAAGAGAGAAAAAGAGAGAAGGGACAATGCTACTATCTTTTTCCACACTTGTGCTTCGTAATAGCACCATGTTCTTCATGATTAAGAGCTTCTTTCTTTGTCACTACCATATGCTAGTGGGAATCTTCATTATATAACTTGGCTTGTATATTCCAATGATGGGCTTCCTCAAAATTGCCCTAGGTCTTCGTGAGCAAGCAAGTTGGATGCACACCCACTAGTTCTACTTTTGAGCTTTCACATACTTATAGCTCTAGTGCATCCTTTGTATGGCAATCCCTACTAATTCACATTGATATCTATTAATGGGCATCTCCATAGCCTTTTGATATGCCGAGTCAATGTGACCATCTCCTCCTTTTTGTCTCACAACCACCACCACACTCTATTCCACTTTTAGTGCTATATCCATGGCTCACGCTCATGTATTGTGTGATAGTTATAAAAAGTTTGAGAAAGTAAGAGTGCGAAAACAATTACTTGGCCAATACCGGGGTTGTGCATGATTTACATTAGTTGTGTGAGGATGATGGAGCATAACCACACTATATGATTTTCTAGGGATAACTTTCCTTGGCCTTGTTATTTTGAAAGTTCATGATTACCTTGCTAGTTTGCTTGAAGTATTATTGTTTTCATGTCAATAGAAAACTATTGTTTCGAATCTTACGGATCTGAACATTCATGTCGCGTGAAAGAAGTTGCAAAGGACAACTATGCTAGGTAGCATTCCACATCAAAAATTCATTCTTTATCACTTCCCAACTCGAGGACAAGCAGGAGTTAAGCTTGGGGATGCTTGATACGTCTCCAACGTATCTATAATTTTTGATGGTTTCATGCTATTATCTTGTCAATCTTTGGATGTTTTGTATGCCTTTTATATATTTTTGGGACTACCTTATGAACTCAGTGCCAAGTGCCAGTTCCTGTTTTTTCCATATTTTTTACCCCTTTCACAGGAGGATTTTGAACGGAGTCCAAACGGAATGAAACTGCCAAAAAGATTTTTTCCGGAACAAAAAAAGACCGGGAAGCCGCAGAATCAGGGCAGGGCGCCACCAGGGACCCCACAAGCCCTCATGGCGCGGCCAAGGGGGCTCGCGCCCCCTGGCTTGTAGGCTCCCTGAGGCTCCTTTGCCCTCGGTTTTGCGCCTATATATTAGCTAAAATCCCAAGAAAAATCAGGAGATCATCGAAAGTACTTTTCCGTCGCCGCAAGCTTCTATCTCCGCAAGATCCCATCTGGGGCACGTTCTGTTGCCCTGCTGGAGGGGGGATTCGGATACGGAGGGCTTCTTCATCAACACCAAGACCTCTCCAATGATGCGTGAGTATTTCACCATATACCTACGGGTCCATAGCTAATAACAATATGGCTTCTTCTCTCTCTTGGATCTTCAATACAAAGTTCTCCATGATCTTCATGGAGATCTATCCAATGTAATCTTCTTTTGTGGTGTGTTTGTCGAGATCCGATGAATTGTGGATTTATGATCAGGTTATCTATGAATCTTATTTGAGTTTCTTATGATCTCTCTTATGCATGATTTCATATCCTTGTAATTCCCTTCGAGTTGTGGGTTTTGTTTGGCCAACTAGATCTATGATTATTGCAATGGGAAAAGTGCTTGGTTTTGGGTTCATACGGTGCGGTGACCTCACCCAGTGACAGAAGGGGTGGCGAGGCACGCATCATGTTGTTGCCATCAAGGGTAAAAAGATGGGGTTTTCATCATTGGTTTGAGATTATCCCTCTACATCATGTCATCGTGCTTAAGGCTTTCTCTGTTTGTCATGAACTCAATACACTAGATGCATGCTGGATAGCGGTCGATGTGTGGAGTAATAGCAGTAGATGCAGAAAGTATCGGTCTACTTGTCTCGTACGTGATGCCTATAAGTATGATCATTGCCTTAGATATCATCATGACTTTGTGCGGTTCTATCAATTGCTCGACAGTAATTTGTTCACCACCGTAATACTTGCTATTTTGAGAGAAGTCTCTAGTGAACACTATGGCCCCCGGGTCTACTCCAAACCATATTTTCAGCCTTACACTTTTCTTCGTTGAACTTTCCGCCTTCAGATCTCACTTTGCAAACAATCTTGAAGGGATTGACAACCCCTTTATAGCATTGGGTGCATGCTCTTTTGTGTTTGTGCAGGTACTCTGAACTTGACGAGATTCTCCTACTGGATTGATACCTTGGTTCTCAAACTGAGGGAAATACTTACTGCTCCTGTGCTGCATCACCCTTTCCTCTTCAAGGGAAAAACCGACGCAAAGAAGAGAAGTAGCTAGAAGAATTCCTGGCGTTGCCGAGGAAGGACTTTTGTTGTCGTAGCAGACACCACAAGATTGAACTAACTACTATGCACCACTTCCACTTTAGATCGATATATCAACTTGGCCAAAGAAAACCAATAGGACAGAAAGTATTACATAGCTATATAAATCACATATAAAAGAATTGAGAGGGTATTCAATTAAAAATTCCGAAAATATATAATTACTTTCAATGAATAATCTGATCATAAAACAAAAAATCATCGGATCCTCACAAGCACATCATGAAAAAGATTCCATAGAATAGATCTACGAAGAGAACATGGTATTGAAAATCAAAGAGAGAGACGAAGCCATATAGCTAATCACTATTGACACGTAGGTCTGTGATAGACTACTCACACATCATCATGGAGGCAGCAATGCTGATGTAGAAGCCCTTCGCGACCCATTCCCCCTTCGGCAGAGTACCCAAAAAGGCCTCTAGATAGGATCACAGAAGAAAAGAGTCTTGCGTTGGCTGAAAAATTGTTTCAGTTATTTCTTTGTGGGTTTAGAATATTTGGGAATTTATAGTATTGCAATTAGGTCAGACGGAGACACATGGGGCCCACGATACATGAGGTCTTACCCTACCCCCAGGGAGCACCCTGTTGCATTGGCATCTCCCCATGGATCTTCTACTCCCCACATAATCTTATAGAGTGTCTTATGGTCCAGCAAAAATCATGAAAAAGTTTCGACACGTTTGGACTCCGTTTGGTGTTGATTTTCCAAAAGAACAAAAGACACGAGCTGGCAGTGGACCCTAAGTTAATAGGTTAGTCCAAAAAATTATATAAAATTGCATATAAAGTATCTAAGATTGATAAAATAATAGCATGAAATAAACAAAAATTAGGAATAGGTCGAAGACGTATCACACCCGCTCGGCGTCGGACTGTGCCGGTAAGGCATCGTTCTGTGGCACCGTGTATCTCCTTGACTCCTCGACCTACCTCTCTGCGTCCACCTTCCTAGATTAGTAGGAGGTAGAAAGGGAGCAAGGTCCGAGTGTTGGATGTGAAGGCAATGGCGATGATAAGAAGAAATATATTCGAGGCAGGGTTAGGATAATAGAAGTGGTTCTTTCTCTCTTTTCCCCTCTTTATATATGCAAAGAAAAACAAAATCATGGGCTCAACGGCGCTACACATGTCCCATGTGTCCCGTGATTTTCCAGTTCGCGAGATGCCGGTGCAGGAATCCAGGCATGACCATCATGACACAAGTCAATGCAAAACTCATACATGCCACAATGGTCCTCCTGGCCGTTATGACTAGTACAAAAGGGAAAGTTGGTGAAGCTCCAATGCTCGTAGGTCGTGGTTTCAGGATCCGGTTTGCAAGACCGTGAGTTTATCAATCCCCTGAGTTGTCGCACTTCGGGTAGCCATGAATAAGCAAGCCTCACAAATAACCTCGAGGCCTGATGCCCTGATGCAACACAAAGTATGATAAGAGGCTTGTATCCCTGAAGCCTATGCTAATTGATAGAGGCAAAGTTGTCCCTGTCTTTCGATGAAATGGTGGTTATCGTTTTTGGTGGAGTAGACTTTGACGATCCGACTATGAATGTGTGAGGACGTCGCGTCTTAGCAATCGCTAAACCAACTCTGAGAGGTTATTGACCATGCCGGATCACGATCAACCTGACCACGAGGGTTTGTTTCCTGCACGCAAACAAAGATCAAGCAAGAATCTAAGATTGCAATCTGGATATTGCAAATATAAGAGGAAAGCTTTATTGATGAAAGTGGGGTTCTCTGATGCCTTTGTCTCGTCATGGAACACAGACAAAGTATGCGAAGTTGCAGCTATGGCGAACTTGTAATCTAAACAAAACCCAAGTCTAAACGGCGCCCTAAGGACTGTATATATGGGGGAATAAAGGAGGAATTTCCTAATCCCTTGGAGGAGGGGTCTGAAACTGACCCTAACTCAGTTTCTCCACTCATACGTACTCTAAAAATAGCCTATAATGTGGTATTTCAAAATTACATGGGCCTGGCACAAAAATAAGGTGGCACAACACCTATAATATGCTATGTGCAAAATTTATAAAGTGGTGTCTTGAGTATTTCATCCAATCCTTCATGCTCTCCTTATGGTGGCTTCAAAGTGCGAAAATCACCAGCGAAAGCTCCATTGTTCTTTCCCGCGCGTGCACCTTCTACTCCATGCTTGATCCCGCTCCAACGGATATCCTTCTTGTCCATGCTAGGTCCTTCATTCGTAAGTACAACAAAAGTATCTAACTTAAGCAGCATCATATGTTCATGAACATTTGAAGGATTTCCAAGAAACGGAAGTACCTCGTAATTCAATTGGCGTGCGCGAGCTCTAGTAACTGGTCGAGTATGTATATGAGTTGAGGCTATGGGTGTAACAATGGTATTGATGTATTCATCATCCTTCCGTTCTTGAGCGGAAGTCATCCTCGACGGAAGCTCATCTTCCTCACCCAAATATGGCTTCAAATCTGCAATGTTAAAAGTGGGTCTAACCCCAAAATCTGCAGGCAGCACAAGTCTATATGAATTATCATTTATTTTCTCTAACGCCTTGAAAGTACCATCAGCATGTGGCATTAGCTTTGACTTGCATAAATCATGAAACCAATCCTTACACAAATGCAACCAAACAAGATCTCATAGTGCAAAGACAACATGTTTTCTACCCTTATCTCCAGCAAGTTTATATTTAGCATTCATACGCTCAATGTTTTCCTTTGTTAACTCATGCATCTTTAGTATCAAATCAACACGTTCGTTAACATCAAAATTAACCTTCTTCGAAGATGAAAGAGGTAGCAAATAAATAGGTCCATGAGGTAAGAAACCATACACAACTTCAAAAGGGCACATCTTAGTAGTAGAATGCAGTGAATGATTATAAGCAAATTCAATATGAGGCAAGCATTCTTCCCACATTTTCCAGTTTTTCTTCAAAACAGCCCTAAGCATAGTATACAATGATCTATTGACTACTTGAGTTTGTCCATCAGTTTGGGGGTGACGTGTAGTACTAAAAAGTAGTTTTGTCCCCAACTTTTCCCATAAACATCTCCAAAAGTGGCTAAGAAATTTAGCATCATGATCTGAAACAATCGTATTTGGCACACCATGCAAGCGCAAAATTCCACGAAAGAACAAATCAGCCACATTAGCAGCATCATCACTTTTATGACATGGTATAAAGTGTGCCATTTTTGAAAATCTGTCCTCTACAAGAAATATGCTATCCCTCCACTTCTTTGTTCGAAGTAAACCTAAAAGAAAGTCCATAGATATATCCTCCCAAGGAACACTAGGTACAGGCAAAGGCATATATAAACCATGAGGATTGAGTCGTGACTTAGCTTTTTCACATGTCGTGCAGCGAGCAACAAAACGCTCAACATCCCGTCGTATCTTTGGCCAAAAGAAATGTGTAGCAAGTATGTCTTCCATCTTCTTTACGCCAAAGTATCCCATCAATCGTCCTCCACGCGCCTCTTGTAACAACAAAAGACGAACGGAGCTAGCTGGAATGCATTGCTTGTTAGCACGAAGCACAAATCCATCATTAATGATGATCTTGTTCCAGATACTCCCTTCTTTACAATTCTTGAACACATCTTTGAAATCAACATCATGCACATATTGATCTTTGATGGTCTCCAAACCAAATATTTTAAAGTCAAGTTGTGAAAGCATGGTATAACAATGAGACAATGCATCGAAAATAACATTTTCTTTACCCTTCTTTTGTTTCATGACGTACGGGAAAGTCTCAATGAATTCAACCCATTTAGGATGTCTATGGTTCAGTTTTGCTTGACTTTTAATATGTTTCAAAGATTCATGATCAGAGTGTATGACAAATTCTTTGGGCCATAAATCATGTTGGCATGTTTCCAAAGTACGAACAAGAGCATATAATTCCTTATCATAAGTAGAATAATTCAGACTAGGCCCACTCAATTTTTCAGAAACTATGCAATAGGTTTACCATCTTGTAATAACACACCTCCTAATCCAATTCCAGAAGCATCACATTCAAGCTTGAAAGTCTTAGTAAAATCAGGAAGTTGGAGTAAAGGAGCATGTGTTAACTTATCTTTGAATACCCTGAAGGCTTCTTCCTGTGTTGTACCCCAAGCAAAAGGGACATCCTTCTTTGTAAGCTCATTGAGAGGTGCAGCAATGGTGTTTAAATCTCTCACAAAACGCCCATAGAAACCAGCGAGGCCTAGAAAACTCATCACTTATGTGACCGTTTTGGGATGCGGCCAACTCTCAGTAGCTTCAATGTTGGCTTTATCAACTTCAATTCCCTCTAGAGTAATAACATAGCGAAGAAAAGATACTCGGTCGATGCAAAAGGTGCACTTCCCAAGGTTACCAAACAAACGTGCATCACGTAGAGCAATAAAAACAACACACAAATTATCCAAGTGTTCCTCCAAATATCTATTATTAATCAGTATATCATCAAAGAGGACTACCACAAATAATCCAATGAAAGCACGTAAACCCTCATTCATTAATCTCATGTAAGTGCTAGGTGCATTAGTTAACCCAAAAGTCATAACTAACCACTCATATAATCCAAAGTTAGTTTTAAATGTTGTTTCCATTCATCTCCCAATTTCATGCGAATTTTATGGTATCCACTACGCAAATCAACTTTGGAGAAAATTATAGAGCGAGTTAATTCATCAAGTATATCATCGAGCCTAGGAATAGGATGACGATAATGAATAGTAACATTATTAATGCCTCTACATCAACACACATACGCGATGTACCATCCTTTTTCGGCACTAGAATAATTGGAACAACACAAGGACAAAGAGATTCACGTATATAACCTTTGTCGAGCAGCTCATGTACTTGACACATAATCTCCTTTGTCTCCTCTGGATTGGTACGGTATGGTGCACGGTTGGGTAGTGATGCACCAGGAATTAAGTCAATCTGATGCTCAATCCCTCTAATAGGTGTTAATCCCGGTGGCACGTCTTGTGGAAAGACGTCAGTGAACTCGTGCAAAATGTTAATGAAAGCAGGAGGCAAAGAGGGAGGCATGTCAACGATTGAAAATAATACTCTTTGCATACAAAAGCATAGCAAACAGATGTAATAACATCCAAATCAGTAATATCATATTTAGTGGCAAGTAAACAACCACTCTTTAGCTTTATTTCAGATCCAACACTAGATGATGGTTTATTAGGCATATTGTGTTTCTCAAATTTCTTTGCTACAATCTGATTTTCACTCTTATGTAGGTCCTGTTTGGCTTTACTAGCTCCAGCAATGTCATCTTTCATAATATTTTCTGGATACATAGGAAGCAAAGTTATACTTTGATCATTATGAACAACAGTATACTCATTTTTCCTACCATGGTGTACAGAATTTTTATTAAATTGTCATGGTCTACCAAGTAAAATGGAGCATGCTTGCATGGGTACCTGATACGTCCATTTTGCATCATGCTTTCATGTTGATATTTATTGCTTTTTGGGCTGCTATTTCACTTCACGGTACAATACTTATTCCTTTTATCTCGTATTTTGCAAGGTTTACATGAAGAGGGAGAATGCCGGCAACTGGAATTCTGGCCTGAAAAAGGAGCAAGTTTGAGATGCCTATTCTGCGCAACTCCAAAAGCCGTGAAAATCAACGTGGATTTTTTTTGGATTTATAAAAAATACTGGGCCGAAGAAGTGCCAGAGGGGCACCAGCAAGGGGCCACAAGCGTGCTAGGCGCGGCCACCCCCCTGGCCGTGCCTAGGGGGCTTGTGGGCTCCCAGCTGGCCCTCTAGCTCCCCCCTTTTGCTACAAGAAGGGTTTCGGTCTGGAAAAAATCAGGAGGAGGATTTTCAGCGGATTCGCCGCTGATACGCCCATTTTGCATCATGCTTTCATGTTGATATTTATCGCTTTATGGACTGTTATTATACTTTGTGGTACCATACTTATGCCTTTTCTCTTTTATTTTGCAAGGTTTATTTGAAGAGGGAGAATACCGGTAGCTGGAATTCTGGACTGGAAAAGGAGCAATCTAAGTCCTCTATTCAGCGCAACTCCAAATGCCCTAAAAATCAACGTGGAATTTTTTGGGAATATATAAAATATATTGGGCAAAAGAAGTGCCAGAGGAGAGCTACCAGGGGCCCACAAGCCTGGTGGCCGCGGCCTACCCCCCTGGCCACGGCGTCAGGGCTTGTGGGCACCCTAGTGGCCCACTGGCCCCCTCTTTTGCTATATGAAGGGTTTCGTCTGGAAAAAAATCAGGGTGGAGCTTTTTTGTGGATTCTCCGCCGCCACGAGGCAGAACTTGAGCAGAACCAATCTAGAGCTCCGACAGGACGATCCTGCCGGGGAAACTTCCCTCCCGGAGGGGGAAATCGTCGCCATCGTCATCACCAACACTCCTCTCGTCGGAGGGGAGTCATCTCCATCAACATCTTCATCAGCACCATCTCCTCTCCAAACCCTAGTTCATCTCTTGTAAGCAATCTCCTTCTCGCGACTCCGATTGGTACTTGTAAGGTTGCTAGTAGTGTTGATTACTCTTTGTAGTTGATGCTAGTTGGATTACTTGGTGGGAGAGTTTATGTTCAGATCCTTGATGCTACTCATTACACCTCTGATCATGATTATGATTATGCTTTGTGAGTAGTTACTTTTGTTCCTGAGGACATGGAATAAGTCATGCTAATAATAGTCATGTGAATTTGGTATTCATTCGGTATTTTGATATGTTGTATGTTGTTTTTCCTCTAGTGGTGTTATGTGAACGTCGACTACATAACACTTCACCATATTTGGGCCTAGAGGAAGGCATTGGGGAGTAGTAAGTATATGATGGGTTGCTAGAGTGACAAAATCTTAAACCCCAGTCTATGCGTTGCTTCGTAAGGGGCTGATTTGGATCCACTAGTTTAATGCTATGGTTAGACGTTGTCTTAATTCTTCTTTCGTAGTTGCGGATGCTTGCGAGAGGGGATAATCATAAGTGGGATGCTTGTCCAAGTAAGGGCAGTACCCAAGCGCCGGTCCACCCACATATCAAACTATCAAAGTAACGAACGTGAATCATATGAACATGATGAAACTAGCATGACAGAAATTCTCGTGTGTCCTCGGGAGCGTTTTACTTCCTATAAGACTTTGTTCAGGCTTGTCCCTTACTACAAAATGGATTGGGCCACTTTGATGCATCGTTGCTACTCTTGTTACTTGTTACTTTTCACTTGCTACGTTTCACCTCACTACACCATCACTTGTTACCGCTACTTTCAGTGCTTGCAGTTATTACCTTGCTGAAAACCGTTTATCAGAGCCTTCTGCTTCTCTTTGGGTTTGACACTCTTACTTATCGAAAGGACTACGATTGATCCCCTATACTTGTGGGTCATCAAGACTCTTTTCTGGCGGCGTTGTCGGGGAGTGAAGCGCCTTTGGTAAGTGGAATTTGGTAAGGAAACATTTATATACTGTGCTGAAATTTATTATCACTTGTCATTATGGAAACTGTTCCTTTCAGGAATTTGTTCGGGGTATCTTCACCATGAACGGAAACATGAGGAGTTGCTCCTCAACCTGAGGTACCGACTGAAAATATCTTCTATGAAATTCCTTCGGGTATGCTTGAGAAACTGCTGGCTAATCCTTTTACAGGAGATGGATCTTCACATCCAGACTTGCATCTAATCTATGTAGATGAAGTTTGTGGTTTATTTAAGCTTGCAGGTTTGCCCGAGGATGAGGTAAATAAGAAAGTCTTTCCTTTATCTTTGAAGGATAAGGCGTTGACATGGTATAGGCTATGTGATGATACTGGATCATGGGACTACAATCGGTTGAAATTGGAATTTCATCAAAAGTTTTATCCTATGCATTCAGTACATCGTGATCGGAATTATATTTATAACTTTTGGCCTCGTGACAGGGAAAGCATACTCAAGATTGGGGGAGGCTTAAATCAATGTTATATTCATGCCCCAGTCATGAGCTCTCGAGAGAAATTATCACTGAAAACTTTTATGCTCGACTATCTCATGAAGATTGTACCATGCTTGACACTTCTTGTACCGGTTCTTTTATGAAGAAGGATATTGACCACAAGTGGAATTTATTGGAAATAATCAAACGTAACTCTGAAGATTGGGAGCTTGAAGAAGGTAAGGAGTCAGGTATGAATTTCCAATTTGATTGCTTTAAATCTTTTGTTAAAACAAACACTTCTAGAGATTTTAGCGCTAAGTATGGACTTGACTCTGAAATAGTAGCTTCTCTATGTGAATCTTTTGCTGCTCATGTTGATCTTCCCAAAGAGAAGTTGTTTAAGTATCATCCTCATGTAGAAGTCAACATAGTTAAAACCAATCTAGTTGAAGAGAAAGTCATTGCCTATAATGATCCTATTGGTCCTTGTGCCTACACTGAGAAACCACCTTACCCTGCTAGGAAAAAGGATTATTCTAAAGCTCCAACTGTGATACGTAGGGGGTACATTAGACCACTTGCACCCCCTGAGGAAATTAGAGTTGAACCTAGTGTTGCTATTATCAAAGATCTCTTAGCCGAAGACATAGACGGGCATGTTATCAAATTCTGTGAGGACTCCGCTAGAATTGTTAAACCTCACGCGAAAGACAAATACGGACCTGTAGTTGGCCTGCCCGTTGTTTCTGTCAAGATAGGAGATCACTGTTATCATGGTTTATGTGATATGGGTGCTAGTGTTAGTGCAATACCCCAGTCCCTATATGATGAAATCAAAAACAATATTGCACCTGCTGAGTTAGAACCCATTGATGTCACTATTACATTAGCTAATAGAGACACCATCTGCCCCGTGGGAATTGTGAGAGACGTAGAAGTCTTGTGTGGTAAGACGAAGTATCCTACTCATTTCCTCGTCCTTGCTACTGCATAAGATAGCTTTTGTCCCATCATATTTGGTAGACCCTTTCTCAACACTGTCAATGCTCATATTGATTGCATTAAAAGGACTGTCACTGTTAGTTTCGAGGGTGTGTCTCATGAATTTAACTTCTCCAAGTTTGGAAGACAACCCCATGAAAAAGAGTCGCCTGGTAGGGACGAAATCATTGCTCTTGCCTCTATTGTCGTACCTCCTACGGATCCTTTAGAGCAATATCTCCTTGAGCATGAAAATGATATGCATATGGATGAAAGAGATGAGATAGATAAAATTGTTTTAGAACAATATCCTATTCTTAAGAATAATCTTCATGTTGAATTGCTTGGGGATCCTCCCCCACCAAAGGGCTATCCTGTGTTCGAGCTAAAACAGTTACCAGATACTCTTAAGTATGCCTATCTTGATGAGAAGGAGATATATCCGGTTATTATTAGTGCTCACCTCTCGAATCACGAAGAGAAGAAGTTATTAAAAAACTTTGAGGAAGCATCATGCTGCTATTGGATATACTCTTGATGATCTTAAGGGTATTAGTCCCACTCTATGTCAGCACAAGATTAAAACCGATCATGATTCTAAGCCAGTTGCTGATCATCAACGGAGATTAAATCCTAGGATGAAAGAGGTCATGAGAAAAGAAATATTAAAGCTTCTGGAAGCAGGAATCATTTATCCTGTTGCTCATAGTGATTGGGTAAGTCCAGTACATTGCGTACCTAAGAAGGGAGGTATCACCGTTGTTCCTAATGATAAGAATGAACTAATCCCACAGAGGATTATTACTGGCTATAGGATGGTGATAGACTTCCGAAAACTGAACTAGGCAACCAGGAAAGACCATTATCCTTTGCCGTTTATTGACCAAATGCTAGAAAGGCTATCTAAACACACACACTTATGCTTTCTAGACGGTTATTTAGGTTTCTCGCAAATACATGTTGCACAATATGATCAGGAGAAAACCACTTTCACCTGCCCCTTCGGTACCTTTGCTTATAGACGTATGCCTTTTGTCTTATGCAATGCACCTGCCACCATTTAAAGATGTATGATGGCAATATTCTCCAACTTTTGTGAAAAGATTGTTGAGGTTTTCATGGATGATTTCTCCGTTTGCGGTTCTTCCTTTGACGATTGCCTCAGCAACCTTGATCGAGTCTTACAGAGATGCAAAGATACCAACCTTGTCTTGAACTGGGAGAAGTGCCACTTCATGGTTAATGAAGGCATCGTCTTAGGACACAAAATCTTTGAGAAATGCATTGAAGTTGATAAGGCTAAGGTTGATGCAATTGAGAAAATGCCTTGCCCCACAGATATCAGAGGTATACGAAGTTTCCTAGGTCATGCTGGTTTCTATAGAAGGTTCATTAAAGACTTCTCTAAGATTTCTAGGCCTCCTACCAACCTCTTGCAGAAGGATGTTCCTTTTGTTTTTGATGAGGATTGTGAGGAAGATTTCGAAATACTTAGGAAGGCCTTGATAACCGCACCTATTGTTCAACCACCTGATTGGAACTTGCCCTTCGAAATCATGTGCGATGCTAGTGATTATGCTGTTGGTATTGTTCTAGGACAAAGAGTTGACAAGAAGTTGAATGTTATTCATTACGGTAGTAAAACTCTAGACAGTGCCCAGAGAAACTATGCTACTACGGAGAAGGAGTTTTTAGCAGTCGTGTTTGCATGTGAAAAGTTCAGATCTTATATAGTTGACTCCAAAGTCACTATTCACTCTAATCATGCTGCTATTAAGTACCTTATGGAGAAGAAGGACGCTAAGCCTAGGCTAATCAGATGGGTTCTCCTGCTACAGGAATTTGATTTGCACGTTGTTGACCGAAAGGGTGCTGATAACCCTGTAGTAGATAACTTGTCTAGGCTAGAGAATGTCCTTGATGACCCACGACCTATTGATGACAGTTTTCCTGATGAGCAATTGAATGTCATCCGCACTTCACATAGTGCACCGTGGTATGCTGATTACGCAAACTATATCGTAGCTAAATACATACTACCCAGTTTCACCTACCCGCAAAACAAGAAATTCTTCTTCGATTTGAGACACTGCTTTTGGGATGATCCTCACCTTTATAAGGAAGGAGTAGATGGTGTTATTAGACGTTGTGTGCCTGAACATGAACAGGGACAGATCCTGCAGAAGTATCATTCCGAAGCCTACGGAGGACACCATGCTGGAGATAGAACTGCTCATAAGGTATTGCAATCAGGTTTCTACTGGCCCACTCTCTTCAAGGATGCCCGTAAGTTTGTCTTGTCTTGTGACGAATGCCAAAGAATAGGGAACATCAGTAAACGTCACGAAATGCCTATGAACTATTCACTTGTCATTGAACCATTTGATGTCTGGGGCTTTGATTATATGGGACCCTTCCCGAGTTCCAATGGGTACACTCACATCTTAGTTGCTGTGGATTACGTCACTAAGTGGGTAGAAGCTATCCCCACTAGAAATGTTGATCACCACACCTCTATTAAGATGCTTAAAGAAGTCATCTTCCCAAGATTTGGAGTCCCTAGATATCTGATGACTGACGGCGGTTCACACTTCATTCATGGTGTTTTCCGCAAGATGCTCGCTAAGTATGATGTCAACCATAGAGTTGCATCTCCTTATCATCCTCAGTCTAGTGGTCAAGTGGAGTTGAGTAATAGGGAGATCAAATTGATCTTACAAAAGACTGTCAATAGATCCCGAAAGAATTGGTCCAGCAAACTTGACGATGCACTATGGGCTTATAGGACTGCATACAAGAATCCATGGGCATGTCGCCGTATAAAATGCTTTACGGTAAGGCATGTCATTTACCTCTTGAGCTAGAACACAAAGCTTATTGGGAAATCAAAGAGCTCAACTTCGATTTCAAACTTGCCAGTCAGAAGCGGTTGTTTGATATCATCTCATTAGATGAATAGAGGGGCCACGCATATGAGAATGCCAAGTTGTTCAAGGAAAAGGTTGAGAGATGGCACGATAAAAGAATGCAAAAACGTGAGTTTAATGTAGGTGATTATGTCCTGCTATACAATTCTCGCTTAAGATTCTTCGCAGGCAAACTTCTCTCTAAATGGGGAGGTCCCTACGTTGTCGAGGAAGTATATCGCTCCGGTGCCATCAAAGTCAATAACACTGAAGGTAATTTTCCGAGAGTGGTAAATGGGCAAAGAATCAAGCATTATATCTATGGTACTCCCATAAATGTTGAGAGCAATATCATCAGTATCATAACTCCAGAGGAGTACATAAGGGATGTTTATGAGCCAGTTTCAGACTCTGAAAACGGAGAGGTGTGTGTTTCGGCAAGTAATTGGACTCCAAAACTTTTCCAATAGGAAATTTTCTCCGTTTTGGAATTTATGGAAAATTATAAAAATAAAAAGCAGTCTGGAGAGCGCACGAGGCGGCCACAATCTTGGTCGCCGCGCCCCCCTGGCCGCGGCGATAAGGCTTGTGGGCACCTCGTGTGCCTCCCGGACTCCATTTTCTTGCGGAGCACTCCTTCTAGTCCAGAAAAAATCATTATATATACGCCCGACTATTTTGATCTCCGTATCGCGCAGTTTTCCTTTGTTTTCGTTTCAAGCATGTTTTCTGTCGCAGATCTAGATTAAGATGTCTTCTCAGGATTCAGAGGGGGAGAGCTATGTGGCTGATTACCTTGCTAACCCCAAGGTCTATGGGGACTTGGAACCATATGGCTGGACCTCTGACGAGGAAGTGGACTATGATCCCAAGGAGAAGGAACAAACGAGTTCCGATGAAAGGGAGGCTCCTCTACCTCAACCTGGACGCACTCATGTGGAGTTCAAGAATTCGAGCCTCTCTGACTCAAGGAAGAATCCTAAGAACTTGTTTATCCCCTCTCGTTTCTTGCAAGAGAGTAAGCAGGAACTTTGTCAAAGGGTGTTGAAGCTTGAGGAGGAAAATGATGATATGAGAGAGCAGAATTTTATGCTCAAGTGGAAATTAGACAAGCTCAAGACCTCTGCAACAACTCCTCCTTCACCACCAAAGGAAGGCAACTAAGCATTGGTATGGGCAACTCCCTTGGTTTGTGCCAAGCTTGGGGGAGTTGCCCTGGTATCGTATCACCTTTATATCTTTTGCTTTTACTTTGTTTTAAGTTCTTTCCTTTCAGTTTATATTTCTTCTTTTAGTGGAATAAGTTTTTAGTGTTTAGTTTGAGTCTTTTGCTTGTGTCTCCCCCGATGTATTCGAGCTTGCGAGCTATATAATAAAGAGTATCTTAGTCAAGGGCTTTGTTTTGTGCCGTGATCAAAAGTATGAAAAGAACGATAGCATGAAAGATCATGACATGGTCTTATGGAAAGTGATAGCTTCACATATAACAAGTATGATGATTGAAACTTGTTGAGAATAGACCAACATAGACCCCAGTCATTGTTGCAATTAATAAGAAGTAATAAGGAAAGAGAGGTTCACATATAAATCTATCATCTTAGACACTTTTTACAATTGTGAGCACTCACCAAACTATTACATGCTTAGAAGTAGATGTTGGACAAGGAAGACAACATAATGAATTGTGTTTGCTTGCTTCCAAACAATGTTATATGATTAGAGATCCCTTAGCATGTGACGATTGCTTCCACCTCATATTAGCCAAAACTCCCGCACCAAGTAGAGATACTTGTGCATCCATAAACGTTCAACCCAGTTTTGCCATGAGTGTCCACCATACCTACCTATGGATTGAATAAGATCCCTCAAGTTGTCATCGGTGCAAGCAATAAAAATTGCTCTCTAATATGTATGATCTATTAGTGTGTGGAAAATAAAATTTATACGAACCTATGATGAGGAAAACATAAAAGCGACAGACTGCATAATAAAGTTCTTTATCAGGAGGCAATATAAAGTTACGTTCCTCCGCACTAAGAGGACACGCATCCAAACCTCAAAAGCGCATGACAACCTCTGCTTCCCTCTGCGAAGGGCCTATCTTGTACCTTTACTTTTTTTCCCTTGAAAGAGTCATGGTGATCTTCACCAATTCCTTTTTTCGCCTTTATCTTGGTGAACGGCATATGCTAGGGAAAGATCTATATTCATATGTCAACTTGGAGATGAGTACTTATGCTTTATTATTGTTGACTTTACCCTTGAGGTAAATGGTTGGGAGGCAAAATTATAAGCCCCTATCTTTCTTTGTGTCCAATTGAAACTTTGATACCATGAGTACCACGTGAGTTGTAACAATTGTGGAAAACAAAAGAGATGATTGAGTATGTGGATTTGCTTTACAAGCTCTTATTTGACTCTTTTTGATGATATGATAAATTGCAATTGCTTCAATGACTATGGACTGTTGTTGGCTACTTCTCGGCAAGGTTTTTGTTTCATGCTTTGCTTTGTGAAGAAATTGTTACTTTCCCATAAGAATATTTATGATATATTGCTGTTCTATGTGTGATCATGATGCCCTCATGTCCGTATTATGTTTTATCGACACCTTCATCCCTAAACATGTGGACATGTTTATGTATCTTGGTTTTTGCTTGAGGACAAGCAAGGTCTAAGCTTGGGGGAGTTGATACGTCCATTTTGCATCATGCTTTCATGTTGATATTTATCGCTTTATGGACTGTTATTATACTTTGTGGTACCATACTTATGCCTTTTCTCTCTTATTTTGCAAGGTTTATTTGAAGAGGGAGAATACCGGCAGCTGGAATTCTGGACTAGAAAAGGAGCAAGTATGAGTCCTCTATTCTGCGCAACTCCAAATGCCCTGAAAATCAACGTGGAATTTTTTGGGAATATATAAAAAATATTGGGCGAAAGAAGTGCCAGAGGGGAGCTACCAGGGGCCCACAAGCCTGGTGGCCGCGGCGTCAGGGCTTGTGGGCACCCTGGTGGCCCACTGGCCCCCCTCTTTTGCTATATGAAGGGTTTCGTTTGGAAAAAATCAGGGTGGAGCTTTTTCGTGGATTCTCCGCCGCCACGAGGCGGAACTTGAGCAGAACCAATCTAGAGCTCCGGCAGGACGATCCTGCCAGGGAAACTTCCCTCCCGGAGGGGGAAATCGTCGCCATCGTCATCACCAACACTCCTCTCATCAGAGGGGAGTCATCTCCATCAACATCTTCATCAGCACCATCTCCTCTCCAAACCCTAGTTCATCTCTTGTAACCAATCTCCGTCTCGCGACTCCGATTGGTACTTGTAAGGTTGCTAGTAGTGTTGATTACTCTTTGTAGTTGATGCTAGTTGGATTACTTGGTGGGAGAGTTTATGTTCAGATCCTTGATGCTACTCATTACACCTCTGATCATGATTATGATTATGCTTTGTGAGTTGTTACTTTTGTTCCTGAGGACATGGAATAAGTCATGCTAATAATAGTCATGTGAATTTGGTATTCGTTCGGTATTTTTATATGTTGTATGTTGTATGTTGTTTTTCCTCTAGTGGTGTTATGTGAACGTCGACTACATAATAATTAACCATATTTGGGCCTAGATGAAGGCAATGGGGAGTATTAAGTAGATGATGGGTTGCTAGAGTGACAGAAGCTTAAACCCCAGTCTATGCGTTGCTTCGTAAGGGGCTGATTTGGATCCACTAGTTTAATGCTATGGTTAGACGTTGTCTTAATTCTTCTTTCATAGTTGCCGATGCTTGCGAGAGGGGTTAATCATAAGTGGTATGCTTGTCCAAGTAAGGGCAGTACCCAAGCGCCGGTCCACCCACATATCAAACTATCAAAGTAACGAACGCGAATCATATCAACATGATGAAACTAGCATGACAAAAATTCCCGTGTGTCCTCGGGAGCATTTTACTTCCTATAAGACTTTGTTCAGGCTTGTCCCTTGCTACAAAAGGGATTGGGCCACTTTACTGCACCGTTGCTACTCTTGTTACTTGTTACTTTTCACTTGCTACGTTTCACCTCACTACACCATCACTTGTTACCGCTACTTTCAGTGCTTGCAGTTATTACCTTGCTGAAAACCGTTTATCAGAGCCTTCTGCTCCTTGTTGGGTTTGACACTCTTACTTGTGGGTCATCAGCCGCCGCTACGAGGCGGAACTTGAGCAGAACCAATCTAGAGCTCCGGCAGGACGATCCTCCCGGGGAAACTTCCGTCCCGGAGGGGGAAATCGTCGCCATCGTCATCACCAACACTCCTCTCATCGGAGGTGACTCATCACCATAAACATCTTCATCAGCACCATCTCATCTCCAAATCCTAGTTCATCTCTTGAAACCAATCTCCGTCTCGCGACTCCGATTGGTACTTGTAAGGTTGCTAGTAGTGTTAATTACTCTTTGTAGTTGATGCTAGTTGGATTACTTGGTGGAAGAGTTTATGTTCAGATCCTTGATGCTACTCATTACCTCTCTGGTCATGAATATGATTATGCTTTGTGAGTAGTTACTTTTATTCCTGAGGACATGGGATAAGTCTTGCTATAAGTGGTCATGTGAATTTGGTATTCGTTCGGTAATTTGATGTGTTGTATGTTGTTTTTCCTCTAGTGGTCTTATGTGAACGTCGACTACATAACACTTCACCATTATTTGGGCCTAGAGGAAGGCATTCAGAAGTAGTAAGTAGATGATGGGTTGCGAGAGTGACAGAAGCTTAAACCCTAGTTTATGCGTTGCTTCGTAAGGGGCTGATTTGGATCCACTAGTTTAATACTATGGTTAGACTTTGCCTTAATTCTTCTTTCGTAGTTACGGATGCTTGCGAGAGGGGTTAATCATAAATGGGATGCTTGTCCAAGTAAGGGTAGTACCCAAGCGCCGGTCCACCCACATATCAAACTATCAAGGTAACGAACGCGAATGATATGAACATGATGAAAACTAGCATGACAGAAATTCCCGTGTGTCCTCGGGAGCGTTTTTCCTCCTATAAGACTTTGTCTAGGCTTGTCCCTTGCTACAAAAGGGATTGGGACACTTTGTTGCACCGTTGTTACTTTTGTTACTTGTTGCTTGCTACGAATCATCTCACCACCCAACTACTTGTTACCGATAATTTCAGTGCTTGCAGATATTACCTTGCTAAAAACCACTTGTCAAATCCTTTTGCTCCTCGTTTGGTTCGACACTCTTACTTATCAAAAGGACTACGATAGATCCCCTATACTTGTGGGTCATCAGTACCACATCACAATCAACAAAATCAGAATATGTAGCAATGCTAAAATGCACACGAACAGTACATGTTACCTTAACCTTGCCACTGTTGTTGAACCACTGGATATAATAACGATGAGGATGTGGTCTGGTGGTGAGAGACAACTTATCCACCATCTTCATGCTAACTAAGTTGTTGCAACTCCCTCGATCGATGATTACGCGACCATAACGTTCCTTCACAACTCCCTTTGTATAGAACAAGTTGTGCCTCTGATTTTGCTCAGCATGTGTTACCTGCACACTTAAAACACGTTGAGAAACTAAGCTTTCATACCTGTCAGCGTAGGTAGCAGCCACATATTGTGTCTCTTGTTTAGTATTATCTACACCCTATTCTTCACTTGCAATAAGAGCCGGAGTCTCCTCGTCATAATCACTAGCGGAGTCATATCCACCATCCTCGGTAACAATCATCATACGCTTGGATGGCCACTCTCTCGCATAATGACCTCCACCCTTGCAACGACGACAGATAACCTCATGTGTTTGCCATGTGGATCCATGGGTTAAGAAGAGCTTTGTGCTAGCCCGGAAGATATGCTCTTGGCGGAGAGTGGGGCAGGTTCGTGTTTCCTGGTATCTTTGTTCGAGTTGGTGGCTGAAGTAGGCGATGTTGATGCAGGAGGACGTGTGGAAGTAGAGGAGGTACGTGGCATCCATGAGGAAGTGCAACCTGCAGAAAAGTTAGTCCTCGTCAATGCATGTCGATCATGCATTTCATGTTCAGCTTTGCAAGCAAGATGGAACAAAGGAGTGATAGTGTTATAATCCTCATATTCTAGAATAGTCTGAATATCTCTATTTAATCTACCCATAAAACGTGCAAGCATAGCTTCATTATCCTCAACAATACCACATCTAATCATGCCAGTTTGTAATTCCTGATAATATTCTTCTACATAATTTTTTCCTTGTCTTAAAAGCTGCAATTTTTGAAGTAATTCACGTTGATAATATGGTGGAACCCAACGAGTACGCATAGCAGTTTTCAAAGCAGCCCAAGTAGTTGGGATATTAGCATGAAGTATTCGACAATGTTCAAACCACCAAACACAAGCAAAACTAGTGAATGAACAAACAATAGTAGCAACGCGTCTATCCTCAGGAAATTGTAAGTATGTAAAACGTTGCTCTGTCTCTAACTCACAAGTAAGATATATATCAGGAACATACAAATCATCAAATGTAGGAATATTCAATTTAAGTTTAGGGAGATGGACATGATCCCGTACCTGAGGGCATAGTGCAACCCTACCATTGCGATTGTATCCATGTGGTTGACCCGGTGCTTGTGGTTGTGGTTGTTGTCCCTGGTGGTGATTTGGAGCAACCACTCCCTCATCATCGTCATCGCCATCATAATCCCCATTCTGGTCAGCCACAGAAACCTTAGTTGTAGCAGCGGGTGGTGCAGCAGGAGCAACAACACAAGAATTTTGTGCTTGGCTCGAAGGCACATGTCGCGCTCGTCCCACAAAATCTGGCCTCGTTGTTGTTGTTGAAGAGGGACGGAAGCTACAGCTTGAGGTGGTAGACAAGCAAGCACCTTAATGAACTTGGCGTCCATCTTGGTGTCGAATATCTTCTCAAAACCGTCTAGCTTCTCCATGGCCTCTCCAAAGCTGGTCACGGAATCTTGTACCTGGTCAGCCATCATTTGCTGAAATTTATCATGGAGCTCCCGGTTGGTCAGGCTCTCCTAGTCGATCTTGTTGTGTTGTGATCTTCGCATGGTTAGTAGCAATAGGAACACAAAATAATATGAACCTATAGACTACTAGGAAGTTGTGGTGGTGGTGTTGGTGGTGTGTCACAAATCCTTTAAGCAAATCTCAAATTCTTGTGAGTTCTTACCTAGCAACAGGTAGTGATCGGCAACTGATGTAGTCAAAACTCTCAAAGCTTGGATAGAGAGATTGTCAGGTGGTGTCAAACACACGATGTAGATGTATGTGGAGCTGGGAAGGCTTATAATATGGTAGCAAAAAGGGTCAAATAGTCAGTCCAGAGATGCAAAGTGAAAGGACACTCAATGACGACACCGTGCTCGTGATAGGCTAGACCGTACTAGAGACACGAGCCTAGAATATCAACAAAATCACGACCCTACACGTAAACAAGGGAAGAGCCACTCTGACTTTCTTTCTTTTTTTTCTTTTTTTTGGCGCCCATATTTTTCTGCGCTCTTTTTTTTTGTCAGAAAATCACTATAATGGAGAGTGTCTCAAAACTCTTCTGAAGGACTAAAAACTGGATAGACACGAAAAAACTTGACAATTTTTTTCTCGAGCAATTCAGGGTTGCGACGACCAAAAATTGCAAGAAAAATCACTATGGTGGTGAGTGTCTCAAAACACTCTAAAAAGCTTAATTAAACGATAGGGAAAAAATTCACCCTCCGAAATTTTGGCCTAAAAAGTGCTCTGAAAAGCATGCCAGACTCGGACAACCTGCGATTTGTTTCCCGAAACCTACTCAGGTAAGGAAACGTGAAACTAAAAACAAGAGGATCTCGAAATTTACCTAAGACGTAAAGGACCCGGACTAGGATTGGTGGTGGATATGTGGTGGTGCTATATGGCAGCAAGGATAATGGTGTTGTGGTTGTGGTTGTGGTATATGGCAGTAGCGATGATGGTAGCGTGGTGGTGGTATATGACAGTGATGGAAGATGGCACGGCGGCGGCGTGACAACCTGTGAATAGAACTCAAAACTCTAAAGGACTAAACACTAAGACCAGCAACTCGACACAATGATGTAACCACAAATTCAACCAAGCAAAATACTGAAAAAACTATGCAAAGGCTCAGATTGGTTTGGATATGATGATCTAACCCTATTTTTTGGCTTTTCCGTGGACTATAGGTATGAAGAACATATGCGATCTAACTACGAAAAACTGGTAAAATCTCATCGAGCAACCTCGAAATCTGATACCACTTGATAGAGGCAAAGTTGGTTGTGTCTTCCTATCAGACGGTGGTTATCGTTTTTGCTGGAGTAGACTTTGACGATCCTACTACGAACGTGTGAGGACGTAGCGCCTTAGCAATCGCTAAACCAACTCCGAGAGGTTATTGACACACCGGAGCACGATCAATCTGACCACGAGGGTCTATTTCCTGCACACAAACGAAGAACAAGAAAGAAAGTATGATTGCAATCTGGGATATTGCGAATGTAAGAGGAAAGCTTTATTGATGAAAGTGGGGTTCTGTGATGCCTTTGTGTGGTCGTGGAACACAAACGAAGAACGCGAAGTTGCAGGTATGCCGAAATTGTAATCTAAACAAAATCCAAGTCTAAACGGCGCCCTAAGAGTTGTATATATGGGGGAATAAAGGAGGAATTTCATGACCCCTTGGAGGAGGGGTCCGAAACCGACCCTAACTCAGTTTCCTCACGCATACAAACTCTAAAAATAGCCTATAAAGTGGTATCTCGAAATTACATGGGCCTGGCCCAAAAATAAGGTGGTGCAACACCTATAATAGCCTATGGATGAAATTTATAAAGTGGTGTGTTGAATATTTCATCCAATCCTTCATGATCTCCTTATGGTGGCTTCAAACTACGAAAATCACGAGCGGAAGCTCCATTGTTCTTTCCCGCGTGTGCACCTTTTTCTCCATGCTTGAACCCGCTCCAACAGATATCCTTCTTGTCCATGCTAGGTCCTTCATTCATAAGTACAACAAAAGTATCTAACTTAGGTAGTATCATATGCTCATGAACAATGGAAGGATGTCCAAGAAACAGAAGTACCTCGTAATTCAATTGGTGTGCGCGAGCTCTAGTAACTGGTCAAGTATGTATAGCAGATGGGGCTGTGGGTGTAACAATGGTATTGATGTCCTCACCACAAACCACTCAAAATATATGAAGGGGTCTCTTAGGAAGATGCATGACGGGTAATCTCGCAAGCCTTTCTAAAGTTTGGCTCATTAAAGCACGTAACGAAGACATAAAGGAGCCCACTAGGGTTCTGAAAAGACCAAGACACTCCAGCTCCACACACGCTAGGGGGATATTGACGGTGTAATACATCGGGGGTGACCTGTTGACGATGAGACGAGCAACAAATTGACAATATGAGGGACCCCGGAGCTCGGAGAAGCATCAAGCGTTCATCTTGGCATACAAATGATGATGGCGCCGGTCAAATTGGATCTATCTTCTATAAAATCCTATCTCCATCACATATTAGGTCGAGGGCTAGGGCCAGCCATCCATATCTAATCTCATAAAAATGTACTCTCAATATTCAGACATCACCCCTATTGTAACCTTCACATGAGGTAGTCCATTACGAATGCAAACGAGAAGTTGTGCGTAGGGTGTTATCCCTCAAAGGGGGTCCAAAATTGGGTAACTTCCTCGTGTGGCGTGTGTTTTAGTACTTTCGTCCATGTTTGCCACCCTATCGAGGGTGCTGACACTTCTACGTACCATCATTTCCCTCATATATTTCCGCTAATGGTGATGGTACATGGCCGCCATGGGAAACCGCGAGCCACATATCCCCGCAAAGGGAGAGTTATGACTCTGTTCGGCTGGATATGCTTCTGAACCTGCTGGTCAAACTGTGATGTCATCCAATCTCCGAATCTTAGCGTTGACCAAGAGGATGAAATACTAACGGGATTTCTAACAAAGATGAAGTTGGCCTATGGAGACATTGTCGACAACTCCGCTACAATGAAGAGAAGGGTAGGTCAGCTGAAGCCAGGCAACCAGAAGAGGAACAAATTCATTTCATGAGGGAGAATGTCAACCTTGGACGAAGTTTATCTAAAACTATGTACATGCTCGGGGGCTATGGACGGTATACTGTACCGAGGGAGGCCCATCGGCCGGGAGGCCCGTCAATGGACCAAGCCTTAAGGACTAGATAACCAGGATACCTCAAGGTCTCTTCGCCCAATGAGGGGTCCAACTTCTAGAAGGTCCTTCATCTTGGCGTTCAAGACAAAGACGCCTTGGCCGATCGGGGCTCTAGGTCGGTTTGGAAAACTTCTAACCCAAGGTTTGCCCCCTTTATAAGGCGACGCTAGGATGTAGATCTAGGACCATCTGACATATATGACATCGTCTCGGTTATAACAATCAACTCATGTTATAACCCCCTCACATGAGACATTTTCCCACAATCAATCAAAACAAAGCAGGAGTAGAGTATTACCTCAACCATATGAAGTCCCGAAACTGGGTAAATTCATTGTCTGTTATCCCCTCTAAAACATCCGGTGTCACTCTGCACCCAAGTGAGGCTACTGACAGTTTTTGGCACCGCCATGCGTCTCATGAAGGAGAAGTTCGTGTTGAGGTCAATGTAGAATGACACGTGAGGGTCAGACGTAACAATGTACGCCAGCTGCTGCTATAAACTGAGTTGTTGGGAGGCGTAGTAGTATGTCAGATATAACAGCGCTGACTAGCATGGTAGCAATTGCACGACTGACACCCGCGAGTTCACACGCTTTGGCAGATGAGCTACTAGGTAACCGACCATCGTCAAAGAGTCGTCCGTATTCATCTATTCGCGGTGGGCACGCATTTGTGTGTTTGGAATTGGAAGGCCAAGCGACATCAATCGGGGCGAAGAGGCTAGGAAAGACTGGGCACTGGTGCAAAAAAAGTGGTTGAGTGTGCAAATGTGCAGGATCCGCCTTGGTTGGGTGTGGGACGCGTCCGAACCTCCCTAGCTTTGCTTTCGGTTTGTGGAAATTCGATCGCCCGACAAGGCCGATCCTGAGGGGGGGGGCAGCAGGGGCGGCAGCCCCGGGCCCCCAACATCCAAGGGGGCCCTCCCATGTACACTACGCAATGTAGTCCATGACCAAAAGTTCGTCATCGGTCGTTGAGCCTTTCTTTATCCCAACTAGTAACACATCATAGACTAAAAAAAGTACCAGCGCATCGACGTTATACTGAGCCTAGCCCAGCGCACGGACAGTAGACATGAAGCCCTCGAGGAGTCCACGTAGTAGATGCCCATGTCTTTTTTTCCGCCGCTGACTCCCATCGCTCACATCAATCTTCAATCCCTAAGAGCATTTCTAGCACACCGCGTATAAGTGTTGAAACCCATAAAAAATTTGTGCTTTATAGTTTTGGTCGCAAAAAATGTGGAGAACAGAAACCGTAAAAGCAGTCTGACCCGTAAATTTTTTAAGGGGCACGGAAAAGCCACACCCAAAACCCTAATTTTGGAAGGTTGGAAGGCCGATTATAGGGGGCCCGTATACCGGGAAAACCTTGTCGGAGCAAACATGCCGCCGCGGAGTTTGCCAGAATCTGCCCTAAACTCGCCGAAATTCATCACCGCATGCTGGAAAAGGCCACTCGACGCCGCAATCGATCGCCGTCGGTTTGAATTGGACGAGCTCAACCTCGCCATGACCTCCCATGACCTTAGCCTGGCCGCCGGAATCCTCCCAACGACGAAGGCAAAGGGGCACGGCTCGGCCGGCGCGGCTGGCAACAGAGCAAGGCGCTGATGACGGAGGCGACGGGGCATGGCCGACGGGCGACAAGGCGTGGCCGGCGAGGCTGGGCTCGACCGGTGTGGTGATGGGGCACGGCCGAAGGGGACGGGGCGCGACCGACTGGTGATGGGGCATGGCCGACGGGCGACGGGGCTGGCTGGAGGAAGGGGCTGCGGCCGCCAGACCGGAGGAAGGAGCTCTTTATCGCAATTTTACACTTTCTTTTGCAGTTTTGTTCGAACGTAACTGAAATGGATCCTTAAAATATCTTTTTTAAACTCGTATCCCGGTTTTATAGTTTACATTTTTACGGGGTTTGCTAGAGATGCTCTAACCCTAGGAAGGCAATTGCTGGCGACATACTACGGCGATGAAGGAGTTGCACACACGTAGGCTTGTCGTGAGGCTCACGTAAGGAATGCTTCACTTCTTTTCGATCTATATCTTGTGAGGTTGTATGATTGTATAGATTTTGAGATTTCTACCCTTCTTACTCACGGCAGAAGAGATTGCTGTTATCGTGAGCAGGATTTTCCCTTGGTATTCAAAACAAGGAGCCGTGTTATTATTGTTTGATTAAGAATTATTTACTAACAGCACTGCTGACTCTCGTAGCAAATCAGGTACGTACTAGTCAACATGATGTGTTTAGCCAGGTCAGGAGGCACAATGTTTTTGTTAATTCGGTATGATTTACACTTCCGTAATTTAGCAAACGTTAGCAGCACAAAATATGCCGCCAGCACATTTTGATTCCGTGTAATAGATCATAATGGACTTCTTGTAATTTCGAAATTCCCAAACTCAGCACATGACAAAAATGTCTACTCACGCAGGATTAACCTGTAAATTATGTTGAATACTTTATAAACTTGTGTGTTTAACTTGATGATCAATGTTCCCGCAAAAAAACAGTTGATGATCAATGTGATGGTTTTGACGCCACAAAACTTTTATCTACGAGGTTTTGGGGTTGCGTCCCATTTGGGAGAAAATTTGATGGTAATATACACATATGTACTTATTTAGTTTTGTATGTTTTTTTAGTGTTTTTTCCATAATGGGGTGTACCCCGGCCTCTGTATTTTTAGTGTTTCCGGTAACATTTTACCTATACATATATTAAATATGACTATGATGTCAACATTAAAGGGACCCCTAGTTATAGTTTTGCCCCGGGCCCCTAAAATTGGATCGGCCATGTCGCCCGAACACATATGCGGACAGTTGGTGTGCGGCGCTGGAGGGCACGAAGTGTTCGGACTGTTCGATACGGTGTTCACGATGTTAGAGTTGCCCTAACAATCGGTCATACTCATATACTTTTCTCGTGAATAATTGTAGTTGGAAAGAACTACACTCTCCAACTATAATTATTTAAAAACGGAGGTACTACACATGGTGTGGGAAATCAATTCGGCTCCGAGAAGCACATGCTGCTGCGTGTGAAAAATAATTTTTCAAATGTTAAAAAAATCCCATCAAAAATTTGCGCATTTGTAGTCACATTCAAATTTCACCTGTAAAGGTTTAGGAAAAAAGGTTAAACATTGTGGCCTATGCAAAAACAAGAAATATGAACACCAAATGTTACCCCAAAATGTCACACAAATTTATTTTTTCACCGACGAAATACTACTGCTCGGTTTCGTATGAAAATTATCAAGCATGTTTTCTACACTGACACGAACATCCACAAAAAAATTAAGAATTTTTCAAAAACATTTTATGGCATTTTTTGCGTTACTGTTTATCCGGAGCAAATGCTCCGGGGAGCCAAACCCCCCTCCCACATGGTCTTTCCTTTTGGCTAGCCACGCGGATACTCATGCCTGGCTTTTTGGTAATCCTAGGTGAGCCAGCCAGGCTGCCGATCTCACTTGTTGGACGGCGGCAACGCCACAGTTCGGATGCGATGTACTGGTGTGTGATGTGATGAGAGGGATGCATCTAAGCATGCTATTCCGAGTCAGAGGCTGTCCCCATTGGATGGGAAGCCCTGCAAAGAACAACCTCGAAAGATTGCGGCCATGATTCAGCCTTTCTTTTGTGAGCAAGCTGTTATGATTCGTCCTAATGCCATCGCCCTCTTTTAAGTCATTATCCCTGCAATTGCAACCCTACCTCAGTTTAGTTACTAGGCACGCTGGGACAGCAGTAAAAAACAAGTGTTTTATGGTACGTGCTCGGCTGCTCGCCCAATGTACAACAGTATAAGACTAGTCTAGGACTAGGACTAGGAGTGCACTTGGCCTCTTTTGGTCTCTTCTCATGTTTGAATCATTTTGGCAGCATGCATGGGTGCATGGGAACGATAAAACTACGAACGATTAACCGCGCGTCCGTCGGGTCCCTTTAAATTAGTGCAACTGGTTGCATGTCTTGTTGCCCGCGCGTGTGTATTCTGTGTGTACGTACGCGCGCACGGCGCCGCTCGGGCATCAGTGCATGGCTTGGCATGCATGCATATGGTCGCCGTGCCGGATGCGGCACGGAGAAGCAAACACACGCAGCGCTAGTAAATGGGAGACGCACCGGTCGTATGTACGTCAAAACAGCAGATGGCACGCCGGAGCCCAGCCCTGTCCCGGCAGCGCAGAGGGCATGCAGTGGTTCTTGTCGCGCCCTACGGTACGTTCTGGCCGGCCCCGCCTGGCCGGCGGCAGGCAAAACGGCGAGCCAACCGCGCTGGCTGGACCGCCTCCACGTACGTACGGTCTCCGGCTGCACCACCTGCTGGACAGCTAGTGGCGCAGTCGGCCTCAGATTCTGCTACTAGTAGTAGTATCTGTTTTTTGTTTGAATCTGATCCTAGCTAGTGTGCGCTCAACGGGTTAGACGGCATCCGTACGTGAGTCACAAAACTCTACCTTGACCATATTGGTAGAGTAACTCTACCTTGACCGTAAGTTTCAGAATGTTTTGAAGCCTGTGGAAGTGTACGCAAATCGCCATATATTTTGGCCTCCATCTCCTTGTCTATTCATCTGTTTTCTTCTTTCTACACTATCTCAAGTATTTAGATCAAACAATTCAACACTCTAACAATATTATTGCAAACCATTAGTCAATTCAAATTAACAAACAACCCAAATGCAACAAATAATTCGATCAAATAAACTGTTCAAGTAAAACTATATTAATTTTGAAGAATTTTTTTTTGAGGATTATTAATTTTGAAGAATTAAATCACACTATTTCCTAGCTAACTGCCAATGAAGCTGAATTTGATTATCCTTCATCCGATGATGGGGGTACCTATCTTCAAACTTTCGACATGCCTTAAAAATGTTGGAATATGGTTTATGTGTCTACGAGTCCTCATGATGTGTGCCAATATGTATGTGTTCAATGGGGCTTGTCATGTCTCTCTCATACACGAATTCATGATCTTTGTCAAGACATTCTTATTCCAGAAATGAGAAGGCCTCTTGAATATTACTCCTTGCATCTTGGGGAAATGCATAAGTTTCTTGTTCTCGGTATTAGAAATTATCTTCACAAATGTTGATCAAGATGGATAGATGTCACTGGCTAGATAGTAGCCTTGATCATGACCATTCACCATGAAGTTGCAAACAAATGAAATCTCCACAATGCATTGATGTCACTGTGAGATCTAGACAACGCAAAGCAGCAATGCCAAATCCATAAATCTTCAAAGGCACCACTTCCAAAGATATTGTTGCATCGGGACAATGCCCGATGAACTGGTCGTGCAAGTTGCAGACCAATTCCACCTTGAGTGCATACTTGCGACACTCCAGAACATCCTAGGCCAACCTCTTGCTTGTCCTGTCCTTGGGCATTGGATGCTCGCATACACTGCTCTTTATAAACCCTCAACATAGTATTAGTGAACTCTTTCATGCACTTCATGATTGTATCTTTGGCTGTTGGAAGATACTCATTGAATGCACGTGCAGGAACGCCACATGCATTGAACCGAAGTGCCTTGGTCATCTTCGGATAAGAAGAAAAACTTCCCTCGAAGACTTGCGGTCCCCTATAATTGTGGGTCATCAAAACATTTCTGGCAACGCTTAAATTCTCTCACTAGTTACAATTTGCAGAAGGGAGATACGGCTCTCATTGACAAAGTAAAAGTTGGGAGCAGAAGGTTTTGACTTCTAGATTCATCCATCTCATGGTCATCAAAAGAAATCCGTCAATGAGGTTGATCAAGTCTCATTGACAAACTTTTTTCGAATCACATAAAATCGGAGAATTTTCGAATAATCACTAGGTTACCTCAACGGGGATGTGCATATCCCCAACAAGTAAATCACACTTCATCTTGACAGTAGGTATAGGGCATTCAAAGCTTCCAATAAGAATTGATGAAGATTTTTCAATAGCATTGATGCAATGTACTCGATATTGTTTCTTCGGAAAGTGCACCGTGTGATCATTACCATTAACATGGAAAGTGACATTGCCTTTGTTGCAATCAATAACAACCCCTACAGTGTTTAAAAAGGGTCTTCCAAGGATGACCGGCATGGCATCATCCTCGGGAATATCCAAAATAACAAAGTCCGTTAAGATAGTAACGTTAGCAACCACAACAAGCACATCCTCGCAAATGCCGATAGGAAAAGCAGTTGAATTGTCAGCCATTTGCAAAGACAATTCAGTGGGTGTTAACTTATCCAATTCAAGTCTACGATATAAAGAGAGAGGCGTAACACTAACACCAGCTCCAAGATCGCATAAAGCAGTTCTAACATAATTTCCTTTAATGGAGCAAGGTATAGTGGGCACTCCGGGATCACCTAGTTTCTTAGGAGTTCCACCCTTGAAGGTGTAATTAGCAAGCATGGTGGAAATATCAACCTCAGATATCTTCCTTTTATTAGTCACAATATCTTTCTTGTATTAGCATAAGGAGACATTTTGAGCATATCTGTCGAACGCATTTGCAGAAAGACAGGTCTAATCATTTCAACAAAGCGCTCAAAATCCTCATCATCCTTTTTCTTGGATGGTTTGGGAGGAAAGGGCATGGGTTTCTGAACCCATGGTTCTCTTTCTTTACCATGCTTCCTAGCAATAAAGTCGTTCTTATCATATCTCCTGTTCTTAGGTTGTCGGTTATCAAGATCAACAGCAGGTTCAATCTCCACATCCTTATCATTACTAGGTTGAGCATCAACATGAACACCACTATCAATATTATCACTAGGCTCATGTTCATCACCAGATTGTGTTTCGGCATCAGAAACAGAGACATCATTTGGATTCTCGGTTGTAATAGGAGCAGGTTTGCTAGCATGCAAGTTACTATCATCTTCCTTTTTCTTCCTATTACTAGGATGACTAGGTGCCTCAATGTTAACTCCTTGAGAATCTTGTTCAATTCTCTTAGGATGGCCCTCAGGATACAAAGCTTCCTGAGTCATTCTACCATCTCTAGTGACGACTCTAACAGAATTGTCACTCAACTCATTGAGCAAGTCATTTTGAGCCTTAAGTACTTGTTCTACTTGAGTGGTGACCATAGAGGCATGTTTACTCAAAAGCTTAAGATCATTGACATTTCTATCGACACAAGCGCTTATATGATTAATCATGCGAGCAATTTGTCTCAATTGTCTGCTAACATAATCATTGAAACTTTGTTGTTTGGCAACAAAGTTATCAAATTCATCTAAGCATAAGCTAGCAGGTTTATCATAAGGAATATCACTCTCATTGAATCTATGAAGAGAATTTACCTCTAATACCTGTGTCGGGTTATCAAGACCATGTATTTCTTCAATAGGTGGTAGATTCTTAACATCTTCATATTTAATTCCTTTCTCTTGCATAGATTTCTTGGCTTCTTGCATATCTTCAGGACTGAGGAATAGAATACCTCTTTTCTTCGGAGTTGGCTTCGGAGGTGGTTTGGGAATAGTCCAAGCATTATCGTTGCTCAGGATATTATTCAATAGGATTTCAGCTTGTTCCACAGTTCTTTCCCTCAAAACACAACCAGCACAACTATCTAGGTGGCCCCTAGAAGCATCGATTAGTCCATTATAAAAGATATCAAGTATTTCATTTTTCTCAAGAGGGTGATTAGGCAAAGCATTAAGTAGCTGGACAAGCCTCCCCCAAGCTTGTGGGAGACTCTCTTCTTCAACTTGCACAAAGTTATATATATATCCTGCAAGGCAGCTTGTTTCTTATGGCCAGGAAAATATTTCTCAGAGAAGTAGTATATCATATCCTGGGGACTATGCACACAACCAGGAGCAAGAGAAGTAAACCAAGTTTTAGCATCACCCTTTAGTGAGAAAGGAAACAACTTAAGGATATAGTTATGGCGAATCTTTTCCTCATTCATGAATAGGGTGGTTATATCATTCAGTTTAGTAAGATGTGCTACAACCGTTTCAGACTCATAACCATGAAAAGGATCAGATTCAACTAAAGTGATCAACTCAAGATCAACAGAGAATTCATGATCCTTATCAGTAACAAAGATGGGTGAAGTAGCAAACTTAGGATCGTATTTCATTCTAGCATTCAGAAATTTTTCTTTCCACTTGCGCAATAAATTCTCAAGATCATAGCTATCCTTACAAGCAAGAAAGTCCTCAGCTATCTCTCCCTCCATAACATAACCCTCGGTTATATTAGGCAATTCATATCTAGGAGAGCTAGTTCTAACAGGTGAAATAGCAGGTTCTACTTCAATAATTTCATCAGTTTCAGAAGTATCATCACATTCAGCAGCAACTCTAGCAATTTGTGCATCAAGAAATGCACCCAGTGGCAAAGCAGTATCAAGCAAAGCATCATGGATAGCAGAAGTAGCATCATCAAGCACAGGCGACACATCAGAATTTCTAGTAGGTGGTGGCGTCGCAAATTTACTCATAAGTGAAGGTGAATCAAGTGCAGAGCTAGATGGCAGTTCCTTACCTGTCCTCATAGTTGAGGGCAAGACTTTAGTTTTTGGATCTCTCGGATTCCTCATTGTGATCAACAGACGTAAATACCAAGTGACTCAGAGAATAGAGCTATACCTCCCCCGCAACGACGCCAGAAAATAGTCTTGATAACCCACAAGTATAGGGGATCGCAACAATTTTTGAGGGTAGAGTATTCAACCCAAATTTGTTGATTCGACACAAAGGGAAGCCAAAGAATATTCTCGAGTATTAGCAGTTGAGTTGTCAATTCAACCACACGTGAAAGACTTAGCATCTGCAGCAAAGTTTCAGTAGCAAAGTAGTGTGATAGTAATGGTAGCAGCGGTAACAGTAGCAGTAGTGACACCAGTAGCGGTAAAGTAACTTAGCAAGGACCAGTAGGAAAAACTCGTAGGCATTGGATCGGTGATGGATAATTATGTCGGATGACATTAATCATGTAACAGTTATAACATAGGGTGATATGTAACTAGCTCCAATTCGTCAATGTAATGTAGGCATGTATTCCGTATTTAGTAATAGGTGCTTATGGAAAAGAACTTGCATAACATCTATTGTCCATCCCTCCCGTGGCAGAGGGGTTCTAATGGAAACTAAGAGATATTAAGGTCTCTTTTTAATAGATAATCGGAACAAAGCATTAGCACATAGTGAATACATGAACTCCTCATACTATGGTCATCTCCGGAAGTGGTTCCGGCTATTGTCACTCCGAGGTTGCCGGGTCATAACACATAGTAGGTGACTACAACATGCAAGATAGGATCAAGAACACACATATATTGATGAAAACATACTAGGTTCAGATCTGAAATCATGGCACTCGGGCCCTAGTGACAAGCATTAAACATAACAAAGTAGTAGCAACATCAATCTTAGAACATAGTGGATACTAGGGATCAAACCCCATCAAAACTAACTCGATTACATGATAGATCTCATCCAACCCATCACCATCCAGCAAGCCTACGATGATATTAATCACGAACGATGAAGAGCATCATGGAATTGCCGATGAAGGATGGATGGTGATGACGATGGCGGCGATTTCCCCTCTCCGGAGCCCATAACGGACTCCAGATCCGCCCTTCAAAGGAAGAACAGGTGGTGGCGGCGGCTCCGTATCGTGAAACGTGATGAACTCTTCTCTCTTAATTTTTTCTGGGCGAGAGAGAATATATAGAGCTGGAGTCGGAGGCTGCGGAGCCACGAGGGCCTCATAAGCCTGCCACGCGCGGCCGGGGGGGCGGGGGCGCCTCCTGGGATTGTGGGCTCCTAGCTCCATCCCTCGAGGTAATTCTTGCGCCATTATTTTTTATATATTCCACAAAAAGTCCTCGTAAATTTCCAGGTCATTCCGATAACTTTTATTTGTGCGCAAAAACAACACCATGGCAATTCTGATGAAAACAGCGTCAGTCCGGGTTAGTTCCATTCAAATCATGCAAATTAGAGTCCAAAACAAGGGCAAAAGAGTTTGGAAAAGTAGATACGATGGAGATGTATGAGTACCCACTAGGATCTAGCCCTAGTGGATGACAAGTGGGTCCTGGGGTCGACTGTTGACCGGTCAAAGGTCCAGTGAGCACTCAATTGTGTTGACTGTTGACTAGGTCAAACTAATATGTGGGGGCCACATGTCATTGCCTCGGGTTATTACATATTATTTTAAACATGTTATTTAGAGGGGGTGGCCCACTTGTCATTTCCACACACCTTAATAGTATTTTATTAGTTTTAAATTAACATAAGGGGTTCACAAGTCCTACATTGCTAAAATAACAAAGTATATAATTAATCTAATTAAATTGATTAACTAACTAATAAGGTACTTAATTAATTAATTAATTAATTACCTAAATATTCATTTTCACCTTTTTAATAACAATTTTGTTTGTGAGTTAGCAGTGGCTGGGCCCCGGTTGTCATCCACTTGGGGAGGGGGGTTACCCCAAACTGTTCTAACACAGGGGGGTTATCCCCCATGTTTGACACACAGGTGGTTGGGGGGTGCGCTCGGGCGACGGTCGGCACAGTGGGGTAGAGCGCCGTGTGGGAGGCACTAAGGCGTGGGGCGCGAGGGGTGCGGCCGGTACGCGGGGTTGGGCGCCCATGGGAGCAGAGCTCCAGCCACAACCATGGCGGAGCGTCGCAGGGTGGCACGGGCCACGGGACAAATCGCGAGCGGGTGGGCAAGGTGCGGTGTTCATGGGTGCTAGCGGCGAGTGGGCACGAGCGGGGCGTGGCCAGGGAACAAGACAGCAGAGAGATGGGGGGCTAGCCGGTGGGGGCGAAAGGGGAGAGAGGGAGGGAGGGCAGCAGGCTCGTGGTGGTCGGTAGGGGAGGCTACGAGGAGGAGGCCGGGGAGGCGACGCGGGGGTGCGTCCCGACGGTGGCCGGTGGCCGACGGGAGGTTGGCGAGGCGGTCGAAGAAGCGACAGTGAGGCGGCCGGAGCAGCGATGATACGTCTCCAACGTATCTATAATTTTTTATTGTTCCATGCTATTATATTATCTGTTTTGGTTGTTTTGTATGCATTTATATGTTATTTTATATTATTTTTGGGACTAACCTATTAATCTAGAGCCTAGTGTCAGTTCCTGTTTTTTCAACGTTTTTGAGTATTGCAGATAAGGAATATTGAACGGAGTCCAAACGGAACAAAATCTGCGGAAATATATTTCTTGGACCAGAAGACACCCAACACACTTAGAGTAGGGGGCAGGGCATCTGCCGGGAGGCCACAAGCCTGGAGCGTGCGCCCTAGGGGGTGGCCACGCCCCTGCCTTGTGGCCCTCCTGTAGGTCTCCTAACCCTATTCTTTGGCCTATAAATTCCCAAATATCCCCGTATCGCCAAAAAGAGCCACGAAAATACTTTTACGCCGACGGGACCCTCTGTTCCCGTGAGATCCAATCTCGGAGCCTTTTCAAGTAATCTGCCGGAGAGGAAATTGATCACGGAGGGCATCTACATCAACTCCATTGCCCTCCGATGATGTGTGAATAGTTCACCACAGGCCTACGGGTCCATAGCTAGTAGCTAGATGGCTTATTCTCTCTCTTTGATCTTCAGTACCATGTTCTTCATGATCTTCATGGAGATCTATCTGATGTAATCATCTTTTGCGGTGTGTTTGTCGAGATCCGATGAATTGTGAGTTTATGTTCACATTATCTATGAATATTATTTGAGTCTCTTCTGAATTCTTATATCCATGATTTCATATCTTTGCAAGTCTCTTCGAATTATTTGTTTGGTTTGCCCAACTAGATTCTTAATTCTTGCAATGGGAGAAATGCTTAGTTTTGGGTTAAATCTTGTGGTGTCCTCACCCAGTGTCATAGTAGGGGTAGCGAGGCATGTATTGTATTGTTGTCATCGACGATAAAAATTGGGGGTTTTCACCATATTGGTTGAGTTTATCCCTCTACATCATGTCATGTTACTTAATGCGTTACTCTGTCCTTCATGAACTTAATACTCTAGATGTAGGCAGGAGTCGGCCGATGTGTGGAGTAATAGTAGTAGATGCAGAATCGTTTCGGTCTACTTGACACAGACGTGATGCCTATATGCATAATCATTGCCTTGGATATCTTCATAATTATTCACTGTTCTATCAATTGCTCGACAGTAATTTGCTCACCCACCGTATTATTTTCCTTTATGAGAGAAGCCTCTAGTGAAACCTATGGCACCCGAGTCTATTTACCATATTATATTTTCATATCTATAAACCAAAAATACCAAAAATACTTTGTTGCAATTTATTTACTTTTGTTTCCGCAATATTTTATATTTATCTCTATCAGATCTCATCCTTGCAAATGATTTTGAAGGCATTAAATAACCCCTTTATAGCGTTGGGTGCAAGTGTTTGATTGTTTGTGTAGGTACTAATATTGGGGCCTTGCTTGTTCCTCCTACTTGATTGATACCTTGGTTCTCGACAAACTGAGGGAAATACTTATCTACTTCGTTGCATCACCCTTTCCTCTTCAAGGTAAAACCAACGCAAGCTCAAGAGGCAGCAAGAAGGATTTCTGTCGTAGTTTCCGGGGAGGATACATAGCAAGATCACGCCTACCAAGTACCCATCACAAACTCATCTCTTGCTTTTAGTTTATTTTCCATTTGCTTCTGGTTTTCCTCCCCCCCCCCACTTCTAAAATGATTTTCAGAAAATACCAAAAAGATTTTCCTTTTTATTCGCTCTTTCCGTTCATCTTTTTCATTTGTTCATTTCCATGGATCAACGCAAAAGTTTTGATCCGTATCTTAAGAAGTTGGAAGATATTGAGAATAATGCCAAGGGGTTCATGTCACTCCAATTTGAGCATAATAGTTTCTTTAGGAACGATCTTAAATAACAAAGGTTTATGCTTGATTACATTAATAAAGAGCTTGATGATATGGCCAAGGAATTTTGTGGTTTGAAATCTCAGTTCGCTCACCTCGAAATTTTAGTAGGCCAAATTTCTGACAAACAAGCCACCTTGGTTAATAAAATGGCCGTGAAGCCAGAATCTTTAAGCATTGATGAAGATCTTCAAGTGATTGATGTGACACCTATTGAATCTTTGTTTCTTGAAAAAGATGGGACTGGAGATGAGTCAACTTTAGTTAAAAGGCGTCCCAATGATTCGGAGTTTATAGATCTTAATGATAAGTTTGATAAAAGTGGGACGGAAGAGGTCAAAACTTTAAATATCAATGAGCCCACTCTTTTGGATTATAAGGATTTTAATTATAATAGTTGCTCTTTGCTTGATTGTGTTTCCTTGTTGCAATACATGTTGAATTCTTCGCATGCTTATAGTCAAAATAAAGCTTTTACTAAACATATTGTGTATGCCATGATGAGATCTTTTGAAGAAAAACGTGAGTTGGAAGTTTCTATACAGAAAGTTTTATGATGAGTGGGAACCTACTATTAAGATTAAAATTAGATATTATGAGTGTCATGCTTTATGTGATTTGGGTGCTAGTGTTCCCACGATTCCAAAAACTTTATGTGATGTGCTAGGATTCCGTGAATTTGATGATTACTTTTTAAATTTGCATCTAGCATATTCTACAATTAAGAAGCATGCGGGAAGGATTAATGATATTCTTATTGTTGCAAATAGGAATTATGTGCCCATAAATTTCATTGTTCTTGATATAGATTGCAATCATACATGTCCTATTGTTCTTGCTAGACCTCTCCTTAGAACGATTGGTGCAATTATTGATATGAAAGAAGCTAATATTAGATTCCAATTTCCATTAAGGGAAGGCATGAAGAACTTTCCTAGAAAGAAAATAAGATTACCTTATGGATTTATTATGATAGCTACTTATGGATTGCATACCAAAGATGATAATACCTCGTTCTATTGCATTATGCCTAGCTAGGGGCGTTAAGCAATAGCGCTTGTTGGGAGGCAACCCAATTTTATTTGTTTTACTTTTGTTTTTTCCTTCTGTTTTTGAGTGCTGAACACATTATTACCTCTGTAATAATTGTGTTTTGTTGTTTTAATTAGTGTTTGAGCCAAGTAAGACCTTTGGGATGGCCTACGGTGTTTGCAAGTTGAGTTTGCTGAAAAACAGAAACTTTTGCTTTTAGTCCAGGAATTTTATAAATTCACTGGAACGTAATTTTGATCTGAATTTTTTACACCCGATTTGTTTCAAAATTTGGCAGCTTTTCCTAATTGTTAAGAATTTTTGGAATTACAAAAGTATTCGAAGTAAACAGATTTCTACACACTATTCTGTTTTTTACAGATTCTTTTTTCTTTGTGTTGTTTGCTTATTTTGATGAATTTATGGGTGGTATCGGGGGTATGAACCATGGAGAAGTTGGAATACAGTAAATATTACATCAATATAAATAAAGAATGAGTTCACAAAAATACCTAAAGTAGTGATTTACTTTTCTTATACTAACGGATCTCATGAGTTTTCTGTTGAGTTTTGTGTTATGAAGTTTTCAAGTTTTGGGTTAAGATTTGATGGACTACAGAATAAGGAGTGGCAAGATCCTAAGCTTGGGGATTCCCAAGGCACCCAGGTCATATTCAAGGATACCAAAGAGCCTAAGCTTTCATCTTCAATCCATCGGTAAATTTACTTGAGGCTATATTTTTATTCACCACATGATATGTGTTTTGCTTGGAGCATCTTGTATGATATGAGTCTTTACTTTTTAGTTTGCCACAATCATCCTTGATGCACACATATTTTGAGAGAGACACGCTTAATCATGAATTTATTATAATACTCTTTGTGCTTCACTTATATCTTTTGAGATAGGCAATGTTGCTCTAGTACTTCACTTGTATCTTTTAGAGCACGGCGATGTTGTGTTTTATAGAAATTATTAAACTCTCGTACCTCACTTATATTATTTTGAGAGTTCTTTAAACAACATGGTAATTGGTTTGGGTTATGAATTTAGCCCTAATATAATGAGCATCCAAGAGGGATATAATAAAAACTTTCATATTAAGTGCATTGAATGTGATGAGAAGTTTGATTCCTTGCATATAGTTTTGAGATATGAAGATGGTAATATGAGAGTCATGCTAGTAAGTAATTGTGAATTAGAATAAATACTTGTGTCAAAGCTTGTGCTTCCCGTAGCATGCACGTATGGTGAACCGTTATGTGATGAAGTCGGAGCATGATTTGTTTAATGATTGTCAACCTTTGTGTGGAGGTCGAGATCGCACGATGGTTAACTCCTACCAACCCTTCCCCTAGGAGCATGCATCTAATACATTGCTTCGATAACTAATAGACTTTTGCAAAAAGTATGTGAGTTCTTTATGACTAATGTTGAGTTCATGGATTATACGCACTCTAACCCTTCCACCTTTGCTAGCCTCTCTAGTATCACGCAACACTTGCTGATACATTAAACCCACCTTTCTCAAAACAGACACCATACATTTTCCTCAAAACAACCACCATATCTACCTATTATAGAATTTTCATAGCCATTCCGAGATATATTGCCATGCAACACCACCATCCTGTTTTTATGACATGCACCATCACTTCCATATTGCTTATAGAGTCATATTTTGTTCTAGATGTCGAGTTGTAATCTTTGAGTTGAAATTAAATAAAAGTGTGATGATTTGCATTATTAGCACATTGTCCCGTGTGAGAAAAGGATGATGGGAGCTATGATTCCCTCATAAGTTGGGATGAGTCTCCGGACTTTACAAAAAATAAAAGAGGCCAACGAAGCCCAAAAAAAAGAGGCCCAAGAAGCCCACCAAAAAATAGAAAAAAGAGAAAAAAAGAAGAAAAAAATGAGAGAAAGAGAGAAGGGACAATGCTACTATCTTTTTCCACACTTGTGCTTCAAAGTAGCACCATGTTCTTCATAGAGAGTCTCCTATTTTGTCACTTTCATATAACTAGTGGAATTACATCTTTTGCACAACCACTTAGTTTCCTTTTTTAACATTCTACACTTATAGCGCTAGTGCATTTGTTGCATGGCAATCCCTACTCACTGACATTGATATCTATTGATGGGCATATCCATACCCGTTGATATGCCTAGCTGATGTGAGACCATCTTCTCCTTTTTTGCAACCTCCATCATAGTCTACTCCACCTATAGTGTTATATCCATGGGTCACACTCATGTATTACCTCAAAGTTGAAAAGGTTTGAGAACATAAATAGTGTGAAACAATTGCTTGATTTTCATCGGGGTTGTGCATGATTTAGATACTTTGTGTGGTGAAGATGGAGCATAGCCACACCATATGATTTTGTAGGGATAACTTTCTAAGACCATGTTATTTCTAAAGGAAGCAATTGCCTTATTAGTATACTTGAAGTATTATTGTTTTTATGTCAATATTAGACTTTTGTTTTGAATCTTATGGATCTGAATATTCATGCCACAATAAAAATATTACATGGATAAATATGTTAGGTAGCATTCCACATCAAAAAATCTGTTTTTATCATTTACATACTCGAGGACGAGTAGGAATTAAGCTTGGGGATGCTTGATACGTCTCCAACGTATCTATAATTTTTAATTGTTCCATGCTATTATATTATCTATTTTGGAAGTTTTATATGCATTAATATGTTGTTTTATATTATTTTTGGGACTAACCTATTAATCTAGAGCCTAGTGCCAATTTCTGTTTTTTCCATGATTTTGAGTATTGCAGATAAGGAATATTAAATGGAGTCCAAACGGAATAAAATCTCTGGAATGATTTTTCTTGGACGAGAAGAAACCCAGAAGACTTGGTGCAGGGGACAAGGCACCTGCCGGGAGGCCACAAGCCTGCAGAGCGCACCCCCTTGGCTTGTGGGTCCCCTGCAGGTCTCCTAACCCTATTCTTCGGTCTATGAATTCCCAAATATTCCCCCATTGGAAGAAAGAGCCACGAAAATACTTTTCCGCCGCCGGGAGCCTTTGTTCCCGTGAGATCCAATCTGTGAGCCTTTTCTGGTAATCTACCGGAGAGGGAATTGATCACGGAGGGCATCTACATCAACTCCATTGCCCCTCCGATGATGCGTGAGTAGTTCACCATAGAACTACGGGTCCATAGCTAATAGATAGATGGCCTCTTATCTCTCTTTGATCTTTAATACCATGTCCTTCATGATCTTCATGGAGATCTATCCAATGTAATACTCTTTTGCGGTGTGTTTGTCGAGATCCGATGAATTGTGAGTTTATGTTCAGATTATCTATCAATATTATACGAATCTCTTCTGAATTCTTATATGCATGATTTCATATCTTAGAAAGTCTCTTCGAGTTATTGGTTTGGTTTGGCCAACTAGATTGGTAATTCTTGCAATGGGAGAAGTGCTTAGTTTTGGGTTCAATCTTGCGGTGTCCTCACCTAGTGACATTGTAGGGGTAGCGAGGCACGTATTGTATTGTTGTCGTCGAGGATAAGAAGATGGGGTTTTCATCATATTGCTTGAGTTTATCCCTCTACATCATGTCGTCTTACTTAACGCGTTACTCTATTCTTTATGAACTTAATACTCTAGATGCAGGCAGGAGTCGGTCGATGTGTGGAGTAATAATAGTAGGTGCAGAATCGTTTCGGTCTACTTCACACGGACGTGATGCATATATGCATAATCATTGCATTAGATATCTTCATAATTATTTGCTTTTCTATCAATTGCTCGACAGTAATTAGTTCACCCACCGTATTATTTTCCTTTATGATAGAAGCCTCTAGTGAAACCTATGGCCCCGGGTCTATTTTCCATATTATACTTTCAGATCTATAAACCAAAAATATCTTGCTGCAATTTATTTACTTATGTCTCCGCAATCTTTTATATCTATCTCTATCAAATCTCATCGTTGGAAATAAATCTGAAGGGATTGACAACCCCTTTTTAGCATTGGTGCAAGAGTTTGATTATTTGTGTAGGTACTATGATTGAGACCTTGCTTGTTCCTCCTACTGGATTGATACCTTGGTTCTCAACAAACTAGGTAAAATACTTACCTACTTCGTTGCATCACCCTTTCCTCTTCAAGGGAAAACCAACACAAGCTCAAGAGGTATCATAAACATACGCATGCCAATGAATACTTCATAAATTATCAATACATTGGAGATGCATCAACATCCCCAAGCTGAATTCCTACTAGTCCTCGAGTAGTTAAATATAAACGAATTAATTTATCAAGTGTGAATGCTAGCACAGTGAATAGTTTTGATCGTTGATAACTTGAATCAACTTTCTAGCATCATAACCAACAACTTTTCTCATAAAAATCATCATGATATAGTAGCAATCAATTCACATGCCATGGTTCAAATAATGTGTTCTCTTAAAATGTAACAACATATGGTCCTAGTCACTAAACAATTTCAATGCACCATCAAGTCTAAGTAAGAGTTGCACATACTCAATTATCATATAGTCTTCTATGATTGCTAATACTCAAAGCATATTTTCAGAATAAACTACATCCATCAAACACAAACAAACCTAGGGTCTTAATGTTTTGCCTCCCAATATACTTATCACGAAGATAATTGTCAGCAATAATGAATAATGATCAAATATATTGGATTGAATATATATGTTTGGATCTTTCCCAACCACATGGTTCTTTCCAACTAATAGACTGAGGTTGGAATAATAAGTAGACTCTACCTAAAAAATAAAAAACATGAAAGTAAATAGATTGTCCCTTCATAGACGGAAGTAGGGATTTGCACACGTACTAGAGCTCATTGTGTAAAACGGAGGTGAATATATTTTGGGTGGTGTGTGTTTCCTGTCAATGTTACGAGAAGAGATTTCAATATATTCCATCCTAATGACATTATTGGCGGTTCCCAATCATAATTAAAATTTTACTCCCCCTCAACCATTCAAACACTTTCCATGGCTAGCTGTATCCATGGGTGCCCTCCAAACAATCAACTTTCTAGCATAGTTTAAAAAACCAAACCGGAAAGGTTGTCGGTTCAGGTTTTTACTGGTCGGACCGCTGGTTCACCGGTTCAATTGTCGGTTTTTAAGAAAAAAATTAATAAATATTGATTATATATATGCTAATATAGTGTGAAACAATGGTCAAATAAAATTATTTTCATGTAGTGAACAACACAGTACCATAGCCGAGTTGGTTATAGGGATGTGTGCAAGCCTCACGTATTAATGCTCACACGACCTCGGATCAAATCCCACTTCTCCCAATTTCTATTAAAATATTTTCCTGGTTTTTCCCGGTTTAGTGACCTGGTTTTTCACTGGTTTTCTAGAAAACCGGCCGACTCGACCGGTTTTCTTAGGTCCGATTGTAGAACGGCCTTATTAGCTTACAAACCCGATAAGGCTGTCGGTTCCGGTTTTTTCCGGTCGGACCACTGGACCGGTCCGGTTTTTTAAACTAGGCTTTCTAGGAGGAGTTCTTGTTTATTTATTTTTGTATTATGCACAATTGGGAATCCTTTTTACTAGCCTCTCTCATGCAATGACAAGTAAATAAACACGCATCATGAGAATAACCCGCTTAGCATGGAAGATATTGACCACTCGATCGCTCCATGAGCGGTACAAGCACACAAAACGGAAGTTTATTTGACGATTTTGGAGGTGGCACATGCAAGTTTACTTGGAATGACACTAAAATACCATATATAGATAGGTATGATGGACTCTAATGGAAGAAACTTGGCTCAAAGATTTGGATGCACAAGTAGTATTTGTAGGATCGAAAGTATGTCTAGAGGGGGTGGTTAGACTACTTGAAAAGATATTTTTTTGCCTTTTCCCAATTTTACTTGAGAGGCAGCTACGACAGTTATAACAGGTCAAGGACACCCAACACATGCAGTTCTAATAGTATTGCGCGGAAAGTAAAACATGCAAGTGTAAAGTAGAGGAGTAAGGTAGGTAGATCAAACGCATGAGGTTGACACGACGATTTTTAGCATGGTTCCATTAGGTGGCGCTATCGTGTGTCCATGCTAGTGGAGACTTCCACCCACGGAGGGTAACGGCTGCGAGAGTCCTTACAGGGCTCCACCCACAAGGGGTTGCTACTTCTTGAGCTTGCGTTGGTTTTCCCTTGAAGAGGATAGGGTGATGGAGCAAAGTAGCAATAAGTATTCCCCTCAGTTTAAGAACCAAGGTATCAATCCAGTAGGAGTATCAAGATGAGGCACCAGTGAATCTGCGCAAAAACAAACAAACTTGCACCCAACGCGATAAAGGGGTTGTCAATCCCTTCACGATTATTTGCAAGGTGAGATCTGAAGGTGAAAAGTGCAACAAAGTATTTTTGGTATTTTTGTAGATCTGAATATAGGATGTGAAGTAGACCCGAGGGCCATAGTTTTCACTAGAGGCTTCTCTCATGATAGCAAGTATTACGGTGGGTGAACGAATTATTGTCGAGCAATTGATAGAATCGCGCAAAGTCATGACGATATCTAAGGCAACGATCATACATATAGGCATCACGTCCGAGACAAGTAGACTGACACTTTCTGCATCTACTACTATTACTCCACACATCGTCCGCTATCCAGCATGCATCTAGTGTATTAAGTTCATTACAAACGGAGTAACGCCTTAAGCAAGATGACATGATGTAGAGGGATAAATTCATGCAATATGATATAAACCCCATCTTTTTACCCTTGATGGCAACAACACAATGCGTGCCTCGCTACCCCTTCTGTCAGTGGGTGAGGACACCGCACGGTATGAACACAAAACCAAGCACTTCTCCCACTGCAAGAATTATAGATCAAGTTGGCCAAACGAAACCCATAACTCAAAGAGAATTACAAGGATACGAAATCATGCATATAAGAGATCAGAGGAGACTCAAACAATATTCATAGATAATCTAATCATAAATCCAAAATTCGTCGGATCTCGACAAACACACTACAAAAGAAAGTTACATCGGATAGATCTCCATGAAGATCATGGAAAACTTTGTATTGAAGATCCAAGAGAGAGAAAGGCCATGTAGCTACTGGCTATGGACCCGAAGGTCTGTGGTACTACTCACGCATCATCGGAGAGGCAATGGTGTTGATGAAGAAGCCCTCCGTGTACGAATCCCCCTCCGGCAGGGTACGAGAACGGTCCCCAGATGGGATCTTGCGGAGAGAAAAGTGCAACAAAGTATTTTCGTGGGTCTATCCTCTGGTTTTAGGATTTTAGAGAATTTATAGGCGAAAGAGGTAGGGCAAAGGAGGCACGTGGGGCCCACAAGCCTGCCACGCGTGCCCCCCCCTAGGGAGCGCCTAGGCAGCTTGTGACCTCCCACGAGGTCTCCTGCCTTGGTTCTCAAGTCCTGTGCGTATCTTCTGTTATGGAAAAAAATCATCCCGCGGGTTTTATTCCGTTTGGACTCCGTTTAATATTCTTTTCTGAAAAGGTCAAAAACACGGAAAAAACAGAAACTGGCACTGGGCACTGAGTTAATAGGTTAGTCCCAAAAATGATATAAAATAGCATATTCATGCATATAAAACATCCAAAGTTGATAACATAATAGCATGGAACCATCAAAAATTATAGATACATTGGAGACGTATCAGGGGTCCACAAAGAAGCAGCCTTGTCTATTCCACCACGGCTTACGTCCACACAGGACTAGCCTCACTCACGATAGATCTTCACGAAGTAGGCGATCTCCTAGCCCTTACAAACATCGTGGTTCAACTCCACAACACACAGTAGGAGGTTCCCAAGCGACACCTAACCAATCTAGGATGCACCACCCTCCAAAAGGTAATAGATGTGGTAGATCAATGAACTCATTGCTCTTGTGCTTCTAAAGATAGTCTCCTCAACAGAAATCACTCTCCCACAGAATACGCATGGGTAGGAGAGGTTGATTTTGTGGAAAGAAGTTTGGGGAGCCTAGAAATCAAGTTTCAAATGATTGGATTGGAATATCTTGGTCTCAACACATGATTAGGTGGTTCTCTCTTAGAAAGTGGATCTAGAAATGATGTGTGTTCTCTGAGTGCTTCTCCCACGAATGAGAGGTTGGTGAAGGGGTATATATAGGTAGCAGCCAAAATCCAATCGTTGCACACAAAAGTGCAAACTCGGTGACACCGAAGTGGCAACTCGGTGGTACCGACTAGTACTAAAATTGTGAACTTTGAATCTTGGTGAGACCAATATATAGAATTCGGTGGCACCGAAAAGGTTACTAACGGTCAGATGACCAAACTCGGTGGCACCGATACTCAAACTCGGAAATTCTGATTTTGTGTATCTTGGCAACAGAATGTTGGTCACCCAAACTCGGTAGCACCGATGTGTTGGAAATATGCCCCAGAGGCAATGATAAATAGTTATTATTATATTTCCTGTTTAAATATAATCATTTATTATCCATGCTATAATTGTATTGAATGAAAACATAGATACATGTGTGGATACATAGACAAAACAATGTCCCTAGCAAGCCTCTAGTTGGCTAGCCAGTTGATCAATGATAGTCAAGGTTTTTTGACTATGTGCAACTGTTGTCACTTGATAACTAGATCACATCATTAGGATAATCATGTGATGGACTATACCCAAACTATGAACATAGCATATTGATCGTGTCATTTTATTGCTATTGTTTTCTGCCTGTCAAGTATTTGTTCCTATGACCATGAGATCATATAGCTCACTGGCACTGGAGGAATACCTTGTGTGCATCAAGCGTCACAACGTAACTGGGTGACTATAAAGGTTCTCTATAGGTATCTCCGAAGGTGTCCATTGAGTTAGTATGGATCAAGACTGAGATTTGTCGCTCCGTGTGACGGACAGGTATCTCGGGGCCCACTCGGCAATACAACATCACACACAAGCCTTGCAAGTAATGTGACTAACTGTAAGTCACGGGATCTTGTATTACAGAACGAGTAAAGAGACTTTCTGGTAACGAGGTTGAAATAGGTATGCGGGTACCGACGATCGAATCTCGGGCAAGTAACATACCGAAGGGCAAAGGGAATGACATACGGGATTATATGAATCCTTGACACTAAGGTTCAACCGATAAGATCTTCGGAGAATATATAGGATCAAATATGGGCATCCAGGTCCCTCTATTGGATATTGACCGAGGAGTGCCTCGGGCATGTCTACCTAGTTCTCGAACCCGCAGGGTCTGCACACTTAAGGTTCGATGATGTTTTAGTATAGTTGAGTTATATGTGTGGTTACCGAATGTTATTTGGAGTCCCAGATGAGATCACGGACGTCACGAGGGTTTCTGGAATGGTCCGGATACAAAGATTGATATATAGGATGGTTTCATTTGGTTACCGGAAGGTTTTCGGGCATTACCGGCATTGTATCGGGAGTGACAAATGGGTTCCGAAAGTTCACCGGGAGGGGGCAACCAACCCGGGGGAAGCCCAATGGCCTTAGGGGTGGCGCACCAGCCCTTAGTGGGCTGGTGGGACAGCCCAAGAGGGCCTTGGGCCAAGAGAAGAAAACCAAAGAGAAAAAAAGGGAGGTGGGAAGGAAGAGAAGGACTCCACTTTTCATTCCTAATTGTAGTGGGATTCCTCCTCCTCGTCCTACCCGGCGCACCCTAGAGGGATTGGCCCTCAAGGCAAGCCTCCTTCCCCTCCCTCCTATATATAGTGGTGATTTAGGGTTGATTTGAGACAACTTTTGCCTCGTGCAACTCAGATCTAGACACAATAGTTTTACCTCTAGATCGTATTTCTACGGAGCTCGGGCAGAGCCGTGCACGAGTAGATTGTCACCACCACCGGAGCACCGTCACGCTGCCGGAGAAATCATCTACTTCTCCGTCTTGCTTGCTGGATCAAGAATGCCGAGATCATCGTTGAGCTGTACGTGTGCTGAACGCGGAGGTGCCGTCCGTTCGGCGCTAGATCGGAACGGATCGTAGGACGGATCGCGGGACGGTTCGTGGGGCTAATCGAGGGACGTGAAGACGTTCCACTCCATCAACCGCATTTCTTAACACTTCCTGATGTGCGATCTACAAGGGTACATAGATCCAAATCTCCTCTCGTAGATGGACATCACCATGATAGGTCTCCGTGTGCGTAGGAAATTTTTTGTTTCCCATGCAACATTCTCCAATAGTGGCATCATGAGCTAGGTTCATGCGTAGATGTTATCTCGAGTAGAACACAAAGGGTTTTGTGGACGGCGATGTTCGATTTTCTGCCCTCCTTAGTCTTTTCTCGATTCGGCGGTATTGTTGGATTGAAGCGGCCCGGACCGACATTATTTGTACGCTTATGAAAGACTGGTTTCATCGATTGACATGCAACCTCGTTGCATAAAGATGACTGACGAGTGTCGGTTTCTTCAACTTTAGTTGAATTGTTTTGACCGAGGTGGTCCTTGGAGAGGTTAAATAGCAATTTGCACATATCTGTTGTGGTTATTGCGTAAGTAAGATGCGATCATACTAGATACCCATAGCAGCCACGTAAAACATGCAACAACAAATTAGAGGATGTCTAACTTGCATTTGAAGGGTATGATTGTGATATAATATGGCCAATGACGTGATGTGATTTATTGGATGTATGAGATGATCATGTTGTAATAGTTAATATCGACTTGCACGTCGATGGTACGGCAACCCGCAGGAGCCATAGGGTTGTCTTTAAACTAACGTTTGTGTTTGCAGATGCGTTTACTATATTGCTAGGACGTAGCTTTAGTAGTAATAGCATAAGTAGCACGACAACCTCGATGGTAACACGTTGATGGAGATCATGATGATGGAGATCATGGTGTGGCGCCGATGACAAGAAGATCGTGCCAGTGCTTTGGTGATGGAGATCAAGAAGCATATGATGATGGCCATATCATGTCACTTATGAATTGTATGTGATGTTAATCCTTTTATGCACCTTATTTTGCTTAGAATGACGGTAGCATTATGAGGTGATCTCTCACTAAAATTTCAAGACGAAATTGTGTTCTCCCCGACTGTGACCGTTGCTACAATTTGTCATTTCGAGACACCACGTGATGATCGGGTGTGATAGACTCAATGTTCACATACAACGGGTGCAAAACAGTTGCACACGCGGAACACTCGGGTTAAGCTTGACGAGCCTAGCATGTGCATACATGGCCTCAGAACACATAATACCGAAAGGTCGAGCATGAATCATATAGTTGATATGATTAGCATAGAGATGCTTACCACTGAAACTATTCTCAACTCACGTGATGATCGGACTTGAGTTAGTGAATTTGGAGCATGTACCACTCAAATGACTAGAGAGAAGTACTTTTTGATTGGGAGTTTAGCAAGTAATTTGATTAGTTAAACTCTAGTTATCTTGAACATAGTCTAAGTCCACTTTAAAAATATTGGTGTTGTAGATCAATGGCTCACGCGACAGTCACCCTGAATTTTAATACGTTCCTAGAGAAAGCTTAGTTGAAAGATGGTGGAAGCATCTTTGTAGACTGGGCTCGTAATCTTAAGTTGCTCCTGCAAGCTGGGAGGAAGGATTATGTCCTTAATGCTATGCTAGGAGATGAACCACCCGCCGATGCTGACCAAGATGTGAAGAACGCTTGTTTAACACGCAAGGAGGACTACTCAGTAGTTCAATGTGCAGTTTTGTATGGCTTAGAACCGGGACTTCAATGTCGCTTTGAGCGTCATGGAGCATTTGAGATGTTCCAGGAGTTGAAGTTTATCTTTTAGAAGAACGCCCGGATCAAGAGGTATGAGACCTCCGATAAATTCTATGCTTGCAAGATGGAGGAGAATTCGTCTGTCAGTGAACATGTGCTCAAAATGTCTGGGTACTCAAACCGTCTAGATGAGCTGGGGATTGAACTCCCGCAAGAGCCTATCACTGACAGAATTCTTCAATCACTGCCACCAAGCTACAAGAGCTTTGTGTTGAACTATAACATGCAAGGGATGAACAAGTTACCCGGCGAGTTATTCGCGATGCTGAAAGTCGCAGAGTCAGAACTCCGTAAAGAGCATCAAGTGTTGATGGTGAATAAGACCACTAGTTTCAAGAGAAATGACGAAGGAAAGAAGGGTAATTCAAAGAAGAGCGGAAAGCCTGTTCCCAATCCGACGAAGAAACCCAAAGCTGGACCTAAGCCTGAAACGGAGTGTTATTATTGCAAGGGTCTTGGTCACTGGAAGCGCAAGAGCCCCAAGTATCTGGCTGATAAGAAGGCGGCCAAGGAAAAATCAGGCATATTCGATATACATGTTATTGATGTGTACTTAACCAGCTCTCATAGCAGTGCCTGGGTATTCGATACCGGTTATGTTGCTCATATTTGCAACTCGAAATAGGAACTGCGGAATAAGCGAAGGCTAGCGAAGGATGAAGTGACGCTGCACGTGGGAAATGGTTCCAAGGTTAATGCAATCGCCGTCGGCACAGTTTCACTTCAGTTACCATCAGGATTAGTTATGAACTTAAATAATTGTTATTTAGTGCCTGCGTTAAGCATGAACATTATATCTGGATCTTGTTTATTGCAAGACGGTTACTCGTTTAAGTCAGAGAATAATGATTGTTCTATTTGTATGAGTAATATCTTTTATGGTCATGCACCCAACGTGAGAGGATTGTTCATATTGAATCTTGATAGCGATGATACACATATACATAACATTGAGACCAAAAGAGTTAGAGTTAACAATGAACCTATGATGTCATATCTACTCAAATCATTTGAGAAGTTCAAGCAATTTCAAGCAATTGATGAAGGTGAGAAAATATCTACTCAAATCGTCAGTGAAGGTGAGAAAATAACGATATCCGCCGCGCGCCTCCACACTCATCGGACCGCACACAAAGAGCTTGTCGTAAAAGGTTACGTCGACTCAAGTTTTGACACGGATCCGGATGACTCTAGTGCAAGTGGGAGACTGTTGGAAATATGCCCTAGAGGCAATGATAAATAGTTATTATTTTATTTCATGTTTAAAGATAATCTTTTATTATCCATGTTATAATTGTATTGAATGAAAACATAGATACATGTGTGGATACATAGACAAAACAATGTCCCTAGCAAGCCTCTAGTTGGCTAGCCAGTTGATCAATGATAGTCAAGGTTTTCTGACTATGTGCAAGTGTTATCACTTGATAACTGGATCACATCATTAGGAGAATCATGTGATGGACTAGACCCAAACTATGAATGTAGCATATTGATCGTGTCGTTTTATTGCATTTGTTTTCTGCGTGTCAAGTATTTGTTCCTATGACCATGAGATCTTATAACTCACTGGCACTGGAGGAATACCTTGTGTGCATCAAACGTCACAACGTAACTGGGTGACTATAAAGGTGCTCTACATGTATCTCCGAAGGTGTCCGTTGAGTTAGTATGGATCAAGACTGGGATTTGTCACTCCATGTGATGGAGAGGTATCTCGGGGCCCACTCGGTAATACAACATCACACACAAGCCTTGCAAGCAATGTCACTAAGTGTAAAGTCACGGGATCTTGTATTATGGAACGAGTAAAGAGACTTGCTGGTAACGAGATTTAAATAGGTATTCGGACACCGACGATCAAATCTTGGGCAAGTAACATACCGAAGGACAGAGGGAATGACATGCGAGATTATATGAATCCTTGACACTGAGGTTCAACCGATAAGATCTTCGGAGAATATGTAGGATCCAATATGGGCATCCAGGTCCCGCTATTGGATATTGACCAAGGAGTGCCTGGGGCATGTCTACATAGTTCTCGAACCCGCGGGGTCTGCACACTTAAGGTTCGATGATGTTTTAATATAGTTGAGTTATATGTGTGGTTACCGAATGTTGTTCAGAGTCCCGGATGACATCATGGACGTCACGAGGGTTTCTGGAATGGTCCGGAAACGAAGATTGATATATACGATGGTTTCATTTGGTTACCGGAAGGTTTTCGGGCATTACCGGCATTGTACGAGGAGTGACGAATCAGTTCTGAAAGTTCACCGGGATGGGGGCAACCCACCCGGGGGAACCCAATGGCCTTAGGGGTGGTGCAGCAGCCCTTAGTGGGCTGGTGGGACAGCCCAAGAGGGCCTCGGCTCCAAGATAAGAAAACCAAAGAGAAAGAAAAAAGGGGAGGTGGGAAGGAAGAGAAGGACTCCACTTTCTAATCCCAATTGGAGTAGGATTCCTCCTCCTCCTCCTCCTAGCCGACGCACCCTTGAGGGATTGGCCCTCAAGGCAAGCCTCCTTCCCCTCCCTACTATATATAGTGGTGATTTAGGGCTTATTTGAGACAACTTTAGCCACGTGCAACTCAGATCTAGACACCATAGTTTTACCTCTAGATCGTATTTCTGCGGAGGTCGGGCGGAGCCGTGCAGGAGTAGATCGTCACCACCACCGGAGCGTCGTCACCCTGCAGGAGAACTCATCTACTTATCCGTCTTGCCTGCTGGATCAAGAAGGTCGATATCATCGTCGAGCTGTACGTGTGCTGAACGCGGAGGTGTCGTCCGTTCGGCGCTAGATCCGAACGGATTGTGGCGCAGATCGCGGGACAGTTCGTGGGGCTGATCGAGGGACGTGAAGACGTTCCACTACATCAACCGTGTTTCTTAACGCTTCCTGCTATGCGATCTACAAGGGTAAGTAGATCCAAATCTCCTCTCGTAGATGGACATCACCATGATAGGTCTTCGTGTGCGTAGGAAATTTTTTGTTTCCCATGCAACGTTCTCCAACACGATGTAGTTTAGGTTGCACCGATTTTGTGGGAATGGCTAGGGTTCTTCTGAGGTTCAAACTCGGTGGTCCGAAGTGGCAATGTTGGTTACACCGATTTTGTATATGTGGAACTTGACAGAGTGGATATGTGGAGAAAATGACTGCGTATTTTGGTGGCTAACTTTGAGCATTTGAGCAATCAGTTCATTTTACTACCTGACCCACTTTTAATAGTATTTTGATAGTATTGGCTATCCTATGGACTCAAAAGTGGTCTCTCACAAATATAAAATGAAGAGTCTTCTAGCTTGAAGCTTGAGCCAATATTGTTCCTTTCTTGTATCCAGGGGAATCTCCACATAAACCTTAAGCCATAGCATCTTTTGAACTTTTCTGGTTTCTTGCAAGCTCTCTATGATCTTCTAGAGTAGTCTCATGAGCTAAATTAAGAGTTTTAAATTCTTGAGTTAGTCGTTCAATTTATTTCTTATCATCATCATTCGATTTCTCTTGACTAGCATGATAAATAGCAAATTCATTTTCAGTGCATTCACTAGCTTTATCTAGAAGCAAGTCATCTTCTCCTAACAAGTCATCCTCATCACTATTGAAATCAAGATACTTGGGATGTGATGCCTTGGGGCCTTTATCCATGAAGTATTTTACGACTCCCTCATTTGGTGAATCAAGTAAGTCGTAGGAGTTCGTGGAAACAAGCGCAATCCCGGCAACACCTTCATCTTGACTATAGTCGAAGTTGGAGTGATAGCTTCTCTCGGAGTGGTGATCAGACTCGGAGCCAAAGACCCATTCACCAACATGAGCTTGATGTCTTCTTCTTGAACTGCTCTTGGTTTATTTGTCCTTCTTCTCTGATTCCTTGCCTCTTCGTGAGTGTCTTCGTTCATAGTGATCTTCTCTACTCCCTCTCTCTTTACGATATGACTCATCTCTTGAGTTTCGTCTTCGAGGTGACTCTTCTCTTCTTTTGTAGGGAGTCGATTGCTCATTTTAGTAGTGTCCGGGCTTCCCACACTTGTAGCAATTTCGGTCACGACTGGACAAACACTTCTCATCATGTCTTGAACTTGATCTTCTATATTTGCCTCTACTCTTGTAGAACTTGTTGAATTTTCTGACCATGAGGCTTATCTCTTCATCAGTGACAAGATTGTCTTTTGAAGTAGCGGGAGCATCACATGAAGCTTTATAAGCACTGCTTGACTTGTCATGCAACTCATGTTTGTCCTTGAGTGACATCTCATGAGCAACAATCCTACCAATGACTTCACTTGGCTTGAGATCTTTGTAATTTGGCATCATTTGGATCAATATGCACACTCTGTCATACTTGCCATCAAGAGCTCTAAATATCTTCGTGATGATGAATTTGTCGGTCATCTCTTCGCTTCCTAAGCCGACAATCTCATTGGTGATGAGAGCTAGCCTAGAGTACATTTCAGCGACTCCTTCACCATCCTTCATCTTGAACTTGTCAAGCTGACTTTGAAGCACATCTAACTTAGATTCTCTGACAAAATCAGTACCTTCGTGCATATCAACAAAAGTATCCCAAATTTTTTTGCATTCTCAAGATGACTGATTTTGTTGAATTTTTCGGGGCAAAGGTAGTTGAAGATGATATCACAGGCTTGAGCATTAAGTTGCAACATCTTTAGTTCATCAGTTGTCGCATCACGATCTAGTTCATGCCCTTCTCCAAAGAAGTTACCTTGCACACCAACATGAATAACAACCCAAACATGAGGATTAAAGCCAAGTATATGCATTTTCATTTTATGCTTCCAACTAGCAAAATTAGTGCCATAGAAGTAAGGACCTCTACGATGATAATTTCCCTCACTAGATGCCATACTCTCCTAGGTTGCTAAACCAAAGAAATGGAGACCAAAGCTGTGATACCACTTGTAGGACCAAAAGTATGTCTAGAGGGCGTGATTAGACTACTTGACAAGATAAATTTGTTGCCCTTTCCAAATTTTACTTGAGAGGCAGCTACGACAGTTATAACAGGTCAAGCACACCTTACACATGCAGTTCTAATAGTATTGCAGCGGAAAGTAAAACATGCAAGTGTAAAGTAGAGGAGTAAGGTAGGAAGATCAAATGCATGAGGTTGACACGACGATTTTTATCGTACGTCCATGTTAGTGGAGACTTCAACCCACCGAGGATAACGGCTGCGAGGATTGTGTGTTCTTAGCCCAAGGAGAATACAGTAGGGACTATGTGTCCCGGGACTTTGTGTCCTTTGGTTTCAATACCAAGCCGCTCCAAACCAGATGTACAACTGTCACTGCAGTTGGAACTGGGTCATCAACCACTGTCTTCACTGTGAAACGGGTTCTATTTCCTCAACTCTTTATATTCCTCAGATTGTGTGTTGATGATTTTCACTATCACTGTTTGAAGAATTTGTTGAAGACTTTCTCTGAAATTCCTCAACCCCAAATTCTTCACGCAAGTTAATCCTCATATGTTTTCTGCGTGCCTGCATACTGTGCAAACTGTTTTCATATTCTTCATCCTGAAAAACTGTTGTAGTGAAACTTTGCACTCCTGATCCTTTACTGTTTCCGTTGTAAGTTAGTTATCGGTGAGGAATTTCCTCAATAGGAATTTCCTCAGTGATGAAATTCTAAAAATCTCCTATTCAACCCCCCCTCTAGTCTATATAACACACTTTCAATTGGTATCAGAGCAAGGTACTCCCTTGTTCTGTGTGATTTTGGTTTAACCACCTGGAGTTTTAGTTATGCCGACTGCAGGCATGATTAGGGTTACTGCAGCATGTCCTACTTTCGAAGGAAAGGACTTTCCCTTCTGGAATACCAAGATGTAGATGCATCTACAAGCTATTGACAATGATCTCTGGTATATTGTGGAACATGGCGTCCCCATCATATCTGCTTCTATCTCTGCTGCTGATGTGAAGAAATTCAAGCAACTTGATTCTCAAGCGAAGAATGTCATTTGTGGCCATCTAAGCAAAGGCCAGTATGGCAGAGTGAGTGCTTTGGGATCAGCGAATCTTATCTGGCAAAGGGTGTCCAAAGTTAATGAAGGAGTATCAACCCACCGTGATTCTCGTGTTGATGTTCTTCGCAATCTCTTCAATCACTTCAAGAGGTTTGACAATGAAAGCTGCCAAGATACCTTTGATCGCCTCACTGACATATCAAATGAACTGCAAGCACTGGGAGCTCAAGACATTACTGATCACGAAGTTGTGAAGAAACTTATAAGATCTTTGGATTCTTCATTTGATACTTTAGTTCTGATGATTCAAGAAAGACCAGACTACAAGATGCTTGATCCAGCTGATATACTCGAAAGACTCAATACTCATGAATTCCAACAACAAGAAAAGAGAGATCTATATGGACCAAGCTATTATAGACCACGTGCACTGAAGGCCAAAGCAATTTCCTCATCTTAAGAAGAAGACTCGAATGGTAGCATTGGTGATCCTGAAGAATTTGGACACGAGCTTGCAATGCTCGTGAGGAAATTGTAGAGGTTTACACGATGTGGCCAGTTCGGTAAATCTTCAAGAAGAGATATGAGGAAATCAGAATCTTCATCTGAGGACTACAAGAAAAGAACCTGTCACAAATGCAAGAAATCAGGTCACTACCTTGTTGATTGTCCTCGTTGGGGAAAGGAATCAAAGAAGAAGAAATACAAGGATGAAAGTTCTGATGACTCTAAGAAAAAGAAGAAACCTTCAAAATCCTCATCATCAAAGTCCTCATCGCACAAGAAGACTAGTTTCAGAAAGGCTCGGGTACTTATTGGCAAGGAAATGGATTCCGAGGCAGAATCCGAGGAATGTGATGAAGAGGAGGGTTCTGATGAAGACTCAGAATCCGGACAGGCTAGTCTTGCACTTGCAACCACATTCGTCAACAAGTCAATCTTCAACCTTGAAGAAAATGATAACACCATCCACACTGATGACTATGTTGATGACTTCGCGCCAACCTATTGCTTCATGGCAAAAGGTTCAAAGGTACCGAATGATGCTTCCTCCTCTGATTCAAGTGACTGTGAACCTGATGATTATAAAAAAACCCAGTTACTGTAAACTTGCTCTCATTGCCACTAAACAACAAACTGCCTTGGAAAAGCTTCACAAACTGCTAGATAGAAGCGATAATCTGTTGAATGATGAAATGAATCTTACCCAAATGCTCACAAAAGATATGAAAAGTCTTCAGTCTAGATTTGATAATCTTCAAGATTGTCATGATACACTCCTCACTGATCATGAGAAACTTTCCTATGAATATTTTCAAAGGAAGCTTGATCTAGAGAAGTTGAGGATTTCTCATGATGATCTTCGTATGGAAAATGATTCATTACTAGCTCAACAGATCAGCGCTGCTCAAGCTGAATTCATTCCTCCATGTCTTAAATGCATTGAACGTGAAACTTCTAGTTCTTCACCAGAATCATCAAATGCTTCAATTGCTACAAATTCTTCAACTGCTCCTGTAGTGTCAAATTCCTCACTTGAGGAAAACACAAATGTCACTGATGAAATTGTCGGGCTGAAGGAATTGTTTGTGACAGGCATATACAAAAGTCTCAAAGGACATCAAACCCATTGTGATGTGCTCAAAAAGCAGATCTTGAACAGGAACCCGAGGAAAGAAGGAATTGCCTTTGAGAGGAAATTGAATGTTGATGGATCTTATTGGAAACCTGAGCAGTATCCCAAAACCTCATGGGTTGCTGCTACTGGGCCTCCTTTTGATCCATCCAATCTAACAGGCTTTTCATGTGAATTATCCTATTCCTCAGATGAGTCACTTGACTCCAACTATAAACTGTTCAAAAATCAATCTGGTGAAGTATTTGCTCGATATCTTGGAACTAACTGCAGGAATGGCCCTCCCCTGAGGAAAATCTGGGTTCCCAAAAGTTGTCTTAAAATCTTCAGGTGAATGTCCTCATGACACCACCGATGAAGAATTTGAACCCCAGATCAAATTCCTCAGGAGGACCAAAGTCTTCAAGAGGATCAAAATCATCAACTGGTCAAAACTATGCACGTACCCATGCTAACGCTTCTAACATGCAGGGAAACTACAAGGAATATGAATATGAGCGTTATTCTTCAAATCATTATGTTCATAAATCGTCAAACCAGTTCTCTGCATATTCATATGAGTACTTTAACCCTCCTACTGTTAAGAGAAGTGCATTAGCCTCAATGCCCCCTTTCTCATATGGTGCTCGCAGGATGATGAATGCTTTACCACCCCTTCAGATGTGGGTGGTGAAGAAATTGAACTAATCACTTCTGCAGGTCAAGTCTCCAGATGAAAATCATCATCTGGAGAATTTGCTGGAGACCTGAGGAAAATGCTTGATAGGACGCAAGCTAATACTGATGAAATAGAAATATTTCACACGTCCTTATAATTCTGTTATGATGAAATTCCTATCTGATGAAATTGATATCATATTCTTCAAGTCTGAAGCATATGAGATGGTAAGCTGTACTAATTCATCTGCAGGATGACAAACCCAAGAGTACTGAGTGGGTTCTTGATAGTGGCTGAACACATCACATGACTGGTGATAAAAGCTTGCTGATGAATATGCCACTAACTCCATCACCCCTGAAGCAAATCACATATGCTGACAAAGGTAAAAGCAAGGTATTGGGACTTGGCAAAGTGGCTATTTCTAAGGATAGGCGCATGGACAAAGTGATGCTTGTTGAATCCCTTGGATTTAACCTCATGTCAGTTTCAATGCTTTGTGATCTTGATATGATTGTCATCTTTGGAAGATATAGATGTGTTGTTATCATGGAACCTGACAGATCCAAAGTCTTCGAAGGTGTTAGAAGAGGGGATTTGTACATTGTTGATTTCTCTACAGGTCCTCAACCAACCACTTGTTTACTAGCAAAAACCTCAGAAGGGTGGTTGTGGCATCGAAGACTCGGTCATGCAGGCATGAGGAATTTGCACACGCTCGCGAAGAAGAAGCATGTAATCGACATCGAATCAGTCAAATTCCTCAAGGATCACCTCTGCGGTGCGTGTGAATCTGGGAAAAAGACCAGATCCAAGCATCCCTCGAAGACTATCATGACCACTACTCGTCAATTTGAATTTCTTCACATGGATCTATTTGGACCTACTCATTATGCCACACTAACAAATGCAGCATCTTTATATGGCTTCGTCATAGTTGATGATTATTCCAGATATACATGGGTGCATATCATCTTTTATAAAACCGAAGTGCGGGAAGTCTTCAAACGATTTTCTTAAAGGGCCTTGACGAACTTCGGCATCAACATCAAACACATCAGGACTGATAATGGAACAGAGTTCAAAAACACTGGTCTTGATAATTATCTTGATGAACTTGGTATTACTCACGAATTGTCTGCTCCTTATACTCATCAACAGAATGGTGTCGTCGAAAGGAAGAACAGGACTGGTTGAGATGGTAAGAACCATGCTTGAAGAATATCAGACTCCTCGTCGCTTTTGGCCTGAAGCAATCAACACTGCATGCCATATCATCAACGGGGTATTTCTTCACAAATTCCTCAAGAAAACCTCATATGAACTCCTCACTGACAAGAAACCCAATGTAAGTTATTTCAAAGTCTTCGGTGCAAAATGTTGGATTAGAGATCCTCACCATAGCTCAAAATTTGCACATAAGGCACATGAGGGTTTTATGCTCGGTTATGGAAAGGACTCGCACACCTACAAAGTCTTCAACAACTATCACAACAAGGTTGTTGAGACTCTAGGTGTGCGGTTTGATGAAACTAATGGCTCGCAAAGAGAGCAATTGCCTTCTGATCCAGATATGCTGTCTCCTGAGGAAGCAATAAAGCTCAAAGCTACCGAAGACATTGTTCCCACTGAGGAAATTGATGAAGCAATCATTCCCATCACTAATGAAAATCAAGAAGATGCTCCTGAGGAAATTGCTCCAGAACCAATTCCTCAGCCCAGACGAAATCCTCAACCAGCTCATCCGAGGATTGCAAATAAAGTGGAACTTGACAAAATCCTCAATGACATCAATGCGCCAGGTCCTCTCACTCGCTCAAAAGCTTCACATTTAGTTAACTTTTGTGGGCATTTCTCCTTTGTCTCTATCATAGAACCTTCAAGAGTTGCTGAGGCTTTCCTAGAACCGGAGTGGATCCAAGCTATGCACGACGAACTTCTTCAATTCAAGCTGAATGACGTATGTGAGCTCGTCAAACGACCAAATCCTCGCAAGCACAATATCATCGGAACCAAGTAGATTTTCCGAAAAAAGCAAGATGAGGATGGTCAAGTGGTGAGGAATAAGGCACGACTTGTAGCCCAATGCTACACACAGGTTGAAGGAATAGATTTCGATGAAACTTTTGCACCTGTTGCTAGACTTGAAGCTATTCGAATACTACTTGCTCACGCTAATCATCATAACATCATCTTATATCAAATGGATGTGAAAAGTGCATTCCTCAATGGTAAGCTTGAGGAAGAAGTATATGTTGCTCAGCCCCCAGGTTTTGAGGATCCAAAGAATCCAGACAAAGTCTTCAGACTCAAAAAGGCGCTCTATGGTCTCAAGCAAGCCCCGCGGGCATGGTATGATACATTGAAGGAATTCCTCATGAAGAAAGGCTTCAAACCTGGTTCACTCGATCCAACTCTTTTCACAAAATCCTATGATAATGAGCTATTTGTGTGCCAGATATATGTCGATGACATTATATTTGGATGTACTAACAAACGCTATAGTGATGAATTTGCTTACATGATGAGTGAAGAATATCACATGACTATGATGGGGGAGCTGAAATTCTTCTTAGGTCTTCAAATTCGTCAACAACGCAATGGAATCTTCATATCACAGGAGAAATACCTCAAGGATGTTCTGAGGAAATTCGACATGCATGAATGCAAAGGTGCCAAGACTCCAATGCCTACCAACGACCACCTCTGCACTGACGAAAATGGTAAAGAATTCGATGAACAGGTATATCGCTCTATGATTGGCTCTTTATTGTATTTATGTGCATCTAGGCCAGATATAATGCTTAGTGTTTGCATGTGTGCACGTTTTCAAGCAAAACCGAAGGACTCACACCATAAGGCTGTGAAGCATATTCTTCGATACCTAGCTCACACACCAACACTAGGATTATGGTACCCCAAGGGCTCAAATCTTCATCTTGTGGGATATTCTGATTCTGACTATGTTGGTGATCGTGTGGATCGCAAGACAACCTCTGGCACATGTCATTTCCTCGAAAGATCACTAGTCTGCTGGTCCTCAAAGAAGCAGAACTATGTATCACTCTCCACTACCGAAGCTGAGTACATTGCTGCTGGTTCATGCTGTGCTCAATTACTATGGATGAAGCAAACCCTCAAGGACTACGGCATCAACATGAAGAATGTGCCTCTCTACTGCGACAATGAGAGTGCAATCAAGATTGCGTACAACCCAGTACAGCACTCGAAGACCAAGCACATCCAGATTCGTCATCACTTTGTTCGGGACCATGTCCTCAAGGGCAATATCCCCATCGACCATGTGAAGACTGATGATCAACTGGCAGATATCTCCACTAATCCCTTGGATGAGAAAAGGTTTTGCAAGTTGCGGTGTGAGCTAAATATCTTAGAATCTTCAATGTTTTGTAAAAACATGCACACATCCTAACACTTGCAAAATTGATGACTTAGATGTGCAACACATGATGAATGGATTTTCTTCAACTAATGAAGAATATCACTCTGAGTGTGAAGAAATCAAGGAAGAAATTGATTCTCAGGGCCCTACGACAATTGTACGCGGCGTTTGTAATCAACATTCTTATATGGTGGGTCACGCCACCGCCCAAAGTGAAATTCCTCAAGTTGAATTTCTTCAAAGCTGCATTTCTTCAAAGTTTGATTCTCTTCAAAACAATTGCACTTCAAAATCGTTTTTCTTCAAAACTGAAATTCATCATCATGACGCTTTATCACAAAATCCTCAAGTCATTCAAATCTTCAAAAACACTTGATGATTTTCGTTTTCCTAGATATACTGTGATTTCAAGTCCTCAACAGCATTCACTTATAGCTATTTCTTCAATTTGATATTTCATCTAAGTGAATGTGATCGGACCCTACTTTCCTTCTATGCTACTCTCAACCAGTCTATTCAATTCTTCATATGCGTTCTACTTGAAACTTTGTTCAAAATCCTCATAGCGTCCTTGTCAGCTGATGATTTTGTAACAAAATCCTCAAATCTTCAAAAATCTTTTTTAATACACAGTAACTGAACCCCACTTTCCTCGTTCGGATAACCATGATCTCCATGATCTCCACCACTTCTCTCGTGAGCTACACGTGTCCTGCAGAGACGTAGAGACAGGGGCTATTTGGTCCGATATTTTCGCGCTAACAGTTACCGCCTTGCTATAAATATGTCCACATGTCCCTCGGTAAAATCTTCTTCGTTCCATCGCCCTCCTGCTACAGCAAAGCTCCAAGCCCTAGCGCCACCGCTAGAAGTCTCGACGCCGGCGAAGAAGAGCTTGACTGCCTCGACCTCTGCATCGTCGGAACCACGCCGGAACCGGACCATCTTCGTCCGTCGCCGCCATAGCCGTCCTCTGCTGCCGAGTTAGGGCGCATTGGACTCGCACCGAAACAGAATCTACTGCTACCTCTTCTCTGTTCTTCATGTGCGCCATCTAGGGTAAATAAAAACCCTATTTTTACACCCAGTTTGATCTACCATTTTACGTTTGAGATGTGAAATCTGTTTTTCCTCAAGAATCCATCAGTTTCTTTTCTTCAAACACTGCCTATTGATACGTCTCAAACGTATCTATAATTTTTGATGGTTTCACGCTGTTATCTTGTCTTCTTTGGTTTTTTTATGTACCTTTGATATCTTTTTTGGGACTAACTTATTAATTCGGTGCCAAGTGCCAGTTCATGTTCTTTCTGTGTTTTTGACTCTTTTCAGATCTGATTTTGGAACGGAGTCCAAATGGAAGAAAAAACTCGAAATGATTTTTTCCTGAATGGAAGAAGACCAGGGGGCTTTTGGGCCAAGCCAGGTGGGCTCCAGGGAGCCCACAAGCCCCGACTCCGCCACCAGGGGGAGACGGCGGTGGGCAGGCTTGTGGCCTCCCTGGCCGCCCCCTGACCTAGGACTTTGGCCTATAAATTCCCAAATATTCCGCAAGAAGTCAGGGGAGCCTCGAAAATACTTTTCCGCCGCCGCAAGCTTCCGTTTCCGTGAGATCTCATCTGCGGACCCTTCCCGGCACCCTGCCGGAGGGGACTTTGGAGTTGGAGGGCTTCTTCATCATCATCATCGCCCCTCCAATGACTCGTGAGTAGTTCACTTCAGACCTACGGGTCCGTAGTTAGTAGCTAGATGGCTTCTTCTCTCTCTTGGATCTTCAATACAAAGTTCTCCATGATCTTCATGGAGATCTATCCGATGTAATCTTCTTTGGCGGTGTGTTTGTCGAGATCCGATGAATTGTGGATTTGTGATCAGATTATCTATGATATATATTTGAGTCTTTCCTAATTTCTTATATGCATGATTTGATATCCTTGTAAGTGTCTGTGAGTCTTGGGTTTTGTTTGGCCAACTAGATCTATGATTCTTGCAATGGGAGAAGTGCTTGGTTTTGGGTTCTACCATGTGGTGACCTTTCCCAGTGACAGTAGGGGCAGCAAGGCACACATCAAGTAGTTGCCATCAAGGGTAAAAAGATGGGGGTTTTATCATTGGTTTGAGATTATCCCTCTAAATCATGTCATCTTGCTTAAGGCGTTACTCTCTTCTTATGGACTTAATACACTAGATGCATGCTGGATAGCGGTCGACGTGTGGAGTAATAGTAGTAGATGCAGAAAGTATCGGTCTACTTGTTTCGGACGTGATGCCTATAGAAACAATCATTGCATAGATATCGTCACGACTTTGTGCGGTTCTATCAATTGCTCGACAGTAATTTGTTCACCCACCGTCTACTTGCTTTCATGAGAGAAGCCACTAGTAAACACTACGGCCCGCGGGTCTATTCGCATCCATCGTTTATACCTCCGCTTTTACTTTGCTTTGTTACTTTGTTGCTTTCAGTTCTCACTTGGCAAACAATCTATAAGGGATTGACAACCCCTTCATAGCGTTGGGAGCAAGTTTTTGTGTTTGTGCAGGATCTTGAGATACTCCTCCACTAGATTGATACCTTGGTTCTCAAACTGAGGGAAGTACTTACCACCGCTACGCTACATCACCCTTTCCGCTTCGAGGGAACACCAACGCAAGGCTCCAAGGCCACGGGGGAAATCCTTTGCATACTTGCCTAGGAAGTCCCTTAAGGCGTAACCGCAGCTGAAGGATTCCTCGTGCCGTCGACACGACTATTTCTAGCGCCATTGGAAGGTCTTTTGTTGCAGTAGCACCTATCACCAAACTATTGATGAACTTCACTAACCATCTAATATTTTCACGAGATTCCTCAGTTGTGCGAATTTTCGGGTCTGTACAACTCTGGAACCCAAGAACAGTATGCTTAGACAAATTCCTCAACCACTAGTCAAATTCCTCAACTGTCAGAAAATTTCATTTCATCAAATCTGAGAACGCATATGACCTCTCCAAATTCCTCGCAACTATACTCTGTTCATAGGTACACACATGTCAGCTGATGAATCTCTCGGTTCTCATCAAATTAACTCATTTGCAGAGTTTCTTGAAGAAAATCTGCAAGCCTCATCACAATCCTCAAGAGTTCAATCTCATCAGCAAAAGCCTCAGCTGAAGAAAATGGAGGATGAAAGGAAGAAAAAGTGAGGCAAGAAACTTGAGCAGAATACAGCCGCAGATATCCCTGAGGATATATACCTAGATTACTACACTCCTGATGAACATGAAACTATGCCCAAGAGAAAGATCAGGCTTCAAAAGATAGAACGCCGATGGGCTAAGGAGTGGAAAGAGTACAGATTCGTCACTCCCAAATACGCGAAGAAATTGGCTCTGAAGCCTCCTGGCAAACGGGCTCCACTAGAGGATTATCATGAAGCACATCCCTCAAGCCTCAAGACAATTGATGACTATCATGAGGAAAAGTCTAAACACTTGTCAAAGCTTCAGAAGCAAGCAGAGGCTGCTCTGAGGAAGTTCAATGAGGAATCTTCTGCTGCTGCAACTGCCGCTACTTCCTCTGCAGCTGAGACTTCTGGTACGGCAATTCCTCAACTGAAGTCTGTGCCACCAAAACCAAAGGCTTCAAAGCCTCAAGAGAAAACGGCTCCAGCATCAGCACCAAAACCCTCAGCTCCAAAGGCTTCAAAGCCTGAACAAGAGCCGATAGTGAAGCAACTGCCCGCTGTCTCCAGCTCCTCAGTCCCATCTGCAACAAGCTCAGAGACAAAGTCTTCACTGACACCTCTGAAGACTAAGGTGACTGCTGGGAGAGGAACCAGACCAAGCCCAAGCAAAATCATCAAAGTCCCTTCTGCATCAGAAGGTAGTGATGAATTTGATGATGACACTCTGCAAGCCATGATCAGAAACAAGCAAGAAAGGGTAGCTCAAGCTTCTGGCAGCTCCATTCCTCTAGCCATGGACCCAAAAGTCCTTCTCGATTACATCAACATCTGGTATGAGGATCCCAACACTCCACTTGATGATTTGAAGCTTCCCCCAGGCAGCAGCCACATGGTGGCCACATTAATCAACGAGGCCAAGTGGAAGGAGCAGCAAGCCAAACACGCCAAGGTTGCCAAGCTCAAAAAGGAGAAATTCCTCAGGCAAAATCTCCTCAACCTGACGCCTCATGCACTAGTGTCAACACAGGTTAAATTGAAGACTTTGATAGATAAGTACTCCAACCTCTCTAAGTGTCAAAGTCTCAAAAGCAATTTCATCAAATTTGCCACTGAAGCTGTTGACAACTACAACAAGAAGGTTGCCCCTCTAGTACCGACTCCTCAGCCTCTGATTGAAGAACCAGCTGATGAAACTGCTCATGCTGAGGAAATCCCTCAAGGAAGCCGTGCGGATGAACCGGCGATTGAGGAAATCAAAAAGGAAAATCCAACTGATGACTCTGCTACAGCTGGTGAGACTGACCCTGCTCCAGCTGCTGCTTCTAAGCCAGCTGATGACTCTGCTCTAGCTGATGCTTCAAAGCCAGCTGATGACTCTGCTCCAGCTGGTGCTTGAAAGCCAGCTGATGAAAATGTCTCTGCTGAGAAAACACATTCACCAAAAGCTTCAAAGGTGAAGAAAATGACTCCGTCTGCATCAGACGTGAAAAAGACTAGGGCTGCTGAAAAGGAAGCCAAGAAAAGAAAAACTTCATCAGCAGAGGAATCCACTGAGGCCAAGCGCCTCAAAGCACTTAAAGAAATGCTCCTCTGGATCCTGTGCCTCTTAACAACGCTCCATCTTATGAGATGATTCCCTTCGCAAGCGAAGACCAGGAGCAAGGGGCAGATGAGGAAATGAAGAATGTTGAATCTGACGAACATACTAATGAGGAAATTCGCATTGATGACAGTCCTCAGCCCTAAATTCCTCATGAAGAAACTGCACAAGGATCAGCTGCACGAGCTGATGAATCTGGCTCCGTCACCAAGCAAGTTGAGGAAGTAGAAAGTGAAAATCCTTAGCCTGATGAAAATCACAGTCCTGAGCAAAATCCTCAACCTGAGGATCAGGCTGACCCAACTCCTCCTCCTTCTGAGCAAAACCCTCAAGCTGAGGCTCAGGATAAACCTATTCCTCCTCCACAGCAAAACCCCCAACAGGATGCTCCGGTTGACGACATTCCTCAGCCTGAAGCTCAATCAGAGCTCATTCCTCAGCCTGAAGCTCAACCAGAGCATGTTCCTCAGCCTGAAGCTCAAGCTGATGAAATTCCTCACCCTGAGGACCATGCAGAGGAAAATGCACCAGACCGAGACAATGCCTTCATCGTCCTCAACCTAGAGTCTGCAATAGTTGTCTCCCCTCAAGTCCAGGCGCAAAATCTTCAGCCAATGCAGCGTCAGCCGTTCTCCAAGCGGCCAAAGTTTCAAAAGGAGTCCTTCTTTCAAGAACGCATGTTCTTCATCGGAGAAAATCCCTATGACAAGCCTCGCATCAGGCATCTGAAGTTTTGGACAAGGACGTAGCTCAACTACTATGCCTCTGTGCTGTGAGGAAGAAACAAGATTTTCCAGCACAGGCATATTCCTCACGTTGAGCTTGAATAAATACAATGCTTTGCTCTAGTCCTCAACGTCCTTTTTGAAGCTGGAATCCTCCCAATGTGCTCGGATATCTGTGATTGGAATAGTGAGCTTATACTTCAATTTTATGCAACTCTTCACATATCAGGAGATCCAACAGACATCAACACATGGGTGCTAGACTGGATGACGCAAACCACACACTTCAAGGCTCCTACCATTGAGCTACTGCATGAACTACCAGTATCAATTCCCTCAGAGCAGGCCGTGAAGCTTTATGATGAACGTGAGCTCCCTAACAAGCTGATGGATGTACTCATGAAATCTTTGGCTAAGGGGCAACCACCAAGAACAACCTTCCTGATCCATGAGCTCAAATATGAACCCAGGACGGTTTACAGAATCCTCTGCAACGTTCTTGCGCCAATCAAGGGCCATGATGATGAAGAAGATGTCGTAGGCATCATGAAGAATATCCTCTTCAACATCATACATGGTATTCCCATCAACATTCATGATTTCTTCTTGAGGACTTTGGCCGAGAATGCAATGTCTCCTTTTGACCACAAGATATATGCTCCATGGATCATGAGATTCATCAGAACAAGGTCAGGCATCAATTATCAAGCTGATTTCAACAACCATGTCGGTTATATGCCTCCTATAAGGGTCAACAAGAAGACTTTTGAGCCCGTTGAAGGAAAAGGCAAGTCCGTCATTGATGAAGGCAGTCGGCCCCTTGATAGCCAGTTCAGAGAGCCTGAAGCTTATTCTACATGGGATGACACTGAAACCCACCCTCCAAGTCCTGTTGCTCCTAGCGTGATGAATACCAGAGAGCTTCTTCTCAGTCTTCACCAGAAGGTGGATCGGAATCACAAGTGGGTCAACGCCAGTTCGGCGCCATTGTGAAAACCCTCAATGAAACGCAGAATGGTGTGAAGCTTAACCATTATTATCTTCATGAGGTTTTTGATCACACGTGGGCTACACTAGCTCATCTAAAGACTCCGACGGAACTTGAAGAATTGGAGTTTGTGCGGGACTTCGACTGGTTGTGGCCACCAAAGAAGAAATTCAGGCCAATTCCAGTTTCAGACCTTGATGACAGTTCTTTTTCTTCATTCTGCACTGCTGAATCTGATGAAGAACAACAAGACACTGCCACCGGTCCAAGAAGGAAGACTTGTCCCAAGAATCCTCACGCGTCTTCATCAACTGCCAAGGAGTGAAAGTCTTCACTCGCGTTAGTCCTCAGTTTGTCCCTTTTTGTCACTTGATGACAAAGGGGGAGAAACTTGAGAGTTAGTCTTCACGCGGGATATTTTGGGGGCTTATAAACTTTATTTAAGTTACAAACTCTTGGCTCTTCTGAAGTGCTTTATGTAATGAGTTGTAACTTAAGCCTGATGGCACTCTGACGCTTTTGAACGTTTTTCTTCGCATGCTTATTCCTCAAAATTTTAATGCACGCATGTTGGAATTCGTCAGATACCATTTGTCATCATGCATCCTCAAATTTCTTCATAATATATGTCATATGTATGCATGATTTACAAGACTCAGGGGGAGATCTCCATGATATAAATCATCAATGTGCATTTGCTGTGAAAAGCAAAATCCTCAAAATATGCACATCTTCAGGGGGAGTCTCTCTGAATATTGATTTCAAATTCCTCAAATGAGTATTTACACTTCATATGTTTATTCCCGTTGAAGACTTAACCTAATTGTCATCAACCACCAAAAAGGGGGATATTGTAAGTGCATCTAGTGCCCCTTAGTGATTTTGGTGGTTTGAAGACTTATAGGTTAAGTATCTAATGTGTTCATGAGTGCACACAAGATCTATAAGTCGCTGAGGAGTTTGAGATATTTGAAGAATATCGACCCCTAAAATGTATATCGTCGGCTGAAGAAATTGGTATGAAGCTGAAGAATTGAATCGCGAAGAATTTGCGATGAAATTGATATTCCTCATGAAGATATTGAAATTGAGGAATTCGGTGTGTCCTGAAGAAAATCAATCTGAAGACTTTGAAGCATGAAGATTTATCCTTTCTGTTTTATTTTCTTCACACTTGAGTAATAGGAACACCGTATTGTTAAAGGGGGTCGAGGTAACACATTGGAATGAATTTCCTCATGATGCTCAACCCAAGCCTAATCCTACCAAAAGCCTCAAGTGAGGAATATGAGAGACATCAGGACTCTCACGGTTGAGGGTCCCGACTGTTATCGATAGCCACGCCACATCATTGTTCTTATCCACACCGACGGTCATATTATTTAAGGGCATTAATGTCAAATCATGTTGGGATGCTCCCAGGCTATAAATAGTCGTCCCCCACAACCATTAGCTGGTTGGCTACTCCGTTAGAAACTGACACTTGTCATAAGAGCAACCCAAATTCCTCAGAGTCTTCGAGAGTAATTCATCAGTGAGGAAATACCCCAAACACCAAACCACAAACCGAAACCAAGTGATTGAGCATCACTGAAGAAGTTTTTCCTGTGTGGGACTGAAGCCTTTTACCTTTGAGGACTGTGCATCCTCTAGACGGTTAGGCGTCATGGTCTAGAGCAATCCAGCAGTCAATTGTGGATCGCCAGGTGACTAAGTTTGTGAGGGTTTGGAAGTCTGCCCTGAAGACTTACCATGAGTGTTGGGCGAGGACTGTGTGTTCTTAGCCCAAGGAGAATACGGTAGGGACTGTGTGTCCTGGGACTGTGTGTCCTTTGGTTTCAATACCATGCCGCTCCAAACCAGATGTACAACTGTCACAGCAGTTGGAACTAGGTCATCAACCACTCTCTTCACTGTGAAACGGGTTCTATTTCCTCAACTCTTTATATTCCTCAGATTGTGTGTTGATGATTTTCACTGTCACTGTTTGAAGAATTTGTTGAAGACTTTCTCTGAAATTCCTCAACCCCAAATCTTCACGCAAGTTAATCCTCATCTATTTTCTGTGTGCCTGCATACTGTGCAAACTGTTTTCATATTCTTCATAACTGTTGTAGTGAAACTTTGCACTCCTGATCCTTTATTGTTTCCGTTGTAAGTTAGTCATCAGTGAGGAATTTCCTCAATAGGAATTTCCTCATTGATGAAATTCTAAAAATCTCCTATTCACCCCCCCTCTAGTCGATATAACGCACTTTCAATTGGTATCAGAGCAAGGTACTCCCTTGTTCTGTGTGATTTTGGTTTAACCAACTGGAGTTTTTGTTATGCCGACTGCAGGCATGATTAAGGTTACTGCAACATGTCCTACTTTCGAAGGAAAGGACTTTCCCTTCTGGAAGACCAAGATGTAGATGCATCTACAAGCTATTGACAATGATCTCTGGTGTATTGTGGAACATGGCGTCCCCATCATCTCTGCTTCTATCTCTGTTGCTGATGTGAAGAAATTCAAGCAACTTGATTCTCAAGCGAAGAGTATAATCTGTGGCCATCTGAGCAAAGGCCAGTATGGCAGAGTGAGTGCTTTGGGCTCAGCAAAACTTACCTGGCAAAGGTTGTCCAAAGTTAATGAAGGAGTATAAACCCAGCGTGATTCTCGTGTTGATGTTCTTCGCAATCTCTTCAATCGCTTCAAGAGGTTTGACAATGAAAGCTGCCAAGATACCTTTGATCGCCTCACTGACATATCAAATAAAGTGCAAGCACTGGGAGCTCGAGACATTACTGATCACGAAGTTTTGAAGAAACTGCTAAGGTCCTTGGATTCTTCATTTGATACTTTAGTTCTGGTGATTCAAGAAAGACCAGACTACAAGATGCTTGATCCAGCTGATATACTCGAAAGACTCAATACTCATGAATTCCAACAAGAAGAAAAGAGAGATCTATATGGACCAAGCTATTCTAGACCACGTGCGCTGAAGGCCAAAGCAATTTCCTCATCTGAAGAAGAAGACTCGGATGGTAGCATTGGTGATCCTGAAGAATTTGGACACGAGCTTGCAATGCTCGTGAGGAAATTCCAGAGGTTTACATGATGTGGCCAGTTCGGTAAATCTTCAAGAAGAGATATGAGGAAATCAGAATCTTCATCTGAGGACTACAAGAAAAGAACCTGTCACAAATGCAAGAAATCAGGTCACTACATTGCTGATTGTCCTCGTTGGGGAAAGGAATCAAAGAAGAAGAAATACAAGGATGAAAGTTCTGGTGACTCGAAGAAAAAGAAGAAACCTTCAAAATCCTCATCATCAAAGTCCTCATCGCACAAGAAGACTAGTTTCAGAAAGGCTCGGGCACTTATTGGCAAGGAAATGGATTCCGAGGCAGAATCCGAGGAATGTGATGAAGAGGAGGGTTCTGATGAAGACTCGGAATCCGGACAGGCTAGTCTTGCACTTGCAACCACATTCGTCAACAAGTCAATCTTCAACCTTGAAGAAAATGATAACACCATCCACACTGATGACTATGCTGATGACTTTGCTCCAACCTATTGCTTCATTCGCTCCAAGACGCCCTTTTCCACTTTGGATTCCATCTTTTCAGGCTGAAGCTTTTTTACATAAGCATCACATCCCCAAACTTTAAGAAATGACAACTTCGGTCTTTTGCCATACCACAGTTCGTATGGTGTCGTCTCAATGGATTTTGATGGTGCCCTATTTAAAGTGAATGCAGTTGTTTCTAATGCATAACCCCAAAACGATAGCGGCAAATCGGTAAGAAACATCATAGATCGCACCATCTCTAATAAAGTATGATTACGACGTTCGGACACACCATTACGCTGTGGTGTTCCAAGCGGTGTCAACCGTGAAACAATTACACATTGTCTCAAGTGAGCACCAAACTCGAAACTCAGATATTCACCCCCACGATTAAATCGTAGGAACTTGATCTTCTTGTTACGATGATTTTCAACTTCACTCTGAAATTGCTTGAACTTTTCAAATGTTTCAGACTTGTGCTTCATCAAGTAGACATAACCATATCTACTCAAATCGTCAGTGAAGGTGAGAAAATAACGATATCCGCCGTGTGCCTCCACACTCATCGGTCCACACACATCGGTATGTATGATTTCCAACAAGTCACTTGCACGCTCCATTGTTCCGGAGAATGGAGTTTTAGTCATCTTGCCCATGAGGCATGGTTCGCACGTGTCAAGTGAATCAAAGTCAAGTGACTCCAAAAGTCCATCGGTATGGAGTTTCTTCATGCGCTTTACACCAATATGACCTAATCGGCAGTGCCATAAAAACATGGCGCTATCATTGTTAACTCTAACTCTTTTGGTCTCAATGTTATGTATATGTGTGTTATCACTATCAAGATTCAATATGAACAATCCTCTCACATTGGGTGCATGACCATAAAAGATATTACTCATAGAAATAGAACAACCATTATTCTCTGACTTAAACGAGTAACTGTCTCGCAATAAACAAGATCCAGATATAATGTTCATGCTTAACGCAGGCACTAAATAACAATTATTCAAGTTCATAACTAATCCTGATGGTAACTGAAATGAAACCGTGCCGACGGTGATTGCATCAACCTTGGAACCATTTCCCACGCGCATCGTCACTTCATCCTTCGCCAGCCTTCGCTTATTCCACAGTTCCTGTTTCGAGTTGCAAATATGAGCAACAGAACCGGTATCGAATACCCAGGCACTCCTACGACAGCTGGTTAAGTACACATCAATAACATGTATATCAAATATACCTGATTTTTCTTTGGTCGCCTTCTTATCAGCCAGATACTTGGGGCAGTTGCGCTTCCAGTGACCCATACCCTTGCAATAATAGCACTCTGTTTCAGGCTTATGTCCAGCTTTGTGTTTCTTCGTCGAAATGGCAACAGACTTGCCACTCTTCTTCGAATTGCCCTTCTTTCCTTTGCCATTTCTCTTGAAACTAGTGGTCTTATTCACCATCAGCACTTGATGCTCTTTACGGAGTTCTGACTCTGCGACTTTCAGCATCGCGAATAACTCTCCGGGTGACTTGTTCATCCCTTGCATGTCATAGTTCAACACAAATACCTTGTAGCTTGGCGGCAGTGATTGAAGAATTCTGTCAGTGATAGCGTCTTGTGGGAGTTCAATCCCCAACTCAGCTAGACGGTTTGAGTACCTAGACATTTTGAGCACATGTTCACTAATAGACGAATTCTCCTCCATCTTGCAAGCATAGAATTTATCGGGGGTCTCATACCTCTCGATCCGGGCGTTCTTCTGAAAGATAAACTTCAACTCCTGGAACATCTCATATGCTCCATGACGCTCAAAGCGACGTTGAAGTCCCGGCTCTAAGCCATACAAGACTGCACATTGAACTACTGAGTAGTCCTCCTTACGTGTTAACCAAGCGTTCTTAACATCTTGGTCAGCCGTAGCGGATGGTTCATCTCCTACCGCAGCATTAAGGTCATAATCCTTCTTCCCATCTTGCAGGAGCAACTTAAGATTACGAGCCAGTCTACAAAGTTGCTTCCATCATCTTTCAACTTAGCTTTCTCTAGGAACGTATTAAAATTCAGGGTGACTGCCGTGTGAGCCATTGATCCAATACAAATATATTCAAAGTGGACTTAGACTATGTTCAAGATAATTAGAGTTTAACTAATCAAATTACTTGCTAAACTCCCACTCAAAAAGTACATCTCTCTAGTCATTTGAGTGGTTCATGATCTAGTTCCACTAGCTCAAGTCCGATCATCACGTGAGTTGAGGATAGTTTCACTAGTAAGCATCCCTATGCTAATCATATCAACTATATGATTCATGATCGACCTTTCGGTCTCATGTGTTCCGAGGCCATGTCTGCACATGCTAGGCTCGTCAAGCTTAACCTGAGTGTTCTGCGTGTGCAACTGTTTTGCACCCGTTGTATGTGAACGTTGAGTCTATCACACCCGATCACGTGGTGTATCGGAACGACGAACTGTAGCAACGGTGCACAGTCGGGGAGAACACAATTTCGTATTGAAATTTTAGTGAGAGGTCACCTCATAATGCTACCGTCATTCTAAGAAAAATAAGGTGCACAAAAGGATTAACATCACATGCAATTCATAAGTGACATGATATGGCCATCATCACGTGGTTCTTGATCTCCATCACCAAAGGACCAGCACGATCTTCTGTCACCGGCGCCACACCATGATCTCCATCAACGTGTCTACATCGGGGTTGTCGTGCTACTCATGCTATTACTACTAAAGCTACATCCTAGCAATATAGTAAACGCATCTGCAAGCACAAACATTAGTTTAAAGACAACCTTATGGCTCCTGCCGGTTGTCGTACCATCAACGTGCAAGTCGATATTAACTATTACAACATGATCATCTCATACATCCAATATATCACATCACATCGTCGTCCATATCACATCACAAGCATACCCTGCAAAAACAAGTTAGACGTCCTCTAATTGTTGTTGCATGTTTCACGTGGTGACCATGGGTATCTAGTAGGATCGCATCTTACTTATGCAAACACCACAACGGAGATGAATGAATTTCTATTCAACCTCATCCAAGGACCTCTTCGGTCAAATCCGATTCAACTAAAGTTGGAGAAACCAACACTCGCGAGTCATCTTTGAGCAACGGGGTTGCTCGTAGCGATGAAACCAGTCTCTCGTAAGCGTACGAGTAATGTCGGTCTGAGCCGCTTCGATCCAACAATAGCGGGAAATCAAGAAAAGACTAAGGAGGGCAGAAAATGGCACATCACCGCCCACAAAAACTTTTGTGTTCTACTCGAGATGACATCGACGCATGAACCTAGCTCATGATGCCACTGTTGGGGAACGTCGCATGGGAAACAAAAAATTTCCTAGCGCACGAAGACCTATCATGGCGATGTCCATCTACGAGAGGGGATTTCCGATCTACTTACCCTTGTAGATCGCACAGCAGGAAGTGTTAAGAAACATGGTTGATGTAGTGGAACGTCCTCACGTCCCTCGATCCGCCCCGCGAACCATCCCACGAACCGTCCCGCAATCCGTCCCATGATCCGCTCCGATCTAGTGCCGAACAGACGACACCTCCGCGTTCAGCACACGTACATCTCGACGATGATCTCGGACTTCTTGATCCAGCAAGAGAGACGGAGAGGTAGATGAGTTCTCCAGCAGCATGACGGCGCTCCGGAGGTTGGTGGTTATCTTATCTCAACAGGGCTCCGCCCGAGCTCCGCAGAAACGTGATCTAGAGGAAAAACCGTGGAGGTATGTGGTCGGGCTGCCGTGGCAAAGTTGTTTCAAATCAGCCCTAATACCTCAGTATATATAGGAGGGAGGGGAGGGGCCTTGCCTTGAGGCTCAAGGAGCCCCAAGGGGTTCGGTCGAAGGGGGGGGGAGGAGGAATCCTCCTCCAATCCTAGTCCAACTAGGATTGGAAGGTGGAGTCCTTCCCTTCCTTCGCCCCCCCGGTGAACTCCCGGAACCCATTCGTCATTCCCGGTACATTCCCCGTAACTCCGAAAACCTTCCGGTAATCAAATGAGGTCATCCTATATATCAATCTTCATCTCCGGACGATTCGGAAACCCTTGTGACATCCCTGATCTCATTCGGGACTCCGAACAACATTCGGTAACCAACCATATAACTCAAACACGCATAAAACAACGCCGAACCTTAAGTGTGCAGACCCTGCGGGTTCGAGAACTATGTAGACATGACCCGAGGGACTCCTCGGTCAATATCCAATAGCGGGACCTGGATGCCCATATTGGATCCTACATATTCTATGAAGATCTTATCGTTTGAACCTCAGTGCCAAGGATTCATATAATCCCGTATGTCATTCCCTTTGTCCTTCGGTATGTTACTTGCCCGAGATTCGATCGTCAGTATCCGCATACCTATTTCAATCTCGTTTACCGGCAAGTCTCTTTACTCGTTCCGTAATAGAAGATCTCGTGACTTACACTAAGTCACATTGCTTGCCAGGCTTGTGTGTGATGTTGTATTACCGAGTGGGCCCCGAGATACCTCTCCGTCACACGGAGTGACAAATACCAGTCTTGATCCATACTAACTCAACGGACACCTTCAGAGATACCTGTAGAGCATCTTTATAGTCACCCAGTTATGTTGTGATGTTTGATACACACAAAGCATTCCTCCGTATGATCTTATGGTCATAGGAATAAATACTTGACACGCAGAAAACAGTAGCAACCAAATGACACGATCAACATGCTACGTCTATTAGTTTGGGTCTAGTCCATCACATGATTCACCCAATGATGTGATCCAGTTATCAAGCAACAACACCTTGTACATAGTGAGAGGACCCTGACTATCCTTGATCAACTGGCTAGCCAACTAGAGGCTTACTAGGGACAGTGTTTTGTCTATGTATCCACACATGTATCTAAGTCTTCATTCAACACAATTATAGCATGGATAATAAACGATTATCTTGATACAGGAATTATAATAATAACTTATTTATCATTGCCTCTAGGGCATAATTGCAACAACACCATCCCGCTTACCTGGCCTTTTGCGGTCTGGGGGCAAGACATATTGGGGCCTTCCCGCAGGCAGCGGGGAGCTTTCGCTACCTCTACGTCGCCATCGACAAATTCACCAAGTGGGCGGAGATGGAGCCCGTGCTCACCATCCCAGCCGGGTCCGCCGTCAAGTTCATCAAGGACCTCGTGAGCCGCTTCAGCGTCCCTAACCGCATCATCACCGATAATGGTTCGCAGTTCACCAGTCATCTCCTCAAGATTTACTGTGCTAACCTCGGTACGCAGATATGCTATGCATCGGTGGCCCATCCACGGAGCAATGACTAGGCTGAGTGCGCCAAGACGGAGGTCCTGCGGTGTCTCAAAGTGAGGAGCTTCAAGAAGAAGCTTGAAGCTTGCGACCGGGGTTGGGTCGACGAGCTCCCGTAGGTACTGTGGTCCATCCGCACCACTGCAACTAAACCCACCGACGGAAGCTCGTTCTTCCTCGTCTAAGCAGAGGCGGTCCTTCCCCACGAAATCAAGTATCGGTCCCTGCGGGTCTTGGCGTTCCAATGACGAGCGTCAGGAAGCTGCGCGGGGGACATACCTCATGCTTGGAGAGGAGGCGAGCCATCGGGCCTCTCTCCGAGCCGTGAGGTACCAGCAGTCCTTGCGGCGCTACCACTGCTGCAACATCCGCTCTAGGACCCTCGAAGTCGGCGATCTCGTCCTAAGGCGGGTCCAATCCACGGAAGGCTTGCATAAGCTTTTGCCCATGTGGGAGGGCCCATTCAAGGTTGTCCACGTCACCAGGCCTGGCTCTGTGCGTCTGGAGACTCAAGACGGAGTTCCCGTGCAGAACGCTTGGAACATCCAGCACCTCCGCAAGTTCTACCCGTGACGACTCTGCACCGCCCCTGCATTGCCTCTGCATCGACCCTCCATTGTCCTTCAATTTTTCCAGAACCTACTTCATCCCGTGACACTCTCACGTAATAACGAGCCGAGGTTGTATACGCCCAACCCCCCCCCCCCCCGAGAACGTGGAAGGGGTCCACACCATGCCTAGTGGAGAAGACGGAGGAATCAACATAGTCCACCAATGACTTTCGGAATCAAGCACCTAATGCCTCAGGGTAGGGACACTCACGAGGCCAAAACGTCCTCACGACCTCCCAGATACACCCCCACCGTGACACTCTCACGTAATAACGAGCCAAGGCTGTATAGGCCAAGTCCCCCCCCCAAGGATGCGGAAGGGGTCCACCCCACGCCTAATGGAGGCCCTATGCTCAGCGGTGGGGGCGATGGAGGCGGAGAATAGATTAGGTGCCGGACGCGGGTTGCATTTGCTTTTTCTGGCTTGGACTTGCTGATATTTGTGAAATCAAAACTCGGGGCCTTTCCAAATGAAGCTTTTGCAAAAACTTATTTTACCTGCTACTCTTCGTAGCACGCTCTTTTCCTCCGAGTCGGGCATCAGCCTGCCTCCACTCGCTTGTACTCCGCGAGCGGGGCCTGGGGGCACGGTGCGTGGACCTCGCCAAGGCCTTGGTGCCCGAACCCACACGTGGTACACACTGACGAGTCGGCAGACTCATGCCAACCAATACTCGCTCAAGAGTCCTATTCGAGGCTTGGCGCACCATCCTGGAGAGGGAACAATATTTGGTCTTTTCTCACAACAGCTGTTTATCTTGGGACAGCTTGAGCGCCTAAGGGGAACAGCATAACACCTCAGGAGCCTTACCGGCCACAAATCCACCTGGCACCCCGGTGCCACGGCCTGACCCCAAGAGGAACCACCTTGGTAACGGGTCGCGCCTCACAACGGCGGGGAAATATGCGGGACTGGGACCTGTCGACGCAGAGCTTCCTGAATGCAGACTAGGGACCTCAAAAACAGAACTCGTGAGGGCCTCTTGAACATCTAAGGGGGCTCCTGATCATCGCGCCTCAGGAACCTTACCGGTCACAAAGCCACCTGGTATCCGGGTGCCAGGGACTTCTTGTGCGAGGGGTGACCTTAACAGGTCGTCCCTCACGGCAGGGAAATGTGCGGGACTGGGACCTGTCGACGTAGAGCCGCTTGAATGTCTAAGGGGGCTCCTGAGCATAACGCCTCGGGAGCCTTACCGGTCACAAAGCCACCTGGCACCCTGGTGCCAGGGCTTTGCCCCATGAGGAACGACCTTGGTAACGGGTCGCGCCCCACGGCGGCAGGGAGATGTGCGAGACCGGGGCGAGCTGACATAGAGCATCGATCCACTTCACCTGCAGCAAGGAAAAAACCAACCGACCAACGGCCCTCCTCCCCCCCCCCCCCCCGAGCGACAAAGTCATGTGTCACAACAAAGGAGTTCCCCGCAAGCATACCAAGCTAAGTATCTAAACCAACACAGAAGCAACATCACTAACAAAAGGGGGTGGCCGCCCAAATCCATTACATGTCCGAAGGGCCTATCTGTGTTTCCGTGGATGTAGGATCAAAAGCAAGGAGGAGACAACTAGCGTGGAGATCCCGGAGGAGGGCTGCCGCCACTGAAGTCCAGCACCCGCACGCCGACACTCAGTCCGTATCCTGCTCCTCCTTCACAGGAGTAGACAGGCAGTGCAGTGCTTGGGGGCTCCTCCCCGAGGCTTGGGCATGATGGCGCGTTGTAGTTGTTGTCGTTGCTGTCGCTCGGGCTCCTTCCGGAGGGGCTATCGCCACTGCTGGAGGATAGGCGCCCGTTGTCGTAGACGGGCCCTTCTACAGGACCTCCACGACCGACGTCCTCCGGGCAGCAACCCAGGCGATCGCCCTCGACGCCGAAGATCTTGACGAAGAGCGTCGCCTCCCCGTCGTACTTGAGGTGGAGGTAGCACCTCCCCTCCAGGCCTTGGGCGCGGGCGAAGGTCTGCCATCCGCAGTTCAGATACACGTAACCGTCGGGGATGACCTCAACCTCTACCCAGGATCCCTGTCGTAGCAGCCGGCGGCCTGCAATTAGAGGCCCCGAGGCCCACCTGTCTGCACTGCCTTCACGAAGAAGTTCAGAAGCTCGAGCCAAGCAATTTCCAACCTCTCCACCCACGTCATGAACTCCATCGCCGTATCGGTCGAGTGGAGCCACGGGCGAGGCGGCCGGGTGGCCATCACCGACCTCCCACTACAGCCGCTACGGGAACCCGCACCTCTTGACGTCAGCTTCCTCTTGAGCTTGCGTTGGTTTTTCCCTTGAAGAGGAAAGGGTGATGCAGCACAGGAGCAGTAAGTATTTCCCTCAGTTTGAGAACCAAGGTATCAATCCAGTAGGAGAATCGCGCCAAGTCCAGAGTACGTGCACAAACAGAAAAGAGCTTGCACCCAACACTATAAAGGGGTTGTCAATCCCTTCAAGATTGATTGCAAAGTGAGATCTGAAGGCGGAAAGTGCAACGAAGTAAAAGTGTAGGGCTGAAAATATGGTGTGAAGTAGACCCGGGGGCCATAGTGTTCACTAGAGGCTTCTCCCAAAATAGCAAATATTACGGTGGGTGAACAAATTACTGTCGAGCAATTGATAGAACCGCGCAAATTCATGACGATATCTAAGGCAATGGTCATACATATAGGCATCACGTCCGAGACAAGTAGACCGATACTTCCTGCATCTACTACTATTACTCCACACATCGACCGCTATCCAGCATGCATCTAGTGTATTGAGTTCATGACGAACAGAGTAACGCCTTAAGCAAGATGACATGATGTAGAGGGATAAACTCAAACCAATGATGAAAATACCATCTTTTTACCCTTGATGGCAACAACACGACGCGTGCCTCGCTACCCCTTCTGTCACTGGGTGAGGTCACCGCATGGTATGAACCAAAAACCAAGTACTTCTCCCATTGCAAGAATCATAGATCAAGTTGGCCTAACAAAACCCACAACTCGAAGAGAATTACAAGGATATGAAATCATGCATATAAGAGATCAGAAGAAACTCAAATAAGATTCATAGATAATCTGATCATAAATCCACAATTCATCGGATCTCGACAAACACACCGCAAAAGAAGATTACATCGGATAGATCTCCATGAAGATCATGGAGAACTTTGTATTGAAGATCCAAGAGAGAGAAGAAGCCATCTAGATACTAGCTATGGACCCGAAGGTCTATGGTGCACTACTCACGCATCATCGGAGAGGTCATGGTGTTGATAAAGAAGCCCTCCGTATCTGAATCGCTGTGACGCCCTCGGCTTAATCGTACGCTAACCAAACACGCAAATGCGTACGATCAAACCCAAGGACTCACGGGAAGATATCACAACACAACACTAGACACAAATGAAATAACATCAGCTTCATATTACAAGCCAGGGGCCTCGAGGGCTAGAATACGAAAGCTCGATAAACACACGAGTCAGCGGAAGCAACGAATATCTGAGTACAGACATAAAACAACATGGGGTGCCTTAGAGAAGGCTAGCACAAAAGATACAACGATCGAACGAGGCGAGGCCTCCTGCCTGGGAACCTCCTAACTACTCCTGATCATCAGCGGCCTCCATGTAGTAGTAGGCACCGTCGGGGTAGCAGTCGTCGGCGGCGGGGACCTCCATCTCCTAGGCTCCATCATCTGGTCGCAGCAAACGGATCGAGGGGACAAGAGGGGGAGCAAAGCAGCGGTGAGTACTCATCCAAAGTACTCGCAAGTCTTACATCAGAACTAATCTAATATGCATCAGTATCAAAGAAGGGGGTTATATGTGGACTGACTGCAGCAATGCGAGAATAGAGAGAGAAGGCCTAGTCCTATCGAAGACTAGCATCTTCAGGGTCTTGCAGCAATAGACGAGAGTAGAACAGGGGGAAAACAAAAATAGTCATATTGTTGCAGCAAATATTAAAGTGAGGTCACGCCTAAAGATCCTCCCTCGACTCCCTGCGAGGAAGCAATCCCAAGGCAAACTAATTCCAGTTAAGTAACAATTGTAGTTGTAAAAGATCGGGGCACAACTCCAAGTCGTCCTGTAACCGTGGACACGGCTATCCGAATAGTTAATTTTCATCCCTGCAGGGGTGCACCACATGTCCCGTCACGCTCGATAACACTCTGGCCGGACATACTTTTCTGGGTCCTGCCCGGCCTCGGAATATCGACACGTCGCAGCCCCACCTAAGACTAATCAGAGAGGCCAGCCCGCCGGTCTAAATCCTAAGCACAAAGGGTTCATGGGCCCAGTTCCCCTTCACGCTCCTGCACGTGGCGTGGGCGGCCGACGTCAGTCCTAGCATCCCTTAATCACAAGCGCGATGCATCTCGGGACCACTCGGGCGCGCGCCGCTACATTGCTGGCATCTGAAAAGCTTCAGCTGATACCGCGACGCCGAGTACCCATAATTCTTCCCGCGTAGCCGGTTAGTGCGAAAAGGTCTCCGACCAACCCAGATCAAATATCCAAATCCATTAGCATTTTAATTAGGCCAGCAACACAGTCTCACGGGAATCCACCCGTCTTACAACTAATCACCAATGATCCTAGTAACATGGTCGAGTAACTGTGTGGTTGTAACATCGGGGGAATCCGAGGTATCACCCTCGTTGGATCCCGAACGATGTACCCGTCAAGGTGGGCTTAGAGGAATCACCCTCGGGGGTCCCACACTCGCGGGGTTGCACGACAGAGGCGTCATCGGGAATGGTGAAAGAGGAATCACCCTCGATAACCACGACCGACTAGCTATACTACAGAGATATCATGAGGAGTACTTAGTGAGGTGTCACCCTCGGTACCCGATAGTATCTCTGTAGCGTCATACAACGAAGGGGGTGAATGTGTTGTGTCGGGTCTGGCTCGTCGATCAGAGATCGAGATTAGAAAACAAGCGGGGCAACTGAACTACGGGGTCAGAGGGGATGACTGCTCCACCTATACTAAGCATATTAAGGTACAGGACTGAAAGTAGCAGTTCATCAAAAATAGGCTATGCATCAGATATAGGAGCTAACTACAACAGTAGCAAAATACTAATGCAAGCAGTAGAAAGAAAGACATAGGCGATGTAGGAATGATCAAGGGGAATTTGCTTGCCTTGCTGCTCTGCGGCAAAGGACTGATCGGCAGGGTCGTAGATGTACCCGGCAGCAGCGTCAGTCTCGGGGTCTACCGGTAAGAAGAGGGGGAAGAAACAATAAATAAATAGCACCGATGCAACACAAAGCATGACATGGAAAGATGCAGGCTAGACATGAGCTAACGCAGCAACATCCGTCATAGACGGGTCGAAAGAATATCTGACGATATTTTCCGGGTCTCGGGCTACTACCGGTTACACTGGAAACGGAGGAAAAGTTCCAAGTTTGCTATGCTAGGGACGCGTGACAGACGAACGGGCCGTGTATCCGGGTTCGTCTCGATCTGCTGATCAACTTTCATGTTGAAAATATTTTGATCTGACTTACGGATTATTTAATATTAATTTTTAAAGTTTTATTAATTATTTAGGAATTAAAAACAGATTTAGCTATTAAATAAAATCCCATTATGACATCATCACGATGTGATGCTGATATCAACATTTGACTGGTCAACTGACCTGCGGGTCCCGAACGTCATAGGCACAAGTTTTATTTAAGATTAAATATTATTTAATCAGATTAATTTAATGAGGGACCCACGTGGCATTCTCTCATTATGTTAATTAATTATTCTAATTAATAGATTAACTTATATATTTGTTTAACTAATTCATTAACTCAGTAATTAATTATTATATCTATTTATTTATTTATTTAATAAAAACATATATTGCTATTATTTATATTTTAATTTCCATTTTCTTCAAAGCGAGTGTGGGGCCTCCCTGTAAGTAGGTGTGGAGGTATGGCCCCACCGGTAAGTGACATAGGCCATATACTCGATTTTTTCCATAGATATAAACATGCAAATATCGTATTCCTCCAATATTTATATACGCAATACACACATAAATACGGGTATCAAATACATACATACATACATACCGAATACAACATTTGTTTTTATTTACTTTTCTCTCTCAACACTCATCTCTCTCTCTCTCTGTTAACACACACAGAACAACTCTCTGCTAACTCCACCTAGATGAACCAAAAGTTCAATCCTTCCTACCGGAGTCTACCATCGACGGATCGGGGTCCCGTTTGCCGGAACGGAACCGGGGCGGCGAGGAGAACGACATGGTGGGAGGAGCCCGAGGAGGGGCTCACGACGGGAGGGGCCGGTGAAGCCGGAGTTCGCAGGAAGGGGCGGTGGAGACGGCGTGGTTCCGGTGGTGAAGGGGACGGTGATGATGGTGATGACGCGCCGGCGAGGGGGAGCCGGCCGGATCCGGCGAGGTGGAGATGTCTCCCTGCCCGGTCCCTCCTGGACCGAGCGGGAGAAGGCCAACGGGGGCGGCGGGTGGTAGGCCGGCGAGGTTGGAGGGCCGAGGTGGTGCTGCTGGCCGGCGCGGTGGAGGTGGGGGGGCTCGCCGGCTGGGAGAGGGGAGGGGCCGCCGGGGGAGGAGGAGGCCGTGAGGGGGGGGGCGACGGGGGAGCTCGCCGGCGGGAGGAGAGGAGCCGACGGGGGGGGAGAGGCCGCCGGCGGAAGGACCGAGGAGGGAGGAGGAGGAGGGATCGGGCGATGGAGTGGGAGGCCGTGGGGGGGCTTCTCGCCGGCGGGGGGGAAGGCGCGCCGGCCAGGGAGGGGAGCCGAGGTGGGAGGCGAGGTGGGGAGGGAAGTCACGGGAGAGAGAGGGCGACGGTTGGTGGGGGGTGTGTCGGTGGGGGGTGGGGCTCTCGTGGGGGGTGAGAGGCTAGGACGAGGGAGTGGGGGGGTGGCGGCGCTAAGGGGAGGGGAGGGAGTAGCGAGGAGAGGATGGGGGGTTCGCTAGGGTTTGAGGCAGGGGGCGCGGGGGGCGTGGCCGGTTGGGCCTTTTGGCCCAGCTGGGCCAGGGGGTGGGGGGTTGCTTTTTTTTCTTTTTCTTTTTTTTGTTGTTGTTTTGTTGTTGTTTTGTTTTGTTTTGCCTTTTCTTATTATTTCTTTCTTTCACATTTATTTTACTAACTTATTTTTCTTTTGAAATACTTTGTTTTATTATACTTTCTTTTACAATTTATTATACATACTTTTAATTCTCTCTTTCATATACATATCCTTTTAATATTTAACATGAATTTATAAAATACTTTTCTTTTGTTTTTTTCAAATTTTGGATCCGGACAAACTCGAATCAACGCGGGTCTGAGATGGGAATTCGATGACGTGGCATCATTAGCGGTTGATCACTGTAGCTTAATTACAATAATTACTGTTGCAAAAGTCGAGGATGTCACAATCGCCCCTCCGGCAGGGCACTAGAACATGCCCTAGATGGGATCTTGCGGAGACACAAGCTTGCGGCGGCGGAAAAGTATTTTCGTGGATCTCTCGCGCAGTTTTGGATTTTTTCTGAATTTATAGGCGGAAGAGGTAGGGAAGACGAGCCACAGTGGGGCCCACAAGCCTGCTATGCGCGGGGCCCCCTGGCCATGCCTAGGGGGCTTGTGGGGTCCCCTGGTGGCCCCTGCCTTAGTTCTCAAGTCTCGTGCGTATCTTCTGTTCCGGAAAAAATCTTTTCGGAAGTTTTATTCCGTTTGGACACTGTTTAAAATCCTCCTGAGAAAAGGGTCAAAAATGCGGAAAAACATGAAGTGGCACTTGGCACTGAGTTAATAAGTTAGTCCCAAAAAAGATATAAAAGGCATACAAAACATCCAAAGTTTGACAAGATAATAGCATGGAAGCATAAAAAATTATAGATACGTTGGAGACGTCTCAAGCATCCCCAAGCTTAACTCCTGCTTGTCCTCGAGTAGGGAAGTGATAAAGATAGAATTTTTGATGTGGAATGCTACCTAGCATAGTTGTCCTTTGTAACTTCTTTCATGTGACATGAATGGTCAGATCCGTAAGATTCAAAACAATAGTTTGTTAATGACATGAAAACAATAATACTTCAAGCAAACTAGCAAGGTAATCATGAACTTTCGAAATAACAAGGCCAAAGAAACATATCCCTAAAATATCATATAGTGTGGCTATGCTCCATCATCCCCACACAACTAATTTAAATCATACACAACCCTGGTATTGGCCAAGTAATTGTTTTCACACTCTTACTTTCTCAAACCTTTTTCAACTCTCACGTAATACATGAGCGTGAGCCATGGATATAGCACTATGGTGGAATAGAGTGTGGTGGTGGTTGTGAGAGAAAAAGGAGGAGATGGTCACATTGACTCGACGTATCAAAGGGCTATGGAGATGCCCATTAATAGATATCAATGTGAATGAGTAGGGATTGCCATACAAAGGATGCACTAGAGCTATAAGTATGTGAAAGCTCAAAAGGAGAACTAGTGGGTATGCATCCCACTTGCTTGCTCACAAAGAGCTAAGGAAATTTTGAGAAAGCCCGTCATTGGAATATACAAGCCAAGTTATGAAATAAAGATTCCCACTAGTATATGGTGGTAAAAAACGAGAGGCTCTCAATCATGAAGAAAACGGTGCTTATTATGAAGCACAATTGTGGAAAAGAGATAGTAGCATTGTCCCTTCTCTCTTTTTTTTTATTGTGGGCAACTTTAGCCTCTTTTTTTTATTTCCTCACATGGGACAATGCTCTAATAATGACGACCATCACACTTTTATTTACTCACAGCTCAAAGCTTAGAACTATGATGACTCTATAGGAAATGCCTCTGGTAGTGTACCGGGATGTGCAATGATCTAGCTTGGCGTATGACGTTGAAACATCTCGCTAGCTATCTTACGATCATGCAATTGCAATATGAGAGTGACTCCACAAGTCATGAGACAGAACGATGGGAGTTGCATGGCAATATATCTCGGAATGGCTATGAAAATGCCATAGTAGGTAAGTATGGTGGCTGTTTTGAGGAAGGCATATGGTAAGTTTGTGCACTGGTGAAAATTGTGCGGTACTAGAGAGGCTAGAAATGGTGGAAGGTGAAAGTGCATCTATACCATGGACTCACTTTAGTCATGAAGAACTGACATACTTATTGCGAAATTTTTTATTAGTAATCGAAACAAAGTGCTAAACGCATACTCCTAGGGGAAGGGTTGGTAGGTGTAAACCATCGCGCGATCCCAACCGCAACACAAAGGATGACAATCAATAGATCAATTATGCTCTGACTTCCTAACATAGCGGTTCACCATACGTGCATGTTACGGGAATCACTAACTTCAACACAAGTATTTGTAGATTCACAACACCCTACTAACATAACTCTTAATATTACCAAACCACGTCTCAAAACTAATTGAGAGGAATCAAACTTCTCTTTCTACTCAATGCACATGAAGATGGAAGTTTCATTGTATCCTCTTTGGGTACCTATCACCTTTGGGACTGCTTTCATAGCACAAGCCAACTACCAAGTTACGCACCGCCGTGCTCTAAAAGATCTAAGTGAAGCACATAGAGCAACAATGCCTAACTCAAAAGATATAAGTGAAGCACAATGAGCATTCTAGCAAATTCACGATGAGTGCATGTCTATCTCAAAAGGTGTGCAGAAAGGATGATTGTTACACAATAAAAAGAAAAGAGTCCTACGATACAAGACACTCCAAGAAAAACACATATCATGTGGTGAATAAAAATATAGCTCCAAGTAATGTTACCGATGGATTGAAGATGAAAGAGGGGGTGCCTTCCCGGGGCATCCCCAAGCTTAGGCTTTCTGGTGTAATTGAATTTGGCTTGGGATGCTTTGGGCATCCCCAAGCTTGAGCGCTTTCCACTCTTTATCCCTTTGTCCATGAGAACATCACCCAAAACTTGAAAACTTCACAACACAAAACTTAAAGAGAAACTTGTGATATCATTAGCGCAAGAAAACAAACTACCACCTCTTTAGGTACTATAGCAATCTTGATTTCTACTTATATTGGTGTTAGATTACTGTATTATCACTTTTCCATGGCTAGTACCCCCCGATACTATCCATAGATTTATCAAAACAAGCAACCAACACAGCAAAAACAGAATCTGTCAAGAATAGACCAGTTTGTAGCAATCTGTATACTTATGGTACCTCACAAATTCTGAAAAATTATGACAGCCTGGGAAAAAGTCATATCAACCACCAGCAAAAAGAATCAACTCAAAATCTCTTTCTGAATAAAAATGAAAAATAATTTCGTGAGCGAAGGGTTTCTGTCTTTTTCCAGCAGGATCAAACAACCATCACCAAAACTAGTCATAAAGGTTTTGCTTGGCTCAAACACAAAAAAAGAAACACAAAAAACACAATCATAACAGAATCATGATGGTGTGACGCAACAAAACAAAAGCAAAAAGCAAAGATAAATTCATTGGGTTGCCTCCCAACAAGCGCTATTGTTTAACGCCCTTAGCTAGGCATTGATAATTCAATGATGCTCACACAAAAGACAAGAATTGAAGCACAACGGGAGCATCATAAAGCATGTGAAAATCACATCTAAGTCTAACATACTTCTTATGCATAGGAATTTTATAGGAAAACAAATTGGCAAGACAACCAATAGTTACCAAATGCAAGGAAGAAGAAAGAGACAATAGCAATCTCAACATAACGAGAGGTAATTTGGTAACATGAAAGTTTCTACCACAATATCTTCCTCTCTCATAGCAATTAAATGTGGGATCATAATCAAATTCAACAATATAGCTATCACAAAGGATATTCTTTTCATGATCCACATGCATGAAAAGTTGACGCTCTTCAAAAATAGTGGGATTATCATCAACTAAAGTCATGACTTCTTCAAACCCACTTTCAATATTATTGCAAATATCATATTCATCATGAGGCTTAAACAACTTTTCAAGATCATAAGAAAAATCAGCACCCCAATCACGATCATTGCAACAATTGTGGACATAGCAAAACTAGCATCCCCAAGCTTAGGGTTTTGCATATTTTTAGCATGATTGACACTAATAGGATTTATGGTGAAACTATTGCAATCATGCTTTTCATTCAAGGAGACCTCGTGAATCACTTCATAAATTTCTTCATCACGATTTTCAGATTCACACATCTCAAGCAAAACTCCATAAAGATAGTCAAGTGCACTCAACTCACTAGCAATTGGATCAACATAATTGGATCTCTTAAAGAGATTAGCAAGTGGATGAGGATCCATACCACCAGATTTTCAGCAAGCGAAGATGCAAGCATATTGGAGGCACATAGCACACAAGCAAAGGAAAGCAAACGAAAAAGGGAATAATTTTTGTTTTTTGGAAGTGGGGGAGAGGAAAACGAGAGGCAAAAAAGTAAATGCAAGAGATGAGTTTGCGACACTTACTTGGATGAGTTCTTGACTTGATCCTCCCCGACAACGGCGTCAGAAATCCTTCTATTACCTCTTGAGCTTGTGTTGGTTTTTCCCTTGAAGAGGAAAGGGTGAAGCAGCACAGGAGCAGTAAGTATTTCCCTCAGTTTGAGAACCAAGGTATCAATCCAGTAGGAGAATCGCGCCAAGTCCAGAGTACCTGCACAAACACAAAAGAGCTTGCACCGAACGCTATAAAGGGGTTGTCAATCCCTTCAAGATTGATTGCAAAGTGAGATCTGAAGGTGGAAAGTGCAACGAAGTAAAAGTGTAAGGCTGAAAATATGGTGTGAAGTAGACCCGGGGGCCATAGTGTTCACTAGAGGCTTCTCTCAAAATAGCAAATATTACGGTGGGTGAACAAATTACTGTCGAGCAATTGATAGAACCGCGCAAAGTCATGACGATATCTAAGGCAATGATCATACATATAGGCATCACGTCTGAGACAAGTAGACCGATACTTTCTGCATCTACTACTATTACTCCACACATCGACCGCTATCCAGCATGCATCTACTGTATTGAGTTCATAACGAACAGAGTAACGCCTTAAGCAAGATGACATGATGTAGAGGGATAAACTCGAACCAATGATGAAAACACCATCTTTTTACCCTTGATGGCAACAACATGATGCATGCCTCGCTACCCCTTCTGTCACTAGGTGAGGTCACCGCATGGTATGAACCCAAAACCAAGCACTTCTCCCATTGCAAGAGTCATAGATCAAGTTGGCCAAACAAAACCCACAACTCGAAGAGAATGAAAAGGATATGAAATCATGCATATAAGAGATCAGAAGAAACTCAAATAAGATTCATAGATAATCTGATCATAAATCCACAATTCATTGGATCTCGACAAACACACCGCAAAAGAAGATTACATCGGATAGATCTCCATGAAGATCATGGAGAACTTTGTATTGAAGATCCAAGAGAGAGAAGAAGCCATCTAGCTACTAGCTATGGACCCGAAGGTCTATGGTGAACTACTCACGCATCATCGGAGAGGTCATGGTGTTGATGAAGAAGCCCTCCGTATTCGAATCCCCCCTCCAGCTGGGCACCAGAACGTGCCCCAGATGGGATCTTGCGGATACAGAAGCTTGCGGCGGCAGAAAAGTATTTTCGTGGATCTCTCGCGCAGTTTTGGAATTTTTCTGAATTTATAGGCCGAAGAGGTAGGCAGACGAGCCACAGTGGGGCCCACAAGCTTGCTAGGCGCGGTCCCCCCTGGCTGCTCCTAGGGGGCTTGAGGGGTCCCCTGGTGGCCCCTTCCTTGGTTCTCAAGTCTCGTGTGTATCTTCTGTTCCGGAAAAAAATCTTTTCGGAAGTTTTATTCCGTTTGGACACTGTTTAAAATCCTCGTGTGAAAAGGGTCAAAAACACGGAAAAAACAGGAACTGGCAATTGGCACTGAGTTAATAAGTTAGTCCCAAAAAAGATATAAAAGTCATACAAAACATCCAAAGTTTGACAAGATAATAGCATGGAACCATCAAAATTATAGATACGTCGGAGACGTATCAACGTCTCGCCATTGCCGCCGACGGAGATCCTCGGGCGGGCGGAATCACGACCGCGTCCGCCCGAGGATCTCCATTGGAGGGCGGCCTCGTCCCCTCTTAGTAGGTGGAGCTGCAAGACCTTCGCCAGGGGCCTTCCCCTCTTAGTAGGAGGAGCAGCAAGACCTTCGCCAGGGGCCTCGTCCCCTCTTAGTAGGTGGAGCATCAAGACCTTCGTCAGGGGCCTTCCCCTCATCGGCGGCAGAGAATCTCCTCATCGGCGCCATGCTGAGGGAGTGGGGGCTCAAGGTGGGAGGTGAGGTAGACTGAGGCGACGCAAGCCTTACCACCCTCGCCGGGTTAAATAGGAAGCCTAGAGCAGGCTGGCGTAACTTCGCGTCCCCGGGCCCGCGTAATTCGTGAGGGGACGCGCCCGCGTGGCATGTGTATCGGCGTCGCCCCCAGGAGCAATGATGGTTGGCGCCGCATCCAGGCGTCACATCAGTTTTACCAGGCGTGCCTCCGGGCGCCTCGGGAACTGGAGTGTAGCCACTGGGCCGCGCGGCGCGGGTGAAGCCTGACCCGCAGATATTTAGTGCGGGCAGCGCTTCAGGCTGCCTCCAAGGCTTCATCGGGAAGCCAGCCTGGGTGCGCCTTGGGCCCGGGGCTACTGACGGTCTTCTCGGAACGGGGGTACCCAAACTCGCATGTCTGTGGCCCAGGGCTGGCCTACTCCATCGACCAAGCATCAGGAGGCTCGACAAGGCCCTCGTGAGGGGCCAGGCCTCACGAGGACGAACGACATAAAGACCCACAAGGGGCCTCCTCAGGACCCCTCCGGAGCGGCGGACATTCCGAGGTAGTGCCCAACCTCAGGAGTCAAGGGTGACGCAGAAGGAGGACAGGCGAATCACAGATGGCATAGCAGTGCAGCTCTCCCTTTGGTGCAAAGCGGGCCAAGACGTACGCGGGACCAAAGGCATCTTCTAAAGGTTTCCACTTAGGTGTAACCAAGCCACCGCCGCCTGCCAGTAGGGCGGACGTCACCCCTGCAATGCGGGCAGCCACTTTTTTGTCGAAGACCACCTTTGGACAGGGGAGCATGTTCCCCTGCCCCCCTTCAAAATCGACCGTTGTGGGATCCCTTCCCGCCAAAAAGATAAGGGAAGAGGACTGTGGCCTCCGCTATATATAGAGGATAGGTTGCTCCGTAGGAGGGGATCGGAACCCTAGCCATTAACTCACCCACCATCACACAGCTAAGGCCACCTAACCTAAGGAGGCCGAAGAACACTGTACTAGTTCATTCATCAACCTCCACGAGAGGCAATCCAGCAAAGCAGGAGTAGGTTTTTACGCTTCCCAGTGCCCCGGACCTGGGTAAACTATCGTGTACCTTGTCTCCCTCACAATCGCGTGGTTCTTAGCCTGGTCCACCAAGTAACGAGCCTGGTAAATCGAATCTGTTGAGTGACCTCCGTGCGCGCCCTGAGTCTGAATCTTCAGGGTTTTGCGGAGCCCGAAATCCGGCACCATCTACTCCCTGTGTTCCTAAATATGTCTTTCTAGAGGTTTCATCAATAAACTACATACATATGTATATAGAGATATTTTAGAGTGTAGATTCACTCATTTTGCTCTGTATATAGACCACTACTTAAATCTCTTAAAAGACTTATATTTAGGAATGGAGGGAGTAGGTACTAATTGGAGACCCGTAGCTCTGTGGCGAACTACTCACAAATCACCATGGGACCAGCAAGGTTGATGTAAAGGCCCTCCATGATCGATCCCCCTTCGGGAGGGCACTGGAATAGGGCTCCATATGGGAACATGGTAAAACAGAGACATGCGACGGTGTAAAAAGTGTTTAGCGGGGCTCCCTATGGTTTCGGGATATATCAGAATTTATAGCAAAGAGAACGAGGCCAGGAGAGTTGTGAGGTGGCCTCAAGCCATCAAGGCCACCCCCTAGGCGTGCCCTGTTGGCTTGGGGCACCCCGTGTGCCCTTCGGTCTTCCTCCAAAGCTTCCAAGTCTTTATTTGGTCCAAAAAATTATCAAAAAGTATCGGGCTATTTGGACTTTGTTCGGTACAGTATTCCCGAAAAGCCAAAAACATGTAGAAAACAACAACTCGCACTTGGCACTGGGTTAATAGGTTAATGCTCAAAATAATATAAATCAACAAGTAAATGACTAAAAGGCATCCTAGAAAGATAATATAATAACATGGAACAATCAAAAATTATAGATACATTGGAGATGTATCAGCAACCCCAATCTTAATTCTTGTTTGTCCTTGAGTAGGTAAATGATAAAAACATAATTTTTTATATGACATGCTACCCAACATGTAATATATTTCACATACAGTAATTAGGAAATGATGAATTAACAAACATTAACATAGTAATATCCAAAAATATAAGTAACATAAGCATCAAATGTTAAAATATACGATCCTTAAAGAATGTTTACCCCCAATTCATTTTGTCATATTAGCATGGCGTGTATCCTTATTCACCACATAAATAAAGATGTCATGCACCACGGTGTTAAGCCAAGCAATTGGATTGTACTCTTTAACGCGCTTCAACATTTTATACCTCACTCAATACATGAGCATGAACTATGGACATAGCATATAGGTGAAATAGAATATGGTGGTAGGTTTCAAAGTGGTAAAAAGTGGAGAAGAATGTCTCGCATCAACTAGGAGGATCAACGGGCTATGGAGATGCCCAACAATCGATATGAATGCGAGAGTAGGGATTGCCATGCATCAGATGCACTAGAGTGATGACCCACAAGTGTAGGGGATCTATCATAGCCTTTTTGATAAGTAAGAGCGTCGAACCCAACGAGGAGCAGAAGGTACTGACAAGCGATCTTGAGCAAGGAATAACTGCAAGCACTAAAAGGTAACTTTGTATGGGTTTTCTGGTATAAGCAACAAGGAAATAAATGCAAGGAAAGTAAATGGTGTCGTGGTGCACCAACTGGCCCAATCGTTTTGAACACAAAGGATAATCTGAGGGACTAAACTTATAAAGACTAAGACATTCCTGAGGACATACGGGAGAGATAGTCAAGCTCTTTCGCCATATTCCGTCTAGTACTATGTCTTGTGTTGATAAGTGTTATGTGGGTGGATCTTTACTAGTGCAGCGTCTAGGCTAAGACAAGTACACTCTTATGGTTAAACCCCTTGCAAGCATCCGCAAATACAAGAGAGAAATTAAGGCAAAGCCTAACCATAACAATAAACTTTAGGATCCAATACTCCCTCGTGCAAAAGCATGCGAACTGGGGTTCAGGTTTCTGTCACTCCGGCAACCCACCATAAGCATTTTTTATACACGATGCATTCCCCTAGGTCCTTAAAAAGGCGAAGTGTTATGTAGTCGACGTTCACATAACACCACTAGAAGAATAACACCACAACTTAAATATCAATCAACAAATATTACTTCAACATCATATGACTACTACCAATTAGACTTCTCCCATGTCCTCAAGAACTAAAGGAACTGATACGTCTCCAACGTATCTATAGTTTTTGATGGTTCCATGCTATTATCTTGTCAAACTTTGGATGTTTTGTATGCCTTTTATATCTTTTTTGGGACTAACTTATTAACTCAGTGCCAAGTGCGAGTTCCTGTTTTTTCCGTGTTTTTGACCCTTTTCAGCAGAGAATATTAAACGGAGTCCAAACGGAATAAAACCTCTGAAAAGATTTTTTTCCGGAATAGAAGATACGCACGAAGCTTGAGAACAAAGGCAGAGGGCGCCAGGGGAGGCCACAAGCCCCCTAGCCGCGGCCTGGGGGCGCCTAGCAGGCTTGTGGGCCCTGTGTGGCTCCTCTACCCTAATACTTCCGCCTATAAATCCCCGAAAAATCGAAAACCACGCGAGAGATCCACGAAAATAATTTTCCGCCGCCGCAAGCTTCTGCCTCCGCAAGATCCCATCTGGGCACCTTCTGGTGCCCTGCCAGAGGGGGGATTTGGATACGGAGGGCTTCTTCATCAACAACATTGCCTCTCCGATGATGCGTGAGTAGTTCACCATAGACCTTTGGGTCCATAGCTAGTAGCTAGATGGCTTATTCTCTCTCTTGGATCTTCAATACAAAGTTCTCCATGATCTTCATGGAGATCTATCCGATGTAATCTTCTTTTGCGGTGTCTTTGTCGAGATCCGATGAATTGTGGATTTATGATCAGATTATCTATGAATCTTATTTGATTTTCTTCTGATCTCTTATATGCATGATTTCATATCCTTGTAATTCTCTTCGAGTTGTGGGTTTTGTTTGGCCAACTTGATCTATGATTCTTGCAATGGGAGAAGTGCTTGGTTTTGGGTTCATACCGTGCGGTGACCTCACCCAAGTACAAAAGGGGTAGCAAGGAACGCATCATGTTGTTGCCATCAAGGGTAAAAATATGGGGTTTATATCTATTGCATGAATTTATCCCTCTACATCATGTCATCTTGCTTAAAGCGTTACTCTGTTTTTCATGAACTCAATACACTAAATGCATGCTGGATAGCAGTCGATGTGTGGAGTAATAGTAGTAGATGCAGAAAGTATCGGTCTACTTGTCTCGGCCGTGATGCCTATATGTATGATCATTGCCTTAGATATCGTCATGACTTTGCACGGTTCTATCAACTGCTCGACAGTAATTCGTTCACCCACCGTAATATTTGCTATCTTGAGACAAGCCTCTAGTGAACACTATGGCCCCCGGGTCTACTTCACATCATATTTTCAGCCCTACACTTTTACTTTGTTGCACTTTCCGCCTTCAGATCTCACCTTGCAATCAATCGTGAAGGGATTGACAACCCCTTTGTAGCTTTGGGTGCAAGTTTGCTGTTTTTGCGCAGGTACATTGGTGCTTCATCTTGATACTCCTACTGGATTGATACCTTGGTTCTGAAACTGAGGGAAATAATTACTGCTACTGTGTTGCATCACCCTTTCCTCTTCAAGGGAAAAAACCAATGCAAGTTCAAGAGGTAGCAAGAAGAATTTCTGGCGCCGTTGCCGGGGAGTATCAATTCAAGAATAGTCTCCCTTCAACGTGTCAGTTTCTGGACCGGGGATTATTCTAAGTGAAGCCTATCCAAGTAATTGTCGCAAACTCATCTCTTGCATTTACTTTTTTTTTCCTTTTGCCTCTCATTTTCCTCTCCCCCACTTCTGAAAAAAATAAAAAAAAATATTCCCCTTTCTCGTTTTCCTTTCCTTTGCTTGTGTGCTATGTGCCCTCAATATGCTTGGATCTTCGCTTGCTGGAAATCTAGTGATATGGATCCTCGCCCACTTGCTAATCTCTTTAAGAGATCCACTTATGTGGAACCAATTGCTAGTGAGTTTTGTGCACTTGATTATCTTTATGAAGTTTTGCTTGAGATGCGTGAATCTGAAAATCGTGATGAAGAAACTTATGAAGTCATTCACGAGGGGTCCTTGAATGAAAAGCATGATTGCAATGATTTCATTATAAATTCTGTTAATGACAATCATGCTAAAAATATGCAAAACCTTAAGATTGGGGATGCTAGTTTTGCTATGCCCACTACTTGTTGCAATGATCATGATTGGGGTAATGATTTTTCTTATGATCTTGAAAATTTGTTTAAGCCTCATGATAAATATGATATTTTCAATATTATTGAAAGTGGGTTTGGAGAAGTCATGACTTTAGTTGATGATAATCTCACTATTTTTGAAGAGCGTCAACTTTGCATGCATGTGGATCATGAAAAGAATATCGTATGTGATAGGTATATTGTTGAATTTGAATACGATCCCACATGTAATTGTTATGGGAGAGGAAAATATTGTGGTAGAAACTTTCATATCACTAAATCACCTCTCGTTATGTTGAGATTGTTATTGTCTCTTTCTTCTTCCTTGCATATGGTCGTTATTGTTTGTCTTGATAATTTGTTTTCCTATAAAATGCCTATGCGTAGGAAGTATGTTAGACTTAGATATGTTTGTCACATGTTTCATGATGCTCTCTTCGTGTCCGATTGCTATCTTTTATGTGAGCATCATTGGATTATCAATGCTTAGCTAAGGGCGTTAAACGATAGCGCTTGTTGGGAGGCAACCAAAGGAATTTATTTTTTGCTTTTAACTTTCTGTTTTGTTGTGTCCACACCATCATAATTCTGTTATGATTGTGTTTTTTGTGTTTCTTTTTGTGTTTGAGCCAACTAAAACCTTTATAACTAGTTTTGGTGATGGTTGATTGATCATGCTGGAAAAAGACAGAAACTTTTCGCTCATGAAATTATTTTTCATTTTTATCCAGAAAGCGATTTTGAGTTGATTCTTTTTCTCCTGGTTGATATGCCAATTTCCCAAACTGTGGTAATTGTTCAGAATTTTTGAGATACCAGAAGTATACTAAGTATACATATTGCTACAGAGTGGTCTGTTTTTTACAGATTCTGTTTTTGTTGTGTTGATTGCCTATCTTGATGAAACTATGGATAGTATCGGGGGGTACTAGCCATGGAAAAGTGAGAATACTGTAATATAACACCAATATAAATAGAAATAAATTTTGTTACAGTACCTCAAGAGGTGGTAGTTTGTTTTCTTGTGCTAATGATATCACGAGTTTCTGTTTAAGTTTTGTGTTGTGAAGTTTTCAAGTTTCAGGTGATGTTCTCATGGACAATGAGATAAAGAGTGGAAAGAGCTCAAGCTTGGGATGCCGAAGGCATCCCAAGAAAAATCAAGGACACGAAAAAGCCTAAGCTTGGGGATGCCCCGGGAAGGCATCCCCTCTTTCGTCTTCCATCCATCGGTAACGTTACTTGGAGCTATATTTTTATTCACCACATGATATGTGTTTTGCTTGGAGCGTCGTGTATTATAGGAGTCTTTTATTTTTGTCGTGTCACAATCATCCTTGCTGCACACCTTTTGAGAGAGACATGCACTCATCGTGAATTTTCTTGAATACTCAGTGAGCTTCGCTTATATCTTTTGAGTTAGGCAATTTAGCTCACACGTGCTTCACTTATATCTTTTGAGCTAGATAACTTTGCTCTAGTGCTTCACTTAGATCTTTATAAAGCACGGCGGTGTCATATTTTGGAGAAATAAGAACTCTCGATCGTCACTTATATCTTTTTGAGAGTGCTCTCTTTGAGTAACTTGGTAGTTGCCTTGTGTTATGAAAGTAGCCCTAAAGATGGTAGGCACCCAAAGAGGATACAATAAAACTTCCATATTCTTGTGCATTGATTAGAAAGAGAAGTTTGATTCCTCTCAATTAGTTTTGAGACATGGATTTGGTAATATTAAGAGTTATGTTAGTAGGGTGTTGTGAATCTAGAAATACTTGTGTTGAAGTTAGTGATTCCCGTAACATGCACGTATGGTGAACCGCTATGTTAGGAAGTTGATGCATAATTGATTTATTGATTGTCATCCTTTGTGTTGCGGTCGGGATCGCGTGATGGTTAACACCTACCAACCCTTCCCATAGGAGTATGCGTTTAGCACTTTGTTTTGATTACTAATAAAAACTTTCGCAATAAGTATGTGAGTTCTTCATGACTAATGTGAGTCCATGGTATAGATGCACTTTCACCTTCCACCATTGCTAGTCTCTAGTGCCGCGCAACTTTCACCGGTGCACAAACCCACCATATACCTTCCTCAAAACAGCCACCATACCTACCTATTATGGCATTTTTCATAGCCATTCCGAGATATATTGCCATGCAACTCCCACCATTCCGTCTCATGACATGTGTCGTCACTTACATATTGCCACTGCATGATCGTAAGATAGCTAGCGAGATGTTTCAACGTCATACGCTAAGCTAGATCGTTGCACATCCCGGTACACTGCCGGAGGCATTTCCTATAGAGTCAACATTGTTCTAAGCAGTGAGCTGTGAGTAAATAAAAGTGTGATGATCATCATTGTTAGAGCATTATCCCGTGTGAGGAAATAAAAAAAAGAGGCCAAAGTTGCCCACAAAAAAATATATATGGAAAGAGGCCAAAGATCCCAATATATATATATATATATAAAGAGAGAAAAGGAGAGAAGGGGCAATGCTACTATCTTTTCCACACTTGTGCTTCATAATAGCACCATGTTCTTCATGATTGAGAGTCTCTTGTTTTGTCACCGCCATATGCTAGTGGGAATCTTCATTATATAACTTGGCTTGTATATTCCAATGATGGGCTTCCTCACAATTGCCCTAGGTCTTCGTGAGCAAGCAAGTTGGATGCACACCCACTAGTTCTCCTTTTGAGCTTTCACATACGTATAGCTCTAAGTGCATCCATTGCATGGTAATCCCTACTCTTTCACATTGATATCTATTGATGGGCATCTCCATAGCCCTTTGATACGCCGAGTCGATGTGACCATCTCCTCCTTTTTGTCTCACAACCTCCACCACACTCTATTCCACCTACAGTGCTATATCCATGGCTCACGCTCATGTATTGCGTGAGAGTTGAAAAAGGTTTGAGAAAGTAAGAGTGTGAAAACAATTACTTGGCCAATACCGGGGTTGTGCATGATTTAAATTAGTTGTGTGGGGATGATGGAGCATAGCCAGACTATATGGTTTTGTAGGGATAATTTTCTTTGGCCTTGTTATTTCGAAAGTTCATGATTACCTTGCTAGTTTGCTTGAAGTATTATTGTTTTCATGTCAATAGCAAACTATTGCTTTGAATTTTACGGATCTGAACATTCATGTCACATGAAAGAAGTTACAAAGGACAAATAAGCTAGGTAGCATTCCACATCAAAAATTCAGTCTTTATCACTTCCCTACTCGAGGACGAGCAGGAGTTAAGCTTGGGAATGCTTGATACGTCTCCAACGTATCTATAGTTTTTTATGATATGTCTCCTGTTTTTTCCGTGTTTTTGACCCTTTTCACAGGAGAATATTAAACGGAGTCCAAACGGAATAAAACCACCGAAAAGATTTTTTTCCAGAACAAAAGATACACAGGAAGGTTTAGAACCAAGGCAGAGGGCGCCAGGGGAGGCCACAAGCTCCCTAGCCGCGGCCTGGGGGGCGCGCCCAGCAGGCTTGTGGCCCCCCTGTGGCTCCTCTACCCTACTTCTTCCGCCTATAAATCCCCGAAAAATCCACAACCATGGGAGAGATCCACGAAAATAATTTTCCGCCGCCGCAAGCTTCTGTCTCCGCAAGATCCCATCTGGGGCACCTTTTGGTGCCCTGCCGGAGGGGGGATTCGGATACGGAGGGCTTCTTCATCAACACCATTGCCTCTCCGATGATGCGTGAGTAGTTCACCATAGACCTTCGGGTCCATAGCTAGTAGCTAGATGGCTTCTTCTCTCTCTTGGATCTTCAATACAAAGTTCGCCATGATCTTCATGGAGATCTATCCGATGTAATCTTCTTTTGCAGTGTGTTTGTCGAGATCCGATGAATTGTGGATTTATGATCAGATTATCTATGAATCTTATTTGAGTTTCTTCTGATCTCTTATATGCATGATTTCATATCCTTGTAATTTTCTTCGAGTTGTGGGTTTTGTTTGGCCAACTTGTTCTATGATTCTTGCAATGGGAGAAGCGCTTCTTTTTGGGTTCATACCATGCGGTGATCTCACCCAGTGACAGAAGGGATAGCGAGGCACGCATTGTGTTGTTTCCATCAAGGGTAAAAAGATGGGGTTTATATCTATTGCATGAATTTATCCCTCTACATCATGTCATCTTGCTTAAGGCGTTACTCTGTTTGTCATGAACTCAATACACTCGATGCATGCTGGATAGCGGTCGATGTGTGGAGTAACAGTAGTAGATGCAAAAAGTATCGGTCTACTTGTCTCGGACGTGATGCCTATATGTATGATCATTGCCTTAGATATCGTCATGACTTTGCGCGGTTCTATCAACTGCTCGACAGTAATTCGTTCACCCACCGTAATATTTGCTATCTTGAGAGAAGCCTCTAGTGAACACTATGGCCCCCGGGTCAACTTCACATCATATTTTCAGCCCTACACTTATACTTCATTGCACTTTCCGCCTTCAGATCTCTCCTTGCAATCAATCGTGAAGGGATTGACAACCCCTTTGTAGCGTTGGGTGCAAGTTTGCTATTTTTGCGCAGGTACATTGGTGCTTCATCTTGATACTCCTACTGGATTGATACCTTGGTTCTCAAACTTAGGGAAATACTTACTGCTACTGTGTTGCATCACCCTTTCCTCTTCAAGGGAAAAAACCAACGCAAGCTCAAGAGGTAGTAGGAACTACTCACAAGACATAAAAGAGATCATGATCTGAGGGGATGAAAATATGATGAACAATCTGGTCATAACAACAATTCTCCAACAAAACTCAATAGCATTCACCACAAAAGAGTAATCAACATCGGTAGAGTAAAGTGGATGAATAGTGCAAGGTACAACTCTGATTGCAATGGTAAAGTGAGATGGGGTGAAGATGGAGATGGTGTTGGTGATGAAGTTGATGGTGATGATGATCTCGATGATGCCCGTGAAGGTAGTGATGACGATGAGGACGATCTCCCCCTCCGGGAGGAGTTCTCCCTTGCGTAATCTGCCCGCTAGAAAGGTCTTTTCTTCTTTGTAGGTTCCCGCCGCTGAGCGGCGGCAGAACTACGAATACTCTCATGTCCCCTGGATTTTTAGGTCACGAGGGTCATATAGGCCAAAGAGGGGAACCGGAGGTGGGACCCACCACCCACGCGCGCACCTAGAGCGACCTAGGGGTGACCCGTGCCACCAGGGCGCTTGGGTGCCTGGTGGCCCCCCTCCGGCCCTTCTTCGGCCTGTCTTCGTGATTTGTTCGGAAACATCTTCCCCGTAAATTTCAGCTCAATTGGAGATGTTATGATATGGCAACTCTTCATGCTCTTTTGTCCGCCAAATCCTATGTGTGCTGTTTCGGCACCGGAAAGTTGTAAACTGTGTAAAATAAGCCAAAACACTATAAGAACAACATCATATTGTGAAATATATCACTGAATAGAGACAAATTATGATACAAAATAGTGATGCATTTTGGACGTATCAACCCCCCCAAGCTTAGACCTAGCTTGTCCCCAAGCGAATACTAAGCTCGGTAAACCTGTCCACAAGTTTAGAGAGTGAAGTGTCGATAAATAAGAATACGGACAAGAAACATCATAATTTCTCTACTAATCTCAACCATTCTCAACAGCAATCTTAAATCATAAGTCCCATATGAAAGAGTAATATCAATTACAATCAAAAGTAGGCCTAAGGGAACTCATGAAACCATGGCAAACATGTCCTTGGTGAAAGAACAACTAATAAGTTTTAACGTTTCCTCTTCCTCTTATATTTTGATGAGATCAATTGAAGCTTTTTGAAAGAACGTGTTATTAGTCAAGAAGTGAAAATGATAACACAAAGGAAGATGTTTGCTTTAGCTAGGCTTAACAAACAACTTACTTATCTTAATGATAATGTCAACAAAGTTGTGATATGCAATTCTCAATGAAACAATATAAATGCATTCATCTTTGTCAACTTAAGGTGTGTGCTCTTTAATAGGATAGAAAGAAGTAGGTTCACTGACACAACATAAAAGTAAAGGATTATCCCTTCGTAGAGGGAAGTAGGGAAAACTCATGCGCTAGAGCTTTTAGAGACTTTGAAATCAATAAGATTGTAAAACAAGCTTTTGGGAGGTGCATAATTCGTCAACGAATGCTAGGAGATAGCCCAATACTTCTCATGTTGGACAAGTTTTGAGGAACGGCTCCCAAAGTGGGGACGATCACATCCCCTTAGTCTCCTTTGTTTATCACTACCAAAGTTTTATGATTTCTCATAAACAAAGCGTGAAGGAGGTTTTGTTTGTTGTTATTATCTTTTATGAGCTGGGCACACTCATGCCAGTCCCTCCTTGTATTATGGGTTCGCATATTAGACATGCAAACCCAAGACAAAGCTTGTCCAGTATGAGAAGATCATGAATTATCTAATACTTCCTCATGAGCTAAAACAGAGGCACAAAACAGGGAATAATATTTTAAAGGTTTAAAGACAGCACATGAGTAATATACTTTAGGAGTGGCGGTGAAATACCACATATAGGAAAGGTATGGTGGACTCTTGGGAAGGTTGAGGTTTCAAGGTATGGGTGCACAAGCAGTATTCCCGCTTAGTACAAGGGTTGGCTAGCAAAGGCTTTTGAAAGCAGACAAATGATGTTGGCTTGGATGCAAAACAATATAAAGTTTAACATAAAGAATTTTCATGAAAAATCAAGTTGTCTTCCTTGTCAGCATACCACTTCAAGCATTAGAACATAAAGGTTTTGGCTATGTCGCTACTAGAAAAACTCATGCTTGTTGTTTTGACCAATGATATGTTTGTCAAGATTAAATAAAGTTTTCAAAGCCATACCTGATATATAAGATCAATACTCCCATAAGAATCAGCATATAAGGTCGATTGCATGAAGAGAATACCAGGTGCAGTGAAGAAACCAATAGACTTCTCATTAATATTCCATCATAGACAACTGCACACTCACGGATACAAGACTCCCCACAAAGGAGTGATAGACCTCAATGCAAAAACATATTTCATAAGATAACTTCCCTAGACATTATATGACACTAGACTTGACCATAAAAGATAAAGGATAAAGATAAAGATACCGGGCAATCCCCCATGCTTGGAACAAACTAAGGGATGCCATTACCCATGAAGATTTCACTCTTCATCCTACTTGTTGCTCTTCAAGTCCGCTATTATGCGCTGAAGGGTTTGGTTTTCAGCTTCCAATATGGCCACTTGTACTTTAACCACACGGAAGTCTTCACACAATTGGTTAGTGATTCTATGAGCTTCGGATGTAGCAGGTGAGACATGTGGAGCTTCCAGTGGAGGGACAGTTCCTGAAAGGTTGAGAGAAAGATCATGTTGAGGGTTAATAAACCCCACGAGGATGGGGTTGTTGGAGCTGGATCCTCGTGATGAAGGATCTCCTTCTTGCTGGATGGTGACCATCTTGACTTCCTCTCTCACGGAGCGCTCCATCTCTGCTTGTCTTGCGACAATTTCTTCATTAGTAGCCCATCCGGTGACCTTCCCTTGGTTGATATCTTGCTCGATACGGCGGAGACGATGACCCGTGTAGTCTTCCCCGCTTGAGTCGCAAGAAGACATCTCGAACACTAGCTTCTTAGCGTGGCAGAAAAGATCAAAAGAGAAAATGCACGGAATCGCAAGATACAAAACTGGGGCGATCCGAAAAAATATATAGCAAAACTTTCTGCACTGAAAGGAAGGTAACAAGCCAAAGTGGGGTCGGAGACGGACTCCTGGTGGCCCAAGCGGCCTCCGTGCGCGGCCAGGAGGCAGGCCACGCCACCAGGTTGCCTGGAGCCCCGAGAGTTCCTTTCCGGCTCCAGTTTGGCTCGGAATTTTCCTAATTTTGCAAGAACACATAATACGAAACTTTTATTGATGTTCACAAAGTTTCCTTACCGTATTACATACATATTCTTGTTTTGCTTCTTGTGGTGTCTGACACAGTATTGCAATATGTTCTTCATGAGTAGCTATCTGTATCACATCCACCTATACATTGATGGGGTCTCCTGCCATGTAATGCTTGAGTCTTTGTCCATTCACAACTTGTGGTTTGGTACCTTCAAAATTGTTAATCTTGATTGCACTGGAGCGGTAGACTTCTTCAATATGGTACGGTCCTTCCCACTTGGAAAGTAATTTACCTGCAGAAAACCTGAAATGAGATCTATACAACAAAACTTTATCGCCAACATTAAATTCATGTTTCAAAATTCTCTTGTCATGCCACTTCTTTACCTTTTCTTTGAACATTTTTGCACTCTCGTAAGCTTCACTTCTCCACTCATCTAGAGAAGTCAAGTTCATGAGACGCTTTTCACGAGCAAGCTTTGGGTCAACATTAAGCTCTCTAACAGCCCAGAAAACATTGTGTTCTAACTCTAAAGGTAGATGGCATGCCTTGCCATAGACCATCTTATACGGTGACATTCCCATGGGATTTTTGTAAGCAGTTATATGCGCCCACAAGGCATCTCCTAACTTTTTGGACCAGTCCTTTCTAGAACTGTTCACTGTCTTTTGCAAGATCAATTTAATCTCTCTATTTGTGAGCTCAAATTGCCCACTTGTTTGAGCGTGGTAAGGTGAAGCAATTCTATGATTAACATCATATTTGGCTAGAGCTTTTCTAAAAGCACCATGTGTAAAATGTGATCCTCCATCTGTCATGAGGTACCTAGGTAGACCAAACCTAGGGAAGATTACATCCTTGAGCATTTTCAAAGTTGTCTTGTGATCGGCACTTTCAGTGGGGATTGCTTCAACCCACTTGGTCACATAATCAACAGCCACTAGGATGTGAGTGTACTTGTGTGAAGGAGGAAAAGGACCCATAAAATCAAAACCACAGCAATCGAAAGGCTCAATGACTAGAGAATAATTCATAGGCATCTCATTTCTCCTACTAGTATTACCAACTCTCTGACACTTATCACAAGATAAAACATAATTTCTAGCGTCTTTAAAGAGAGTAGGCCAATAAAAACCTGGCTGGAGAACCTTGTGTGCGGTCCTCTCACTGGCATGATGTCCTTCATAAGGACTGTCATGACACTGTCTCAAGATATCCTTCTGCTCATGCTCTGGTATGCATCTCCTCATGATCCCATCCTCACCTTCTCTAAAAAGATGTGGGTCATCCCAAAAGTAATACCTCAAGTCGTGGAAGAATTTCTTCCTTTGCTGGAATGTTAAACCTGGAGGCAAAAACTTTGCAACAATAAAGTTAGCATAATCTGCAAACCATGGATCGGAATTAGATTGTACCCTCAAAACAGCTAATTGTTCATCAGGAAAACTATCGTTGACCGGAATAGGATCATGTGGTATGTCGTCCATCCTGGAAAGGTTGTCTGCTACAGGGTTGTCTGCTCCCTTCCTATCAACAATCTGCAAATCAAATTCTTGAAGAAGAAGGACCCATCTGATAAGCCTTGGTTTGGCATCCTTCTTTTCCGTAAGATACTTAATAGTAGCATGATTAGTATGAATGATGACCTTGGAATCAACAATGTAATGCCTAAACTTATCACAAGCAAACACTACCGCTAAAAACTCTTTCTCAATAGTAGCGTAATTCTTTTGAGCACTATCAAGGGTTTTTCTAGCACAATGTATAACATTCAATTTCTTATCAACCCTTTGTCCTAACACAGCTCCAACAGAAAAATCACTAGCATCACACATGATTTCAAAAGGCAAATTCCAATCAGGTGGTTGGACTATAGGGGCGGTTATCAAAGCTTTCTTAAGAACTTAGAAGGCTTCCTTACAATTCATCAAACTCAAAAGGAATATCCTTCTGGAGAATATTAGTGAGGGGTTTCGAAGTCTTAGAAAAGTCTTTAATAAATCTTCTATAGAAACAAGCATGATCGAGGAAACTACAAATACCTCTGATGTCCTTTAGATAAGGCATCCTCTTGATTGCTTCGACCTTTGCCCTTTCCACCTCGATTCCCTTTTCTGAAATCTTGTGGCCAAGAACAATTCCCTCATTGACCATGAAGTGGCACTTCTCCCAGTTGAGTACCAAGTTCGTCTCCTCACATCTCTGCAAAACTTTATTAAGGTTGTGGAGACAATGGTCAAAAGAGGTTCCATAGGTGGAGAAATCGTCCATGAAAACCTCCACAATTTCCTCACAAAAACCATGAAAGATAACACACATACACCTTTGAAAAGTAGCAGGAGCATTGCATAAACCAAAAGGCATACATCTATAAGCATAAGTACCAAAGGGACAAGTAAAAGTGGTCTTCTCTTGATCGGCAGTGTTAACATGAATTTGAGAGAAGCCAGAATACCCATCAAGATAGCAAAAGTGAGTGTTTTTGGATAACCTTTCAAGCATTTGGTCGATGAACGGCAGCGGGTAGTAGTCCTTCCTGGTTGCTTTGTTCAGCTTCCTGTAATCAATACACATTCTATATCCAATAATAATTCTTTGAGGTATTAGTTCATTCTTATCATTAGGAACCACTGTCGTACCTCCTTTCTTGGGAACACAATGTACCTGACTTACCCACTTACTATCAGCTATAGGGTAGATAATACATGTGGCTAGAAGCTTGAGGATTTCAGTCCACACAACATCCTTTATCTTCGGGTTCAACCGTCGTTAATGATCAACAACCAGTTTAGCATCAGGCTCGAGATTGATAGTATGCTCACAAATAGATGGGCTAATCCCCTTAAGATCATCAAGGGTATAGCCAATAGCGCCTCTGTGTTTATGAAGGACTTCCAATAATCGCTCTTCTTCATATCCTGAAAGGTTAGCATTGATAATAACATGATATACTTTCTTTTTATCTAAATAAGAATACTTGAGCGTATTGGGAAGAGGTTTAAGATCAAACATCGGGTCTTCTTTTGGTTTCGATAGAATTCCCAAAGGCTCAACCGGAAGGTTGTGCTTCAAGATAGCAGGTTGTCTCAAGAATATGTCATCTAGCTCATTCCTTTCCTGCATATGCATATCATTCTCGTGGTCCTCCATAAATTGCTGCAAAGGATCGTTAGGAGGAATAGCAATAGAAGCAATCTCTTCAATAATTAACATTACTCGGCAAATCAGTACCACGAGTTTGCTTGAGAACTTAGAAAAGTTAAATTCATATGGCTCACTATTAAATTCAACAGATACTTTTCCTTTCCTGCAATCTATAATAGCTCCACAAGTTTTGAGAAAAGGCCTACCAAAGATAATAGGGCAAAAACTATCTTGCACTGAACCAAGTACTAGAAAGTCGGTAGGATATTTTACCTTTCCACATAGGGCTGCAACATCTCGCACAATTCCAATAGGAGAGATAGTTTCTTTGTTTGCAAGATGAATAGCAACATTAAAGTCTTAAATTTCACATGGTAGAATCTCATTCATGATCTCTTGATAAAGCGAAAAAAGGAATAGTACTAGCACTGGATCCCAAATCACATAGCCCGTAATAATTATGATCTCCTATTTTAACAGATACAACTGGAGTACCTGAAATTGGGTCTTTATTCTTGGCTGTAACAAGGTTAGTAGAAACAACACAAACATTTATATTGGAATCCTCAATATTACTAGTAACAAGATCCTTGACTAACGCAACTTGAGGATTGACTTTAATCAGGTCCTCATGCTCATCAGTCGTTCTTTAATTTTTATTCAGTATGCCTGTGACAAAAGAATGCTCCCTCATCCTTGTGGGAAAAGGGGGCTTTTCATATAAAACTGCAGGCAAGATAGGGTCAACAATATTGATATCATAAGGTAATTCCTTAAAAGGTTTATGGTGGTGATCCTCCTTCTTCTTAGAGGAATCAATATGAGAGGTAAAGTCTTCGCAAAAATCAATTAGAAGCTGGGAATCAAGACCAATCTTAGCACAAAAGGTATTGAAGTAATCCGTTTTCACATAGCACTCGATGTAATCATGCTCATAATTTATAACGGGTTCAATACCTTTATCAATCTCCCAATCTTCAGTGTTCTTCTGGATCCTTTCAATAAGATCCGACCTAGCTTCAGTGATTTTGTTGGAGAATGCCCCACTAGAGGAGGCATCAAGGATCTCTTTATCTTGACGAGAAAGCCTTGCATAAAAATTTGTAAGAATAATTTCCTTGGGGAGCTCATGATTGGGACATTTGAGCATTAGGGACTTCAATCTCCCCCAAGATTGAGAGATGCTTTCTCCATCATGAGACCAAAAGTTATAAATATAGTTCCTGTCTCGATGTATTTCATGAAGAGGATAAAACTTTGCATAAAAGAGAGGCATGAGATCTTGCCAATTTAGCAAATGAGAGTTATCAAGAAGACTATACCGATCCAAATCCTTATCTTTTAATGACAAAGATAATAGCTTTCTCATAACAAAATCCATCGATATACCTGCAACCTTAAATAAGGAGCATAGTTGTGAAAATATAGCAAGTGTTCGCCTGGATGTCTATCTCGTGCATATCGATTAGCCAAGACACAATCAATAATACCAGTTGGTATTTTAAAGGGCACAATTTCTGTAGGTGGGGGAGGCTTCTCCACCACAATAGCGGTGGGGCGGTTCCCCACAAGCAACAAACCAAGATCAGAGTTTTCCATAGGGACAAAAAGCGGAAACAGCAAAATAAAAACAGCACGTACAGCGTAAAGGTTTCCTTACCAATTTCACTTACCAATAGCGCTACACTCCCTGGCAACGGCGCCAGAAAATGTTCTTGATGACCCACAAGTGTAGGGGATCTACCGTAGCCTTTTCGATAAGTAAGAGTGTCAAACCCAACGAGGAGCAGAAGGTACTGACAAGCGATCTTGAGCAAGGAATAACTGCAAGCACTGAAAGGTAACTTTTCATGGGTTTTCTGGTATAAGCAACAAGGAAATAAATGCAAGGAAAGTAAATGGTGTCGTGGTGCAGCAAGTGGCCCAATCCTTTTGAACATAAAGGATAAGCTGGGGGACTAAACTTGTAAAGACTAAGGCATTCCTGAGGACATACGGGAGAGATAGTCAAGTGCTTTCGCCATATTTCGTCTAGTACTATGTCTTGTGTTGATAAGTGTTATGTGGGTGGATCTTTACTAGTGCACCGTATAGGCTAAGACAAGTACACTCTTATGGTTAAACCCCTTGCAAGCATCCGCAAATACAAGAGAGAAATTAAGGCAAAGCCTAACCATAGCAATAAACTTTAGGATCCAACACTCCCTCGCGCAAAAGCATGCGAACTGGGGTTCAGGTTTCTGTCACTCCCATAAGTATTCTTTATACACGATGCATTACCCTAGGTCCTTAAAAAGGCCAAGTGTTATGTAGTCGACGTTCACATAACACCACTAGAAGAATAACACCACAACTTAAATATCAATCAACACATATTACTTCAACATCATATGACTACTACCAACTACAGTTCTCCTATGTACTCAAGAACTAAAGGAACTAATCACAAGACATAAAAGAGAACATGATCACAGGGGATGAAAATATGATGGACAATCTGTTCATAACAATAATTCTCCAACAAAACTCAATAGCATTCACCACAAAAGAGTAATCAACGCCGGTAGTGTAAAGGGGGTGAATAGTGCAAGGTACAACTCCGATTGCAATGGTAAAGTGAGATGGGGTGAAGATGGTGATGGTGCTAGTGATGAAGATGATGGTGATGATGATCTCGGTGACGCCCGTGATGATGGTGATGACGATGAGGATGATCTCCCACTCCGGGAGGAGTTCTCCCCGGTGGAATATGCCTGCCGGAAAGGTCTTTCCTTCTTTGTAGGTTTCCGCCGCAGAGCGGCGGCGTAACTGCGAAAACTCTCGTGTCCTCGGGATTTTTAGGTCACGAGGGTCATATAGGCCAAAGAGGGGCACCGGAGGTGGCACCCACCTCCCAGGCAGCCACCTGGCACGGCCTAGGGGTGACTCGCGCCACCAGGGCGCCTGGGTGCCTGGTGGACCCCTCCAGCCCTTCTTCGGCTTGTCTTCGTGATTTGTTCAGAAACATCTTCCCCGTAAATTTCAGCTCAGTTGGAGATGTTATGATATGGTAACTCTCCATGCTCTTTTCTCCGTTGAATCCTGCGTCTGCTGTTTCGGCACCGGAAAGTTGTAAACTTTGTAAAATAAGCCAAAACACTATAAGGACAGCATCATATTGTGAAATATATCAATGAATAGAGACAAATTATGATACAAAATAGTGATGCATTTTGGATGTATCATAGAGCTATAAGTGTATTAAAGCCCAACAGAAGCTAAGTGGGTGTGCATCCAACTTGCTTGCTCATGAAGACATAGGGCATTTGAGGAAGCCCTTCGTCGAAATATACAAGCCAAGTTCGATAATGAAAGATTCACAATAGCATATGGAAATGAAAAAACATGAAACCCTCTATATGAAAAACATGGTGCTACTTTGAAGTACAAGTGTGGAAAAGGAGGTAGTAGCACTCTCCCTTCTCTCTTTTATCTCATTTATTTTTATTTTTATTTTTTTATTTTCTATCTTTTTTTCTCTTTCTTATTTCCTTTTTTCCCTTTTCCCTTTTTTATTTTTTATTTTTCGTCTGGAGTCTCATCCTGCCCTGTGGGGGAATCATTGTCTCCATCATCCTTTCCTCACTGAGACAGTGTCCTAATAAGGAAAAACATCACACTTCTATTTACATACAACTCGATATGAAAAACTACTAAACATCATCACTCCATATGAACGCAAGTGGTGGTGTACCAGTATGTGCAATGATCTAGCATAACATATAAACAATGATGAATGGTGGCTTTGCCATAAATACTATGTCAACTGCATGATCATGCAAAAAATATGACAATGAGTGTACAAGTAATAACACGTAACGGTGGAAGTTGCATGGCAATATATCTCGGAATGGCTATGGAAATGCCATGATAGCTAGGTATCGTGGCTGTTTTGAGGAATATATAAGGTGGCTTATGTGAAACAGAGTGTGTCATGTCACGGGGTTTGGAAGCACCGACGAAGTTTGCACCGATCCTCAAGGTGAGAATGGGCAATGCACGGTACCGAAGAGGATAGCAAATATGGAAGGGTGAGAGTGCGTACATCCATGGATTTACATTAGTCATAAAGAACTCACTTACTTATTGCGAAGTTTTATTAGCTCTCTCGAAGCACAGTACTACTCGCATGCCCCTAGGGGGAATGTTTGGAGGAGTTAACCATCGCGTGCCCCCGACCTAAACAGCACTAGGATTTCAACTAGAAATAAGAATGCTCACACATCATCACCATGCCATAACCAATATTCAGATGAACAACAAATTAAAACCCTTTAACTATCGATTTTTCTACTAACCAACAATCATGCACTCACTCCCTTTCATATTACCACATCAATATCATTAACCCACAATTACTCTTTATACGCTACATGAAGGTTTTGATTATGCACTCCTTGAATACCTATTATTTTTGGACTAGTCTTATAACCCATGCAAATTACCATCATTGTTTATGAAACTATCAAAAAAAATAAGTGAAGAATGAGAGTGCAATTATTTCTATAAAGTCTATTATGCTTCATGCTCTAGAAGATATAAGTGAAGCACTAGAGCAGCTGCTTAGCTCAAAAGATATAAGTGAAGCACATGAGTATTCTAACAAATAAGGGTGAACATGTGTCTCTCTAAAGTGGGTGTGTCCAGCAAGAAATTATTGTGGAAAATTAAAATAACACCAAATTATAATACACAGCGCTCCAAGAAAAACACATACCATGTGATGAATAAAAATATAGCTCTAAGTGACATGCCGATGGATTGATACGAAATAGGGGATGCCTTTCGGGGAATCCCCAAGCTTAGATGCTTGAGTCTTCCTAGAATTTACTTGGGGTGCCTTGGGAATTCCCAAGCATAAGCTCTTTGCCACCCCTTATTCCTTCATCCATCGTGATAGCACCCAAAACCTGAAAACTTCAGCACATAAAACTCAACACAAACTTCATGAGACCCGTTAGTACAATAGGAAAATGATGAACTTTAGGTATTGTTATAAATTGATTAATATTTTATTATTTAATAAGGTACTATATTATAACTTATATATGTCTTATACCCCCTCCCCCCATCTCCACCAATACAATCCATAACATCATCAAAAGAAACAAACTATGCAAGGAAAAAACAGAAACTGTCAAAAACAAAACACTGTGAAGTGATCAGCAAAAACACCATACTTACTGATATTTAATTTTTTTAAACAGTATAAAGACCTTAGGAATTTGTATATAAATATTTTGTAAAATATTCAGATCAAAATGACATTCCAGTAAAATCAGAGAAATTCTGCACTCGACGTATAGTTTCTGTTTTTACACAGGATCAAATCTACTATCATTCAAATCACCCCAAAGGATTTACTTGGAACAAATACTAATTTAAAAATAAAACCACAATGACTATAGTTTAAATAATCATGTCAACTCACACAAACAGAAATTATAACTATTAAAATAAAATAACTATTGGGTTGTCTCCCAATAAGCGCTATCATTTTATGCCCCTAGCTAGGCATAATGCTTTGTTTCAAGTGATATCATCTTTGACATTTAGTCCATAAGTAACCCTCATGATAGACACATAAGGTGATTTAATTATATTCGTAGGGACGTATTCCATCCCTTTCCTCGATGGGAATTGGAATCTTATGTTTCCCTCTTTCATATCAATAACAACACCTATAGTTCGTAAAAAACGTCTTCTAAGTATAATTGGACAAGACTAATTGCATTCAGTATCAAGAACAATGAAATCTACAGGCATATAATTTTCTATTAGAAACAATAATCACATCATTTATTCTACCCCAAAGGTTTCTTAATGGTAGAATCCGCAAGATGCAAGTAAAGGGAACAATGTTGTATATCGGTGAGACCAAGCACATCACAAAGAGATTTGGTTATAGTTGAGACACTAGCACCAAGGTCACACAAAGCATTAAATTCATATTATTTAAGCTTTATTTTGGTAGTAGGTTCCCATTCATCATGCAAATTTCTAGGTATAGAAACTTCTACCTCAAGTTTCTCGTCATAAGCTTTTATCATTGCTTCTACAATATGTTTAGTCATAGCTTTATTTTGTCAGTAGGCATTGGGTGAGATAATAGGATTGCAACAAGGAAATACATTCAACTAAATAAAAGCTTTCATAATTAAAGTCCTTGTAATCCAAGATAGTGGGCACATCACTAGTTAAAATTTTGACCTCTCCAAACCCACTCTCTTCATTTTTATCATTAAGATCACCACCCTCTGAATAAACGGGATGCCTTATAGAACAAATTGACTCATATCAAGTCCCTTTATAATATATTTTAAAATTAGTGAATAAATATTTAATAGGAGAAGTATCAATCATTTTAAGATCTTCATCATGATTACGAAAAAACTCGGGTGGAAGAGCTTTTTGTAACAATTCTTGTTTAGCTCTCAATCTAGCGGTCCTATCCTTGCTCTCACTAATAGATATTTTTATAGATTTAATGGACTCATTGATATCATGCTTTGGTGGCATTTTTTATTTTAATAGTTTCCACATCAAGAGCAATTCTATCCATGTTCCTAGCCATATCATTAACTTTATGAAACTTTTCTTCTTCCATAGTATTAAAAATATTTTGAGAACTTATAAATTCTTTAATGGTGTTCTCAAGATGAGAGGATACTTTATTATTAGTAGTAGAATGATTTCCATAATAATTACCATAAGAGTTGCAGTGACTATTAGAGGAATTACCGTGATATAGCCTAGTATTGAAATTACCACTATACGCATTATTGTTGAAATTATTTAGAGATATTAAGTTCACATAAATAGCATCATTATTTTTCTAAATCAAAGTATATAATGGCATATCATTGGGATCAACTTGAGCATGTTTACTACCAACCATATTCATAAGAGCGTTGATTTTATCATTCAAAGTAGTAATTTCCTCAATAGAATTTACCTTCTTACCAGTTGGATCTCTTTCGGTATGCCATTGAGAATAATTTGTCATAATATTGTCCATAATTTTAGTGGCCTCTCCCAATGTCACCTCAATGAAGGTATCACCTCCAACATAATCTAGAAGATTTCTAGACACAAAGTTTAGTCCCGCATAGAAATGTCTTATAATCATCCATAAACTTAAACCATGCATGGGACATTTTATAATCATCAATTTCATTCTCTCCCATGCTTGTGCAAAATGTTCTTGATCATGTCTTTTAAAATTTATAATTTGATTACAAAGAGAAATAATATTTGCGGTAGGAAAGTACATGGCAATTAAATCATCTTTACACTTATCCCATGTTCCAATACTATTACGAGGTAAAGATGAAAACCACGCTTTAGCTTTGCCACTTAGTGAAAAATGAAATAATTTTAATTTTACAACACCATTATACATAACCTTTTTTGCATATCACATAATTCAACAAAGGTATTAAGATGAGAAGCGGGATCCTCATTAGGACTTCCAGAAAATTGTTCTTTCACAACAAGATTTAGCAATGTAGCATTAATATCATAAAACTCCGGACTAGTGGCGGGTGGTATGGGAGTACTAATAAAATCATTATTGTTAGTATTTTATAAGTCACACAACTTAGTATTATCTTGAGACATAGTGACGAAACTAGCAAATTAACAAAGAGAATGACTAAACTAGCAAGTATAGTAATTAAACAAGTAAAGTAGCAAAAATAAATATTTTTGTATTTTTAATTTGTAGCAAGAAAAATGTAACATCAAATTAAAAGTACAAAAAGTGAACAATAATTTGCGTGAAGGTACTTGATAGGAAATTAGCGATACTCCTTGGACACGACGCTACAAATCCTTCCTCATACTTGTGAATTGCATTGGGATTTTTCCCAAAGAGGACGGATGATGCATCATAGTAAAGGAAAATATTTACCTCAGCAAGAACCAAGTTTATCTAAAACAATAGGAGGACCACACAATTTCTGTAGCGACCCGACTCAAGACGAGTCAAGCCTCTGGTGTTTCCGTACCATCCCAAGATCATGCTGGTACACACACAGTACATAATGTATATATTCAAGAGTTCAATCACATAGCTTTATTAATCGAATCTCATAAAGAGTACTTTATTACAATAAAGGATTACAATAAAGTGCTGAAGGCCAACTCATGAGATATCTAACGAAGACTAGCGGAAGCATCAGGTAGACGAGTCCATCCGACTCCAAGGGCATGTCGCTGAGCGTAGATCGTAGCCTCACTCCTGGTCGGAAAAGTACTCTGCAACATGATACGTTGCAGCCGTGTAGGTCAGCATATTGAATATGCCGGCAAGTCATCAAAGAGAGGAGTAAAATAAATATCAACTATATCTACATGCATATTTGGCCGGTGGGGCTAAGTTTTGCATAAAGCCAGTTTTATCCTACAACAAGAGGGGTTGAAAGCAAAATATTACTACAATGTTTGTTGTTAACGAGATGGTTCCGCCAACCAGTTCTCGTACCCGAATAGTTGTTAACACCCACATCATTATTAAGTTGTGTTGAGAGTTCAGGGGAAATTCAATGCCTTCGGCTCAAGTTCTCCATGACCGTGGACACGGCTAATCGATTAGGTTGGGCACTCTGCAGAGTTTTGCACACGTTCCCCACAAGATTTGATCGCCTCCGGGTTTGTCCTCGCACTTCAGGGTGTTTGAAGACCGGATGATCAAAACATGGTCTTTCAACGGGTCCCTCTGAATCCCTGTCGGTGCCCATCCATTCCTACCGTTCTTCTACATCTACTAGCACCGCCTGTCCAGAGTCGTCGCGTTGTCCAACCAAGCCAAAGCCCATAATGACTTGTGGCTGTGCAGGTAAGCCTTGAGTCTTGAAGTCTCCGTCCGTCTCTTCGAGCCTGGGTGAAGCTTTCCGCAGGATGACATGGCCTCTCCAGCATCCCGGGCATCCACTGGGTTCTCCAGGGAGCCGATCAACCGTCCTTCACCCAGAGTTGCATTGCGTCCGAGGTCTTGAAAATCTTGTCTTAGCAGGTCTTGATTATTTAATCAACCTCGCATCACTCGTGATTTACACTCAACCGAAAACCCGTCTACTCAAGCATAGCATTAAGAAATTATCGTCCCGGGGCCAAGTATCGGGGTTGTTGTGTGCCTACCACATGATGCTACAATCTATACTAAAATTTCCAAGTACCTAAGCAGCATGCAATTGGGCATAGGATGGTAGAACTACAATGCATAAAACATAGGTGATAGTATGACCAAAGTGACTTGCCTTGATGATAGTTGTCTTGCTCGAGCGCTTCTAAGTAACACGCTTCGCACTCCGGATGATCTACCGATACAAACACAAAGCACACCATAAGCACTTCAATCATGCAACAAGTAAAAATAACATCACATGTAGGGATTTGCTAAAGTCTAAGCAAAAGAATTCATCACGCGCCGGTAAGGCAGAAACTTGTTTCTGTTGAGAACACCAGTAAAAATACTTTAAAATTTTTGAAACTTCTACCACAGTAATATTTTATCACTAGGAGGCAGTAGCAAAAAGAATCAACTCAAAATCATTTTTTAAACTCCTGGAATAGGCAAAACAAGGTTTAAACTAAATCTGCTCTAACTTATATTTGAAAAATTCAAACATAGACAAATTATATGTTTTTAAAAACTACAGGCAATTTTTGAGCTACTGGAACAAGAATCAGTGTCATTGGACTTCGGGATAAAAAGTTGTGGCCAAAACAAAACAGAAACTTTCTGTTTTTGCAAATAGGCAGAAAAATTTAAAGCTAACTAGCTAACAACTAGGGGTAGACGTGGCATGTTGCTATAGGTCGAGGGGGGTGTTTGTTGCAATGCTTTGGGCAAACGGCCGAGGCTAAGCAAAACTCGCTGGTTAAATGATAAGTGAAACTAAAAACCGTTGGTTTTCTAAACTAAACCGAAGAGTTATGCTGGGATCTAATCTAGGCCACTGGTTAAAGATCTAAGGGCTACAATAAGATTAGAAGAAAGAACAGAGAGGGAGAGAAGAACTACCGTGCTGTGGAGGTACTCCGGCGGGGTGGGGCGTCGCCGGCGAGGTTGAGGGAGCTCCGGGGGGCGGTGAGGGGGCTCGGGGCGGCGGCGGTGGTGCTCCTCCTCCGCGGGGTGGGGCTCGGGGGCGGAGAGTGGGCTCGGGGGGGCGCTCCAGGAGGCGGGGTAGAAGGTGGCAGCAGCTCGGCTGCCGGCGAGGTCGCGGCGGAGGGCTTGGGGCGGCGGTTTGTCGGGGTAGGGGTGGGAACGGGGGCGGCTCGGGTGGGGCAGTTTATATAGGCTAGGAGGGCGGTGAGGAAAGGAAAGGGGAGGGAGGAAACGGGGAAGAAATCCTAGCGGTCTCGGGCGGCTCGGTTTCGGTCTGGCGTAAGGAAGGAGAGGGAAGGTGGTGACTGACGGGAGCTTGGCTCGGTTGGTGGGGCCCTTCGGGCAGAGAGAGGGGGGCGGGGCGGTTGGGGTCGGTCGGCCGGATTTAAGGGATTTAGATCCCGGGTACTAGGGGATTTCGGCCTAGTGGCCTATAGTGCGCCCGGCGGCGGCTTTAAAGAAAAAAAAATCCTTTCCTATTTCTAACTTTTTCCGAAATAGAAAAAAAAATTAAAAAAAGGAAAGTAAATCAAAATATGAATATAGGGTATTATATACCAAAAAATTCAGAAAAATGTCCTCTACCCGAATAACATTTTTCCAAAGCAGAAATAAAAATTTAAAAAAATGTTTTTTCAGAAATTCCCAATTTGCTTTATTTTCTTTTGCAAATATTTTTGCAAATAATCCTTGGATTTTCTTGGCTCCAACATTTCAAAAATTGCCCGCTCTTTAGAGGGTCATTTTCCTCCACTCTCTCTCTTGCGTGCAAGAGAATATTTCTCCGGGCTTTTCTCGTGCGAGGAAAAATGGAAATGCAAATCAAAAGACGAAAGAAATTCACGTGCTAAATTTATTTCAAACAATATGCATAGATGCTTAGCTACATTGTAAAACATTCCCAATTAGGAAAATTGGGATGTTACAATTTCATATCTTCAGCGCCTGCACACAAAAGAGCACATACTTGCCCCCAACGCAGGGAAGGGGGTTGTCAATCCCCTTGAACTTGTTACTTGCAAGCGATAAGTAGTGATAGATATATAGTTTAAATATATTAAATATAAAAGTATATACAAATAATAGAAGGCAATGACGTCTTTTTTTAAGTTTTAGTAACATATTTGTGAGGAGACTCGGGGCCATAGTTTTGCTAGAGGCTTCTCTCTCGTAAAAAACATAGAGTGGGTAAACAAATTATTGTTGGGCAATTGATAGAAAAGCGGATAGTCCTGCAATATGTATTCACGGGAATGATCATGTATATAGGAATCACGTCCATAAGCAAGTAAAAGGAATCCTGGTTGCATCTTACTACTATTACTCCATCCATCTACCGCTATTGAGCATGTATGTAGAGTATTAAATAAAAACAGAGTAATGTTTGGAGGATGATGGCATGATGTAGACAAAGTAAATCCAATTAATATGAATAAACCCTGTCATTTTACTCTTAGTGGCAAGAATACAATACGTATCATGTTCCTTGTTGTCACTGGGATTGAGCGACACAAGATTGAACCCACTACAATGCACCTCTCCCACTAAAGATAAATCAATCTAGTTGTTCAAACCATATCGATAGATCAGAGAGAATTACGAAGCTATCATAATCATGCATATAAGAATTCAAAGAAGACTCAAATATTATTTATGAATATTCTAAACATAAACCGACAATTCATCGGATCCCAACAAACGTACCGCACAAGAGTGGTTACGTAACATAGATCACCGCGGGAATCACAGTGATCTTGGCAATGAAGAACATAGAGAAAGAGATAGTCATCTAGGTACTAACTACAAACCCGTAGGTTTGTGGTGAACAACTCACACATCACCATGAGAGCAACAAGGTTGATCTAGAGGCCCTTCGTGACTGACACCCCCCCCCACCGACAAGGCATCAGAACAGGGATTCATATGGGCACATGGCGGAACCAAGACTTGCGGTGGCGAAAAAAGTGTTTCGGGAGAATCCCTAGGGTATTTGGGATATATGAGAATTTATAGTGAAGAGAACGAGGCGAGGAGAGCTTGGAGGTGGCCCCAAGCCATCAGGGCGTGGCCTCCCCCCGTGGGCGTGCCCTGTTGGCTTGGAGACACCGTGTGTGCCCGTCGGTCTTCGTCCGAAGCTTACATGTCTTTATTTGGTCGAGAAAAATCATCAAAAAGTTTCAGGGTATTCGGACTTCGTTTGGTACACTATTCCTCAGAAGCCAAAAACATGCAGAAAACATCAAGTGGCACTTCGCATTGAGTTAGTAGGTTAGTGCTAAAAATAATATAAATCAGCAAGTAAATGCCTAAGAAGCATACTAGAATGATAATATAGTAGCATAGAACAATAAAAAATATAGATACGTTGGAGACGGGGTAACCAACTAGAACAACTCACCAATTGTGCCTAGTTACTTTTTTTCTTCTTCTTCTTTACGTCACGTGGAGTAACCAACTTTTTTCTTTTCTTTCTCTTTTATTTTCCATTTTTTAATTTCATGATTTATTTTTCTTTTTCAAATTCATGAACTGTAGCCAATTCGTGAAGTTTTTTTCTTAAATTCTCAAACTCTTTTAAATTATTATTTTCAAATTCACGAACTTTTGTCTGAAATTCATGACCTCTTTCCAAATTCGCGACCTTTTCCCTCAAATATGTGAACTTTTTTCAAATTTGTGAGCTTTTTTGTCTCAAAATTTTGAACCATTTTTCCTCAAATATGTGAACTTTCTTTTCTGAAATTTGTGAACATTTTTGTAAAAATGCAATTTTCTCAAATTTATGAACTTTTTTGAAACTCGTATTTTTTTTCTTATGCTTATGAACTTTCCCCCAACTTCCTGAACTTTTTAAAAATGTATGAACTTTTATAAATTCTTGATATTGTTTTCTTAATTCTTGCACTTTATTCAAATTCATGAACATTTTTCAAACCTATATTTTTTCAAATTTTGAACTTTATTCAACTTCGTGAACGTTTTCGGAATTCATGAACAGTTTTGAAATTCACGAATGTGTTTCACATTCATGAACTATTTGAAAATCATGATTTTTTTTTTGAATTTATGATTTTCATTTACAAATTCATGAAAAATAATATTTACAAACTTTTCTAGAAATCTACAATCTTTTTTAAAACTATTATTTTTTTCCTATTTAAAAAACAAATATAAATTTTCATGATATGGTTCGGCAGTATCAGTACAAGGTGGCCGAATAAACCCTGAAACTGAGCAACCGGAGGAACCGGGGGACCTAGTATCTAGCGAGCGTGACAATAGGCCTCGGTCTACGAGCATTCTGTGTAGGCGCCACAACGTAGAGCTAGTTTCATCTTATGTACTTTAATTCATGAGCATACAAATCTTAATTTTAAGGCTCATGATCTCGCAAAGTTTGCATGTAATCTAGGTATATGAGGATATGTTTGATTGGGTAATCTTGGTAACCCCAATTCTTGGAGAATGGCGTTTTGGCTCCCGGAAGCCATGGAGGCCTTTATTTTAAAAAAATTCAAATTCAAATTTTTATGGTTCAAAAAATTCTGAAAAAAATATGCATGTATGTAAGGATGGAACCGACATGTGTGCAAAATTTCAGGTCAAAATACTTTAAAACCTGATCTGTACAAAAAAGATAAATTCATGGTCTGAAATGATGAACAGTAACATGTGTTAAACAGCCTCAGATTTGTCTTTTTTGCACAGCCCTCATTTCAACGTATTTTGTTCTGAAAATTTACACACTTGTGTGTTATACCTTCATTTATCTATGTATTTTTTCAGAATTTTTTGAAACATTAAAATACAAATTTTTACTGAATTTGAAGTTTGAATTTAAAGGTCTCCACTGAGCTCGGGAGCCAAAAGCAATATTCACAATTCTTGTACCTATAAACATTCTTAGTGGCGAGATTTCAAAAAAGAAGAAGCCAAACTGGCGCTTGAGGCGCCGACGAGGAAGTCATCTCAACTCTCAAGCATGCCGCACGGCATGGCTGACGCACGTAACGTAACCTCGTTGTGTCTTCGCGCGCGCGCGCGCATACATTTACGCCGCCTGCAACGCACATCCGATCAATCAGTCTCATCCCGGTCGCTCGCAAGGCCTGCCAAGTATAGCACGCGTACCAGCATACTCCCCTCCTCCGTGAGCTACAGTGTGCGCGCCGCGCACGGTGCTCTAGGGTCTAGGCCATACCCGGCGTGCTGTTCCATCGATTCAAGCCATGCGTGCGTGAGCCACAGCCCCGCGCCGTCACGGACGGGACGCGACGCACAACGCAGCAGCACCTCTCGGATATCTATTCTCTCTCGTGATCGACGTCGCCGCGATCGGAGCCTGTCGACTCCGTCTTTTCGCGGCATAGGGATTTACTAGTACGTAGTGGGTTTTTTACAAGTCAGGATTAGTGCTAATACTCACCACGGGCATCTTAATCTTTCGGGTGGCAATCAACATCTATAATGGTCTCTGGAATTTGTGTTCGCGGCACTTGAAAACCAATCATGTGATCCGGCAGAAAACAACGCCAGCTGAGTCTCTGCAAATAAAGATGAGTCGCCCAGCCTGAACAGGCATGCTCTTCAAAGGAAACTTCTTTTATGCATCTCCACCGCCTTTGATTATTGGTTGCAGGGATAAGGTCGAATGGAGAGAGACCTAATCATTCCGGGCAATTATCTCGAAGGGTTACCTATGTTTGACTATGTATGTGGCCTGGTACTTCAGGGTCATCCTGTCGCTCTCTTTCTATACAATCATAATAATTTCATCCGAGGAGCTGTTCGGCAAGCCTCCAATTCCGTCAAATTTGAGAATCTGTGAAGTAGCTCTTTCCTCACTCTGTATTTTTTAACTACTGCTCCTCCAACTCCGGGAGTAGAGATGCGGAGCGGAGAACATCCGAACAGGCCTTGAATTTCTTGCTTCACATGATTCTTGCTCCGTCTATTAAGCACACCATAATGTACGCTAATGACGCATTTGAAATAGAGTGAGTTCCAACCACTGAGTCAAGCACGCACTTCTGCGTACAACAAAACTTGGGACAATGTGGTGCTAATTTAGATGCCGAAAACACCTTGAAATGAGGAACGACTACTGTAGGACGAGGACCACGTATTTGCGGCAATTCGGTGGTCCTCGTACTCCTCCTATCTCCGATTTCTTTCATGAATGCATTCTGCAGAAAATACCCATTTCTTCCATACTGCTCACACCAGGTTCACACCCCCATCCTATGAGCTACGTTGTTCCATTTGCATATCCGCTCCTTTTTCGTCGTTTGGGTTAGCATATCCGCTCCTTTTTCGTTTGGATCGATCGTGAGTCCAACACACTGATACATTTTTCGTCCGCGCGACAGGCTTGCGATCATTTTTAACCTTTCTCTTACATATGTTCAAATAAAAATAGAAATAAACATTAAGTTCTATCAATTATATTTAAAAGTTCAATAAAAATACAAATATAGCTTAGTTCTAGAACCACATAAATATCTCATAGTATAAAAGCCAAATAATATTAAATTATCTCAAATACATTTAAAAGGGAAGGTTACCGATACATCTATTGATTGCCGACATGAATCAACATATGCTCAACCAAATTATTTTGCAGCTGCATGTTAGTTTCCAATCACGCATCTTATGATGAAACTCAACAGACTCCGCAAACGTTGTCCTGTCTACATGCTCAAGTACAACATAATCACCCTAAAACTAAAACCCTTGATCACACACACGTTCTGGATGTTCATCCTGTATGATCATGTTGTGCATGATCAGACAAGCTGTCATCATCTTCCACAACTTTTTGATGCTCCAAGTTCTAGCAGGATAGCGAACAATGCCCCATGAAGATTGAAGAACGCCAAAACACGGTCTACATCTCTTTCTCTTCTCTTCTACAGGGTTGAAGATTGTCTTCACAAGAGTAGACCACTTCGGATAGATAATGTCAGCTAGATAGTACCTATTGGTGTATTTGTGATGATTGATCTCAACATTGACCTCCGAGCAATTGCCTTCTGCCGTCCTAACGAACACCGGAGAGTGTGGAGCACATTATTATTGTTGTGAGATCTGGCCATGCCAAAGAAATAGTGCCAAATCCAAAGATATTGGAAAGTCACGACCTCAAGTATGACAATGCAAGCTCGGACATGGCCCTTATACTAGCCCTGCCAAGTAGAAGGGCAGTTTTTTCACTTTTAGTGCATATAGTTTATGCTACAAAGCATCCCTGGGAACCCCGTGCTAGCATTCATCGCCAGCAACCAGGCTGTATCAGCAGCAGTTGGCTCTCTCAAGTACTCCGGCCCAAAGACAGCCATGACAGCTTTGTGAAACCTATACATGGACTCAGGCATGTGGACTCACTCATTCGGACGTACTCACCAATGAGATCACCTGGAACTTCGTATGCAAGCATCCGAATGATAGCAGTGCATTTCTGATAAGAGGAGAAGCCAATATTTCCAAGGGCATCCCTCTTGCACTCGAAATAGTTATCTTACTCGATCACCCCCTTCCGGATACGGTTGAACACATGCCTAGCCATACGAAAACGGCTTCAAAACATGTGATTCTTGAAGAGAAGGTTTGGTGTCTCGAAGTAGTCCTTCCAGAGTAGGAAATGGTCACTCTCACGGCTGTAATTAAGTGTCGGCGTGAGCCCCTAAACTACGACTGCACCATACTAAGGTGGTCATGGACGACCGACGCAGGTGTCACGATGTCCTCATCGTCGGATGAAGAATCATCTGGATCACAAAGAACGTTGTAGAAAAAAAACTCATCGTCGGAATCCATTTGTACTTTGTGGGCATAGCGTCGAACAACTTGCGGGCGTCCTGAAAGAATCCGGCCAGCGAGGAGCCTCGCGCCCCACCGAGACAAAGTAGCGGAGCTGGGCGGCGGCAGCGGGAGATGGAGGCTGCCGGGAGGGTGAGTCTATGGGCAGTTGGCTGGCGGCGACGATAGAAATGAACAGCGAGAGTGGGAGGTCGGGCGGGCGGAAGCGTTGGAGGGGTAGAAGGAAGTGGAGAATGTCATACGTGTCACCGACTGGCGGGCCAAGGGAAAGAGAAGGGTGGGCGACGTGTGCGTTCGTTTCGTGTCTGTACCGACGCAAATTCGGTCTAAATTTTAGCCTCAAATGGATCGCGGAACGAACAAGTGTTTGTTTGGGTTAGTGCGTTGGAGCAACTCTAGCAGACCCCGCATTCGTCCGGCCCGTAAAACGTGTTTGCAGTTCGCGTAAAACAGCTTTTGCGGGCTTGTCTGGGCTGACACAGATGCAGACCCCCAAGCAGACCCGTAAAAGAGCATATTCGCGGAATATGCTTTGGTGGGGGAAAGCGCGGGCTGAAATATCCCCCACCAACCGCTTTCGCTCATATGCGGGGCACCGCAACGGCGAGGTGGAAACCCGCGAATACGTGGGTTGTGGCCGAGATTTTGTCGTGCCCCGCAAAAATATTTGCGGGCTGGGACGGGATGCGGGGTCTGATCGGGCAGGTTTTTTCGTCCCGATCCGCATTTTGACGGTTATTTTCCGGATCAAGGCAGGATACGGGGTCTGCTAAAGTTGCTCTTAGACCATGTTTTTTTATCTGCAGCGATTTAAACAAATACGCACGAATAAAATGAGTCGGCCGATTGGAGTTGTTCTGGATGTCAACGCTAATCTGGAGACAGCCACGGCAGCAAAACACACACTTTGTGCTTGCACATGCAAGGTGCTAGGAAAGGGCCAAGTATACGAAAGCTTGTGCATGTCATGGAAAAGAGGGGTATACTTTTTTTTGTCGCGAAAAACGAGAGGCGTATACATCATCAACGTAGTAGCAAAAGACATGTATCGACCTTGCAAGTCCTCAGTTGTCGCTAGAAGATGCCCAAGCTTGTGCAAGGCGCATGATCTTTGTGCTGTGGCTTTATCCAGGAAAAATCTCAGTAGCTTCATCACACCTTAGCTTCGACAAAGCTATACGTGCACATAAAGGCTAAACGTACTACAGCTCTTGTGCTGGATAAAGCACGTCAAATGTACATGGACGTCTCCACAGTTCAATTAGTTGACATGGATGAGTGCCTACTTCTTTCTGATTTCTGCCATCTCTTGACCAAGTAGTACTGCAGTTAAGCTTTCTCAATCTGTCCGAGGAATATGTTTAGAACATAGTATTACCTCCATGCTGAATTATTTATCATAAGAATGGATAAAAATAGATGTATCCAGAATTAAAATATATGTAGATACATCCACAAAATCAATGTGGGGAGTATTAAGTATGTAGATCCTGATGCTAAACTCTTGCAAAACAAACCACAAGGGACCAAATAAGAACGGGCTAAAGCCTAAAAGGCCAAGAGACCTTTACCCAGCTTCCTCGCACGGCTTATTACCTCACAAAATCAATGTACTGTTTGACCAGTCCAACGGCTTTCATCAGAGTTCAAAGCTTTGGAACAGATTAAAAACAGGCTAGTTTCAGCCTTATAGCTTGCCGGTTTGTGGTCCTTTCTTTTGTGATAGTATACTACCGTATACTCTACCAGCTACTGCTTTATGAGAAGAATTACAGTTAGGAGTGGGTGCCCTCCTTTTGTTTTTTCAACTTTGGCAAATATTTTCATACAGTATCTTCCATGAAGCCCTCCACTGATGAACACTTTTCCGCCACGTGCATGAGTAAATTTAACACTTGGTGCTGATAGAGACAATATGCAAATCAATGTCCCTGCACTACACTACGACTACGTGCATGAGTAGTTGCATAGTATATAGTGACTCCTATATTAGTAATTTTTCAAACAAAAAAGGTATGATGCATTTGGAGAATCTGCTAGGACTAGACTATTGTTGGTCACTCATACGTCTTGCACCACTAGAGCCCCCAAGCCATCTAAAATTTATAACGCGAGAGCAGGAGATGCCAAACAGGTGATTGCTCGGCTCCATCTTTTGAATTCTCCCAGCCTCTCTCTCTCTTTGGTTTGGCAGCTTGCTGTTTCTACCCAATGTGGGGTAGCTTTCAAATAGCTGCAAGCACATACCAACAACTTTGTAAAGGTTGCTTCTTTCTTGGGTGCCTCACCTCCTACAACTACTTGCACCTGTCCCTTTCACCATGCCGGGGGATTAGCTAGGAGTAGCTATAGGCACTCACGTACACTCGTTGCCCGTACAGGCTTGCTCGGTTGCTTCCTTTTTTCCAAAAAATCTACATCCGAACATTACAAATATGACCACCTAAACGTTTATTAATGTGTTGGGTCAATGATCGGATGTGTCCTTTATGTGTCTGTTTGTGTAGTCATATTTTTTATTTTCTTTCTGATATGTTTGATCATTTGCACGTGATTGCTGAAGATGAAAAAAAAAGAAAAAAAAAAGAAAAAAAAAAGAAAAAAAAAGTGATCTAAGGTGGGGTCGCATCCTATGTGGCAGACTAGCCAAACGCGTCCGGCCGCGTCCGTGAACCCTCATATCCTCCTTATATTTGAGATGGATAAGATAGTTTGCGGATAATCCGGACATATATGGACAGTATAAGTGATCCGGTTAAATCAATATTTTCTTCTTTCTTATGTCCGGTCATTGACCGAAAACGTCTGCGGATGTATGAGGGATCATTTAAGGCGTCCGGTTATAGATGCCCTCAGGCTTCAAATTTCATTTGAAAGAAAACGTACACAGTTTGCAAAATTTCTTTTACCTATACCAATTGATGATCCCTTCTATGCATGAATATAGATTTCAGAAATGATAACTGGCGAACATTTGTCAAGGCAATTTTTTTCTCCCAAAAAATCCGCAGGATGTGTACCCAAAGGGACGAAACCTCGAAACCCCCTGTAGAGAGGAGCGCACACTTTACCACTTAGAATAAAACAGGTTCTATGTACTCATGTACTTGAACACATTTCTGTATTTTTTGAAACTAAATTCTCCTTTTAAATACAATCTTTCATTTGACTGTTTCCCAAAATGTAGAATTTTTTCATTATTTAAAGAAGAAAAAATTCCTATTTTAGAAGGGGAATTTTTCTAAACTTGCCATATACGTTTCTATTATAGTAGCAAGACAATTTCGTAGTCTTTTTGTAATGCCCCCATGTCAAGCTTTTGGGAAGTTTTATCACTTATTCATGCCATTTTTTCAGATTTTTTTACCTTCTCACATGAGCTATATTTATTAAAAATAAGGCATTTTAATAATTAATACAATGGCATTTTTATTATTAGGAGAACGGTTGTTTTATTATTAAGAGCATGTCGTTTTATTATTAGTAACATCACATTTTTATTATTAAGAGGATAGCCATTTTATGATTAAGAACATGTCATTTTATTATTAATAACATGAAATTTTCATTATTATGAGCACGAAGTTTTGTTATTAATAGGATAACGGTTTTATTATTGAGAGGATGACAATTTCATTTTTATTGGCATGGCATCTTTTTGGTACCATAATAAACTTATAAATTAGAGAAATGGTAGTTTTAGCATGGAAATTTTATTTTCCTAGATCACACGACCCTCATTTTTTTGTCATACGAGTTGTAAATTTGTAATGTACAGAAATGACAATTTTATATAATAACATGGCATTTTTCATAATTCAGAGCATGGGATTTCAAAAAATAGGTTTTCTTTTTTAATATAAAAATATTTTTTGTTCATTGCATTTTTAAATTAAAAAACAATTAAGTGGGCCTTTGGACCAATTGGGGTTCGCCATAACCCTCTCCCTATGGAAGGATCAACAATGGGTGTGAAACGTTTGTTGGAAGATGCTCCCCCAGGTAATCGTTTGATGAGAGCCTCTCCCTGGCGTCGAGTCACCAAATATTAGATTTTTACTCCAAAGGTTGATGTCCAATACTAGTTTCACAACTAATAATAACCTTGTTAATCTTAGGCTGCCACAAAAAAGGTGTTGCAAGAAAAATGGACAATACAATGGTGACCACAATCGTCAAGAAATTTTATCTATCACATGTGGACCATGTAGCTAACGATAAAACTATTGTGTTGAACAAACTTAACATAGGAAATCATGTCAACTAAGGGATCATATGGAACACTGAATCTGCATAATATAGGAATAGGAAAATGAGTGAAGAGTTCGTTCCTACGGTTCAAGTTTCAGAGGAAAACGTCGAGTCTGAGCTGGTGGAAAAATCCATGTGAGCTCAAACATAACGCCTTGAGGCCCTTCTTGATATTTACACATGCCCTCACGCCAAAATGCCCACGTAATGGCTACTATTCTGACTTCATGTGTTTCGATTCCCAATAGGAATTGAGGGACTTGCTATCTCAATCTAGGTTTTTGTTCTATATGTGTGTTTTTCGTGTCCCGCCTTCTGAATGGTGCCTAAGTTAGATGAGATAGCATTTTTTAAATATGTGGGATAATGTTAGTCTAAATATGTCAAATGGCATAAACATTGCATTGATATTTGTAGAAGGGCGTGAATGTGTGCTAATGTCGTTCACTGGACGGATTCCATAGATGCATTTATTCAATTTTTTCCTCAACAACTCATTATCCAGGTGGCAAAAAACTAGGAACAAAAGTATGAATTCACAAATAAATGTATATATTTGATGACCCACAAGTATAGGAGATCAATCGTAGTCTTTTCGATAAGTAAGAGTGTCGAAACGAACAAGGAGCAGAAGGATTTGATAAACAATTTTCAACAAGGTATTTTGTGCACGTGTTGTAGAGTAGTTGTGATAGATATTCCATAGCAAGATAATTTGTTACAACTAAAAAATAACAAAAGTAACAAAGTGCAACAAGGTTTCCCAATCCCTTTCATTGCAAAGGAATGTCGGAAGTACTTCTTATAGTGATAAAAACTTTCTCAATGACACATGGGAATATTGTCTAGTTACTTTTCAGCACGGTTCATTGACTCACGTTCATTGCTTTGATAATTTGTCATGTGGGTAGGCGTGCTAAGGTGTTGTTCTTACTTGAACAAACATCATACTTATGATTACCCCGTCTCGCAACTATCAGCAACTACAAGAGAAGAACTAAGATAAGTCTAACCATATCATGAAACATATGGACCCAAAACAACCCCTTACGAGATAACGCATAAATTAGGCTTTAGTTTTTGGTACTCCCGCAACCCATCATTTACTTACCAATTCCATAATTCTTTCCCCTAGGCCCAAACACGGTAGTGTGTCATGTAGTCGTCTTTCACATGACACCACTAGAGGAAAAACAACATACCACATCATCAAAACATTGAACAAAACTCAAACTTCACATGATTACTTATAACAAGATTTCTCTGATGTCCTCAAGAACAAACGAAACTAATCACAAACCATATTCATGTTCAGGACCAGAGATGATAAATATATGATTAACAATTTGAAGATAAGACCTTCCACAAAGTAAACCAAGTGGCATCCACTACAAGATGTAATCAACACTACTAGCAAGCGATAAGTACCAATCTGAGGTTGTAGACAAAGATTGGAAGCAAGAGATGAACTAGGTTTTATAGATGAGATGGCTCTCATGAAGATGTTGATGGAGATGAGTCCTCCCATGATGAATGGAGCATTGGTGATGATAATGGCTTCGATTTCCCCTCCGAGAGGGAAATTTCCCCGATGAATTTGCTCCGCGAGTGAGCAAAAGTGCTCCCACCCAGGTTCCGACTCGAGTTGGAAGAACTTCATCCAGATGTACACGACAGAATGATGGTCACACATAATAAAGTAATATAGAGTAAATACATATAGATAGATATCAAATGATGCAAGACAAATGAACTAGAGCAAGAAAATATAAACGATTAGGTCTACACAGCAGAATGATGGTTACACATAATGAAGTAAGATTGAGAAGAGAAAGTGGACTAGTGGTGCTTGATGGTTAAAGTTGATTTGGTAGACCAGTTCACTCTTTTGCAGAAGAGCTACGTCTGGTTGGAGGGATATGTGATTGAACACAAGAGCCCATTCTCCCTCAACTCGAAGTTGATCACACTCGAGTTGATATCACTCGTGGTAGATACTTTTCACCAATCTCCAAACCTTCGACAAACTTAGTCTTCAGTGACCACAACTACTCTTGGTCACTCAATGATACGTCTCCAACGTATTTGTAATTTTTGATTATTCCATCCTGATATATTATCATTCTAGAATAATTTTGGAGGTATTTATTTACCATTTTATATTATTTTTGAGCACTAACGTATTGACCCAATTCCCAGTGCGAGTTGCTATTTTCTGCGTGTTTTTCACTTTTTAGGTTTTCCATACCAAACGAATTCGAGTCACCCTTCAAAAAATTGGTGATTTTTCCTGGACCAAAACAAGACCAACGAGCATACAAGCCTCACGAGGGGCCCACAATCCAACATGGCATGACCTGTGGGGGCGCGCTAATAGCTTGTGCCTCCCTCGTGGCCCTCCCGACTCCGTTCTTGGGCTTATAAATTCTCATCTACCCTAAAAACACCAGAGGGAGTTACAAAACACTTTTTACGTCACCGCAAGTCTTTGTTTCAACGGGAGGCCATCTGGAGCTCCGGTTCGGCACCCTCCGGAGGGGGGATAGATCATGGAGGGCGTATTCATTAACCATGCTGCCCTCACGATGATGTGTGAGTAGTTCACCGCAGACCTATGGGTCCATAGCCAGTACATAGATGGAAATCTCTCTCTCTCTCTTTGATCTTCAATACAATGATCATCACATCTTTGTTTTGATCCATATTATGTAATACTTTTGTGCGGTGCGTTTGTTAGGATCCGATGAATTGTGGGTTTATGTTCATATTATTCATGATAAATATTTGAGACTCCTCTAAATACTTATATAATTCTTATGTGCGTGATTATGATAGCTTCGTAATTCTTTCAGAGATATTGAAATAATTTGTCAAACTAGATCGATATTTTTTCGGTGAGAGAGGTGTGTTGTGGTAGATTCAACCTAGTGAATTTCTATATCCCAATGACAGGAGGGGACAAGATGCGTGTTTGTGTTGCTGCTACTAAGGATAAAACGATGGGGTTTATTCATATTGTTTGAGTTTACTTTGTCTACATCATGTCATTGTTCTCCATGCATTACTCTATTTTACTTAATACTCTAGAAGCATGTTGGATGGCAGTCGATGAGTGAAGTAGTAGTAATAGGTGCCAACAGAATACCTTTATAGTCACCTAGGTACGTTGTGACGTTTGATGCACACAAGGTATTCCTCCCGTGCCAGTGAGTTATATGATCTGATGGTCATATGAACAAATACTTGACACGTAGAAAACAATAGCAATAAAATGACACGATCAATATGCTACGTTCATAGTGTGGGTCTAGTCCATCACATGATTCTCCTAATGATGTGATCAAGTTATCAAGCAACAACACTTTGCACATAGTCAGAAAACCTTGACTATCCTTGATCAACTGGCTAGCCAACTAGAGGCTTGCTAGGGACATTGTTTTATCTATGTATCCACACATGTATCTATGTTTCATTCAACACAATTATAGCATGGATAATAAACGATTATATTTAAACAAGAAATATAATAATAACTATTTATTATTGCCCCTAGGTCATATTTCCAATAGTCTGTCACTTGCACTAGAGTCAATAATCTAGTCCTCACATCGCCATGCGATTTACATTGTAATAAATCAAACACTCATACAGTTGTGGTGTTGATCATGTTTTGCCCGTGGAAGAGGTTTAGTCATCGGGTCTGCTACATTCAGATTTGTGTGCACTTTGCAAATATTCACGTGCTCTCCTTCGACGTAGTCGCGGATGAGGTTGAAGCATCGTTTGATGTGTCTGGTCTTCTTGTGAAACCTTGGTTCCTTTGCTAAGGCAATGGCACCAGTGTTGTCACATAACAGACTGAATGGATCTAGTGCGCTCGGCACAACTCCAAGATCTGTCATGAACTGCTTCATCCAGACACCCTCCTTTGCTGCCTCTGAGGCAGCCATGTACTCTGCTTCACATGTAGAATCTGCTACGATGCTCTACTTGGAACTGCACCAGCTTACCGCACCCCCATTAAGAATAAATACGTATCCGGTTTGTGACTTAGAGTCATTCGGATCGGTGTCAAAACTTGCATCGACGTAACCCTTTACAACGAGCTCTTTGTCACCTCCATAAACGAGAAACATTTCCTTAGTCCTTTTCAGGTACTTCAGAATATTTTTGACCGCCGTCCAGTGATCCACTCCTGGATTACTCTAAAACCTGCCTGCCATACTTATGGCCAAGCTGATGTATCGTCTAGTGCACAATATTGCATACATGATAGAACCTACGGCTGAAGCATAGGGGACGGAACTCATTTGTTCTCTACCTTCCGCAGTTGTTGGGCACTGAGTCTTACTCAATTTTATACCTTGTAATACCGGCAAGAACCCTTTCTTGGACTGATCCATTTTGAATTTCTTCAAAACTTTATCAAGGTATGTGCTTTGTGAAAGTCCTATCAGGCGTTTCGATCTATCCCTATAGATCTTAATACCTAGAATGTAAGCAGCTTCTCCTAGGTCCTTCATAGACAAACTTTTATTCAAGTAATCCTTTATGCTCTCCAAAAGCTCCATGTTGTTTCCAATCAACAATATGTCATCCACATATAATATTAGAAACGCCACAGAGCTCCCACTCACTTTCTTGTAAATACAAGATTCTCCAACCACTTGTATAAACCCAAGTGCTTTGATCACCTCATCAAAGCGCTTATTCCAACTCCGAGATGCTTGCACGAGTCCATAAATGGATCGTTGGAGCTTGCATACTTTGTTAGCATTCTTTGGATCGACAAAACCTTCGGGTTGCATCATATACAACTCTTCCTTAAGAAAACCGTTAAGGAAAGCCGTTTTGACATCCATCTTTCAGATTTCATAATCCTAAAAGGCAGCTATTGCTAACATGATTCGGACGGACTTAAGCATCGCTACCGGTGAGAACGTCTCATCATAGTCAACTCCTTGAACTTGTGAAAAACCCTTTGCCACAAGTCGAGCTTTTATAAACGGTCACATTACCGTCTGCGTCCGTCTTCTTCTTAAAGATCCATTTGTTCCGAATAGCCTTGTGGCCTTCAGGTAGTACTTCCAAAGTCCACACTTTGTTCTCGTACACGGATCCTATCTCGGACTTCATGGCCTCCAGCCATTTGTTGGAATCCGGGCCCACCATTGCTTCTTCATAATTCGCACGTTCATTGTTGTCCAACAACATAATTGATAAGACAGGATTACCGTACCACTCAGGAGCAGTACGTGAACTTGTCGACCTGCGAGGTCCGATAGGAACTTGATCCGAAGTTTCATGATCATCATCATCAACTTGCTCCTCAACCGGCGCCGCAGCAATACGGGTTTCCCCTTGCCCTGCGCCACCATCTAGAGGGATTAGAGGTTCGACAACCTCATCAAGTACTATCTTCCTCCCACTCAATTCTTTCGAGAGAAACTCCTTCTCAAGAAAAGCTCCGTTTTTAGCAACAAACACTTTGGCCTCGGATTTAAGATAGAAGGTATACCCAACTGTCTCTTTTGGGTAACCTATGAAGACACACTTTTCCGCTTTGGGTTCCAGCTTTTCAGGATGAAGCTTTTTTACATAAGCATCACATCCCCAAACTTTAAGAAACGACAATTTTGGTCTTTTGCCATACCACAGTTCATATGGTGTCGTCTCAATGGATTTTGATGGTGCCCTATTTAAAGTGAATGCAGCTGTCTCTAATGCATAACCCCAAAACGATAACGGCAAATCGGTAAGAGACATCATAGATCGCACCATATCTAATAAAGTATGATTACGACGTTCGGACACACCATTACGCTGTGGTGTTCCAGGCGGTGTTAATTGTGAAACAATTCCACATTGTCTCAAGTGAGAACCAAACTCTAAACTCAGACATTCACCCCCACGATCAGACCGTAGGAACTTGATCTTCTTGTTATGATGATTTTCAACTTCACTCAGAAATTGCTTGAACTTCTCAAACATTTCAGAATTGTGCTTCATCAAGTGGACATAACCATATCTACTCAAATCATGAGTGAAGGTGAGAAAATAACGATATCCGACGCGCGCCTCCACACTCATCGGACAACACATATCGGTATGTATGATTTCCAACAAGTCACTTGCACGCTCCATTGTTCCGGAGAACGGAGTCTTAGTCATCTTGCCCATGAGGCATGGTTCGCACGTGTCAAGTGAATCAAAGTCAAGTGACTCCAAAAGTCCGTCAGAATGGAGTTTCTTCATGCTTTTACACCAATATGACCCTAGCGGCAGTGCCAAAAAAACATGGTGCTATCATTGTTAACTCTAACTCTTTTGGTCTCAATGTTATGTATATGTCTAGCATCGTTATCAAGATTCAATATAAACAATCCTCTCACATTTGGTGCATGACCATAAAAGATATTACTCACAGAAATAGAACAACCATTATTCTCTCACTTAGACGAGTAACCGTCTCGCAATAAACAAGATCCAGATATAATGTTCATGCTTAAGGCAGACACTAAATAACAATTATTTAAGTTCATAACTAATTCTGATGGTAACTAAAGTGAAACTGTGCCGACGGCGATTGCATCAACCTTGGAACCATTTCCCACGCGCATCGTCACTTCATCCTTCGCCAGCCTTCGCTTATTCCGCAGTTCCTGTTTCGAGTTGCAAATATGAGAACCAGAACTGGTATCGAATACCCAGGCACTACTACGAGAGCTGGTTAAGTACACATCAATAACATGTATATCGAATATACCTGATTTTTCCTTGGCCCCCTTCTTATCAGCCAGATACTTGGGGCAGTTGCGCTTCCAGTGACCCATACCCTTGCAATAATAACACTCCGTTTCAGGCTTAGGTCCAGCTTTGGGTTTCTTCGTCGGATTGGCAACAGTGCCGCTCTTCTTTGAATTACCCTTCTTTCCTTTGCCGTTTCTCTTGAAACTTGTGGTCTTATTCACCATCAACACTTGATGCTCTTTACGGAGTTCTGACTCTGCGACTTTCAGCATCGCGAATAACTCGCCGAGTGACTTGTTCATCCCTTGCATGTTATAGTTCAACACAAAGCTCTTGTAGCTTGGTGGCAGTGATTGAAGAATTATGTCAGTGATAGCCTCTTGCGGGAGTTCAATCCCCAACTCAGCTAGACGGTTTGAGTACCTAGACATTTTGGGCACATGTTCACTGACACACGAATTCTCCTCCATCTTGCAAGCATAGAATTTATCGGATGTATCATACCTCTCGATCCGGGCGTTCTTCTGAAAGATAAACTTCAACTCCTGGAACATCTCAAATGCTCCATGATGCTCAAAGGGACGTTGAAGTCCCGGCTCTAAGCCATACAAGACTGCACATTGAACTAGTGAGTAGTCATCCTTACGTGTTAACCAAGCATTCTTAACATCTTGGTCAGCCGTAGCGGGTGGTTCATCTCCTAGCGCAGCATTAAGGACACAATCCTTCTTCCTAGCTTGCAGGAGAAACTTAAGATTACAAGCCCAGTCTACAAAATTGCTTCCATCATCTTTCAACTTAGCTTTCTCTAGGAACATATTAAAATTCAGGGTGACTCTCGCGTGAGCCATTGGTCTACAACACAAATATTTTCAAAGTGGACTTAGACTATGCTCAAGATAATTAGAGTTTAACTAATCAAATTACTTGCTAAACTCCCACTCAAAAAGTACATCTCTCTAGTCATTTGAGTGGTACATGATCCAAATTCACTAAATCAAGTCCGATCATCACGTGAGTTGAGAATAGTTTCACTTGTAAGCATCTCTATGCTGATCATATCAACTATACGATTCATGCTCGACCTTTCGGTCTCATGTGTTCCGAGGCCATGTCTGCACATGCTAGCTCGTCAATCTTAACCCGAGTGTTCCGCGTGTGCAACTGTTTTGCACCTGTTGTATGTGAATGTTGAGTCTATCACACCCGATCATCACGTGGTGTCTCGAAACGACGAACTGTAGCAACGGTGCACAGTCGGGGAGAACACAATTTCATCTTGAAATTTTAGTGAGAGATCACCTTATAATGCTACCGTCGTTCTAAGAAAAATAAGGTGCATAAAAGGATTAACATCACATGCAATTCATAAGTGACATGATATGACCATCATCTTGTGCTTCTTGATCTCCATCACCAAAGCACCGGCACGATCTTCTTGTCACCGGCGCCACACCATGATCTCCATCATCATGATCTGCATCAATGTGTCGCCATCGGGTTTGTCGTGCTACTTATGCTATTACTACTAAAGCTACGTCCTAGCAATATAGTAAACGCATCTGCAAACACAAACGTTAGTCTAAAGACAACCCTATGGCTCCTGTCGGTTACCGTACCATCGACGTGCAAGTCGATATTAACCATTACAACATGATCATCTCATACATCCAATATATCGCATCACGTCATTGGCCATATCATATCACAAGCATACCCTGCAAAAATAAGTTATACGTCCTCTAATTTGTTGTTGCATGTTTTACGTGGATGCTATGGGTATCTAGTATGATCGCATCTTACTTACGCTAAAACCACAACGGAGATGTGCAAATTGCTATTTAACCTCTCGAGGGACCGCCTCGGTCAAAACCAATTCAATTGAAGTTGGAGAAACCGACACCCGCCAGTCATCTTTATGCAACGAGGTTGCATGTCAATCGATGAAACCATTCTTTCGTAAGCGTACGAATAATGTCGGTCCGTGCCGCTTCAATCCAACAATACCGTTGAATCGAGAAAAGACTAAGGAGGGGAGCAAATCGAGCATCACCGTCCACAAAACCCTTTGTGTTCTACTCGAGATAACATCTATGCATGAACGTAGCTCATGATGCCACTGTTGGGGAACGTTGCATGGGAAACAAAAATTTCCTACTCACACGAAGACCTATCATGGTGATGTCCATCTACGAGAGGAGATTTAGATCTACGTACCCTTGTAGATCGCACAACAGGAAGCGTTAAGAAACGTGGTTGATGTAGTGGAACGTCCTCACGTCCCTCGATCCACCCCGCAAACCGTCCCACGAACCGTCCCGCGATCCGTCCCATGATCCGATCCGATCTAGTGCCGAACGGACGACACCTCTGCGTTTAGCACACGTACAACTCGACGATGATCTCAGCCTTCTTGATCCAGCAAGCAAGACGGAGAAGTAGATGATTTCTCTCACAGCGTGACGATGCTCCAGTGGTGGTGATGATCTACTCCTGCACGGCTCCGCCCGAGCTCCTAGAAATAAGATCTAGAGGTAAAACTATGGTGTCTAGATCTGAGTTGCACGTGGCAAAAGTTGTCTCAAATCAGCCCTAAATCACCACTATATATAGGAGAGAGGGGGAGGAGGCTTGCCTTGAAGGTCAAGCCCTCAAGGGTGCGCCGGCCAAGGGAGAAGAGGAGTCCTACTCCAATCCTAGTCCAACTAGGATTGGAATGTGGAGTCCTTCTCTTCCTTCCCACCTCTTTTTTTTTTCCTTTTCCTTTGGTTTTCTTTCCTTGGTGCATAGGCCCTCTTGGGCTGTCCCACCAGCCCACTAAGGGCTGGTGCACCACCCCTAAGGCCAATGGGCTTCCCCCGGGTAGGTTGCCCCCCTCTCGGTGAACTTCCAGAACCCATTCGTCACTCCCGGTACAATCCCGGTAATGCCCGAAAACCTTCCGGTAACCAAATGAAGCCATCATATATATCAATCTTCGTTTCCGGACCATTCCGGGAACCCTCGTGACGTCCGTGAGCTCATACGAGACTCCAAACAATATTCGGTAACCACACATATAACTCAACTATACTAAACATCGCAGAACCGTAAGTGTGCAGACCATGCGGGTTCAAGAACTATGTAGACATGCCCCGGGGCACTCCTCGGTCAATATCCGATACCGGGACCTGAATGCCCATATTGGATCCTACATATTCTCCGAAGATCTTATCGGTTGAACCTCAGTGTCAAGGATTCATATAATCCTGTATGCCATTCCCTTTGTCCTACGGTATGTTACTTGCCCGAGATTCGATCGTCGGTATCCGCATACGTATTTCAATCTCGTTACCGGCAAGTCTCTTTACTCGTTCCGTAATACAAGATCCCGTGACTTACACTTAGTCACATTGCTTGCAAGGCTTGTGTGTGATGTTGTATTACCGAGTGGGCCCCGAGATACCTCTCCGTCACACGGAGTGACAAATCCCAGTCTTGATCCATACTAACTCAACGGACACCTACGGAGATACCTGTAGAGCACCTTTATAGTCACCCAGTTACGTTGTGATGTTTTATGCACACAAGGTATTCCTCCGGTGCCAGTGAGTTATATGATCTCATGGTCATAGGAACAAATACTTGACACGCAGAAAACAATAGCAATAAAATGACACGATCAATATGCTATGTTCATAGTTTGGGTCTAGTCCATCACATGATTCTCCTAATGATGTGATCCAGTTATCAAGCAACAAAACTTTGCACATAGACAGAAAACCTTGACTATCCTTGATCAACTGGCTAGCCAACTAGAGGTTTGCTAGGGACACTGTTTTGTCTATGTATCCACACATGTATCTATGTTTTCATTCAATGCAATTTTAGCATGGATAATAAACGATTATCTTTAAACAGGAAATATAATAATGACTATTTATTATTGCCTCAAGGCCATATTTCCAACATGGACCCCCCATAAGAAACCCACGACAGGAGCTCAATCATAGAGGGTTTAAAACCCCCATTTCCCTCTGCACCTTTTCTCCCCTCTACTTTTCTCTCTCTCTCTCTTTCCTCGCCAGCATCTGGAGCATCCAACGTTCCCTCCCCCTTTGTCTAATCCCCTTGCTGTAAAAGGGCACTAGTTGCCATGCCGTAGCGCGTCAGTGGGAGCATCATGCCGGTCAAAACAACGTTGTGGAGCGCGCGACCATGCTTTTGATGTTTGACCTCGCATGCACATCCTCCTCGAGCCGCTCCCGCGCCAGGCTCCGTGTCTCGATGTCCGCAACCCGCCAGGGCAACAACCCCCTCCTGTGTGCCCCCTGCTGCTCCCTCCCACGCGCGCACTGCCGCGTGCTACATCTTGGGGTTGCGTTGGTTTTCCCTTGAAGAGGAAAGGGTGATGCAACAAAGTAGATAAGTATTTCCCTCAGTTTGTTGAGAACCAAGGTATCAATCCAGTTGGAGGAACAAGCAAGGCACAAATCTTAGAACCTACACAAACAATAAAACACTTGCACCCAACGCAACAAAGGGGTTGTCAATCCCTACATGGTTATTTGCAAGGATGAGATCTCATAGAGATAGATATAAAATATTGATAGAACTAGAAGTAAAACAAAAGTAAATAGATGGTAGAAATATATTTTTGGTATTTTTGGTTTATAGATCTGAATATATAATATGTAAAATAGACCCCGGGGCCATAGGTTTCACTAGAGGCTTCTCTCATGAAGGAAAATAACATGGTGGGTGAACAAATTACTGTCGAGCGATTGATAGAAAAGCGAATAGTTATGAAGATATCTAAGGCAATGATTATGCATATAGGCATCACGTCTGCGTCAAGTAGACCGAAATGATTCTGCATCTACTATTATTACTCTACACATCGACGGACTCCTGCGTGCATCTAGAGCATTCAGTTCATGAAGAACACAGTAACACATTAAGTAAGATGACATGATGTAGAGGGATGAACTCAAGCAATATGATGAAAACCCCATCTTTTTATCCTTGATTGGGACAATGCAATACGTGCCTCTCTACTCCAACTTTGTCACTGGGTGAGGACACCGCAAGATTGAACCCAAAACTAAGCCCTTCTCCCATTGCAATAGTTACCAATCTAATTGGCCAAACCAAACCAATAACTCGAAGAGACTTGCAAAGATATGAAATCATGCATATAAGAATTCAGAAGAGATTCAAATAATATTCATAGATAATCTGAACATAAACCCACAATTCATCGGATCTCGACAAACACACCGCAAAAGAATATTACATAGGATAGATCTCCATGAAGATCATGAAGAACATGGTATTGAAGAACAAATAGAGATAAGAAGCCATCTAGCTACTAGGTATGGACTCGTAGGTCTGTGGTAAACCACCCACGCATCATCGGAGAGGCAATGGAGTTCATGTAGATGCCCTCCATGATCGAGTCCCCCTCCGGCGGATTACTCGAAAAGGCTCCTAGATTGGATCTCACGGAAACGAAGGCTTCCGGTGGCGGAAAAGTATTTTTTGGTGTTCGACTGATAATGGGGGAATATTTGAGAGTTTATAGGACAAAGATTAAGGTTAGGAGACCTGCAGGGGGCCACGAGCCAGCCCCCCTAGGTCGCGCCCTGGAGGCTTGTGGCCTCCCAACAGGTGTCCAGCCCCTTTCTCCAAGTCTGGGAGGTTTCTTCTGGTCCAGAAAAAATCATTCCCAAGATTTTATTCCATTTGGACTCCATTTAATATTCCTTATCTGAAATACCTAAAAACAAGGAAAAAACAGAAACTAGCACTAGGCTCTAGATAAATAGGTTAGTCCCAAAATAATATAAAATAGCATATTTATGCATATAAAACATCCAAAACAGATAATATAATAGCATGGAACAATAAAAAATTATAGATACGTTTGAGACATATCAAGCATCCCCAAGCTTAATTCCTGCTCGTTCTCGAGTAGGTAAATGATAAAAACAGAAATTTTGATGTGGAATGCTACCTAACATATTTATACATGTGATATTTTTTATTGTGGCATGAATATTCAGATCCACAAGATGCAAAACAAAAGTCTAATATTGACATAAAAACAGTAATATTTCAAGCATACTAATAAGGCAATTGTGTCCTTTCGAAATAACATGGCCTTAGAAAGTTATCCCTACAAAATCATATAGTTTGGCTATGCTCCATCTTCACCACACAAAGTATTTAAATCATGCACAACCCCGATGAAAGTCAAGCAATTGTTTCACACTTTTTATGTTCTCAAACTTTTTCAACTCTCACGCAATACATGAGCGTAAGCCATGAGTGTAGCACTATAGGTGGAATAGAATACTGTGGAGGTTGCAAAGGAAAAAAAGGAGAATATAGTCTCACATCAACTAGGCGTGTCAACGGGCTATGGAGATGCCCATCAATAGATATCAATGTGAGTGAGTAGGGATTGCCATGCAACGGACGCACTAGAGCTATAAGTGTATGGAAGCTCAAAAAGAAACTAAGTGGGTGTGAATCCAACTCGGTTGCTCACGAAGACCTAGGGAAACTTGAGGAAGCCCATCATTGGAATATACAAGCCAAGTTCTATAATTAAAAATTCCCACTAGTATATGAAAGTGACAAAAATAGTTCACTACTTTGAAGCACAAGTGTGGAAAAAGATAGTAGCATTGTCCCTTCTCTCTTTCTCACATTTTTTTTTCTTTTTTTGTGGGCACCTTTGGCCTCTTTTATTTTTTATGGGCTTCGCTCGCCTCTTTTATTTTTTGTAAAGTCTGGAGACTCATCCCAACTTGTGAGTGAATCATAGCTTCCATCATCCTTTTCTCTCACATGGGACAATGCTCTAATAATGCAAATCATCACACTTTTATTTACTTACAAATAAAAAATTACAACTCAATTCCTATAACAAAATATGACTCTATATGCATGCCTCCGGTGGTGTATCGGGATGCACAATGGTCTACTGTAGTAATGACGTATGAACATCATGCTAGCTATCTTACGATCATGCAAGGCAATATGGCAATGATGGTGTGTGTCATAAAAACTGGAACGGCTATGGAAATGACATAATAGGTAGGTATGGTGGCTTTTTTTGAGGAAAATATATGGTGGTTGTTTTGAGGAAGGTGGGTTTAATGCACCGGGCGAAAGTTGCGCGGTACTAGAGAGGCTAGCAATGGTGGAAGGGTGAGAGTGCGTATAATCCATGGACTCAACATTAGTCATAAAGAACTCACATACTTATTGCAAAAGTCTATTAGTTATTGAAGCAAAGTATTAGAATCATGCTCCTAGGGTAAGGGTTCGTAGGAGTTAACCATCGCGCGATCCACACTCTCACACAAAGGTTGACAATCATTAAACAAATCAGGCTCCGGCTTCATCACATAACGGTTCACCATACGTGCATGCTACGGGAATCAAAAACTTTAACACAAGTATTTGTTCCAATACACAATTACTTATTAGCATGACTCTCATATGAACATCTTCATATCTCAAAACTATATGCAAGGAATCAAACTTCTCATATATTCAATGCACTTAATATGAAAGTTTTTATTATATCCCTGTTGCATGCACATTATATTAGGACTAAATTCATAACCTAAACCAATTACCATGCTTTTAAAGACTCTCAAAATAATATAAGTGAGGTACGAGAGCTCCATAATTTCTATAAAATAAAACACCACCGTGCTCTAAAAGATATAAGTGAAGCACTAGAGCAACATTGCCTAGCTCAAAAGGTATAAGTGAAGCACATAGAGTATTCTAATAAATTTATGATTCAGCATGTCTCTCTCAAAAAATGTTTGCAGAAAGGATGATTGTGGCAAACTAAAAAGTAAGTACTCATATCATACAAGACGCTCCAAGCAAAACACATATCATGTGGTGAATAAAAATATAGCTTCAAGTAAATTTACCGATGCATTGAAGACGAAAGAGGGGATGCCTTCCGGGGCATCCCAAGCTTAGGCTCTTTGGTATCCTTGAATATGACTTTGGGTGCCTTGGGCATCCCTAAGCTTAGGCTCTTGCTACTCCTTATTCCATAGTCCATTATATCTTTACCCATAACTTGAAAACTTCACAACACAAAACTCAACAGAAAACTCATGGGATCCATTAGTATAAGAAAAATAGATCACCACTGTAGGTACTGTTCCGAACTCATTCTTTATTAATATTGGTGTGATATTTACTATATTCCAACTTCTCCATGCTTCATATGCCCCGATACAACCCATAGATACATCGAAATAAGCAAGCAACACAAAGAAAAAATAGAATCTGTCAAAAACAGAACAGTCTGTAGCAATGTGTATACTTCGAATACTTATGTAACTCCAAAAATTCTGAAATATTAGGACGATCTGGGAAATTTGTATATCGATCTTTTGTAAACAATCAGATCAAAATCACGTTGCAATGAATTTAAAAAATTCCTGGAATGAGGGCAAAAGTTTCTGTTTTTAGCAAAATCAACTTGCAAACATCGTAGACCATCCCAAAGGTCTTACTTGGCTCAAACACTAATTGAAACAAGAAAACACAATTATTATAGAGGTAATAATGCATGCAGAACTCAAAAACAGAAGCAACAACAAAAACATAAAAGTAAAATTGGGTTGCCTCCCAACAAGCGCTATTGTTTTAACGCCCCTAGCTAGGCATAACACAATAGATCTAGGTATTGTCATCTTTGGTATGAAATTTCTCATTTGCACTCTTGTAAACACTAGGAGATTCTTTGGTTTTATTAATAATCATACTCCTAAGCAAGAAATCGAGAAATTCAAAAGTAGTAATAGGTTCCCTAATAATATCGAAGCTAGGGTGAACACTCATCTTAAGATCTCCATCCCCTTTTGTAGAGGATTCTCCTTTATTTTTAGGAACAAAAACAAACTTGGTAGTTTTAGGAGGAGGAGATTTTGGACTGGTTTGAATAGAGGCAAAAAGAAAACCAAAGTTGGTAATAATTTCCTCTAGCTTTGTAATTCTAGAAGAATCTTGATCCAGTTTTTCATTAACTATGGGTTCCTTTTCCCTATGGTTTTTAAAGTAACTCCTTCCTTGGATTCATATTGAGTAATATGATTATGAATATTTTTGTCCAAGTTTTTGATAAGATCTATGGTAGCAACTTTATTTTCAATAGTATCAAGCCTTCGCATCACATGTTCCAGAGTTAAGATTGTTTCATTAACCATGAGTGGGGGTGAACCTACCAAATTTGTCACAGCATTATAAGAATCAAAGGTATGGCTGCCCAAGAAGTTACCTCCCACAATGGTATCCAAAACATATCTATTCCAAGGAGAGACACCCACATAAAAATTGCAAAGGAGGACGGTAGTATATTGCTTACGAATTGATCTATTTTGAGTTTTGCAAATTCGATACCAAGCATCTTTTAAGTTTTCTCCCTCCCTTTGCTAAAAATTAAGAACTTCATTCTCGGGAATACTAGCGATGGTAGCAAGGCTAGGCATGAGTTTAAGTGGTCTATCACCTAAGCAAACGAGAAGCAACCAAAAAGACGAATGAAAGAAGGGCGAATAAAAAGGCAAATATTTTTGGTACTTTCTGAAAATCGTTTTAGAAGTGGGGAAGAGGTATACGAGAGGCAAATAGAAAATAAAGTAAATGAAAGTGATGAGTTTGTGATGGGTAGTTGGTAAGCTTGATATTGCTATGTATCCTCCCCGACAACGGCACCGGAAATCATTCTTCCTACTTCTTGAGCTTGCGTTGGTTTTCCCTTGAAGAGGAAAGGTTGATGCAGCAAAATAGATAAGTATTTCCCTCGGTTTGTTGATAACCAAGGTATCAATCCAATAGGAGGAACAATAAAGGCCCCCAATCTTAGCACCTACACAAACAATCAAACACTTGCATCCAACACAACAAAGGGGCTGTAAATCCCTTCACGGTTATTTGTAAGGATGAGATCTGATAGAGATAGATATAAAAGATTGATAGAATTAAAAGTAAAACAAAAGTAAATAAATGGTAGCAATATATTTTTGGTGTTTTGGGTTTATAGATATGAAAATATTATATGGAAAATAGACCCGGGGGCCATTGGTTTCACTAGAGGCTTCACTCATGAAGGAAAATAATATGGTGGGTGAACAAATTAGTGTCAAGCAATTGATAGAAAAGCGAATAATTATGAAGGTATCTAAGGCAATGATTATGCATATAGTTATCATGTCCGTGTCAAGTAGACCGAAACAATTCTGCATCTACTACCATTACTCCACACATCGACCTTCTCCTGCCTACATCTAGAGTATTAAGTTCATGAAGAACAGAGTAACACATTATGTAAGATGACATGATGTAGAGGGATAAACTCAAGCAATATGATGAAAACCCCATGTTTTTATCCTTGATGGCAATAATGCAATGCGTGCCTCGCTACTCCTACTTTGTCACTAGGTGAGGACACGACAAGATTGAACCCAAAACTAAACACTTCTCCCATTGCAAGAATTATCAATCTAGTTGGCCAAACCAAACCAATTACTCGAAGATACTTGCAAAGATATGAAATCATGCATATAAGAATTCAGAAGAGATTCAGATAATATTTATTGATAATCTGAACATAAACGCACAATTCATCGGATCTCGACAAACACACCGCAAAATAGTATTACATCGGATAGATCTCCAAGAAGATCATGAAGAACATGGTATTGAAGAACAAAGAGAGATAGAAGAAGCCATCTAGCTACTAGCTATGGACCCGTAGGTGTGTGGTAAACTACTCACGCATCATGAGAGAGGCAATGGAGTTCATGTAGATGCCCTCCGTGATCGAATCCCCCTCTGGTAGATTACTGAAAAAGGCTCCCAGATTGGATCTCACGGAAAGAGAGGCTTCCGGCGGCGGAAAAGTATTTTTTGGTGTTCGACTGATAATGGGGGAATATTTGAGAGCTTATAACACGAAGATTGGGGTTAGGAGACCTACAGGGGGCCACAAGCCAGGGGCGCGTCCCCCCTAGGCCGGGCCCTACACACTTGTGGCCTCCAGGTAGGTGTCCTTCCCCTTCTCCAAGTGTGGCAGGTTTCTTCTGGTCCAGAAAAAATCATTCCGGAGATTTTATTCCGTTTGGACTCCGTTTAATATTCCTTATCTGCAATATCCAAAAACAAGGAAAAAACAGAAACTGGCACTAGGCTCTAGATTAATAGGTTAGTCCTAAAAATAATATAAAATAACATATTAATGCATATAAAACATCCAAAATAGATAATATAATAGCATGGAACAATCAAAAATTATAGATACGTTGCATTCGTATCACCGCCCGAGAGCCCAAATCGGCGAGCTCACACGCACGACGTCCACGGCCTTCCCTCTTGTCCTCTACCTCCCTGGCGCCTCCCTACGGTCCCCCTAGCCACACCCATGCCTCCTTTTTGAGAGGCGGAAGGCTGAGCGCTCACCTCCGAGCTCTACCATGCACTGCCTCTACTGTGCGCCTATAAAGAGGCCACCCCGAGGCTCCCTCTACCCTGTGCTGGCCCTCTCTCCCTCCTAATTGCCACCTATGCCACCCATTCGATCTCTTAGAGCCCCCGTGCTCGGTATCGAGATCGATGCCGTCGATCTCAAGGTATAGAGCCTCTCCGGCCCTCCTTGTCCTTTTGACTCTCCCTTGCCTCCCTAATCATTCCCCTACCTTCTCCATTCGTTTGCAGCTCGGGATCGCCGACTTTGACCACCTCCCGAAGCTCCTCCCATGCAGGACCTCGGCGGCGGCGAACTAGGCCTCCCGGGGGTCCATCTCCCCCACCATCCGATCAACGGCAGCACCCCAAGTCCATTCCCTCCCCTAGCCACCCTCGCTGTGCTCTGCATCATGGCTGGTGAGCCTCGCCGCCCTCTGGACAAAGGTTGACGATCACCTGCCAGTGGGGCCCGGTAATCAGGCTCTACCCCGCCTCCCTTCTCCTCCTCCTCTCGCAGACCAGCGGGCCCCGCTTGTCATGTTTGAAGCCTCACGCGGTGATAACCCACAAGTATATGGGATCACGATAGTTTTCGAGGGTAGAGTATCCAACCCAAATTTATATATTCAGCACTAGGGGAGCCAAAGAATATTTGTAGGTATTAGTAGCTAAGTTGTCAATTCAACCACACTTGGGGATTTAGTATGTGCAGCACAGTAACCGGTAGCACAGTAATATGATAGTTTTGATAGGAGTGGTAATAGTAGCAGCAGTAACAGTAATAGTAGCAGCAGTAACGGTACCACTGATAGCAGTTGTAACAGCAGTAGCAACGGTAGTACTTAGCAAGCACAATATGTGGAAAACTTGTAGGTACTAGATCGGTGATATTGCTGGATAATATTCACCAAATAACAGTCACAACATAGGGCGACATAGAACTAGATCCCATTCGTCGATATAATGTAGGCATGTATTCCGTAAATAGTCATACGTGCTTATGGAAAATAACTTGCATGATATCTTTTGTCCTACCCTCGTGTGACAGTGGGGTCCATAAGGAAACTAAGGGATATTAAGACCACCTTTTAATTGAGAACAAGAACAAAGCATTAACAGATAGTGAATACATGAACTCCTCATACTAAGGTAATCACCAAAAAAATACCAATTATTGTCACTTTGGGGTATGCGGATCTTAACACATAGTAGGCGCATATAACATGCAAGATCGGATCAAGGACATAGATATAATGGTGAAAACATAAACGGTTCAGATATGAAATCATGGCACTCGGGCCCTAGTGACAAGCATTAAGCATAGCAAAGTCATACAAACATCTATCTCTGAACATAGTGGATACTAGGGATCAAGCATTAACAAAACTAACTCGATTACATGATGAATTTCATCCAGCTCTTCACCGATCAGCAAGCCTACGAAGGGATTACTCACTCCCGGTGGAGAGCATCATAGAATTGGCGATGGAGGAGGGTTGATGATGACTAAGACCAAAGATTCCCCTCTTTGGAGCCCCAACGGGAGGTGGTGGTGGCTCCATATCATGAAATGCGATGAAATTTCCTCTCTCATTTTTCTTCAAAAATAGGATTTTATAGCGCTGGAATTAGGGCCAGCGGAGCCATGATGACCCACAAGTATAGGGGATCTATCGTAGTCCTTTCGATAAGTAAGAGTGTTGAACCCAACGAGGAGCAGAAGGATCTGACAAGTGGTTTCAGCAAGGTAATATCTGCAGGCACTGAAATTATCAGTAACAAGTAGTTGTGTGGTGAGATGATTCGTAGCAAGCAACAATTAACAAAAGTAGCAACGGTGCAGCAAAGTGGCTCAATCCCTTTTGTAGCAAGGGACAAGCCTGGACAAAGTCTTATAGGAGGAAAAACGCTCCCGAGGACACACGGGAATTTCTGTCATGCTAGTTTTCATCATGTTCATATGATTCGCGTTCGTTACTTTGATAGTTTGATATGTGGGTGGACCGGCGCTTGGGTACTGCCCTTACTTGGACAAGCATCCCATTTATGATTAACCCCTCTCGCAAGGATACGCAACTATGAAAGAAGAATTAAGACAAAGTCTAACCATAGCATTAAACTAGTGGATCCAAATCAGCCCCTTACGAAGCAACACATAAACTAGGGTTTAAGCTTCTGTCACTCTAGCAACCCATCATCTACTTACTACTTCCCAATGCCTTCCTCTAGGCCCAAATAATGGTGAAGTGTTATGTAGTCGACGTTCACATAACACCACTAGAGGAAAAACAACATACAACACATCAAAATATCGAACAAATACCAAATTCACATGACTACTATTAGCATGACTTATCCCATGTCCTCAGGAAAAAAAGTAACTACTCACAAAGGATAATCATATTCATGACCAGAGAGGTAATGAGTAGCATCAAGGATCTGAACATAAACTCTTCCACCAAGTAATTCAACTAGCATCAACTACAAAGAGTAATTAACACTACTAGCAACCTTACAGGTACCAAACGGAGTCGCGAGACGGAAATTGGTTACAAGTGATGAACTAGGGTTTGGAGATGAGATGGTGCTGATCAAGATGTTGATGGTGATGAGTCCCCTCCGATGAGAGGAGTGTTGGTGATGACGATGGTGACGATTTCCCCCTCCGGGAGGGAAGTTTCCCCGGCAGGATAGTCCTGCCGGAGCTCTAGATTGGTTCTGCTCAAGTTCCGCCTCGTGGCGGCGGCGAATCCTCCGAAAAGCCTCCTCCCGATTTTGTTCGGAACGAAACCCTTCATATAGCAGAAGAGGGGAGCTAGTGGGCCAACAAGGAGCCCACAAGCCCCCTAGGCGCGACGAGGGGGTGGCCGCGCCTACCAGGCTTGTGCCCCCTGGTTGCGCTCCTTTGGCACTTCTTCGGCCTAGTATTTTTTATATATTCCCAAAAAAATCCACGTTGATTTTCATGGCTTTTGGAGTTGCGCAGAATAGGCATCTCAAACTTGCTCCTTTTTCAGGCCAGAATTCCAGCTGCCGGCATTCTCCCTCTTCATGTAAACCTTGCAAAATAAGAGAGAAAAGGCATAAGTATTGTACCGTGAAGTGAAATAACAGCCCAAAAAGCAATAAATATCAACATGAAAGCATGATGCAAAATGGACGTATCAACTCCCCCAAGCTTAGACCTCGCTTGTCCTCAAGCGAAAGCCGAGCTCAATAAATATGCCCACATGTTTAGGGAGAGAGGTGTAGACAAAACAAGATACGAACATGTAGGCATCATGATCATGATCAGAACAACAATACAACCATATAATCTCTCATGCTAAAGTGACAATTCTTTCACAAAGTAAAGTATGGATCAAGAACCTTACCGAGAATTAGCAACCGGTAGCCTTTAGTTATTGAAGCAATTGCAATTTATCACAACATCAGAAAGAGTCAAATAAGAGCTTGTAAAGAAAATCCACATACTCAATCATCTTTCCGTTCTCTACAATTGCTACAACACGTGGTACTCATGAGATCAAAGTTTCAGCTGAACACAGAGAAAGATAGGGGCTTATAGTTTTGCCTCCCAACTGCTTACCTCAAGGGTAATGTCAACAATAATAATTCATGAATGCTTACCTCCAAGTTGACATATGAATATAGATCTTTCCCTAGCATATGACGTCAGCCAAGATAAAGGCGAAATAGGGAATTGGTGAAGATCACCATGCCTATTTCAAGGGAAAAAAGTAAAGGTACAAGATAGGACCTTCGTAGAGGGAAGCAGAGGTTGTCATGCGCTTTTGAGGTTTGGATGCGTGTCCTCTTAGTGTGGAGGAACGTCATTTTATATTGCCTCCTGTGATAAAGAACTTTATTACGCAGTCTGTCGCTTTTATGCCTTCCTCATCACAGGTTCGTACAAAGCTTATTTTCCAGACACTAATAGATCATAAAAATTAGGGAGCAATTTTTATTGCTTGCATCGATGACTACTTACTTGAGGGATCTTATTCAATCCATAGGTAGGTATGATGGACTCTCATGGCAAAACTGGGTTGAAGGTTTATGGATGTACAAGTAGTATCTCTACTTGGTGTGGGAGTTTAGGCTAATATGAGGTGGAAGCAATCGTCACATGCTAAGGGATCTCTAATCATATAACATTGTTCGGAACCAAGCAAACACAGTTCATTACGTTGTCTTCCTTGTCCAGCATCTACTTCTAAGCATGAGATAGTTTAGTGAGTGTTCACAATCATAGATGGTGTCAAAGATGATATATTTATATGTGAACCTTTCCTTCTTTATCACTTCCTATTAATTGCAACAATGAACAAGGTCTATGTTTGTCTACCCTCAACAAGTTTCAATCAACATTCTTTTTATATGTGAAGCCATCACTTCCCATAAGATCATTACATGATCTGTCATGCTTTTGTTCTTTTCTCACTCTTTTGATCACGGCAAGAGGCAAAGCCCTTCAACTAAGACACTCTTTATTATATGGCTCACGAGCTCGAATACATCGGGGGTGACACAAAGCAAAACTCAAGACTAACACACTAAGACTTTTAATCTACTAGAGAAAAAGAAAACTGAAAAGGAACAAACTAAAAAAAGGTAAAGGCAAAAGATGTGATGGTGATACGATACCGGGGCAACTCCCCCAAGCTTGGCACAAGCCAAGGGGATTGCCCATACCCATGCTTAGTTGTCTTCCTTTGGAGGTGATGGTGGTGGAGTTGTTGCAGAGGTCTTGAGCTTGTTTAATTTCCACCTGAGCATAAAATTATGCTCCCTCAGATCATCATTTTCCTCTTCAAGCTTCAAAACCCTTTGGCATAATTCCTGCTTACTCTCCTGCAAGAAACGAGAAGGGATAAACAAAGTCTTAGGCTTCTTCCTTGAGTCAGGGAGGCTCGACTTCTTGAACTCCACATGCGTGTGTCCAAGTTGAGGTAGAGGAGTCTCCTCCTCATCGGAAATTGTTTGTTCCTTCCCCTTGGGATCATAATCCTCTTCCTAATCAGTAGTCCAGCCATAAGGATCCAAGTCCCCATAGACCTTGGGGTTAGCAAGGTAATCTGCCACATAGCTCTCCCCCTCTGAATCTTGAGAAGACATCTTGCCCTAAATCTGCGGCAGAAAACAGGCTCGAAACGAAAATAGAGGAAATTTGCGTGATACGAGGGTCACACCTTTTGGGAGAATATATAATGAATTTTTCAGACCAGAAGGAGTACTCCGCATGAAAACAGAGTCCGGGAGGTAGACAAGGTGGCCACAAGCCCCCCAGGCGCGGCTAGGGGGTGGGCCCGCGCCTAGCAGGCTTGTCGCCTCCTTGCGCGCTTTCCGGACTACTTCCAATTCTTCTATTTTTTCAAATATTCCAAAACGGAGAAAAATTCCTACTGGAAAAGTTTTGGAGTCTGTTTTCTTACCGAATCACATACCTGTTCGTTTTCGGAGTTTGAAACAGGCTGATAAAAATCCCTTAGGTATTCTTCCGGAGTTATGATATTGATGATATTTCTTTCAACATTTATGGGAGTACCTGAGATATAATGCTTGATTCTCTGCCCATTTACAACTCTCGGACAATTACCTTCCGTGTTGTTGATCTTGATAGCAGCGGAACGATATACTTCCTCAACAATATAGGGACCTTCCCATTTAGAGAGAAGCTTGCCTGCAAAAAATCTTAAACGAGAATTATATAGCAAGACATAATCACCTACATTGAATTCACGCTTTTGCATCCTCTTATCATGCCACCTCTTAACTTTTTCTTTGAACAACTTGGCATTCTCATATGCTTGAGTTCTCCATTCATCAAGCGAGCTAATGTCAAATAACCTCTTCTCACCAGCAAGTTGAAATCAAAGTTGAGCTCTTTGATTGCCCAATAAGCTTTATGCTCTAGCTCAAGAGGTAAATGACATGCTTTACCGTATACCATTTTGTACGTAGACATGCCCATGGGATTCTTATAGGCAGTTCTATAAGCCCACAGTGCATCATCGAGTTTCTTCGACCAATTATTTCTAGACCTGTTGACAGTCTTTTGCAGAATTAGTTTAATCTCTCTGTTGCTTAGCTCTACTTGACCACTGGACTGAGGGTGATAGGGGGACGCAATTCTATGGTTGACATCGTACTTAGCAAGCGTTTTACAGAAAGCACCATGAATGAAATGTGAACCACTGTCGGTCATCAGATATCTAGGGACTCCAAATCTAGGGAAAATAACTTCTTTAAGCATCCTGATAGAAGTGTTGTGATCAGCACTACTAGTGGGGATAGCTTCTACCCATTTAGAGACGTAATCAACAACAACTAGGATATGAGTATACCCGTTGGATTTTGGAAAAGGTCCCACATAATCAAAGCCCCAAACATCAAATGGTTCAATGACTAGTGAATAGTTCATAGGCATTTCCTGAGGTTTACCGATGTTACCTGCTCTTTGACATTCTTCATAAGACAAGACAAACTTACGGGCATCCTTGAAGAGAGTGGGCCAATAGAAACCTGATTGCAATACCTTGTGTGCAGTTCTATATCCCGCATGGTGTCCTCCGTAGGCCTCGAAGTGATACTTCTGTAGGATCTGTCCCTGTTCATGTTCAGGTACACAACTTCTAATAACACCATCTACTCCTTCCTTATAAAGGTGAGGATTATCCCAAAAGTAATGTCTCAAGTCAAATAAGAATTTCTTTTTTTGCTGGTATGTGAAACTAGGTGGTATATATTTGGCAACGATATAGTTTGCATAATCAGCATACCACGGTGCACTACGTGAAGTATTGATGACATTCAGTTGCTCATCGGGAAAGCTATCATCAGTAGGTCGTGGGTCATCAAGAACGTTCTCTAACCTGGACAAGTTATCTGCTACGGGGTTATCAGCACCCTTCCTGTCGACAACGTGCAAATCAAACTCTTGTAGCAAGGGAACCCATCTGACAAGTCTAGGTTTAGCGTCTTTCTTCTCCATGAGGTACTTAATAGCAGCGTGATCAGTGTGAATAGTGACTTTGGAATCAACTATGTAAGACCTGAACTTTTCACATGCAAACACGACTGCTAAAACTTCCTTTTCCGTAGTAGCATAGTTTCTTTGGACACTGTCTAGAGTTTTACTAGCATAGTGAATAACATTCAACTTCTTATCAACTCTTTGCCCTAGGACAGCACCAACATCATAATCACTAGCATCACACATGATTTCAAATGGTAAGTTCCAATCAGGTGGTTGAGCAATAGGCGCAGTTATCAAGGCCTTCTTAAGTATTTAGAAGGCTTCCTCACAATCATCGTCAAAGACAAAAGGAATATCCTTTTGCAAGAGATTGGTAAGAGCCCTAGAAATCTTAGAGAAGTCTTTAATAAACCTTCTATAGAAACCAGCATGACCAAAGAAACTTCTTATACCTTTGATATCTGTGGGGTATGGCATTTTCTCGATTGCATCAACCTTAGCCTTATCGACTTCAATACCTATTTCAGAAATTTTATGTCCTAAGACGATGCCTTCATTAACCATAAAGTGGCACTTCTCCCAATTCAAGACAAGATTGGTGTCTTTACATCTCTGAAAGACTCGATCAAGGTTGCTGAGGCAGTCATCAAAGGAAGACCCGTAAACGGAGAAGTCATCCAAGAAAACCTCAACAATCTTTTCACAAAAGTCAGAGAATATAGCCATCATACATCTTTGAAAGGTGGCAGGTGCATTACATAAGCCAAAAGGCATACGTCTATAAGCAAAGGTAACGAAAGGGCAGGTGAAAATGGTATTTGGGAGAAACCAGAATAACAGTCTAGAAAGCAGAAGTGTGTGTGTTTAGACAGTCTTTCTAGCATTTGTCGATAAAAGGCAAAGGGTAATGATCTTTCCTTGTGGCTTTATTCAATTTCCTAAAATCGATCACCATCCTATATCTAGTAATAATCCTTTGTGGGATCAATTCATCCTTATCATTAGGGACAACGGTAATGCCTCCCTTCTTAGGGACGCAATGCACCGGGCTCAATCAATCACTATGAGCAACAAGATAGATAATACCTGCTTCCAGGAGCTTTAGTATTTCTTTTCTTACTACCTCTTTCATCTTAGGATTCAATCTCCGTTGATGATCAGCAACTGGCTTGGAATCAGGATCAGTTTTAATCTTGTGCTGGCATAGAGTGGGACTAATGCCCTTAAGATCATCAAGAGTATATCCAATAGCAGGAAGGTGCTTCCTCAGAGTTTTTAGTAACTTCTTTTCTTCATGCTCTGAGAGGCTAGCACTAATTATGACAGGATATATCTCTTTTTTATCAAGATAAGCATACTTAAGAGTATCAGACAACTGTTTAAGCTCGAACACAGGATTACCCTTTGGTGGGGGTGGATCCCCAAGCAGTTCAACAAGCAAGTTATTCTTAAGGATAGGATATTGTTCTAAGACAACTCTATCTATCTCATCCATTTCATTCATATGCATATCATTTTCATGCTCAAGCAAGTATTTCTCTAAGGGATCAGTAGGAGGCATAGCAATAGAATCTAGGGTAATAGTTTCATCCTTACTGGGCAACTCTTTTTCATGAGGTTGTCTACCAAACTTGGAGAAATTGAACTCATGTGACACAGCTTCAAAGCCAATAGTGACAGTTTGCTTCTCACAGTCAATATGAGCATTGACAGTATTGAGAAAGGGTCTACCAAATATGATGGGACAAGAGCTATCTTGAGTGGTAGCAAGAATGAGGAAATCAGCAGGATACTTCGTTTTACCACACAAGACTTCAACATCCCTAACAATTCCCACATGGCAGATAATATCTCTATTGGCAAGCTGAATAGTGACATCAATAGGTTCTATCTCAACAGGTGCAATCTCGTCTTTAACTTCATCATATAAGGATTGAGGTATTGCACTAACACTAGCACCCACGTCACATAAACCATGATAACAATGATCTCCTATCTTAACAGATACAATAGGTGTGCCAACAACAGGCCTACGTTTGTCTCTAGCGCGAGGTTTAGGAATTCTAGCAGCATCTTCACAGAAGTGAATATTATGTCCCTCAACATCATTGGAGAGGAGATCTTTGATAATAGCAATCTAGGTTCAACTCTAATTTGCTCAGGGCGTGTAGGTGTTCTAATGTAGCTTCTACGTATCACAGCTGAAGCTTTAGAATGATCCTTTATCCTAACAGGAAAGGTGGTTTCTAAATGTAAGCACTAGGAACAATAGGATCATTATAGGCAATGACTTTCTCTTCAACTGGATTGGGTTTAACTACTTTGACTTCTAAAGGAGGATGATATTTAAACCACTTCTCTTTGGGGAGATCAATATGAGCAGAAAATGATCCACACAATGAAGCTACTATCTCAGAGTCAAGTCCATACTTAGCGCTAAAATCACAAAAAGTATTTGTTTCAACAAAGGATTTAATGCAATCAAACTTGAAATTCATACCTGACTCCTTACCTTCATCAAGCTCCCAATCTTCAGAGTTGCATTTAATTCTCTCCAATAAATTCCATTTGAAGTCAATATCTCTCTTCATAAAAGAACCGGTAAAAGAAGTGTCAAGCATGGTGCGATCATCATGAGAAAGCCGAGCATAGATGTTCTGAATTGTAATTTCTCTCGAGAGCTCATGGTTGGGGCATGAATATAACATTGATTTAAGCCTCCCCAAGCTTGAGCGATGCTTTCTCTGTCACGAGGCCAAAAATTATAAATATAATTCCGATCACGATGTACTAGATGCATAGGATAAAACTTTTGATGAAATTCCAATTTCAACCGATTGTAGTTCCATGATCCAGTATCATCACATAGCCTATACCATGTCAACGCCTTATCCCTCAAAGATAAGGGAAAGACCTTCTTCTTAACCTCATCCTCGGGCAAAGCTGCAAGCTTAAATAAACCACAAACTTCATCTATATAGATTAGATGCAAGTCTGGATGTGATGTTCCATCTCTTGTAAAAGGATTAGCCAGCAGTTTCGCAAGCACACCCGAAGGAAATTCAAAGCAAATATTTTCAGTAGGTGCAGCAGGTTGAGGAGCAACTCTTTGTGCTTCCGTTCGAGGTGAAGATACCCCGAACAAGCCCCTCAAAGGATTAGTTTCCATAGTGACAAGTGACAATAAATTTCATTACACTATATGAATGTTTCCTTACCAAGTTCCACTTACCAAAGGCGCTTCACTCCCCGGCAACGGCGCCAGAAAAGAGTCTTGATGACCCACAAGTATAGGGGATCTATCGTAGTCCTTTTGATAAGTAAGAGTGTCGAACCCAACGAGGAGCAGAAGGATCTGACAAGTGGTTTTCAGCAAGGTAAAGTCTGCAGGCACTGAAATTATCGGTAACAAGTAGTTGTGTTGTGAGATGATTCGTAGGAAGCAACAAGTAACAAAAGTAGCAACGGTGCAGCAAAGTGGCCCAATCCCTTTCGTAGCAAGGGACAAGCCCAGACAAAGTCTTATAGGAGGAAAAACGCTCCCGAGGACACACGGGAATTTCTGTCATGCTAGTTTTCATCATGTTCATATGATTCGCGTTCGTTACTTTGATAGTTTGATATGTGGGTGGACCGGCGCTTGGGTACTGCCCTTACTTGGACAAGCATCCCACTTATGATTAAGCCCTCTCGTAAGCATCCGCAACTACGAAAGAAGAATTAAGACAAAGTCTAACCATAGCATTAAACTAGTGGATCCAAATCAGCCCCTTACGAAGCAACGCATAAACTAGGGTTTAAGCTTCTGTCACTCTAGCAACCCATCATCTACTTACTATTTCCCAATGCCTTCCTCTAGGCCCAAATAATGGTGAAGTGTTATGTAGTCGACGTTCAAACAACACCACTAGAGGAAAAACAACATACAACACATCAAAATATCGAACGAATACCAAATTCACATGACTACTATTAGCATGACTTATCCCATGTCCTCAGGAACAAAAGTAACTACTCACAAAGCAGAATCATATTCATGACCAGAGAGGTAATGAGTAGCATCAAGGATCTAAACATAAACTCTTCGACCAAGTAATCCAACTAGCATCAACTACAAAGAGTAATTAACACTACTAGTAACCTTACAAGTACCTATCGGAGTCGCGAGATGGAGAATGGTTACAAGTGATGAACTAGGGTTTGGAGATGAGATGGTGCTGATGAAGATGTTGATGGTGATGAGTCCCCTCTGATGAGAGGAGTGTGGGTGATGACGATGGCGATGATTTCCCCCTCCAGGAGGGAAGTTTCCCCGGCAAGATCGTCCTGCCCGAGCTCTAGATTGGTTCTGCTCAAGTTCCGCCTCGTGGCGGCGGCGAATCCTCCGAAAAGCCTCCTCCCGATTTTTTACGGAACGAAACCCTTCATATAGCAGAAGAGGGGAGCCAGTGGGCCAACAGGGAGCCCACAAGCCCCCTAGGCGCGACCAGGGGGGTGGCTACGCCTACTAGGCTTGTGGCCCCCTGGTTGCGGTCCTCTCGCACTTTTCGGCCCAGTATTTTTTATATATTCCCAAAAAATCCACGTTGATTTTCACGGCTTTTGGAGTTGCGCAGAATAGGCATCTCAAAGTTGCTCCTTTTTCAGGCCAGAATTCCAGTTGCCGGCATTCTTCCTCTTCATGTAAACCTTGCAAAATAAGAGAGAAAAGGCATAAGTATTGTACCGTGAAGTGAAATAACAGCCCAAAAAGCAATAAATATCAACATGAAAGCATGATGGAAAATGGACGTATCAAGCCACGTGGGTCCCACTAGACACCAGGTCATGCCACGGGGTGTAGCGCGCCCCGATGTCTAGAGGGCGCATGTGGCCTCCCCTGTGGTGGGTCTTGATTCCAGTATTTTTCATTTATTCTAGAAAAAATCTCCAAAAAGTCTCGTTCCAATCCAAGAACTTTTATTTCTGCACAAAAGAACACCATGGTAGTTCTGCTGAGAACAACGTCAGTCTGGGTTAGTTTCATTCAAATCATGCAAATTAGAGTCCAAAACAAGAGCAAAAGTGTTAGGAAAAGTAGATATGATGGAGACATATCAACTACCCCGAGCTTAACCCATTTCTTGTCCTCAAGCAATTTAAATGACAAACTGAAAGTGGTAAACAAAAACTTTTATGAACTCTTTTGTTCTTGTTTACATATACATGCTTAGAGAACACCCAGGTTTTCAACATAAATCATGGCTAATCATATCAACAATAAACGTTAAAAAACTTTATTAGCTCATATCAATGGCATAATCAACTAGCGAGCAATAATAAGATAACTCAAAAGCCAACACTTGGTCAAAACAATCATGATATAATATGACAATAATGGTATCTTGCTAGCCCTTTCTCAAACCGCAAAACATAAATGCAGAGCACTTCCAAAGTTCAAGCAGCGACTAGATATTGTAATTCATGGTAAAAGAGATCGAGTCATGCTGCAAACAATGACTAACTAGACACAAAGAATGAGGATGACAACAATGCTCTCAGGTATGGTGCTTATTTGTGAAGTTGATGACTCAAAGTAAAAATAAAATAACATGAAAGTAAATAGAAAGTACCTTCTCAGAGGGAACCAGGGATTTGCAGTGGTACCATATCACATAACAATAAGAGATCAATTATTTTTGGGGTACACCCTTCGTGTCAATGTTACGACCAAGTATTATCGGTATCTTCCACGGTAAACAAATTAGCGGCGGTTCCAAGGCGGTAAAAGTAAAAGTTTACTCACCCTCCACCAACAAACACACTCCACGGCTAGCCAAATGCACTAGTGTCGTCCATACCAACAACAATACAGGGGATTTTTGTTTAATAATTCACGATTTATGATTTGAGATTGGGAGTCCCTTTTTACCAGCCCCTCTCGTGCAAGGACGAGTGAATAAACACTCATCATGAGAATAACCCGCTTAGCATGGAACTTACTGACCGCCCCCTATCGCTCCATGAGCGGTCCAGGCACACAAAACAGAAGTTCATTTGAAATGTTAGAGGTGGCACATGCAAATTTACTTGGAACGGCAAGGTAATACCACATATATGTAGGTATAGTGGACTCATCTGCAATAACTTTGTTTCAAGGATTTTGATGCACAAGTAGTATTCCCGCTTAGTACACGCAAAGGCTAGCAAATAGGTTGGGAAGCGACCAACTAGAGAACGAAGACGGTCATGAACATGATTTATGAATAATTATCATCGCATACTAGCATGAGTAGGATATAAACACCATGAACATAAATATCTCGGAGGCTATTTTGGTTTTGATTCAAGTACATGCATGAACATGTGCCAAGTCAAGCCACTCGAACATTTGGAGGAGGATACCATATTATCATACTACATCACAACCATTTTAATGTATGTTGACATCCAAGATAAATCATTATCCACTCCTAGCTGCTTAAGCATGGCATGAACATCTATAATCTCTAATTGTTATTGCAAACATGTTTGGTCATAACACATTGAATCATGGATACTGGTCTAAACATATAGAAAAAAACAAAAAACAAGTTGAGTTCATACCCGTTTTCTTTGCCATAGTCACTTCATCAGATATCGTCATTATTGCCTTTCACTTGCACGACCAAACAATATGAAAATAATAATTGTGCAAGAGTGCCATGGACTAAGCTAGAATCTTCAATATTTTATTTAAAGGGAGAAAAAAGTAATATGGGCTCTTTATTAGATCAATAACAATGCATATGAGAGCCACTCAATATTTTCATCATGGTCTTCCCCTTGGGTATAACTCAAAGAAGGGAAAAGAAATGTAGAGAAACATACTAAAATATTTTTGAAGTTTTTAGTTTTTCAAGAGGAAAGAAAATTAAAGAAGGAAAAACTACAATGAGAAAAACTATTTACACGAGAAAGCTCCCAACAAGTAAAAGAAGAAAAGAGAAATATTTTGGGTTTTCTGCTAATAATACAACTAAATTACGCTAGAAAGAAAAACCGAAAAGAAGTGAGAAATATTTTTAGATTTTCTGCAAGTTTTTCAAACACACAAGAAGAAGGCAAGAAAATAAATCTAACATGGATAATAAAGTGCAAGAGTGTGAACAGCACCAACTAGAGTATGTAAGCATGAATGTAAAGTCGATGGAAACATGTACTCCCCCAAGCTTAGGCTTTTGGCCTAGCTTGGTAATTACCACCCATAGTAGCCGTCCGACCTCATTTCGAAGTGTTTGGGTGGCGGCACTAGAGAGTCCCACTCCTGGGGCTCCTGCTCGGCCGCTGCCTGGGCGTTTCGGTAGGAAATAATGTCCTCAGGCATGATCCTATATCCGTCCCTAGCAATAGAATCAAACAAAGCAGGTGCAGGAAACGGGATAATATCTCGGGTAAGCTCACTAAAAACTAAGTTATACGGAAGGTCATCCAAGGAATAATTAGTGACAATAAATTGGTGGTCAACTATAGACTTTCGATCTAGATAAGCTTGTGGTAAAAGATAGTCATCATGACGAAAAGGGATGTTAAAGCCTTTCGCTAGGCGACTGGCATAAATACCACCGTGGATTTTACCCTTAGATATGTTATAGTGTAAACGTCGAGCAATAAAAGCTCCCAAATTAAAGGTGCGATCATTATGGAGTGCTTGGCGCAAAATGGCAAGGTCACGAGCACTAAGGATACTACCCCTCCCCCTAGTAGTTAAAAACTTCATGATAAAAAAAGCAAAGTAGTGCACTGAAGGAAACTGTAGGCTTGTGGTTGTGGCTTTCGACATGCCTCTCATCTCACCGACTGTTAAGGTGAGCTGGAAATCCTCAAACTCAACCGGTTTGTGTTCTTTTAACTTCTCGTGAGAGGGAATTAAACATATCTCACAAAATTCAGCAAGTGGTATTTGGCGGGTTTCAACATATAGATTAAACTGCATTGAAAGTGGATCATGCCTATTTAGAAAATAGAAATTTTGAACAAAGGAATTAGTGAGGGTATGGTATTGGTCACACTCATTTGTGATGAAGTTTGTCAACCCATCATTTGCCACGAATTGCGCAAACTCATGGTGGAATCCGGCTTGTTCCATGAAGGGAGTGTGTGTCCATTCGCATGGCCAAACCTCCTTCAATCGCGGGGTGGTGAGTCCGGTAGTAGACGATTCACTAATAACCCCCTTGGCATTCTTCTTCGATGAACTCCTCCCGAAGAGGTTCATTTTTCCAAAATTAAATTTCTGAAAAATTTGGGTCACAAAATGAAGTTAACAAAACTTCACAAGAATGATAGCAACTACTCATAGGGATGCCTTGAGCCTAAAACAAGCATTCAAACTACTTGGAAATTCAAGAACTCAAGCTCATCTACAACAGGACCTAGAGTAGATAATTACTTCTAAGATAAACCACCTAAGAAAAAATTAATTGGAAGAGTGTGGGACTTACATACCAAGGAGCAATCCCCCAAAATAGTTTTAGAAATGGAATTTTGAGCAAAAAGATCGAGATCCATGGGTTTGAGAGCAAGAACACGAGAGAGAGAGAGGGATAGAGGGATTTTTTCTGGGGGTAGGTGACAAAGTGAGTTGAAGGAATAAGTGACGGGACCCCCGAGGGGCCCACTAGACATGTGGCCGCACCAGGGGGTTGGTTCTCCGTGGTGTCTAGTGGCCACCTAGGACACCCCCTCTAGTGTTTCTTGTGCCAGATATTCTCAAATATTCAGAAAAAATCGTGTCAAAATTTCAGGTGATTTCGAGAACTTCTATTTTTGGGCACTTTTTATTGCATGAAAAAAATATATCAGAAAGTAGGATAATCATGACATTTATTGCCTTAAAATAAAAATAACAAGAAATGTCAAATGGATATAAAGAGTTGTGCCTAGTGAATTCATCGACCTCATGCTTCTTGAAAATGATTTATTAACAAGGTTGATCAAGTCTTATTAACAACTACTTCCAATTAGCATGATCCCGAAGAATTTTCATAAAACAGTAAGTTAGCTCAATGGTGATGTGCATATCCCCAACAATAAGTATCTCATATTTTTTTGGCTGTAGGTAGAGGTAGTTGAAAACTTTCATTAGTGGTAGTCGGAGATTTGTCAATAACATTATCATCATTCACTTGAGACTTTTTCCTCGGAAAATGCACCATATGTACTTTACCATTGAGATGAAAAGTGACTTTGCTTTTGTTGCAATAAATAACAGCCCCTACAGTATTCAAGAAAGGTCAACCAAGGATAATCGACATGTTGTCATCCTGAGGCATATCAAGTATAACAAAGTCTGAAAAGATAGTAACATTTGCAACAACAATGGGCACATCCTCACAAATACTGATAGGTATGGTTGTTGATTTGTTGGCCATTTGCAATAAAATTTCAGTAGGTATGAGTTTATTCAAGTCAAGTCTTTTGTATAAAGAGAAAGGCATAACACTAACACCAGTTCTTAAATCACATAAAGCAGTTTTCACATAGTTATTTTTTATGGAACATGGTATAGTTGGTATTCCTAGATCTCCTAGTTTTTTAGGTACTCCATCCTTAAAGGTATAATTAGCAAGCATGGTAGAGATTTCAGCTTCAGGTGTTTTTCTTTTATTAGTGACAATGTCTTTCATGTACTTAGCATAAGGAGCCATCTTTAAAAGATGAGTCAAACGAGTATGCAAAAAGACTAACCTAAGCATTTCAGCAAAGCATTGAAATTCTTCATCATATTTTTCTTAGTTTGTTTAGGTGGATAATGAATGGGTTTCTGAACCCATGGATCTCTTTCTTTGTCATGCTTTCTAGCAACAAAATGTCTTTTATCATAACGTTATTCTTAGGTTGTGGGTTATCAAGATCAACAACTAGTTCTATCTCAACATCATTATCTGGCTCTTTATCATTGTCAGGTTGAGCATCTACATGAGCATCGTCATTATCGTTTTCATTATCACCAGGAGAATTCTCACTACCATATTGAGTTTCAACATCAGATATTGAGATATCGTTAGTATTAGCAGAAGTTTTTTCAACTTTAGGTTCACTAGAAGTATGCAAGGTCCTATCATTTTTTTAATTTTTTTCCTAGAAGGACTACATGCATCAACATTAATTCTTTGTGAATATTTTTCAGTTCTTTTAGGATGAGCTTCTGGATATAGTGGATCTTGAGTCATCGTTCCTCCTCTAGTCCTTACTCTAATAGTATGATCATTCATATTATTAGTCATTTCATGAAGTATCTCAATTTCGGATTTAGAAACCTGTTGTAGTTGGGTTTGAACCATAGAAGCATGTTTTTCTACACCTCTTACATCGATTCTAAATAACAAGTCACTTAAGCGAGCAATCATATCAGAGTTTTGTTTTAGTTGTTTCATGACATAGGAGTTGAAACGATCTTGCTTTATAATATAATTATCAAACTCGGATAAGCATTGACTAGGATGTTTGTTGTGAGGGATGCCACCTTCACAAAACTTTAAAAGAGAATTTACCTCCACCACCTGGGGTGGTGTGTTAAGACCATTGATTTCTTTGGTAGGTGGTAAATTCTTAACATCTTCAGCTTTAATGCCTTTTTCCTTCATGCATTTCTTTGCCTCTTGCATAGTTTTAGGACAAAGGAATAAGATACCTCTCTTCTTTGGAGTAGATTTAGGCGGTGGTTCACGAAGTGTCCTTTCATCATAATTATTCAATATATTAGTCAATAATTCCTGAGCTTATTCGACAGTTTGTTCCATGAAAACACAACTAGCACAACTATCTAGGTGGTCCCTAGAAGCATCGGTTAGTCGATTGTAAAATATATCAAGTATCTCATTTTTCTTCAGAGGATGATCAGACAAAGCATTAAGTAATTGTAGAAGCCTCCCCCAAGCTTGTGTGAGACCCTTTTCTTCAATTTGCACAAAGTTAAGTATTTCCTGTAAGGCAGCTTGTATCTTATGAGCAGGAAAACATTTTTCAAAGAAGTAATAAATCATATCCTGGGGACTATACACACAACCAGGAGCAAGAGTATTGTACCAAATCTTAGTATCACCCTTTAATGAGAATAGAAATAACTTGAGGATATAGTATTAGCGAATTTTCTCATCATTAGTAAATAGGGTGGCTATATCATTTAGCTTAGTGAGATGTGCCACAACAGCTTCATTTTCATAGCCATGAAAAGGATCAGATTCAACCAAAGTAATTATCTCTAGGTCAACAAAGAATTCATAATCCTTATTAGTAACAAAGATAGGTGAAGTAGCAAACTTAGGATCATATTTCATTCTAGCATTCAAGGATTTTTCTTTCAACTTGCTTAGTAATTTTTTAAGATCTTCTCTATCCTTACAAGGAAAAAAAGGCGCTAGCAATTTTTTCATCCATAACATAACCTTCAGGTATTTCACGATTTCAGTTCTAGGATAGTCGTGGCTAAAACATATTTCAATATTTCAGTAGCAAGGACTTCATCAGTTTCATCATGCTAAATTTCTTTTGCTTTATGTCGTGGTTTTGTCATGGTAGATTGTGAAAGGACCCTTGTGAAAGGACTTAGTGATGGAGCCATTGCACCTAGGTGGTGACTCAAATGGGTTGATCGGGAACGAGAGATGAGTTTACCCAGGTCCGGCCCCTCCGATGGAGGTAAAAGCCTACGTCATTCTTTGCGTGTATTGATGATGAAATCGATTACAAGGGTGCGTATTCGCCTGACCTAGCTCTTGATTGATTGTAACTTAAATCTACCAGCTCTAGAGACTCGCCTTTATATACACCTCGAGACCCTAGGATTACAAGAGTCCGGGTCACGTTATGAGTATGAACGTTGAGCCGCCATCGTCTTGACCCAGCCTCTCAGGGCGGGTCATACGATGGGATAATATCCCCAACATTAGGCCCTATATTCACTTGAATTTATTCATGTCAATAGACTTTACTTTTTATCTTGGCGGCTCATATGTAACCCAAGTTTTGGCTTCCAAGGCAGAACATGCATGCTCCAAATGTCCTCTCAAGCTCCTACTTTGTTCGTCAGTGACGTCACCCGCCCCAAGATTTTAGGGATCTTAGTGACATCATTCCAACGGATCTCTTGACTTATCTGTTTAGCCCGAAAATCAAGGCGCCATGACTTCCAAAATTTATTGCACCTCCTCGATTCATCCGCCTACCGTTTTCACTTCAGCTCTGGCCTTTAAATACTCACGAGTGGATCTTTTTATTTTTTACCTCGCTCCAATCTTCTTCTTCCTGCTTGATCCCGTACCTTCATCGCGACGCCGCCGTGCAACCCCCATCATCAGGCGATCTGATCGAGGAGCCCTTCGCCATGCAACTTCTCCTTCGAGTCACGGGTCTTCTCCGCCACCATCAGCGTTGTCAGGTAAGTTCCCTTCTTTCCCATATCTACTTGTTAATTGATACTTCTCCAGCGTATCTACTTTTTCAAACTCTTTTGCCCTTGTTTTGGACTCTAATTTGCATGATTTGAATGGAACTAACCCGGACTGACGCTGTTTTCAGCAGAATTGCCATGGTGTTGTTTTTGCGCAGAAATAAAAGTTCTCAGAATGACCTAGAAATTTACGAGGATTTTTTGTGGAATATATAAAAAATACTGGCGCAAGAATTACTAGAGGGATGGAGCGAGGATCCCACAAGCCGAGGAGGCGCGCCCCCCCTGGCCGCGCCTGGTAGGCTTGTGAGGCCCTCGTGGCTCCGCGGCCTCCAACTCCAGCTCTATATAGTCTCTCTCATCCAGAAAAAATTAAGAGAGAAGAGTTCATCGCGTTTCACGACATGGAGCGGCCGCCACCACCTGTTCTTCCTCTGGAGGGCAGATCTGGAGTCCGTTCTGGGCTCCGGAGAGGGGAAATCGACACCGTCGTCATCACCAACCATCCTTCATCGCCAATTCCATGATGCTCTTCATCGTTCGTGAGTAATATCATCGTAGGCTTGCTGGACGGTGATGGGTTGGATGAGATCTATCATGTAATCGAGTTAGTTTTGATGGGGTTTGATCCCTAGTATCCCCTATGTTCTGAGATTGATGTTGCTACTACTTTGCTATGCTTAATGCTTGTCACTAGGGCCCGAGTGCGATGATTTCAGATCTGAACCTATTATGTTTTCATCAATATATGTGTGTTCTTGATACTATCTTGCAATTTGTAGTCACCTACTATGTGTTATGACCCGGCAACCCCGGAGTGACAATAGCCGGAACCACTCCCGGAGATGACCGTAGTATGAGGAGTTCATGTATTCACTATGTGCTAATGCTTTGTTCTGGTTCTCTATTAAAAGGAGACCTTAATATGCCTTAGTTTCCATTAGGACCCCACTACCAAGGGAGGGATGGACAATAGATTTCATGCAAGTTCTTTTCCATAAGCACGTATGACTATATACAGAATGCATGCCTACATTACATTGACGAACTGGAGCTAGTTACATATCACCCCATGTTATAACTGTTACATGATGAATGTCATCCAACATAATTATCCATCACCGATCCAATGCCTACGAGTTTTTCCTACTAGTCCTTGCTAAGTTACTTTACCGCTACAACTGTCACTACTGCTACTGTTACCGCTACTGCTGTCACTACTACTACTCCTACTGCTGCTACCATTACTATCACACTACTCTGCTAATGAAACTTTGCTGCACATACTAAGTCTTTCAGGTGTGGTTTAATTGACAACTCAACTGCTAATACTCAAGGATATTCTTTGGCTTCCCCTTGTGTCGAATCAACAAATTTGGGTTGAATACTCTACCCTCGAAAACTGTAGCGATCCCCTATACTTGTGGGTTATCAATACTATTTTCTAGCACCGTTGTCGGAGAGGCATAACTCTATTCTCTGAGTCACTTGGGATTTACGTGTGTTGATCACTATGAGGAATCCGAGAGATCCAAAAACTAAAGTCTTGCCCTCAACTACGAGGATAGGTAAGGAACTGCCATCTAGCTCTGCACTTGATTCACCTTAAGTTATGAGTAAGTTCGCGACACCACCACCTACTAGAAATTCTGATATGTCGCCTTTGCTTGATGATGATGCTTCTGCTATCCATGATGCTTATGACGATGCTTTGCTTGATAATGCTTTGCCACTGGGTGCATTTCTTGATCCACAAATTGCTAAAGTTGCTGCTGAATGTGATGATACTTCTGAAACTAATGAAATTATTGAAGTGGAACCTGCTGTTCCACCTGTTAGAACTAGCTCTCCTAGATATGAATTGCCTATTATACCTGAGGGTTATGTTATGGAGGGAGAGGTAGCTGAAGACTTTCTTGCTTGTAAGGATAGCTATGATCTTGAGAATTTATTGCGCAAGTGGAAAGAAAAATCTCTGATTGCTAGAATGAAATACGATCCTAAGTTTGCTACTTCACCCATCTTTGTTACCGATAAGGATTATGAATTCTCTGTTGATCCTGAGTTGATCACTTTGGTTGAATATGATCCTTTTCATGGTTATGAGTCTGAAACGGTTGTAGCACATCTTACTAAGCTGAATGATATAGCCACCCTATTCACAAGTGAGGAAAAAGTTCGCCGTTACTATATCCTTAAGTTGTTTCCTTTCTCACTAAAGGGTGATGCTAAGACTTGGTTTACTTCTCTTGCTCCTCGTTGTGTGCGTAGTCCCTAGGATATGATATATTGCTTCTTTGAGAAATATTTTCCTTCCCATAAGAAACAAGCTTCCTTGCAGGATATATATAACTTTGTGCAAGTTGAAGGAGAGAGTCTCCCACAAGCTTGGGGGAGGCTTGTCGAGTTAATGAATGCTTTGCCTAATCACCCTCTTGGGAAGAATGAAATACTTGATATCATTTATAATGGACTAACCGATGCTTCTAGGGACCACCTAGATAGTTGTGCTAGTTGTGTTTTCAGGGAAAGAATTGTGGAACAAGCTGAAATTCTATTGAATAATATCTTGAGCAACGACAATGCTTGGACTATTCCCGAACCACCTCCGAAGCCAACTCCAAAGAAAAGAGGTATTCTATTCCTCAGTCCTGAAGATATGCAAGAAGCCAAGAAATCTATGCAAGAGAAATGTATTAAATCTGAAGATGTTAAGAATCTACCACCTATTGAAGAAATACATGGTCTTGATAACCCGACATAGGTAGTAGAGGTAATTTCTCTTTGTAGATTCAATGAGAGTGATATTCCTTATGATAAACCTCCTAGCTTATGCTTAGATGAATTTGATAGCTTTGTTGCCAAACAACAAAGTTTCGATGATTATGTTAGTAGACAATTGAGACAAAATGCTCGTATGATTAATCATATAAGTTCTTGTGTGGATAGAAATGTCAATGATCTTAAGCTTTTGATTAAACATGCCTCTATGGTCACTACTCAAGTAGAACAAGTACTTAAGGCTCAAAATGACTTGCTCAATGAGTTGAATAACAATTCTGTTAGAGTCGTCACTAGAGGTGGTAGAATGACTCAGGAACCTTTGTACCCTGAGGGCCATCCTAAGAGAACTGAACAAGATTCTCAAGGAGTTAACACTGAGGCACCTAGTCATCCTCGTAATAGGAAGAAAAATAAAGATGATTGGAACTTGCATGCTAGCAAACCTGTTGTTGTTACACCTGAGAATCCAAATGATGTCTCTGTTTCTAATGCCGAAACACAATCTAGTGATGAACATGAGCCTAGTGATAATATTGATAGTGGTGTTCATGATGATGCTCAACCTAGTAAAGATAAGGATGTGGAGATTGAATCTGTTGTTGATCTTGATAACCCACAACCTAAGAACAAGAGATACGATAAGAACGACTTTATTGCTAGGAAGCATGGTAAAGAAAGAGAACCATGGGTTGAGAAACCCATGCCATTTCCTCCCAAACCATCCAAGAAAACGAATGATGAAGATTTTGAGGGCTTTGTTGAAATGTTTAGACCTGTCTTTCTACAAATGCGTTTGACAAATATGCTCAAAATGTCTCCTTATGCTAAGTACATGAAAGTTATTGTGACTAATAAAAGGAGGATACCTGTGGTTGAGATTTCCACCATGCTGGCCAACTACACTTTTAAGGGTGGGACTCCTAAGAAACTAGGTGATCCCGGAGTGCCCACTATACCTTTATACATTAAAGGAAATTATGTTAGAACTGCTTTATGCGATCTTGGAGCTAGTGTTAGTGTTATGCCTCTCTCTTTATATCGTAGACTTGAATTGGATAAGTTGACACCCACCGAAATGTCTTTGCAAATGGCCGACAAATTAACTGCTTTTCCTATCGGCATTTGCGAGGATGTGCATGTTGTGGTTGCTAACGTTACTATCTTAACGGGCTTTGTTATTTTGGATATTCCCGAGGATGATGCCATGGCGGTCATCCTTGGAAGACCCTTTTTAAACACTGCAGGGGCTGTTATTGATTGCAACAAAGGCAATGTCACTTTCCATGTTAATGGTAATGAGCACACAATGCACTTTCGGAAGAAACAATATCGAGTACATTGCATCAATGCTATTGAAAAATCTTCATCAATTCTTATTGTAAGCTTTGAATGCCCTATACCTACTGTCAAGATGAAGTATGATTTACTTGTTGGGGATATGCACATCCCCGTTGAGGTAACCTAGTGATTATTTGAATATTCTCCGGTTTTATGCGATTCAAATTTTTTTTGTCAAGGAGACTTGATCAACCTCATTGACGGATTTCTTTTGATGACCATGAGATGGATGAATCTAGGAGTCACAACCTTTTGTTCCAAACTTTTACTTTCTGTTGCTTAGAAGAAAAATGATAAATTTAGCTTTATTTTCCTGTTTTCTGCTTTTTCCGTTCTTTAAAAAGAAAACCCAAAAATATTTCCCGTTCTTCTTTTGCTTGTTGGGAGCTTTCCCGTGTAAATTGTTTTCTTTTTCTTTGGGTCAAAGCAGAAGACCATGGTTAAAATGTTTAGTGGCTCTCGTATGCATTATTGTTTATCCGTCAAAGAGCCATATTACTTTGTCTTCTCCTCTGTGTTTGCTTACAGATTCTAGCTTAGTCCAATGCACGAACACTCTCATTATGATTCACATCATTTGGTTGTGCAAGTGAAAGGCAATAATGACGATATATGATGAAGTGACTGAGCCTGGAAAAGCTGGTATGAACTCGACCTATTTTCTTTTTGTAAATATGACTAGCTGATCGTTCCTAATTCAGCTTTGTTATGAGAGAAACATGTTTGCAATGACAACTTAGAGATCATAGTTTCTGATGCCATGCTTAATTATCTTGGAGCTTATAATGGTTTGTCTTGGATGCCAACATGAATTTCAAGATGATTATGATGTAGTATGATAGGATGGTATCCTCCTTTGAATAATTCAAGTGGCTTGACTTGGCACATGTTTACGCATGTAGTTGAAACAAAATCAACATAGCCTCTATGATATTCATGTTCATGGTGATTTATGTCCTACTCATGCTTGCACTCAATGTTGGTTAATTTCAATGCATATTAATGACTGTTGTCGCTGTCTAGTTGGTCGCTTCCTAGTCTTTTGCTAGCCTTCACTTGTACTAAGCGGGAATACTGCTTGTGCATCCACTTCCATGAACCCGAAGTTGTTCCATATGAGTCCACCATACCTACCTATATGCGGTATCTACCTGCCGTTCCAAGTAAATTTGCATGTGCCACTCTCTAAACCTTCAAGTAATACTCTATTTTGTATGCCCGAACCGCTCATGTGGTGACAAGGGCGGTCAGTATCTTCAATGCTAGGCGTGTTATCCTCGATACGTGTTTATTCACTATCACTCATGAGAAAGGGGCCGGTAATTGGAATGCCCAGTTCCATGCTCAAATCGAAAAAATAATTGCAAACAAAACTCCCCATGGATTGTTGTTGGTATGGACGACACCCGAGGATTCGGCTAGTCGTGGAGTGTGACTGATCGGTGGTGGGGGAGTCAAAACTTTACTTTTCTGTTTGGGAACCGCCTATAATATGTGTAGCATGGAAGATGGTGAAAACTCTTGGTCATCGCGTTGACAATGAGAGCATGCCACCCAAAATTATTTATCTCTATTTTAAAAGCTTGAGCTCTGGCACCTCTGCAAATCAATGCTTCCCTCTGCGAAGAGCCTATCTATTTATGTTTCTGTTGAGTCATCCTCTTCTTATAAAAGCACCAGTTAGAGAGGACCTCCGTCATTTTTGTGCTTTGCTAATAATTGATATTGAGTATGACTATGACTGGATCTTCTTTGCCATGAATTACATTGTTCAGTCAGCCCTTGGTATTTGAAGGTGTTGTGCATTTATGTTTTTCGGTCTCAGAAAGAGCTAGCGAGATACCATCTGTTCATATTGCTTCATTATTGTTTTGATTGAAGTATTGACGTTTGAAACTTATTATTATTGCTCGCTAGTTGATTATGCCATTGATATGAGTTCACCATGAGACCTAAATGTCATTGCTTATGTGGTTAGCTTATGATCTTGCTGAAAATACGAATATGAGTTAGACATAATTACAACAACAAGATCAAACAGAGTTCGTAAACGTTTTTCTATAGTCTCTTTCAGTTTGTCAACTGAATTGCTTGAGGACAAGGAAGGCTTTAAGCTTGGGGGAGTTGATACGTCTCCATCGTATCTACTTTTCCAAACTCTTTTGCCCTTGTTTTGGACTCTAATTTGCACGATTTGAATGGAACTAACCCGGACTGACACTGTTTTTAGCAGAATTGCCATGGTGTTGTTTTTGCGCAGAAATAAAAGTTCTCGGAATGACCTAGAAATTTACGAGGATTTTTTGTGGAATATATAAAAAATACTGGCGCAAGAATTACTGGAGGGATGGAGCGAGGATCCCACAAGCCGAGGAGGCGCGCCCCCCTGGCCGCGCCTGGTAGGCTTGTGAGGCCCTCGTGGCTCCGCGGCCTCCAACTCCAGCTCTATATAGTCTCTCTCACCCAGAAAAAATTAAGAGAGAAGAGTTCATCACGTTTCACGACATGGAGCGGCCGCCACCACCTGTTCTTCCTCTGGAGGGCAGATCTGGAGTCCGTTCTGGGCTCCGGAGAGGGGAAATCGACACCGTCGTCATCACCAACCATCCTTCATCGCCAATTCCATGATGCTCTTCATCGTTCGTGAGTAATATCATCGTAGGCTTGCCGGACGGTGATGGGTTGGATGAGATCTATCATGTAATCGAGTTAGTTTTGATAGGGTTTGATCCCTAGTATCCACTATGTTCTGAGATTGATGTTGCTACTACTTTGCTATGCTTAATGCTTGTCACTAGGGCCCGAGTGCCATGATTTCATATCCGAACCTATTATGTTTTCATCAATATATGCGTGTTCTTGATCCTATCTTGCAAGTTGTAGTCACCTACTATGTGTTATGACCCGGCAACCCCGGAGTGACAATAGCCGGAACCACTCCCGGAGATGACCATAGTATGAGGAGTTCATGTATTCACTATGTGCTAATGCTTTGTTCCGGTTCTCTATTAAAAGGAGACCTTAATATCCCTTAGTTTCCATTAGGACTCCGCTGCCAAGGGAGGGATGGACAATAGATTTCATGCAAGCTCTTTTCCATAAGCACATATGACTATATACGGAATGCATGCCTACATTACATTGACGAACTGGAGCTAGTTACATATCCCCCCATGTTATAACCGCTACATGATGAATTTCATCCGACATAATTATCCATCACCGATCCAATGCCTATGAGTTTTTCCTACTGGTCCTTGCTAAGTTACTTTACCGCTACTGTTGTCACTACTGCTACTATTACCGCTACTGCTGTGACTACTTCTACTGTTACCGCTGCTACCATTACTATCACACTACTCTGCTACTGAATCTTTGTTGCAGATACTAAGTCTTTGAGGTGTGGTTGAATTGACAACTGGACTGCTAATACTCGAGAATATTCTTTGGCTTCCCCTTCTGTCGAGTCAACAAATTTGGGTTGAATACTCTACCCTCGAAAACTTTTCCGATCCGCTATACTTGTGGGTTATCATTAATCCACCATAGTTTAGTAGGGTCCGTTAGAGTTCAGCCGTGTTCATCGCCATTATAGAGTTGCTTAATTCTTCGATGAATCTTTTCCCACTGTTTACATTGCGATAGATATAGGGATCCATTTTCCTATAACTCTTCTAAAATGGCTTGCGGAATCTTTATTCAAATAATGAACTGCTATTGCTCCATATTGTACTGTCATCTAGGCGCCACTGAATTTTTATTTTTATTGAACCATTGGTAGATCCATATTTTTATGCCCTTTGGCAGAAATATGTTTGTCCCACACTTAGTAGAATCTGAAGTCACTATTCTCCCTTAAGCCACCTTTATGCTCACACCAGCTTCTTTGATAGGATTGTAACTCGCCATCTTGGTAAACCCTTTATGTTAGTGTGACTTGAACATTGTAGGCTACTTTTTTTCTCGAGTCCCTTGCTTTTCCAAAACAAATCCATTCATCGAGATAACCTGCCAAACATATTTCTTCAACTCTTTTCCTTCCTGAACCTGTCATTATGTCAAAGCCTTCCAAATGCGATTGGCTACCGTCTGAAATTTATAACGTCTGCCTTCAGCAATGCGTTGCCTTAGGAGTCTTGTCACCTAAAGAAGAAATCGGATGTCGAGCCGTCGTTGGAGAAGTACGTCTACAACCTGCCGAAGGAGAGGTTGTGGTCTTCACCGATCACCTTGAATGAGGCTTTTCACCCCCTGGATCAAAGTTCTTTCGAGACGCCTTGCACTTCTACAATCTTCATCATCAAGACCTGGGCCCGAGCTCAATCAGGAATTTATGCCAATTTGAAGTTTTCCGTGAAGCATACTTGGAGATAGATCCCACTTTTCTCTTGTTTAGGGAATTCTTCTACATGAACCGCCAGATGGAATGTGCCGATGGGCCCAACTTAGAACTTGGTGGAGTTACAATTCAATGGCGGCGAGAATGTGGCTTTCCTGTTGTTACCCTGCCAAGTTACCCCAAGGGCTGGGGAAAAACTTGGTTTTACTACAAAAATACTGCACCCGCTAACGGGAATCCCTTGCCCGGGTTTAGAGAGGAGCACCTTTTGATGGGTTTTAAATTTCCTGGCTCACTAACTACCAAAGAACAGGCCACCCTTGCTTTTGTTTGGCTGAAGCTTAGGGCCTTGACTGCCAATGGTTTGACTAGGATTGACTTGATCTGGTGCTGGATGGAGTGGCGGATTAGGCCCTTGAGCCGCCGAGGCGCCTTGATATGCAAATATGATGGTGATTTGAACAATACACAACGTTTCACCAATGTCATGCTTGACTCTGATGAAGTCAATAACATCGTGAAGAAGCTATCTGGTGATCCCAAAGAGATATGTTCCAAGACTGGACTGAAGCCATTCTATATCCAAAACCCGGCTCGTGAGGTAGATATCTTTAGGCATTACCCGCCTTGCTTATTCTTTCCTTTGCACCTTTGAAACTTGCTTCCTTATCAATATTGCTGTACAAAAATTTGCCCTTCTAGAAGCAGAAACTAGGGAAAACGGCTGTCAAGAAGGTCAAAGCCGCCCCGAGGAAGAAAAAGAAGAACAAGGCAGCTATTGACGAGTCATCTGTTATGGGCGAGTCAAAGACCACCGAAGACCAATCTGAGATAAATGTTTCATCTATCCCCTTATTTTGATGTGTGTTGTACTAAGTATTTTATTCAATCTCAGGAAGATGCCGCTGAGAGCCAAGACGAAGATGTCCAGGTAATTTCAATCTCTTCCGACAAAGATATTTCCTTCGCAAGACCACCAAGGCAGGTTTGTAGGAAAATTCCTATGACTCATCTGGATGCTTATTTGGATCCTGATTTCCTTTTGAAGAAGGCTATTTATACTCTAAAGCGCCACACCCATAGTTCCTCAGGCGATCTTATAGCCGGTTTTCCCGGGAAAACAGCCAGTCGTAAACGCCAAAATTAGGTGTGTTTCATCCTAACTCTTCCTTTCTTATTAGTAAATTATATTTTTTTATCACTCAAACTTTCCGGGTTTCACCTTAATAGGTATCACCACCTTCATCGGGCGACTCGACTTCTTCAAAATTGCCACCTCTTGTTCGTCTCCTAGGGTAAATCCTTATTTGTATATCTAACACTTGCATCAACACTTATACTTCATTATATATGTCTCAACATTTATCCATCAGGGCTCAGGCCAACAAAATAAGAACTGGCGGGTAAGTGCACAATCCTGAAGCGCCTGAAGAGGAGGAAATGGATATTACTATCCTTGAAGCTCAGGTTGAGCCGACTGACACTCGTACCAAGCTTCCTAAAACTCATACAAATGTTATTGACGATCTTAGTGATGTCCAAGTTGACCCAGCAAAAATTGACAATACTAAAAGTGCGTTATATCGACTAGAGGGGGGGTGAATAGGAGATTTTTAGAATTTCATCACTTAGGAAATTCCTTTTGAGGAAATTCCTCACTGATGACTAACTTACAGCGGAAACAGTTAAGGATCAGTTGTGCAATCATTCACAATGGCAGTATTACAGAGTGAAGATTATGAGAACAGATTGCACAGCAAGCAGGCACGCAAAATACAGATGATGATTTACTCAAGTGAAGAATTTGAAGTTGAGGAAATTCAGAGAAAGTTTTCAGCAAATTCTTCAAACAGTCACAGTTAAAGTCATCAACACATAATACAGAGAATGTAAAGAGTTGAGGAATTAGAACCCGATTCTTGGTGAAGACTGTTGTTGATGACCCAGTTCCAACTACTGTGACAGTTGTACATCTGGTTTGGAGCGGCTTGGTATTTAAACCAAAGGACACCCAGTCCCGGGACACACAGTCCCTACCGTATTCTCCTTGAGCTAAGGACACACAGTCCTCGCCCAACACTCGTGGTAAGTCTTCAGGGCAGACTTCCAAACCCTCACAAACTCGGTCACCCGGCGATCCACAATTGACTGCTGGATTGCTCTAGACCATGACGCCTAACCGTCTGGAGGATGCACAGTCCTCAAAGGTAAAAGGCTTCAGTCCCACACAGGAACAACTTCTTCAGTGATGCTCAATCACTAGATTTGGTTTGTGGTTTCGGTGGGTGGTGTATTTCCTCACTGATGATTTACTCTCGAAAGCTCTGAGGAATTGGGTTGCTCTTATGACAAGTGTCAGTTTCTAACGAAGCAGCCAACCGTCTAGTGGTTGTGGGGGGCGGCTATTTATAGCCTGGGAGCATCCCGACATGATTTGACATTAATGCCCTTAAATAATATGACCGTTGGAGTGGATAAGATCAGTGACTTGGCGTGGCTTATCGAAACGGTCGGGACTCTCAACTATGAGAGTGCTCATGTCACTCATATTCCTCACTTGAGGCTTTTGGCAGGATTTGGCTTGGGTTGAGAATCATGAGGAAATCCATTCCATAGTGTTACTTTGACCCCCTTTAACAGTACGGTGTTCCTATTCATCAAATGCGAAGAAAGTAAAACAGAAAGCGAAAATCTTCACGCTTCAATTTCTTCAGAACGATTTTCTTCAGGAACCACCGATCTTCTCAATATCAATATCTTCATGAGGAATAATAATTTCATCGCAGATTCTTCGCGATTCATTTCTTCAACTTCAGACCAATTTCTTCAATTGAAGACATATATTTCTAGGGGTCGATATTCTTCAAATATCTCAAACTCTTCAATGACTTATAGATCCTGTGTACACTTAAAAACACATTAGATACTTAACCTATAAGTCTTCAAACCACCAAAATCACTAAGGGGCACTAGATGCACTTACAATCTCCCCCTTTTTGGTGGTTGATGACAATTAGGTTAAGTCTTCAACAGGGATCAAAAATATGAAGTGTAAATACTCATTTGAGGAATTTGAAAACAAGATTCACAGAGACTCCCCCTGAAGATGTGCATACCTTGAGGATTTTGCTTTTATAGCATATGCACATTGTTGATTTATATCATGGAGATCTCCCCCTGAATCTTGTAAATCATGCATACATATAACATATTATATGAAGAAAATGAAGATGCATGATGGCAAATGGTATCTGACGAATTTCAGCATGCGTGCATTAAAACTTGAGGAATAAGCATGCGAAGAAAAAACGTTCAAAATCATCAGAGTACCATCGGGCTTAAGTTACAACTCATTACATAAAAACTTCAGAAGAGCCAAGAGTTTGTAACTTAAATATAGTTCATAAGCCCCGAAAATAAATCCCGTTTGAAGACTAACTCTCAAGTTTCTCCCCCTTTGTCATCAAGGGACAAAAAGGGACAAACTGAGGACTAACGCCCGTGAAGACTTCATTGCTTGGCAGTTGATGAAGATCCTTGGCGCTTCTTTGGTGTAGTCTTCTTCCTTGGGCCTGTCGCGGTGTCAAGTTGTTCCTCATCAGATTCGGCGGTGCGGAAGGACGAGAAGGAGCTGTCTTCAAGATCTGGCACTGGAATGGGCCTGAACTTTTTCTTGGGAGGCCACGACCAGTCAAAGTCCTGCTCAAAGTTCAATTCTTCAAGTTCAGTCTGGGTCTTCAGATGTGCAAGGGTAGCCCAGGTGCGATCAAAAGCCTCATGCAGATAGTGATGATTAAGCTTCACACTGTTCTGTGTCTCAGTGAGGGTTTTCACAATGGCACCAAACTGGCGTTTGACCCATTTGTGGTTGTGATCCACCTTCTGATGAAGACTGAGAAGAAGTTCTCTGGTGGTTAGCACGCGAGGAGGAACTGAGCTTGGCGGACGAGTCTAAGTGTCATCCCATGAGGAATATGCATCTGGTTCTTTGAACTGGCCATCAAGGGGCCTGCTTGCTTCATCAATCACAGACTTTCCTTTTCCCTCAATGGGTTCGAAAGTCTTCTTGTTGACCCGGATAGGAGGCATATAACCAACATGGTTCTGGAAATCTGCGTGAAAGTTGATGCCTGTCCTTGTCCTGAGGAATCTCATGATCCATGGTGCATAGATTTTGTGATCATAGGGGCACATTGCATTGTCAGCCAAAGTCCTCAAGAAGAAATCATGGATATTCATGGGGATACCGTGAATGATGTTGAAGAGGATATTCTTCATGAGGCCGACGACATCTTCGTCATCATCATGGCCTTTGATTGGCGCTAGCACACTGCAGAGAATGCGGTAGACAGACCGGGGTGTGTACTTTAACTCATGGACGAGGAATGTGGTTCTTGAGGGTTTTCCTGCAGCCAAAGGCTTCATGAGGACTTCCATCATTCCATTTGGCAGCTCACGCTCACCATAAAGCTTCACTGCCCCTTCTGAAGGAATTGGTACGGGCAGTTCTCTGAGGAGTTCAGACGCTGGAGCCTTGTAGTGAGTATTTTGGGTCATCCAGTCGAGCACCCAAGTGTTGATGTCATCAGCATTGCCCGAGATGTGCAGAGTTGAATAGAACTGAAGAATTAGCTCACTATTCCAATCTGATATGTCGGAGCACATAGAGAGCAAACCTGCATCATGTAGTACACTGAGGACTGGTTCCATGCAGGGAATTTCTTCAAGGTCAGCATGAGGAATGTGCCTGTGCTGGAATATCTTGTTGCGGCCACAGAGCACAGAAGCATAGTAGTTCATGTGCGTCCTTGTCCAAAACTTCAGATGCCTCATTTGCGGCTTGTCATAAGGATTCTCTCCGATGAAATACATACGTTCCTCAAAGAAATTCTCTTTCTGAAACTTGGGCCTCTTCGAGAATGGCAGGCGCTGAACTGGATTGAGATTGTGCTGAGGAATGGGAGGGGAAACAACCATGGAAGATTCTGGGTTGAGGACAATGAATTCATTGTCAGGGGCGGGAACATTTTCTTCAGCAGTTTCCTCAGCATGAGGAATTTCTTGTTCTAGCTGAGCATCAGGCTGAGGAATTTCTTCATCCTTCTCAGCTTGAGGAGTTTGATCAGCTTGTTCAGTGGGAGGAGCCTGCTCAGACTGGACATTTTCTTCAGCTTGATTTTCATCAGCTGACTTTGTGGTAGAAGCAGATTCATCAGCTGCTTCAGCTGAGGCTTCAGTAGTCTCTTTCTGAGGAATACGAGGTTGAGGACTGTCATCAATCTGTATTTCCTCATCAGTATGCTCCTCAAAGGCAGCATCCTTCATTTCCTCATCTGCCCTCGTAGTGTGGTCACCAACGACGACCATTTCAAATGAGGGTGCAACATTAAGAGGCACCGGGTCCAGTGGGGCAGATTCTTCAATTTCCTTGAGGCGTTTTGCCTCAATCTTCTCTTCTGCTGAGGAAGCTTTTCTCTTCTTCGCTTCCTTCTCAGCAGCCCTTGTCTTTTTCGCGTCTGATGCAGACGGGATTAACCTCTTCACCTTTGAAGTTTTTGGTGAAGGTGATTTCTCAACAGATTCTTCAGCTGGCAGTGAGGAACCAGCTGGAACAGAGTCATCACCCTGCTTTGGTGAAGCAGCTGGATTAGTAGCAGTTTCATCAGGAGCTGTCTCAGTGATGATCTCTTCAATGGTCGGCTCATCAGCACGACGCTTTTGGTGTTGTTCCTCTGCTTGAGGAATTTCCTCCTCAACAGGAGATGCATCTTTTGGCTGCTCAACCAGGGGCTGAGGAGTTGGTGCTGGTGGGGGGTGACGTCTGTTGTAGTCATCAACAGCACTAGTGGCTAGCTTGATGAAATTGCTTTTGATGCTTGTTCGATCTGACAGTTTCTCACACTTGTCTGTCAGGACTTGCAGTTCTGCCTGGGTGGACACCAATGCTTCAGGCGTCAGTTTGAGAACATTTTGCCTGAGGAATTTCTCGTTTCTGGCCTTTGCATTATTTGCCTGCTTGGCCTTCTGTTCCTTCCACTTGGCTTCGTTTATGAAAGTAGCCACCATGTGGCTTACACCAGGAGGAAGTTTCAAATCATCAATGGGTGTGTTTGGATCTTCATACCACACGTTGATGAAATCGAGGAGGACCTTGGGGTCCATCGCCAGAGGAATAGCACTGCCTGATGCTTGTGCTACCCTTTCTTGTTTGTTCCTAATGATGGCTTCCAGAGTTTCCTCATCATATTCTTCACTTCCCTCTGATGCAGACGGGACTGTGATGTTTCTTGGGCTGGGCAGAGGTGCAGGTTCAGTAGTAGCCAAAGTCTTCACATGGGGAGTTGAAGACTTCGTCTCCGAGCTAGTTGCAGCTGGGAGTGAGGAGCTGGAGCTGGCAGTCGTAGTCTTCACGACTTTCTTCTGTACTGGCTTTGGAGGTGGAGCTGAGGACTTTGGTGTAGATGAGATTGGTGCTGAGGGTTTTGGCGCTGATGGTTTTGGTGTGGACGGTTTTGGAACCGAGGGTTTTGGAGCTGAGGGTTTGGTGACTGAAGCCTGTGCAAACTTTTCTTGGGGTTTTGAAGCTTTTGCCTTTGCTGGCACAAACTTTGGTTGAGGAATCTCGGAGCCTGAGGTTTCTGCTGCTGAGGAATGAGCAGCACCGGAGGCAGCAGCTGAAGATTCATGAAATTTCTTCACTGATGTTTCTGCTTGCTTCTTGAGCTTGGCTAGATGCCTTTCTTTTTCCTCTGGGTAGTCATCAAGTGTCATAAGACTTGAGGGATGAGCAACTTGATGATCCTCAAGCGGGGCCCTTCTGCCAGGAGGCTTCAAGGCGAATTTCCTCGCATACTTTGGAGTCACAAACCTGTACTCCTTCCACTCCTTTGCCCATCTGTGTTCAATTTTCTGCAGCCTAATCTTCCTTTTAGGCATAGTCTCAGGTTCATCATCAGGCGTGCAGTAGTCCAGGTATATGTCATCTGGAATGTCCACAGCTGTGTTCTGCTCCAGTTTCTTTCCTCCCTTCTGTTTCCTTTCTTCCTCCATTTTCTTCAGACGAGGAACTTTCTGAGGATTTTGAACTCTTGAGGATTCTGATGAGCCTTGAAGAGTTTCTTCTAGAAACGCTGCAAATGAGTTAATGTGATGAGAACCGAGAGATTCATCAGCTGACATGTGTGTACCTGTGAACAGAGTATAGTTGCGAGGAATTTGGACAGGTCATATGCGTTCTCAATTTTGAAGAAAAAGGAAAGGTTTGACAGTTTGAGGAATATAACCAGTGGTTGAGGAATTTGCTTAAGCATTCTGTTCTTGGGTTCCAGAGTTGTACAGATCCGAAAATTCGCACAATTGAGGAATCTCGTCAAAATCTTAGATGCTTAGCTAGTTCATCAATGATTGTGGTGATGGATAGTGTGTGAGGAATCATGTGCGCATCGTATCTTGAAGAAAAAAACAGATTTCACAAGGGAGAGGTAAAATTTAGATCTAATCTGTTGTAAAAATGGGATATATTTACCCTGGAAGGTGCGAACGAAGAACACAAAAAGGTGGCGTTGAAGAGGCTCTTCGGTCAAGTGTCCAATGTACCCTAACTTGGCAGCAGAGGACGTCTACGGCGGCGGCGGACGTAGATGTTCCGTCTCCGGCGTGATCCTGGCGGCGAGAAGGTTGAGGCAGTGAAGCTCTTCCTTGCCGGCGTCAAGACTTCCAGCGGTGGCGCTAGGGTTCGGTGTGCTGTGGCAGGAGAGCGATGAGGAGAAGAAGATGATACCGAGGGGGTTAAGGACATATTTATAGCCCGAAAGTTACTGTTTGGCGTGAAAGTTTCGGACAGAATAGCCCTTGCCTCTACGTCTCCGCAAGACACGTGTAGCTCCCGTACGATGCGGTGGAGATAGTGGAGATCGTGGCTATCCAATCGTGGGAAGTGGGGGTTCAGTTACTGTTCCTTTGAAGAAAACAATTTTTCGAAGATTTGAGGATTTTCGTTACAAAATCATCAGCTGACAAGGATGCAGTGAGGATTTGGAACAAAGTTTCAAGTAGAACGCATATGAAGAATTGAATAGACTGGATAAGTATAGCATAGAGGGAAGATCGGGTCCGATCTCATTCACTTAGCAGAAACATCAACTTGAAGAAATAGCAATAAGTGAATGCTGTTGAGGACTAGAAATCTCAGTCTACCTAGGCAAATGAAAGTCATCAAGTGTTTTTGAAGATTTTGCAATAGATCATCACAATGAAGAACAACTATTTTGAAGAAAAATGCATTGTGAGGAATTTGATCATTTGAAGAAAATCAACTTGAGGAATTTCACATTGGGTGGTGGCGTTGCCCACCATATAAGAAAGTTGATTACAGACGCCGCGTACAATTGTCGTAGGGCCCTGAGAATCAATTTCTTCGTTAATTTCTTCACATTCAGAGTGACTTTCTTCATCGGTTGAAGAAAATCGTTTCATCATGTGTTGCACATCTAAGTCATCAACTTTGCATAAGTGTTAGGATTTGTGCTTGTTTTTACAAAACATTTGAAGACTCTAAGATATTTAGCTCACACCGCAACTTGCAAAACCTTTTCTCATCCAAGGGCTTAGTGAAGATATCAGCCAGTTGATCATCAGTCTTCACATGGTCGATGAGGATATTGCCCTTGAGGACATGGTCCCGAAGAAAATGATGACGAATCTGGATGTGCTTGGTCTTCGAGTGTTGTACTGGGTTGTAGGCAATCTTGATAGCACTCTCATTGTCACAGTAGAGAGGCACATTCTTCATGTTGATGCCGTAGTCCTTGAGGGTTTGCTTCATCCATAGTAATTGAGCACAGCAAGAACCAGCAGCAATGTACTCAGCTTCGGCAGTGGAGAGTGATACACAGTTCTGCTTCTTTGAGGACCAGCAAAGAAGTGATCTTCCGAGGAAATGGCATGTGCCATATGTTGACTTGCGATCCACACGGTCACCAGCATAGTCTGAATCAGAATACCCTACCAGATGAAGATTGGAGCTCTTGGGATACCATAATCCTAGTGTTGGTGTGTGAGCTAAGTATCGAAGAATATGTTTCACAGCCTTATGGTGTGATTCCTTCGGTTTTGCTTGAAAACGTGCACACATGCAAACACTAAGCATTATGTCTGGCCTAGATGCACATAGATACAATAAAGAGCCAATCATAGAACGGTATACCTGCTGATCGAAATCTTTACCATTTTCATCAGTGCCGAGGTGACCGTTGGTAGGCATTGGAGTCTTGGCACCTTTGCATTCATGCATGTCGAATTTCCTCAGAACATCCTTGAGGTATTTCTCCTGTGATATGAAGATTCCATTGTTTTGTTGACGAATTTGAAGACCTAAGAAGAATTTCAGCTCCCCCATCATGGACATCTGATATTCTTCACTCATCATATAGGCAAATTCATCACTGTATCTTTTGTCAGTACAACCAAATATGATATCATCAACATAAATTTGACATACAAACAGTTCATTATCATAATATTTTGTGAAAAGAGTTGGATCGAGTGAACCAGGTTTGAAGCCTTTCTTCATGAGGAATTCCTTCAATGTATCATACCATGCCCGAGGGGCTTGCTTGAGGCCATACAGAGCCTTCTTGAGTCTGAAGACTTTGTCTGGATTCTTTGGATCCTCAAAACCTGGGGGCTGAGCAACATATACTTCTTCCTCAAGCTTACCATTGAGGAATGCACTTTTCACATCCATTTGATATAAGATGATGTTATGATGATTAGGATAAGCAAGTAGAATTCGAATAGCTTCAAGTCTAGCAACAGGTGCAAAAGTTTCATCGAAATCTATTCCTTCAACCTGGGTGTAGCCTTGGGCTACAAGTCGTGCTTTGTTCCTCACCACTTGACCGTCCTCATCTTGTTTGTTTCGGAAAATCCACTTGGCGCCGATGATGTTATGCTTGCGAGGATCGGGTCGTTTGACGAGCTCCCATACGTCATTCAGCTTGAATTGAAGAAGTTCGTCTTGCATGGCTTGGATCCACTCCGGTTCCAGAAAAGCCTCAGCTACTTTTCAGGGTTCTGTGATAGATACAAAAGAGAAATGCCCACAAAAGTTAACTAAGTGTGAAGCTTTTGAGCGAGTGAGAGGACCTGGCGCGTTGATGTCATTGAGGATTTTGTCAAGTTCTACTTCATTTGCAATCCTTCGATGAGCTGGTTGAGGATTTTGTCTGGGCTGAGGAAGTGGTGTTGTTGCAATTTCCTCAGGAGCATCTTCTTGGTTTCTGTTAGCGATAGGGATTATTTCTTCTTCAATTTCCTCAGTGGGAACAATGTCTTCAGTAGGCTTAAGCTTTATCGCTTCCTCAGGGGACAGTTTATCTGGATCAGAAGGCAATTGCTCTCTTTGCGAGCCATTAGTTTCATCGAACCGCACATCTACAGTCTCAACAACTTTGTTGTGATAGTTGTTGAAGACTTTGTAGGTGTGCGAGTCCTTTCCATAACCGAGCATAAAACCTTCATGTGCCTTAGGTGCAAATTTTGAGCTATGGTGAGGATCTCTAATCCAGCATTTTGCACCGAAGACTTTGAAATAACTTACATTGGGTTTCTTCTCAGTGAGGAGTTCATATGAGGTTTTCTTGAGGAATTTGTGAAGATATACCCTGTTGATGATATGACATGCAGTGTTGATTGCTTCAGGCCAGAAGCGACGAGGAGTCTGATATTCTTCAAGCATAGTTCTTGCCATTTCAACCAGAGTCCTGTTCTTTCTTTCGACGACACCATTCTGCTGAGGAGTATAAGGAGCAGACAATTCGTGAGTAATACCAAGTTCATCAAGATAATCATCAAGACCAGTGTTTTTGAACTCGGTTCCATTATCACCCCTAATATGTTTGATCTTGATGCCGAAGTTCGTCGAGGCCCTTGAAGAAAATCGTTTGAAGATTTCCCGCACTTCAGTTTTATACACTATGATATGCACCCAAGTGTATCTGGAATAATCATCAACTATGACAAAGCCATATAGAGATGCTGCATTGGTTAGTGTTGCATAGTGAGTAGGTCCAAACAAATCCATATGAAGCAATTCAAATGGACGGGTAGTGGTCATGATGGTTTTGGAGGGATGCTTGGATCTGGTCATTTTCCCAGATTCACAAGCACCGCAGAGATGATCCTTGAGGAATTTGACAGATTCGATGCCAATGACATGCTTCTTCCTTGCAAGTGTGTGCAAATTCCTCATGCCTGCATGACCTAGTCTTCTGTGCCACAGCCATCCTTCTGAGATTTTTGCTAGTAAGCAAGTGGCTGGTTGAGGACCTGTAGAGAAGTCAACAATGTACAAATCCCCTCTTCTTACACCTTCGAAGACTTTGGATCTGTCAGATTCCGTGATGACTACACATCTATATCTACCAAAGATAACAATCATATCAAGATCACAAAGCATTGAGACTGACATGAGTTTAAAACCAAGGGATTCAACAAGCATCACTTTGTCCATATGCCTATCCTTGGAAATAGCTACTTTGCCAAGTCCCAATACCTTGCTTTTACCTTTATCAGCATATGTGATTTGCTTCAGAGGTGATGGAGTTAGTGGCATATTCATCAGTAGGCTTTTATCACCAGTCATGTGATGTGTGCAGCCACTATCGAGAACCCACTCAGTGTTTTTGGGTTTGTCATCCTGCAGATGAATTAGTACAGCTTACCATCTCATATGCTTCAAGTTTGAAGAATATGATGCTAATTTCATCAGTTTAGTGATTTCATCACTACAGAAATGTAAGGACGTGTGAAATATTTCTATTTCATCAATCATTAGCTTGCGTCCTATCAAGCATTTCCTCAGTCTCCAGCAAATTCTTCACATGATGATTTTCATCTGGAGACCTGACCTGCAGAAGTGATTATTTTGATTTCTTCACCACCCACATCTGAAGGGGTGGCAAAGCGTTCAACATCCTACAAGCACCATATGAGAAAGGTTGCATTGAAGCTAATGCACTTCTCTTAAAAGTAGGGGGGTTAAAGTACTCATATGAGTATGCAGAGAACTGGTTTGAGGATTTATGGACATAATGATTTGAGGAGTAGCGCTCATAATCATATTCCTTGTAGTTTCCCTGCATGTTAGACGCAGAAGCATGGGTACGAGCGTAGTTTTGACCAATTGAGGATTTTGATCCTCTTGAAGACTTTGGTCCTCCTGAGGAATTTGATCTGGGGTTCAGATTCTTCAGAGGTGATGTCATGAGGACATTCACTTGAAGATTTTCAAGACAACTTTTGGGAACCCAGATTTTCCTCAGAGGAGGGCCATTCCTGCAGTTAGTTCCAACATATCGAGCAAATACTTTACCAGATTGATCTTTGAACAGTTTATAGTTGGAATCAAATGACTCATCCGAGGAATAGGATAATTCACATGAGAAGCCAGTTCGATTAGATGGATCAAAAGGAGGCCCACTAGCAGCAACCCATGAGGTTTTGGGATACTACTCAGGTTTCCAATAAGATCCATCAGCATTCAATTTCCTCTCAAAGGCAATTCCTTCTTTCCTCGGGTTCCTGTTCAGGATCTGCTTTTTGAGCACATCACAAAGGATTTGATGTCCTTTGAGGCTTTTGTACATGCCTGTCACGTACAATTCCTTCAACCCTGCATTTTCATCAGTGACATTTGTGTTTTCCTCAAGTGAGGAAATTGACACAACAGGTGCAGTTGAAGAATCTGTAGCAGTGGTAGCATTTGAAGATTCTGGTGAAGAATTAGCAGTTTCACGATCAATGCATTTAAGACATGGAGGAATAAATTCAACTTGACTAGCGCTGATCTGTTGAGCTAGTAATGAATCATTTTCCATACGAAGATCATCATAAGACATCCTCAGCTTCTCAAGATCAAGCTTCCTTTGAAGAAATTCGTAGGAAAGCTTCTCATGAGTAGTGAGGAGTGTATCATAATGATCCTGAAGAATATCAAATCTAGACTGAAGATTTTTCATGTCATCGGTGAGGATTTGATTAAGATTCATTTCTTCATTCAACAGATCATTACTTTTGTCTAGCAGTTTTTGAAGCTTTTCCAGAGCAGTTTGTTGTTTAGTGGCAATGATGGCAAGTTTACTGTAACTGGGTTTTTTGTAATCATCATGTTCACAGTCACTTGAGTCAGAGGAGGAGGCATTGTGTGATACCTTTGAACCTTTTGCCATGAAGCAATAGGTTGGAGCGAAGTCATCAGCATAGTCATCAGTATGGATGGTGCACTCATTTTCTTCAATATTGAAGATTGACTTGCTGACGAAATTGGTTGCTAGTGCAAGACTAGCCTGTCCGGATTCTGAATCTTCTCCAGAGCCTTCTTCATCATCACATTCTTCTGATTCTGCCTCGGAATCCATTTCCTTGCCAATAAGTGCCCGAGCCTTTCTGAAGCTAGTCTTCTTGTGTGAGGAGGACTTTGAAGATGAGAATTTTGAGGATTTCTTCTTCTTCCTTGAGTCATCAGAACTGTCATCCTTGTATTTCTTCTTCTTTGATTCCTTTCCCCAGCGAGGACAATCAGCAATGTAATGACCTGATTTCTTGCACTTGTGACAGGTCCGTTTCTTGTAGTCCTCAGATGCAGATTCTGATTTCCTCATGTCTCTTCTTGATGATTTACCGAACTGGCCTCGTCGTGTAAATCTCTGGAATTTCCTCACAAGCATTGCAAGCTCTTGTCCAAATTCTTTAGGGTCACAACTGCTGTCATCTGTTTCTTCTTCAGATGAGGAAATTGCTCTAGCCTTCAGTGCTCGTGGTCTGGAATAGCTTGGTCCATATAGATCTCTCTTTTTTTCTTGCTGGAATTCATGAGTATTTAGCCTTTCAAGAATATCAGCTGGATCTAGCATCTTGTAGTCTGGTCTTTCTTCAATCATCAGAACTAGAGTGTCAAATGAAGGATCCAAGGATCTCAGCAGTTTCTTCACAACTTCGTGATCAGTGATGTCTCGAGCTCCCAGTGCTTGCAGTTCATTTGATATATTAGTGAGGCGATCAAAGGTGTCTTGGTAGCATTCATTGTCATGTCTCTTGAAGCGATTGAAGAGATTGCGAAGAATATCAACACGAGAGTCACGCTGGATTGATACCCCTTCATTTACCTTGCACAATCTCTCCCAGATCAGTGTTGCAGATCCCAAAGCACTTACTCTTCCAAACTGACCTGGGCTCAAATAGCCACAGATTATGTTCTTTGCTTGAGAATCGAGTTGCTTAAATCTCTTCACATCAGCTGCAGTGACACTAGCAGAAACGAGGGGAGCGCCATTTTCCACAATATACCAGAGATCATTGTCAATTGCTTGCAGATGCAGTTGCATTTTGTTCTTCCAGAAAGGAAAGTTCTTCCCTTCATAGGTGGGACATGGTGCAGTCACCTTGAACATGCCTGCAGTCGACATAACTAAAACTCCAGGTGGTTAAACCAAAATCACACAGAACAAGGGAGTACCTAGCTCTGATACCAATTGAAAGTGCGTTATATCGACTAGAGGGGGGGTGAATAGGAGATTTTTAGAATTTCATCACCGAGGAAATTCCTTTTGAGGAAATTCCTCACTGATGACTAACTTACAGCGGAAACAGTTAAGGATCAGTTGTGCAATCGTTCACAATGGCAGTATTACAGAGTGAAGATTATGAAAACAGATTGCACAGCAAGCAGGCACGCAAAATACAGATGATGATTTACTCAAGTGAAGAATTTGAGGTTGAGGAAATTCAGAGAAAGTCTTCAGCAAATTCTTCAAACAGTCACAGTTAAAGTCATCAACACATAATACAGAGAATGTAAAGAGTTGAGGAATTAGAACCCGATTCTTGGTGAAGACTGTTGTTGATGACCCAGTTCCAACTACTGTGACAGTTGTACATCTGGTTTGGAGCGGCTTGGTATTTAAACCAAAGGACACCCTGTCCCGGGACACACAGTCCCTACCGTATTCTCCTTGAGCTAAGGACACACAGTCCTCGCCCAACACTCGTGGTAAGTCTTCAGGGCAGACTTCCAAACCCTCACAAACTCGGTCACCCGGCGATCCACAATTGACTGCTGGATTGCTCTAGACCATGACGCCTAACCGTCTGGAGGATGCACAGTCCTCAAAGGTAAAAGGCTTCAGTCCCACACAGGAACAACTTCTTCAGTGATGCTCAATCACTAGATTTGGTTTGTGGTTTCGGTGGGTGGTGTATTTCCTCACTGATGATTTACTCTCGAAAGCTCTGAGGAATTGGGTTGCTCTTATGACAAGTGTCAGTTTCTAACGGAGCAGCCAACCGGCTAGTGGTTGTGGGGGGCGGCTATTTATAGCTTGGGAGCATCCCGACATGATTTGACATTAATGCCCTTAAATAATATGACCGTTGGAGTGGATAAGATCAGTGACTTGGCGTGGCTTATCGAAACGGTCGGGACTCTCAACTGTGAGAGTCCTCATGTCACTCATATTCCTCACTTGAGGCTTTTGGTAGGATTTGGCTTGGGTTGAGCATCATGAGGAAATCCATTCCATAGTGTTACTTTGACCCCCTTTAACAGTACGGTGTTCCTATTCATCAAATGCGAAGAAAGTAAAACAGAAAGCGAAAATCTTCACGCTTCAATTTCTTCAGAACGATTTTCTTCAGGAATCACCGATCTTCTCAATATCAATATCTTCATGAGGAATATCAATTTCATCGCAGATTCTTCGCGATTCATTTCTTCAACTTCAGACCAATTTCTTCAACTGAAGACATATATTTTTAGGGGTCGATATTCTTCAAATATCTCAAACTCCTCAATGACTTATAGATCCTGTGTACACTTAAAACACATTAGATACTTAACCTATAAGTCTTCAAACCACCAAAATCACTAAGGGGCACTAGATGCACTTACAAATACGACCATGGAGGCGAGTCAGAAAAACGACCTTAACCCGCCGAGTCCTCCACAAACAACTAAATATGTTGTGTTAGATGAAGAGAGAGTTGTCATTACTGGGACGGGTTACAAAGTGCCCGTCTTCACTGTGCTGGCTAAGCATACTGCCAAGGGTGCGACAACCGAAGTGGAGAAAGGGAAAGCTAAACTTGAGCTTCCCAATATTGAGAACCTTGATTTTGAAGAAGTACATGCTCGATATCTGAGCCGCCTCTCCATGAGCCTGGATATGGAAGCCAACCTGGTTAATATGATGAAGAAGAGATAATGGGTATGTTGTTATTCAATAACTTGTTCCATATATCCTAATATAGCCCCCAAGGGCCGGGTCATCTTCTTGAAGATGAGTCGGTCTTGTTGATATTTGTGTGGAACTTCAACCTGTAGCCCCCAAGGGTCGGGTCATCTTCTTCAAGATGAGCCGGGTCTTGTCAATATTAACGTGAAATATTCAACCTTTAGCCCCCAAGGGTCGGGTCATCTTCTTGAAGATGAGCCGAGTCATGTCAATATTAACTTTAAACTTCAACCGGTAGCCCCAAGGGTCGGGTCGTCTTTTTGAAGATGAGCCGGGTCTTGTAAATAATGTGAAAAAACTAACATGCATTACCCCCAAGTGTCAAGTATATTGCTTGCAATCTGCTTGAGACTTGATTTTATAGTCTTCTATGCAAGTAGAAAAGTCTTTTATAGTCCATCTTGGCGGCTCAGTCTTGAGCTAATCATCCATCTGATTTTGATTGTATAGGAATCTTTGAGCCAGGCTGACTCAAACTTGCGTAGCATGAAGAAAAATCTGGCACGACACCAAGACGCGAGAGCTTAAGCTGAGGAAAAACTTCACATCTCCTTGAAAGAAATGGAGAAATTCAACACTGAGCAAACGTTATATAAAGAGACGGCCCAAGCTGACAAATACGCCTTGTTGAAACATGTTGAAGACACCGAGGGTCAGCTGAAACTGGCTACTGAAGAGTTAACTGGTGTGAAACAACATATCTCGAGGATGACCGGTGTTGTGTTTGGTAAGTACTTTGTATGTAAAATTGTCAATTTGCAACCGTTGTAGAAAACAGAACCCGCCGTACGACTTATCTTCCTTAATTTTTTGTTGCAGGCCCTCGTTGTGCCAATCTTCAAGATGACCGTGTGTTGAAACTGAAAACTTCGTACACCTTGACAAAGCAACTTTGCGCTAGCGGCTTGTTCACCATCAAAACTGTTATGGGTGACAAAGAGTCGGTCAAGTTCATTAATGACATGTTGAGGTCCTCTCGACCATGCCTAAGCAGATCGAAGAATTGAATAAATTAGCAGCACATAAAGGTTTAATTACTGCCCTGAGTTGGTATTTGGCTTATGCGCTAGAACTCAAGCCGGAGGAGATAGGAGGCGGGTTTCCTGAATACAAGGACGATGGATTAGAATTCACTCAAGAGGACTATGCCCGTTGCATGAGGGCAGCTCGTCCATCGGCGAGTGAGCTTGCTGAAGACCTTGATTTAACCAAGTATGAGGCGGCCTATGATGAGAGCAAAAAGTGTGTGCCTCCTCCCACATTTGCACCAGTGGACCTTACTCCTTAGCGCCATAAGCACCTTTTTTCCCGTGATGTTGATCTGTCAACCATCTTGACATAAGAAGCTAAATTCCACACTTTAATCAATTGCAACTGGGATATAGGCGACTTCCAGATCCAAGACCCCGAAGGCTCGGCACACGATAACAGGGTGGCGGCTTAACCAAGATGCATCCCCAAGATTAACCAGAGGATTCTAACCCGAAGGAACTGGCCACCGGGTTGATATAGTGAAGAAAACGTTGGCCTTATGTAGCCATGTAATATTTTTTAGGTGTAAAAACTTCCATGTTTGCGCAGTACCTTTATGGATGGTGAATCTTTTCGCATCAACTTCTAATATAAGCCGCCTTTTATGAGCTTTATTGCCTTGCAATTTTGATTTCCCTTGATGAGAAAAATGACTTCATAACCACCATGCTTTGCATGAAACGTTAAGGATATTAAATCCTTGCCTCAAAAATAGAACACCATATAGGGTATTAAATAGTTATAAATAAGGTGGCTCGATGAGTCACGGCGGGTAGACGGGCTTGCAAGGCTCTAGTCGTACCCAAGAGGTTTGTGCAATAACCTTCAAATTTAGACTAGAGGATTGATACGTCCATTTTGCATCATGCTTTCATGTTGATATTTATCGCTTTTTGGGCTATTATTACACTTCACGGTACAATACTTATGCCTTTTCTCTCTTATTTTGCAAGGATTACATGAAGACGGAGAATGCCGTCAGCTGGAATTCTAGCCTGAAAAAGGAGCAAGTTTGAGATACCTATTCTGCGCAACTCCTAAAGCTGTGAAAATCAACGAGGATTTTTTTCGGGATTTATAAAAAATACTGGGCCGAAGAAGTACCAAAGGGGTGCCAGCAGGAGGCCACAAGCCTGCTAGGCGCGGCCTCCCCCTTGCCGCGCCTAGGGGGCTTGTGGGCTCCCACTTGTCCCTCTAGCCCCCCTCTTTTGCTACAAGAAGGGTTTCGTTCCAAAAAAATCAAGAGGAGGCTTTTCGGAGGATACGCCGCCGCCACAAGGAGGAACTTGAGCAGAACCAATCTAGAGCTCCGGCAGGACGATCCTGCCGGGGAAACTTCCCTCCCGGAGGGGGAAATCGTCGCCATCGTCATCACCAACACTCCTCTCATTGGAGGGGACTGGTCACCATCAATATCTTCATCAGCACCATCTCATCTCCAAACCCTAGTTCATCTCTTGTAACCAATCTCCATCTCGTGACTCCGATTGCTACTTGTAAGGTTGCTAGTAGTGTTAATTACTCTTTGTAGTTGATGCTAGTTGGATTACTTGGTGGAAGATTATATGTTCAGATCTTTGATGCTACTCATTACCTCTCTGGTCATGAATATGATTATGCTTTGTGAGTAGTTACTTTTGTTCCTGACGACATGGGATAAGTCTTGCTATAAGTAGTCATGTGAATTTGGTATTCGTTCGATATTTTGATGTGTTGTATGTTGTTTTTCCTGTAGTGGTGTTATGAGAACGTCGACTACATAACACTTCACCATTATTTGGGCCTAGAGGAAGGCATTGGGAAGTAGTAAGTAGATGATGGGTTTCTAGAGTGACAGAAGCTTAAACCCTAGTTTATGCGTTGGTTCCTAAGGGGCTGATTTGGATCCACTAGTTTAATGCTATGGTTAGACTTTGTCTTAATTCTTCTTTCGTAGTTGCGGATTCTTGCGAGAGGGGTTAATCATAAGTGGGATGCTTGTCCAAGTAAGGGCAGTACCCAAGCGCCGGTCCACCCACACATCAAACTATCAAAGTACCGAATGCGAATCATATGAAAATGATGAAAACTAGCTTGACAGAAATTCCCATGTGTCCTCGGAAGCGCTTTTACCTCCTATAATACTTTTTCCAGGCTTGTCCCTTGCTACAAAAGGGATTGGGCCACTTTTCTGCACTGTTGTTACTTTTGTTACTTGCTACTTGCTATGAATCATCTCACCACACAACTACTTGTTACCGATTATTTCAGTGCTTGCAGATATTACCTTGCTGAAAACCACTTGTCAGATCCTTCTGCTCCTCGTTGGGTTCGACACTCTTACTTATCGAAAGGACTACGATAGATTCCCTATACTTGTGGGTCATCAAGACTCTTTTCTGGCGCCGTTGCCGGGGAGTGAAGCGCCTTTGGTAAGTGGAAATTGGTAAGGAAACATTTATATAGTGTGCTGAAATTTATTGTCACTTGTCACTATGGAAACTAATCCTTTGAGGGTCTTGTTAGGGTTATCTTCATCTAGAACGGAAGCACAAAGAGTGGCTCCTCAACCTGCTGCACCTACTGAAAATATTTGCTATGAATTTCCTTCAGGTATGCTTGAGAAACTGCTGGCTAATCCTTTTACAGGAGATGGAACATCACATCAAGACTTGCATCTAATCTATGTAGATGAAGTTTGTGGTTTATTTAAACTTGCAGGTTTGCCCGAGGATGAGGTCAAGAAGAAGGTCTTTCCCTTATCTTTGAGGGATAAGGCGTTGACATGGTATAGGCTATGTGATGATACTGGATCATGGAACTACAATCGGTTGAAATTGGAATTTCATCAAAAGTTTTATCCTATGCATCTAGTACATCGTGATCGGAATTATATTTATAATTTTTGGCCTCGTGACAGAGAAATCATCTCTCAAGCTTGGGGGAGGCTTCAATCAATGTTATATTCATGCCCCAACCATGAGGTCTCGAGAGAAATTATCATTCAGAACTTCTTTGCTCGGCTTTCTCATGATGATCACACCATGCTTGACACTTCTTGTACCGGTTCTTTTATGAAGAGAGATATTGACTTCAAATGGAATAAAGAATTAAACGCAACTCTGAAGATTGGGAGCTTGATGAAGGTAAGGAGTCAGGTATGAATTTCAAGTTTGATTGCGTTAAATCCTTTGTTGAAACGAATACCTTTTTTGATTTTAGCGCTAAGTATGGACTTGACTCTTATATAGTAGCTTCATTGTGTGGATCATTTGCTGCTCATATTAATCTCCCCAAATAGAAGTGGTTTAAATATCATCCTCCCTTAGAAGTCAATGTAGTTAAACCCAATCCAGTTGAAGAGAAAGTCATTGCCTATAATGATCATGTTGTTCCCAGTGCTTACATTGAGAAACCACCTTTCCCTGCTAGGATAAAGGATCATTCTAAAGCTTCAACTGTGATACGTAGGGGCTACATTAGAACACCTACACCCCCTGAGCAAATTAGATTTGAACCTAGCATTGCTATTATCAAAGATCTCGTGTCCGACAATGTTGATGGCCATAATATTCACTTTTGTGAAGATGCTGCTAGAATTGCTAAAACACATGCTAGAGACAAACATAGGCCTATTGTTGGCACGCGTGTTGTTTCTGATAAGATAGGAGATCATTGTTATCATGGTTTATATGATGAAATTAAAGATGAGATTGCACCTATTGAGATAGACCTATTGATGTCACTATTCAGCTTGCCAATAGAGATACTATCTGCCCTGTGGGAATTGTTAGGGATGTTGAAGTCTTGTGTGGTAAAACGAAGTATCCTGCTGATTTCCTTGTTATTGCTACCAAACAATATAGCTTTTGTCCCATCATATTTGGTAGACCTTTTCTCAATACTGTCAATGCTCATATTGACTGGGAGAAGCAAACTGTCACTGTTGGCTTTGAAGGTGTGTCACACGAGTTCAATTTCTCCAAGTTTGGTAGACAACCTCATGAAAAAGAGTTGCCTAGTAAGGATGAAACTATTGCCTTAGCTTCTATTGCCATGCCTCCTACTGACCCCTTAGAACAATACTTGCTTGAGCATGAAAATGATATGGATATGGATGAAAGGGATGAGATAGATAGAGTTGTCTTAGAACAATATCCTATCCTTAAGAATAACTCGCCTGTTGAACTGCTTGGAGATCCACCCCCACAAAAGGGTGATCCTGTGTTCGAGCTTAAATAGTTGCCTGATACTCTTAAGTATGCTTATCTTGATGAAAAAGTGATATATCCTATCATAATTAGTGCTAGCCTCTTAGAGCATGAAAAAAAGAAGTTACTAAAAACTCTAAGGAAGCATCGTGCTGCTATTGGATACACTCTTGATGATCTTAAGGGCATTAGTCCCACTCTATGCCACCACAAGATTAAAACCGATCCTGATTCCAAACAAGTTGCTGATCATCAAAGGAGATTAAATCCTAAGATGAAAGTGGTAGTAAGAAAAGAAATACTAAAGCTCCTGGAAGCAGGTATTATCTATCCTGTTCCTCATAGTGATTGGGTGAGTCCGGTGCATTGCGTCCCTAAGAAGGGAGGTATTACCGTTGTCCCTAATGATAAGGATGAATTGATCCCACAGAGGATTATTACTTGCTATAGGATGGTGATCGATTTTAGGAAATTGAATAAGGCCACTAGGAAAGATCATTACCCTTTGCCTTTTATCGACCAAATGCTAGAAAGACTGTCTAAACACACACACTTCTGCTTTCTAGACGGTTATTCTGGTTTCTCCCAAATACCTGTTGCACAATCTGATCAGGAGAAAACCACTTTCATCTGCCCTTTCGGTACCTTTTCTTATAGACGTATGCCTTTTGGCTTATGCAATGCACCTGCTACCTTTCAAAGATGTATGATGGCTATATTCTCTGACTTTTGTGAAAAGATTGTTGAGGTTTTCATGGATGACTTCTCCGTCTACGGGTCTTATTTTGATGATTACCTCAGCAACCTTGATCGGGTCTTGCAGAGATGTAAAGTCACCAATCTTGTCTTGAATTGGGAGAAGTGCCAGTTTATGGTTAATGAAGGCATCGTCTTAGGACATAAAATTTCTGAAAGAGGTATTGAATTCGATAAGGCTAAGGTTGATGCAATCGAGAAAATGCCATGCCCCACAGATATCGAAGGTATAAGAAGTTTCCTTGGTCATGCTGGTTTCTATAGAAGTTTCCTTGGTCTTACCAATCTCTTGCAAAAGGATATTCCTTTTGACTTTGACGATGATTGTTAGGAAGCCTTCGAGATACTTAAGAAGGCCTTGATAACTTCACCTATTGTTCAACCACCTGATTGGAACTTACCTTTCAAAATCATGTGTGATGCTAGTGATTATGATGTTGGTGTTGTCCTAGGGCAAAGATTTGATAAGAAGTTGAATGTTATTCACTATGTTAGTAAAACTCTAGAAAGTGCCCAAAGAAACTATGCTACTACGGAAAAGGATTTTTTAGCAGTCGTGTTTGCATGTGAAAAGTTCAGGTCTTACATAGTTGATTCCAAAGTCACTATTCACACCGATCACGCTGCTATTAAGTACCTCATGGAGAAGAAAGACGCTAAACCTAGACTTATCAGATGGGTTCTCTTGCTACAAGAATTTGATTTACATGTTGTTGACAGGAAGGGTGCTGCTAACGCAGTAGCAGATAAGTTGTCTAGGTTGGAGAATGTTCTTGATGACCCACAACCTATTGATGATAGCTTTCTTGATGAGCAATTGAATGTCGTCAATACTTCACATAGTGCATCGTGGTATGCTGATTATGCAAACTATATCGTTGCCAAAAATATACCACCTAGTTTCACATACCAGCAAAAGAAGAAATTCTTGTTTGATTTAAGACATTACTTCTGGGATGATCCTCACCTTTATAAAGAAGGAGTAGATGGTGTTATTAGACGTTGTGTACCTGAACATGAACAGGGACAAATCCTACAGAAGTGTCACTCCGAGGCTTACGAAGGACACCATGCACGAGAGAGAACTGCACACAAGGTATTGCAATGAGGTTTCTATTGGCCCACTCTCTTCAAGGATGCCTGTAAGTTTGTCTTGTCTTGTGACGAATGTCAAAGAATAGGTAATATCGGTAAACGTCAGGAAATGCATATGAACTATTCACTTGTCATTGAACCATTTGATGTTTGGGGCTTTGATTATATGGGACCTTTTCCGAAATCCAACGGGTATACTCATATCCTTGTTGTTGTTGATTACGTCACTAAGTGGGTAGAAGCTATCCCAACTAGTAGTGCTGATCACAACACCTCTATCAGGATGCTTAAAGAAGTTATTTTCCCTAGATTTGGAGTCCCTAGATATCTAATGACCGATGGTGGTTCACATTTCATTCATGGTGCTTTCCGTAAAACGCTTGCTACGTACGATGTCAACCATAGAATTGCGTCTCCCTATCACCCTCAGTCCCGTGGTCAAGTAGAGCTAAGCAATAGAGAGATTAAACTAATTCTGCAAATGACTGTCAACAGGTCTAGAAAGAATTGGTCTAAGAAGCTCGATGATGCACTTTGGGCTTATAGAATTGCCTGTAAGAATCCCATGGGCATGTCTCCGTACAAAATGGTGTAGGGTAAAGCATGTCATTTACCTCTTGATCTAGAGCATAAAGCTTATTGGGCAATCAAAGAGCTCAACTTTGATGTCAAACTTGCGGGTGAGAAGAGGTTATTTGACATTAGCTCGCTTGATGAATGGAGAACTCAGTCATATGAGAATGCCAAGTCGTTCAAAGAAAAGGTTAAGAGGTAAGGATACAAAAGCGCGAGTTCAATGTAGGTGATTATGTCTTGCTATATAATTCTAATTTAAGATTTTTTGCACACAAGCTTCTCTCTAAATGGGAAGGTCCTTACATTGTTGAGGAAGTATATCGTTCCGGTGCCATAAAGATCAACAACACGGAAGGTAATTTTCCGAGAGTGGTAAATGGGCAAAGAATCAACCATTATATCTTAGGTACTACCATAAATGTTGAAAGCAATATTATCAATACCATAACTCCGGAGGAGTACATAACGGATATTTATCATCCTGTTTCACACTCCGAAAACGAAGAGGTATGTGATTCGGTAAGTAAACAGACTCCAAAACTTTTCCAGTAGGATTTTTCCTCCATTTTGGAATTTTTGAAAAAATAGAAAAAATTGAAGTAGTCCGGAAAGTGCACGAGGAGGCGACAAGCCTGCGAGGCGCGGCCACCCCCCTGGTCGCGCCTGGGGGCTTGTGGCCACCTCGTGTGCCTCTCGGACTCCATTTTCTTGCGGAGTACTCCTTCTGGTCTGGAAAAAATCATCATATGTTCTCCCGAAAGGTCGGACCCTCGTATCACGCAAATTTCCTCTATGTTCGTTTCGAGCCTGTTTCTGCTGCAGATCTAGATCGCTATGGCGTCACCAAAAGCTCCGAAGGACAAGATCTGCGAGAAGGTCATCAATCCCTACCTCGCGGGAGTGCTGCAACACTCTCAATCTATTGAGATGCGTGAGGGGATGCTACACATCCGTGATGTTGAGGGTCCTAAAAAGACCGGAAGCATGGAGGGGAGGCTTGAAACAATGGAGCAACAAGTCTTCAAGTGCCAAGGGATGGTTGAGCATGGACTCAACGCCAACCACATGATGATCATGGAGTTCACTAACAAGCACGAGATCGATGGCAATGACATCAGGAAGCACCTCTCGAGGCTCTATGACAGAATTGATCACCTCCAAGCCCAGATCTATGACCTGCAGAACCAAAACTATGAGTATGAGTACATATTTAAATCAATACGGTTGGCTGCAGATTTGAGGATTCCGGAGACTCGGTCATCTTTCCATGATGGAGGACCTATGCCTTGGAAGACGGAGGATCAAGCCCATGTTGCAACAACTCCACCACCATCACCTCCAAAGGAAGACAACTAAGCATGGCTATGGGCAATCCCCTTGGCTTGTGCCAAGCTTGGGGGAGTTGCCCCGGTATCGTATCACCATCACATCTTTTGCCTTTACCTTTGTTTTAGTTTGTTCCTTTTCAGTTTTCTCTTTCTCTAGTAGATTAAAGGTCTTAGTGTTTTAGGCTTGAGTTTTGCTTTGTGTCACCCCTGATGTATTCGAGCTCGTGAGCCGTATAATAAAGAGTGTCTTAGTTAAGGGCCTTGCTTCATGCCATGATCAAAAAAATGAGAAAAGAACAAAAGCATGAAAAGATCATGCAATGATCTTATGGGAAGTGATGGCTTCACATATAAAAAGAATGATGATTGAAACTTGTTGAGGGTAGACAAATGTAGACCTTGGTCATTGTTGCAATTAATAGGAAGTGATAAAGAAGGAGAGGTTCACATATAAATATATCATCTTTGACACCATCTATGATTGTGAACACTCACTACACTATTACATGCTTAGAAGTAGATGTTGGACAAGGAAGACAACATAATGAATTATGTATGCTTGGCTCCGAACAATGTTATATGACTAGATATCCCTTAGCATGTGACGATTGCTTCCACCTCATATTAGCAAAACCTCCCGCACCAAGTAGAGATACTACTTGTGCATCCATAAACCTTGAACCCAGTTTTTCCATGAGAATCCACCATACCTACCTATGGATTGAATAAGATCCCTCAAGTAAGTTGTCATCGGTGCAAGCAATAAAAATTGCTCCCTAATATGTATGAACTATTATTGTGTGGAAAATAAGCTTTGTACGAACCTGTGATGATGAAGACATAAAAGCGACAGACTGCATAATAAAGTTCTTTATCACAGGAGGCAATATATAGTGACGTTCCTTCACACTAAGAGGACGCACATCCAAACCTCAAAAGCGCATGACAACCTCTTCTTCCCTGTGCGAAGGGCCTATCTTGTACCTTTACTTTTTGTCCCTAAAAGAGTCATGGTGATCCACACCAATTCCTTATTTCACCTTTATCTTGGCTAACGTCATATGCTTGGGAAAGATCTATATTCATATGTCAACTTGGAAGTAAGTATTCATGAATTATTATTGCTGACATTACCCTTGAGGTAAATGGTTGGGAGGCAAAACTATAAGCCCCTATCTTTCTCTGTGTCCAGCTGAAACTTTGATCTCATGAGTACCACGTGAGTTGTAGCAATTGTAGAGAAAGAAACGATGATTGAGTATGTGGATGTGCTTTACAAGCTCTTATTTGACTCTTTCCGATGTTGTGATAAATTGCAATTGCTTCAATGACTAAAGGCTATCGGTTGTTAATTCTCGGTAAGGTTCTTGATCCATGCTTTACTTTGTGAAGGAATTGTCACTTTAGCATAAGATATGATATGATGGTATTGCTGTTCTGAATATGATCATGATGCGTGCATGTCCGTTTCTTGTTTTGTCGACACCTCTCTCCCTAAACATGTGGGCATATTTATTGATCTCGGCTTTCGGTTGAGGACAAGCGAGGTCTAAGCTTGGGGGAGTTGATACGTCCATTTTGCATCATGCTTTCATGTTGATATATATTGCTTTTTGGGCTGTTATTACACTTCACGGTACAATACTTATGCCTTTTCTCTCTTATTTTGCAAGGATTATATGAAGAGGGAGAATGCCGGCAGCTGGAATTCTGGCCTGAAAAAGGAGCAAGTTTGATATACCTATTCTGCGCAACTCCAAAAGCTGTGAAAATCAGCGAGGATTTTTTTGGGATTCATAAAAAATACTGGGCCGAAGAAGTACCCGAGCGGCGCCAGCAGGAGGCCACCAGCCTGCTAGGTGCGGCCTCCCCCCTAGCCGCACCTAGGGGGCTTGTGGGCTCCCACTTGGCCCTCTAGCCCGCCTCTTTTGCTACAAGAAGGGTTTCGTTCCAGAAAAAATAAAGAGGAGGCTTTTCGGAGGATTCGCCGCACCCACGAGGCGGAACTTGAGCAGAACCAATCTAGAGCTCCGGCAGGACGATCCTGCTTGGGAAACTTCCCTCCCGGAGGGGGAAATCATCGCCATCGTCATCACCAATACTCCTCTCATCGTAGGGGACTCATCACCATCATTATCTTTATCAGCACCATCTCATCTCCAAACCAATTCATCTCTTGTAACCAATCTCCGTCTCGCGACTCAGATTGGTACTTGTAAGGTTGCTAGTAGTGTTAATTACTCTTTGTAGTTGATGCTAGTTGGATTACTTGGTGGAAGATTATATGTTCAGATCTTTGATGCTACTCATTACCTCTCTGGTCATGAATATGATTATGCTTTGTGAGTAGTTACTTTTGTTCCTGAGGACATGGGATAAGTCTTGCTATAAGTAGTCATGTGAATTTGGTATTCGTTCGATATTTTGATGTGTTGTATGTTGTTTTTCCTGCAGTGGTGTTATGTGAACGTCGACTACATAACACTTCACCATTATTTGGGCCTAGAGGAAGGCATTGGGAAGTAATAAGTAGATGATGAGTTGCTAGAGTGACAGAAGCTTAAACCCTAGTTTATGTGTTGCTTCGTAAGGGGTTGATTTGGATCCACTAGTTTAATGCTATGGTTAGACTTTGTCTTAATTCTTCTCGTAGTTGCGGATGCTTGAGGGAGGGGTTAATCATAAGTGGGATGCTTGTCCAAGTAAGGGCAGTACCCAAGCGCCGGTCCACCCACATATCAAACTATCAAAGTAACGAACGCGAATCATATGAACATGATGAAAACTAGCTTGACAGAAATTCCCATGTGTCCTGGGGAGCGTTTTACCTTCTTCAAGACTTTGTCCAGGCTTGTCCCTTCCTACAAAAGGGATTGGGCTACTTTGTGCACCGTTGTTACTTTTGTTACTTGCTACTTGCTACGAATCAGCTCACCACACACCTACTTGTTATCGATTATTTCAGTGCTTGTAGATATTACCTTGCTAAAAACCAGTTGTCACATCCTTCTGCTCCTCGTTGGGTTCGACACTCTTACTTATCGAAAGGACTACGATAGATCCCCTATACTTGTGGGTCATCAAGGATCGGGCTCAAGTCAGGCTTCAATGAAGCATGTTCGATGAACCCATGGTTTATCTATTCTCCATATGCCGGCTCTCACACGACACCTCAATGTTTTAACATTAGCAAGCGAGGATCCACAAGGGATTGACTCACCAAGAGTACATTGGGACAATAGGGGGAGTCACAAACGCATACAGTTTAGTATAACCATTATAAAGTGGTATTTTTTCGCAAGCCAAGAGGGTAAGAAATATGAACTCAATGAGTTGGAAGTCCCCAAGTGACCTATGATCAGGGAAAAACCGAGCATAGGATTGCAGAAGTCAATGCTATTACTTCTAAACAACCTCAGACTAATAGACCCCAAGTACGCCCGCTTGATTCTAAAGAACATAAATTGGCGCCTATGTTTGAACCATGCATCATGGCAACTAGTCCTCTTTGGCTTATCAGAATCCTAGTTTGAATGATCACAACATCGCGGATCATCCTCTTTGATACTAATAGTGCCTATGTTTGAATGACCTTCTTGGCGGCGGCTCATCCTCTAGGGCGGCTAATAGAAACAATAAAGACTCATGGTCATTATATAGGCTCAAACGGCAAAGACCCCGAATTTCGTGGGTGACTGCTTTATTGTCTTGATGAAAATAGTGCAAAATACAAAACTATGTACATGGATAAGGAGCTGATGGCTCTAAGTATAGTAAGGCCGAAGGTGGGCGATATTCCATGGCCGGGTCGTCTCCTCCTCCGAGGTTGGCTTGTCTGAACGAAGGTCTACCAGATAATAGGAGCCATTATGAAGACTTTTGCTCATAACGAAAGCTCCTTCCCATGGAGGTGATAGCTTGTGCATCCCCGTGTGATCTGGAATCAATCGAAGCACCAAGTCTCCCTCTTGAAAAATCCAGCTCTTAACCCGACGACTGTGATAGAGACGCAAGTCTTGTTGATATATAGCTGACCGTGCTGCAGCCAAATCACATTTTTCTTCTAAAGCATCCAAGGAATCCTGACGCGCCTGCTCATTATCTACTTCCACATAAGCGGCAACTTGGGGAGAATCATGCCTTATATCGTTTGGAAGAACTACCTCGACCCCATAGACAAGGAAAAAAGGGCGTGTAACCAGTGGACCTCTTAGGCGTAGTCCTGATGCTCCAAAGCACTGAGGGGAGATCCTCAACCCAACAACCCGGAGGGTGCTGCAAAGGAACCATAAACCCGGGCTTGATCCCATGCAAGATCTCCTGATTAGCTCGCTCAGCTTGACCATTGGAGTGTGGATGTGCAACCGCACACATGTCAAGTCGGATGTGCTCCCGCTGGCAGAACTGCTTCATGGGGCCTTTGGATAGGTTGGTACCATTATAAGTGATGATACTTGGAGGGTAACAAAAATGAAAAATCAGATTTTGAGAAACTTGACTGATGTCTCTGCCTCAAAATTGCTGACCGACTCCGCTTCAACCCCTTGGTAAACTTGTCAACTGCCACCAATAGATGAGTCTTTTTGCGTGAAGACATCTTGAACGGGCCGACGATATCAAGCCCCAAGACCGCAAAAGGCCATGTGATTGGGACCATGCACAATTCGTGAGCTAACCTGTGTACTTGATGGCCAAACTTCTAACACCCATCACACTTGCGCACTATATACTCTGCGTTTGCATGAGCCGTTAACCAATAGAACCCATGTCGAAAATCTTTTGACACAAAGGATCGTGACCAGGCATGATGCCCACAGTCGCCAGCATGTATCTCATTGAGAACTTATCGTCCTTCTTTGGGGAAACACATCATTGAAAGACCCTGCAAGTGCTCCTTTTGTGTAACTCGCCCTTATGGATGACCATAGACTTGCAGTGCCGTATTATTTGCTGAGCAATGATTTTGTCAGCTGGTAACTCACCTCAGGCCACATAAGACATGTTAGGAACTGTCCAGTCAGGAATTGCCCGAAGAGCCACCGCCAGTTGTGACTCCGGGTCATGAACTGCTATGTCCTCTTCAGAATATAGTTTCGCAGAAGGGTTGTGCAAGATATCCAAGAACACATTGGGGGAATAGGCTTGTGCCGAGATCCGAGTCGTGATAAAGTGTCAGCCGCCTCATTGTGTCGATGATCAATATGATCAACCTCGTAACCTTGAAAGTGACCCGCCACCTCGGTTACTACACGCCTATAAGCCGCCATCAGTGGGTCTTTGGAGTCCCAAGTTCCAGAGACTTATTGGTCTATCAAATCTGAGTCGCCCAAACATCCCACCCGGCTAAGGTTCATTTCCTTATCTATTCTAAGCCCGTGTAATAGAGCCTCGTACTCAACCACATTGTTGGTGCACGGAAACATGAGACGTAAGACATAACAGAACTTGTCACCACGTGGATAAGATAACACCACGCCAGCTCCCGAGCCTTCCAATTGCCTGGAATGGTCGAAGTGGATAGTCCAGTACGTGTTATCATGCCTATCTTCTGGAATCTGCAACTCGGTCCAATCGTTGATGAAATCCACCAAAGCTTGAGACTTGATGGCCGTGCGGGGCATATACTTGACAAGATGAGGACCAATCTCAATTTCCCATTTAGAGATCCGTCGAGTAGCCTCGCGGTTCTGTATAATATCCCCAATCAGCGCCGAGCTGACCACAGTGATTGGGTGCTCCTGAAAGTAGTGTTTAAGCTTCCGTCTTGCCAAGAAAATCCCGAAAACCAGCTCCTGCCAGTGTGGGTACCGTTGCTTAGACAAGGTTAACACCTCACTAACAAAATACACCGGTCTTTGAACCGGATACTCCTTGCCATCTTCCTTGCGCTCAAAAACCACCGCCACACTTACTGCCTTTGAGTTAGAAGAAATGTAAAGGAGCATAGGTTCCTTATCAGTCGGGGCGGCTAACACGGGCGGCTCAGCGAGCTGTTTCTTGAGGGCTTCAAAAGATTCGTTAGCTGCATCCGTCCAAACAAAGTGATCCTTTTTCTCGAGAAACTGGTAGAGAGGGATATCCTTCTCACCGAGGCGACTTATGAAACGAGTTAATGCCGCGATGCGACCCGCCGTGTGCTAGACCTGGTTGATGTTGGCCGGCTTACCAAGCGAGGTTATCGCCTTGATCTTGTACGAGTTAGCTTCAATGCCTCGCTCTGACACCAGGAAACCCAATAACTTGCCTGCAGGAACACCAAAAACACACTTGGCCGGGTTAAGCTTCATCTGGTACACGCGGAGGTTGTGACACGTCTCCTTGAGATTGTCTAAGAGCGTCTGTTTCTTCTTTGATTTCACCACGATATCATCAACGTAGGCATGAACGTTGCACCCAATGTGATTGTACAAACAGTTCTGAATACATCGTTGATAAGTCGCCCGAGCGCTCTTAAGACCAAAAGGCATAGAGACATAGCATAAAGCGCCGAAGCGAGTTATGAAAGTCGTTTTCTCCTGATTCTCCTTGGCCATCTTGATCTGGTGATAACCGGAGTACGCATCCTGAAAACAAAAACGCTCGCAACACGCCGTAGAGTCAATGATTTGGTCGATACGGGGGAAAGTGAAAGGATCCTTTGGACAAGCTTTGTTGAGATCTGTATAATCAATGCACATGCAAAAGGTGTTCTTCTTCTTCAGAACTAAGTCTAGATTAGCCAACCTCTCTGGGTGAAACACTTCGATAATGAATCTGGCAGCCAAGAGCCGGGCGACTTCTTCCCCAATTGCTTTATGTGTCTCCTCGTTAAAACGACGGAGGTACTGTCGAACCGGCTTCATCTTGGGATCCACATTGAGATGGTTCTCAGCTAACTCTCTCGATACTCCTGCCATGTCAGAAGGCTTCCATGCAAAGATGTCCTGATTCTCACGGATGAACTTGATGAGCACGCTTTCCTATTTGGGATTCAGGCTTGTCCCAATAGTAAACTGCTTAGAAGAGTGACCTGGGGTGAAAGCAACTTGCGTGGTGTCATCTGCCGGTTTGAACTTGAGGGGCGGCTCAGAGTCAACAGTTGGTTTTTTGAGCGGACTCATGTTGGTTCGGTCCACATTGGCCTTGTGAAACTTGAACTCTTCAACAGCGCATGCTGACTCAGCATAGGCAGCGTCCCCTTCTTTGCACTCCTGCGCTATCTTTTGGTCCCCATTGACTGTGATGGTACCTTTAAGACCCGACATTTTGAGCTTGAGGTACACATAACAGGGCCGGGCCATGAAGAGGGCGTAAGCCGGCAACCCGAACAAAGCATGGTAAGGGCTCTTGATCTTTACAACCTCAAACATCAGAGCCTCGGTCCTATAATTGGATTCATCACCAAAAGCCACATTTAACTTGATCCGCCCAACTAGATACGCCGAGTTGCCTGGCTAAATGCCATGAAAGACGGTGGTCGAAGGCATCAATTCACCCTCGAAAAAATTCATCTGCCGAAAGGTATCATAGTATAAGATGTGGATGTTGCTGCCTCCATCCATAAGAACCTTGGAGAGGGTATATCCCCCAACTTGTGGCGCCACCACCAACACTAAATCTCCGGGATTAGAAACCCCGGGCGGGTGATCATGTCTACTCCATGTGATCGGCTATTCAGTCCAATTGAGATATGTGGGAATCGTCGGGTCAGCCATGTTGATTGCCTTCTGCTTGCTTTTCTTGTCCCTTTTGCACGTGTTGGTGGTGAAAACATGGTACTCGCCACTGTTGAGTTGCTTAGGGTTGCTCTGAAACCCGCACTGGTTGTTCTGTTGTTGAAAGCCGCCCTGATTGTTGTACTGCTGGTTACCCTGGACAGAATGTTGTCCACCGCTATTATTCGAGCCACCCTACCCATGAGGGTTGGAACCAGGAAACCCGCCGAACGAGCCTCCTTGTGACCCGCTGGGACCAAACTGACCTGGGTGTCCACCACTATTCCCCCTTGGTTGTCCCTGGATGCTTGAAGACGAAATTCCTGCATCACATAGCAGTTTTCCCAAGAATGGGTAGACCGGGTATCCGGGGTTCTGTGCTTAGGATAGTGTCCCTTGAGCATCTATTCCTAATTACGTGGTTTTCTCCCGCTATAGCCTCGAGGTTGACCAGTATTCCAACGTTGGTTTCTAGGCCCGACGTTGGTTTTGGCAACAAAATCTGACACGCCATGTTGCTGCCTTCTCTTTCCTTGATTTCTCAGGTTACCATTTGATAACCCACAAGTGTAGGGGATCGCAACAGTCTTCGTGGGTAAGATAACCCAATTTATTGATTAGACACAAGGGGAGCCAAAGAATATTTATAACCTTTAACAATTGAGTTGTCAACTCAACCGCACCTAAAAGATACTTTGCCTGGCAACAAAATATTAGTAGTAATGGTAATATGGAAGTGATGGTGGTAATGGGAATAATAGTGGCAAAGCAACGAAACTAAAATGGCGAAAGTAAAGCAACTTGCAACTAGCAGTATTAAAACACTGTAGGCTAGGGAGATGGATGGTTGGTCATGAATGATAGATATCATGTATTTAACTTGGGGAAAGTCACATAGAAAAGTAATGATCATCTAGGAAAATATCAAACATTAGGCATGTATCCCGAGGTAGTCGTGCGTGCTTGCAATAAGAACTTGCACAACATCTTTTGTCCTACCATCCCGCTATCAACGGGGACGAAAGGACCTTATGTATATTAAGGTGCTCCTGTCAAAGAGCATTCGAACAAAGCATTAGCAATCAATGGATACATGGAATCCTCAAACAATAGTCTACACCCTTTGTTGTCCCAAGCTGTCACCATTGGGATCGCCAGTTCCAGACTATAATATGTGCATACTACTCATAGATAGGATCTAGAACTCAAATATATTCATGAAAACATAATGAGTTCAAATCTGAAATCATGGCACTTGGGCCCAAAGTGACAAGCATTAAGAGTAACAAGTAGTAGCAAAGATAATAAACACCATAGTAGCTAATAGGCAACACGCCCCCAACAATCCGACGAACTATTACATGATCTAACTCATCCAATCTCTACCATCCCCTTTGCCTACAACAGGGAATTACTCACACATGATGGGGGAAGCCATGGGAGGATGATGGAGTGGTGATGGTGATGACGATGCCGACGATTTCCCCTCTCCGGAGGCCAAAGCAGCCTCCAGATTAGCTCTCCCGAAGAAGAACCGAGGGTGGCGGCGGCTCCGTGCTGAGAACTTGCAAAACAACTTATGTTCTAGGATTTCTCCGTCAGAGGTAAAAATAGGAGCCAAGGTAGGGCACCAGAGGAGGTGGACCCCATCCAGGCGGCCTCCCGGTACGACCAGGGGGCAGGCCGCGCCCACAGGTCGCCTGGAGCCTTGGTGGCCCCCCTCCGGCCCATCTTCTAGCCCAAGGTTCCTCCCGGTGTGTGGATTTTCACTATTTTTTATGGGAATTTTCCGGGACGTCTAAATATCCATTTTCCCGCACACAAGAAAACCATATAGGCAGCTCTGCTGAAAATAACATCAGTCCGGGTTAGTTTCATTCAAATCATGCAAGAATGAGGCCAAAACAATAGAAACAGTGTTTGGAAAAGTCGATACGTTTGAGACGTATCAATCCTCCCAAGATTAGCATATTGCTAGTCCTCAAGGAATTCAGTTCAACGAACTGGATGCGATAAAGAAAACTTGACAAACTATTTTGCTTCATCACATGTATATAAGCATGCACTTCGAACAAGTCCAACGAGTTTGAAGCAATACTACAAAGACAATGCACGAAGCAATCCTTCGATCATGTGAAGAATTTCAAACAACTAAGAATGAATAATATGCAACTAAAAATCATGACGAGATCACAATGCTCATGACTTGCACATACTAGAGCGGTATCTCGCTAGCCCCTATGAGTGAAGCAAAACATAAATGCAGATGCTCCTTCAGAGTCTTAAAGGAGACTAGAAATCAATATTTTTGAATGATTAATATCACAAACATGCAGAAGACAATGTGGTACTTTGGGACAATGCACATTACACTCAGAATGACAATTATGCTCTCTATAGTTGGTGCCTTTTTATAAGAAGGGGATGACTCAACAATAAAGTAAAATAGATAGGCTCTTCGCAGAGGGAAGCATTGATTTGCAGAGGTACCAGAACTTGAGCTTTAAAACAGAGATAAATCAAAATTTTGGGTGGTATCCTTTCATTGTCAAGATAACAACTAAGATATCTCAATATCTTCCATGCTAAATACATTATAGGCGGTTCCCAAACAGAAAAGTAAAGTTTTTACTCCCCCTCCACCAGTCGAGCACACTCCACGATGAGACGATTCCACGGGTACCGTCCATACAAACAACAATCTTGGGGGAGTTCTGTTTCATTAAATTTGATTTGACTTTTGAGCATGGAACTCGGCATTCCGGTTACCAGCCACTTTCTTGTGAATGATAGTGAATCAACACATATCTTGAGAATAACCCACTTAGCATGGAAGATACTGATAGCCCCTAGTCTCTAGATGAGCGATTCGGGCATACAAAACAAAATATTTATTTGAAAATTAAGAATACGACACATGCAAATTTACTTAGGAGGACACATAAATACCGCATATATGTAGGTATGGTGGACTCGTGTGGTGCAACTAGTTTCAAGAATTTTGGATGCACAACCAGTCACTCCACTTAGTACAGGTGAAAGCTAGCAAAAGACGAGGAAGTGACCAACTAGAGAGCAATAACGGTCATAATCATGCAGAGCGACAAAGCAACATTGAATCGGGCATGAAAGCGATATAACTATTCCTAAATAAAAAGATCATCAAGGCTTGATAGACTTCTAGTCATAAACATGTGTAAGCATGTGCCAAGTCGATCCTAAATTCTCCAAAGGGAAATACCACTTTAATACGCCAAACCATGAGTAATGCAATGCATGCAAATCATTTCAATAACACATTATGCACTCCAGCTATCTGAGACAAGTCACAAAGAGTGCATGAATTACTGGGAAAGTATTGTAAACATAGCACTATGTCGCTACAAGCTGGTCTCTAGATGATAAGCACACGCATATGTACAAAAGTAGAAACAAATAGAGTTCATACCGGATTTCCTTGTTGCATCCCTTTCATCGATCTTCTTCATTATTGCATCGTCACTTGCACGATCGAACGTAGAAAGATATAATCAAGTGCAGCCGCAACCATGGACGTGAGCTGAACTCAGCAAACAAAGCAAAGTAAAGAGAAAAGTAAAATATTTTTGGGTTTTCCAAAGGTTAAACAAAGGTAAAAGAAAAGAGAAATCTTTTTGTTGTTTTTGCAAAGAAATAACAAAGAAGAACAGGCAAAAATTCTGAAAAGATTAAAAGGAAACCACGGATGATACAATGAAAGGGAAGAAGGATACGTACTCCCCCAAGCTTAGGCTTTTGGCCTAAGTTGAGCTCGGCTAGTGCGGGCTCCGGGAGCTCCTTCCGGCTCCGGAATGGTACGGGTAGCTCCAAGAATCATACGAGGCCTCGGGTGCATAAACTGATGCCCGGCTGTCCTGCCAAGAAGAAGGCTCTTCTTCCTCGCGAACAACCCCCTCCGTAGGGTTGTGGAACTGCTGCTGGATCATGAACTCGTCCATCTCAATCGAGGTGCATGACCATCCGTTCCTGCTAGTGTAATCAAACAAAAGTGGTGCAGTTAGATGGATCTCGCGAGTAGTAAGCTCGCCAAACCTCATGACATAAACAAGGTTACCAAACTCGGATGTCCTAGTAACAAACTCGTGCCTCTTCATAGTGGTAAGTTCAAAGTTTATGTATCGAAAAGGCACATCATCCACGCGTACAGTGCACCCAAGGTGCTCGAGGATAAGCGTGGCATAAATGCCACCAAAATGAGGCCCTTTGCCGCTGTTAGCGACGAGGCGACGAGCAATCAAAGCACCAATCTTATATGTGTTCTCTCCTAAGAGGGCGACTGCAGAGATAGCGAGATCTGGAGTCGAAATGTTGCTCGTGTTATCACGAGCTAGCACCCCTCGAGCAATATAGTATGCAAAATACCTGATGTGGGGAAACAAGATGCTGGAGATCTTCCCTCGGTGAATGCCTCGCGGGTCCTTACTGCAAAGGGAAGCAATAGGGATTTCAGCTCGTAGGGCTGAACTTTCATTTTGGTCGTCTTCCCGACATTCCGCACACCTATAACATCACAAAATTCTGCCAAAGACATGGCGAAGATATCCTCATATAATCTGAATTCAATCATGGAAGTTTTATCATTATATCTAAACCAGTTGACAAAATAATAGGTGAGGTTTGGATATTGTTGCACAAGTCGTGTTACGAGACGTGTCAAACCTACAGCTGCACAGAGGTTATCAAACTCATCCTTAATACATGCCATCGTAAGGAAATCTGGACATGGATATGCCATGGCACGTGTTGTGTCCGTCTCGTGGAGCAACTCCGATGGCGCGATATCATCATTCTAACTTGTCCCCATAGTAGAGGATGAAGTTGCAGCTCTAGTTAGTCTATCGGTAGGCTCGGATCTCTTCTTCCCAAGCCATCATTTTGCTTTTCCAAACAAACTCATTCCTGAAATTTTTGGTTCATCACAAAAATGGAGGTTTTAAGCAAAATGAGTTGGAGCAAACTATTCTATCACTTCCTTGATACATAAACCTGCGTCAAAACTTCATAAATAAATTCCTAAACATGCATGCAAGCTCATATGAACAGCACCAAGAACTCCTAAATACTCACAAATAAGACCACCAATCAAAATTTTAATTGGAGGAGTGGAGGAGTCACATACAAAGGAGCAAATGCTCAAATTCTCAATGAAAATGATGGGTTGTAGAGAGAGATCAAAATTTGCCACCAAGAAGAGCAATATATCGAGCTCCACGAGAAAAATCAGGATTTTTGGAGTGAGAGAGAGAGAAGGGAGGAAAAAGTACGTGGAAAAGATACCAGGTGGGCCTAGGCGACCTCCCGGCGCGGCCAGGGCTTGGCCGCGTCAGCTGGATGCCTAGACCAAGTGTGGGGCCCCTGGCTGGCTCCACGTGCCCCTGCGTCTCTTAATTGATGGAAATTGTTATTATAATTTTTCTGGAATTTTTGTGACAACTTCACTTTTGTAAAAAAATCGAAGTACCGAAAGCTGCAAAACTTTCGGAAAGCTCGAAACAATGGTTAAACATATGAAGCATAAAACTTTGGTACAACAAGGAGGATGAAAGACAAAAGAAATGAAAATATAACAAGCTTTTCTTTTTATTCATATAAAACATATTTGTTAGCAAGGTTGAGCAACTCATACTACTAAACAGGTGTTATATCGAGCAAAAAGTTTCACTTCTTGTAAAGAAATCATGGTACCTTTATTTCAATGGATATCCCCACCATTTTGTATTTGTGGTGCACATGTAGAGGACAATCCGATGTTTGCTGTGTATCCCTTGCAACGGCGCCAGAAATAGTTGTGTCGACGGCACCAGGAATCCTTCAGCTATGGCTACGCCTTAAGGGACTTCCTAGGCAAGTATGCAAAGGATTTCCCCCGTGGCCTTGGAGCCTTGCATTTGTGTTCCCTTGCACATCGACGGTATGTATTTCCCTCATTTGAGAACCAATGTATCAATCCGGCGGAAGAGTATCTCAAGATCCTGCACAAACACAAAAAGCTTGCACCCAACGCTATGAAGGGGTTGTCAATCCCTTATAGATTGTTTGCCAAGTGAGAACTGAAAGCAACAAAGTAACAAAGCAAAGTAAAAGCGGAGATGTAAACGATGGATGTGAATAGACCCGGGGCCCGTAGTGTTTCCTAGTGGCTTCTCTCATGAAAGAAAGTAGACGGTGGGTGAAAAAATTACTGTCGAGCAATTGATAGAACTGTGCAGAGTCGTGACGATATCTATGCAATGATTATTTCTATAGGCATCACGTCCGAAACAAGTTGACCGATACTTTCTGCATCTACTACTATTACTCCACACGTCGACCGCTATCCAGCATGCATCTAGTGTATTAAGTCCATAAGAACAGAGTAACGCCTTAAGCAAGATGACATGATGTAGAGAGATAATCTCAAACCAATGATAAAAACCCCATCTTTTTACCCATGATGGCAACTGCTTGATGTGTGCCTTGCTGCCCCTACTGTCACTCGGAAAGGTCACCACATGGCAGAACCCAAAACCAAGCACTTCTCGCATTGCAAGAATTTGTAGATCTAGTAGGCCAAAGAAAACCAAAGACTCGGAGAGACTTACAAGGATATCAAATCATGCATATAAGAAATCAGCAAAGACTCAAATATATATCATAGATAATCTGATCACAAGTCCACAATTCATCTGATCTCGACAAACACACCGCCAAACAAGATTACATCGGATAGACCTCCATGAAGATCATGGAGAACTTTGTATTGAAGATCCAAGAGAGAGAAGAAGCCATCTAGCTACTAACTACGGACCCATAGGTCTGAAGTGAACTACCCACGAGTCATTGGAGGGGCGATGATGATGATGAAGAAGCCCTCCAACTCCAAAGTCCCCTCCGGCAGGGTGCCGGGAAGGGTCTCCAGATGAGATCTCGCGGAAATGGAAGCTTGCAATGACGGAAAAGTATTTTCGAGGCTCCCCTGATTTTTTGCGGAATATTTGGGAATTTATAGGCCAAAGACCTAGGTCAGGGGGCGCCAGGGAGGCCACAAGCCTGCCCACCGCCACCTCCCCTGGTGGCGGAGTGGGGGCTTGTGGGCTCCCTGGAGCCCACCTGGCTTGGCCCAAAATCCCCCTGGACTTCTTCCGTTCGGGAAAAAATCATTTCAGGGTTTTTCTTCCATTTGGACTTCGTTCCAAAATCAGATCTGAAAAGAGTCAAAAACACGGAAAAAACAGGAACTGACACTTGGCACTGAATTAATAAGTTAGTCCCAAAAAGATATAAAAAGGTACATAAAACATACAAAGAAGGCAAGATAACAGCGTGAAAACATAAAAAATTATAGATACGTTTGAGACGTATCACAATCCCACTCTCCAACCTTCACGGTCTCAATATTCTCAATAGAGTTAAGGTCATGCCTTTTATCAATCTTATTCGAAAAATATAAAGTGTGATCTTTCTCATTAACATTGGAAGTCACTTTCCCTTTATTGCAATCAATAATAGCACCTGCGGTGTTAAGAAAAGGTCTACCAAGAATAATAGACATGCAACCATCCTCGGGCATGTCAAGCACAACAAAGTCAGTAAGGATCAAGCAATTAGCAACTTCAATACGAACATCCTCACAAATACGAACTGGAACGGTTGTTGACTTATCAGCCATTTGAATAGAGATATCTATAGGGATTAGTTTATCTAGACAAATCCTTTTGTAAAGAGAAAAAGGCATAACACTCACTCCTACACCAAGATCACATAAAGCAGTTCTAACATAATTATTTTTTATGGAGCAAGGAATGGTGGGTATACCTGGATCACCAAGCTTCTCAGGAATCTTACCACTGAAATTGTAATTAGCAAGCATAGTAGATATTGCCTCATTAGGAACTTTTCTTTTGTTAGTAACAATATCTTTCATATACCTCGAGTACGGAGGCAACTTAATAGCATTGGTCGAAGGAATTTGAAGAAAAAGAGGTTTCATCCATTCACAAAATTTATTGTAATGCTCTTCTTCTTCGGTTTTGAAAGCCTTACCTAGGAAGGGAATTGATTTTTGTATCCATGGTTCTCTTTCCTTCCCATGTCTTGTTGCAACAAAGTCTTCACTAGTATACCTCTTGCACCTGTCGGGTGCTTCTTCTTCTCGTACCTCAGGAGGATCATTCTTCTCATCATTTTTATCAGGTTCAGCACCATCTTCAGTTTCTCAATCGGAAATAGATATACTATTAGGATCAACAATAGGTTCTTCATCAATTATGGGATCATTGGAGTTCTCAGTTTCCTGCAATTGAGAATCTTTCTCGATCCTCTTTGGATGCCCCTCTCGATAGAGAGGGTCCTCGGTGTGTGTACCACGTCGGGTCTTTATACCATATGCTTGCATATCAACTTGTTTGGCATTGTTAGCAAGCAAATCTTTTGGCACATTAGAAATTTGTTCACGCTGAGTTTAAACCATATGAAAATGCTTAACAAGACCTTCAACATCATTAACAGTTCTACTTAAAACATCAAGCAATAGCAAGGGAATTATCATGCAATTGGTTTTGAATCCTATCATTAAAATGATTTTGCTTGATAAGGAAATTATAAGGCTCATCTAAACATTGATCAGGGGACTTACCATGAGGGATGTCACTTGCATCGAATTCTAAAAGAGAGTGTACCTCTACCATAGGTGGGTGAGTGGTAGGCTCACATAATTTCTCAATAGGAGGTAGATTCTTCACATCTTCAGCTTTAATACCTTTCTCTTTAATAGATTTCTTTGCTTCTTGCATAACTTCGGGGCTCAAGAAAAGCATGCCCCTCTTCTTAGGTGGTAGAGGTGGTTCAGGAACGGACCAATCATCATGATTTTTAGCTATCTTGCCCATTAGTTCTTGAGCATCGTCTCGTGTTCTTTCCCTGAAAACACAGCCAGCACAACTATCCAGATAGGTTCTAGATTCATCGGTTAGACCATCATAAAATATATCAAGCAGTTCATTCTTAGGGATTACATGTACCAGTCTAGCCTTAAGTAAAGTGCAATACCTCCCCCAAGGTTTAGGGAGGTGCTCATCCTGCAACTGTTTAAAGTTATATATTCTTTGTAAAGCAGCAAGTTGCTTATGAGCAGGAAAATACTTAGCAACAAAAGATTGAGCTAAATCTTGAGGACTCTTAATGGAACCACATGGTAGTGCATCATACCATGCGTTAGCATCTCCCTTCAAAGAGAAAGGGAGTAGCTTAGTAACATAATAATTTCTCTTCTTGTCCTCTGTAGTGAATAAGCCACCCAACTCAGTGAGTTTGGTAAGGTCTGCAATAGCGTCGTCATTTTCTTTGCCATAAAAGGGGCCAGCTTCAACTGTGGATATAATTGAAAGATCGACAGATAAATCAAAATCAGCATCCTCAATGCAAATAGGAGATGAAGCAAATTTAGGATGAGGAGTAAATTTGTTCTTCATAGAATGCTTTTCAAGTAGCTTCCTAACAGAAGCTGGGTCAGAGTCAGCACAATATGTAAGTTGCGTGCATAAATCATCATCAAGTTCAATATAATCATCATCAAGAATTCTTTCCTTGAGACCACTCAAGTCTGGGTAACCAAAAGATCTACCAATGGGGTAGCGTGTAACAGGAAGTTCAATTCCAGACCGCTTAGCAGCCTTAGCAATCTGAGACTCAATAAAATAACCAAGTAAACCAGTCTCATCATTAGTAGTAGAAGCATCATCAAAAGTATTAGGCCTAGTGATGGACTCGGTAGAAGCAGCATGTGGTGGTGGTGAAGCAAACTTACTCATAATAGAAGGTGAATCAAGCATAGCGCTAGTGCTAAGAACAGTACCTTTTCGTGTAGTGGATGGGAAAATTGGAACCTTGGGGTCTCCTTTCTTACCCATAGTGAATAAATCGCAGCAAGCAAAATAACTCCAAGTAGGCTTGTAAATAAAGCTATGCTACCTAGCAATGGCGCCAGAAAATGGTGTTGATAACCCACAAGTGTAGGGGATCGCAACACTCTTCGCGGGTAAGATAACTCAATTTATTGATGCGACACAAGAGGAGCCAAATAATAGTTATAAGCTTTAACAGTTGCAATTCAACCGCACCTGAAAGATACTTTGCCTAGCAATAAAATATTAGTAGTAACATTAATATAGAAGTGACGGTGGTAACGGGAATAATAGTGGCAAAGCAACAAAAGTAAAACAGCGAAAGTAAAACAACTTGTAACGAGCAGTATTAAAACACTGTAGGCTAGGGAGATGGATGGTTGGTCATGGATTAGAGATATCATGTATTTAACTTGGGTCAAGGCACATAGAAAAGTAATGATCATCTAGGCAAATTTCAAACATTAGGCATGTATCCCGAGGTAGTCGTGCGTGCTTGCAATAAGAACTTGCACAACATCTTTTGTCCTACCATCCCACTATCAATGGGGCCAAAAGGAACTTATGGATATTAAGGTGCTCCTGTCAAAGAGCACATGAACAAAGCATTAACAATAAATGGATACATGGAATCCTCAAACTATAGTCTATTCCCTATGGTGTCCCAAGCTATCACCATTGGGATCGCCGGTTCCGGACTATAATAGGTGCATACTACTCATAGATAGGATCTAGAACACAAATATATTCATGAAAACATAATGAATTCAGATCTGAAATCATGGCACTCTGGCCCAAAGTGACAAGCATTAAGAGTAACAAGTAGTAGCAAAGATGATAAACACCATAGTAGATGATAGGCAACATGCCCCCAACAATCCGACGAACTATTACATGATCTAACTCATCCAATCTCTACCATCCCCTTTGCCTACAACAGGGAATTACTCACACATGATGGGGGAAGCCATGGGAGGATGATGGAGTGGTGATGGTGATGACGATGGTGACGATTTCCCCTCTTCAGAGGCCAAAGCAGCTCTAGATTAGCTCTCCCGAAGAAGAACCGAGGGTGGCGGCGGCTCCGCATCAGAACTTGCAAAACGACTTTTGTTTTGGGATTTCTCCATCACTGGTAAAAATAGGAGCCAAGGTAGGGCACCACAGGAGGTGAACCCCACCCAGGTGGCCTCTCGGCGCGGCCAGGGGGCAGGCCGCACCCACAGGTTGCGTGGATCCCTGGTGGCCCCCCTCTGGCCCATCTTCAGGCCCAAGGTTCCTCCCGGTGCGTGGATTTTCTCTATTTTTATGGGAATTTTCCGGGACATCTAAATATCCATTTTCCTGCACACAAGAAAACCGTACACGCAGCTCTACTGAAAACAACGTCAGTCCGGGTTAGTTTCATTCAAATCATGCAAGCATGAGGCCAAAACAATAGCAAAAGTGTTTGTAAAAGTCGATACGTTTGAGACGTATCACCATTGTATCCATGAGCTTGAGAATGGCCCTTGGTTCATTCCTCTTTCTTAACTTCATTGGCTTTGTCGTCATCTGAGCCGGCATCCTTCGTGTCATCTGACTCGGCATACGTGGTGAGAGTATCCATCAACTCGCCCATAACCTGCACCTTTTGCTTGAGACGACCAAGCTTCAGGACTAGAGGCTGAAAATGCCAGTTCTTCTCCAAGATCAGCACGGCTTGAGCCGTCGTGATGCCATCCGACAAGTGGATAATCTCCGAAACCCGCCGTGTCCAATGGTGGGCCGACTCATCCATACGCTGAATGGGGTGTTGCAAATCTACAATTGTCATTGGGCGTTTGCAAGTTCCTCCGAAGTTTTTAATAAACCGCTCCTTCAATTCTGCCCAAGTGTTGATGGAGTTGGGTGGTAAATTTTTGAACCACGTTCGAGGCGGTCCTTCCAACACCATCATGAAATACTTGGCACATACTACATCACCAACATCAATCATATCCATAGCAAGCTCATAACTCTCAATCCACGCACACCGGCTCAAGATTAGGTGTGTAATTGGGCACCTTGTGAGGACCTTTGAAATTTCTAGGCATGTGCTCATTGTGGAGAGCGAAAGATAGACACAGGATGCCTATGTTCCTTCCACCCGACTCGTTGTGCGCGGGCGCTAGCTGGGCGTAAGTTGGAACCACCAGAGCCGCCGCCGCCGCTGCTATTTTTGCTTGACGGGCAGCTCGGGCCACGTTCAAGAGCGCCTAGGAATTTTATACTAGCAATCCGGGCAGGTTGGCTGGAGGCGTTTGTTGATGACCGCCGCCAGAATCCATCGAGGAATCATCATGGCGACTCTTGGTGCGACTGGCGTGCGAGGTGGAGTGCAAACGATCGCGATTTTAAGAAAAATGGACATGTTGAACCACAACCATCTTCAACATCTCGATGGCGTTCCTTGATTCCACCTCGATTAGCGTGTTTCCATGAATGGGGAGAGACTCCAAGTTGTGTGTTGCAGCCAGCATGTAGTCTACGGGATTGGACGAGTAGCCATGCGGTGTGTGGAAACGTTGAGCCGACGGCTGGACCGGCGGAGGCTAAGCCGACTGGTGGGTCGGTGGCGGCTGAGCCGGCTCAACGTATTGATTAGTGTGTCGATCCGGGTCATGCTCCACACCAAGCATGTGTGGGGTGTCCAATAAATTAGTGGGGTTGAGATAGGTCGAGAGACGACTCTCATGCTTCCTCTCGTGCACCGCATCGGAGGTGACCCGCCGACGCTCGAGCCACCATGCCTCGGCCTTCAAGCATTCCACCACTTTGTTGATTTGAACGCGCTGATCCGCCATCTGGGTGTTCTCAACGTCAATCTCACACTGTATCTTGGCCATCACATCACGCAATTTTACCAGCTCGACGTTGATTTCCTCCTAATTATCAGCAGTAACAGCGACCGACGTGATTTTCGACATCTTGACCATTAGATCCGTCATGGCTTGGGCCGACGTTTTTCCAGATCTGTTGGCCTCATCGACGGCTGCCGCCTCCGTCCGGTTCTAAGTCGACGCTGCTCCTGTCATGTAGATGGCGACTTGGCGAGGTGGCTCTTGTGGGCGTTCCGAGATCGCCGGCTCAGGAAAGCCCCAATCCTTCCCTCATAGAGAGGGTGGATTAACTTTATGTCTCCCATGAATGACTCACCATCGGAGTTAACAGGGGTGTCTCCTTCAGTCACCGGCTCATCCGAGAGGTCGACCCCCTGCGTAAAACCAACCAAGATGCAACGTCGCCTAACCTGACGTTTGGCGGGTTGAGCGAACCGAGCCATCTCGACGATGTCGATGTCGATGTCCGGCTTGGGGACGCGCGCGCCCCGATTTTGCCGATGAGGACATGCGTCTTGCCGAAGGGGACCCGGTAACCAGATTCGATGGAACCGGCCTCGGGACCCCATTTTTAATTGTCGATGTAGACTGTGGGGTGATTCCCTACAGTAGTTGGTCAAAAAAAATTGTCCATGTAGCACTTTACACGAGGACTCTTGGTCATGAGACCAACCGCGTAGCTCCCGAAGCCTGGAAGGGATCCCTTTGAGAACTAAACTCCACCGTGTGGTGGCCCCATGGTGGGTGCCAACTGTCGTGGTTTTGTCACGACAGATGTCCTCGTGAAAGGACTTAGTGATGGAGCCATCACACCTAGGTGGCGACTCAAAGAGGTTGATCAGGAGCGAGAGGCGAGTTTACCCAGGTTCGGCCCCTCCCATGGAGGTAAAAGCCTATGTCATGCTTTCGGTGTATTGATGATCAAATCGATTACAAGGGTGCGTATTCGCCTGACCTAGCTCTCGATTGATTGTAACTTAAATCTACCAGCCCTAGAGACTCGCCTTTATATACACGCCGAGACCCTAGGTTTACAAGAGTTTGGATCACGTTATGATCCGTGACCTGTTATGTCTCTAACTCTCCTTACTCCTTAAGCAAGGAAACTCTGGGCTACCTTCTCCCTTGTCGGCCGAGAGTCGCCCTCTTCGTGTCTTGGTTCGCCGCTGGCTCTCTTTGGTAAACCGCCTTGCGTCTTCTACTTCGTATGTCAGGGCCGATCTTGAGTATGAACGTTGAGCCGCCATCATCTTGACCCGGCCTCACAGGGTAGGTCATACGGCGGGATAATATCCCCAACACTCTAGCAAGTTGTTCATCAAGAAATTCAGCTAGGGGCACAGTATCATCAAGCACACGGTACTAGCATCATCATAAGCATCATTCATAGCAGAGATAGCATCATATATAACTTGCAACATATCACGGTTAATAGCATGTCGTGGTGGTGGTGCAAGTCCATTCGAAATAGAGGGTGAATAAAGTGAAGAGCTAGATGGTAGTTCCATACGTCACCTCATCTTAGAGGGAACGATCTTAGTTCTTGGATCTTTCAAATTCTTCATAGTGTTCAATATATAGATATCCCAAGTGACTCAACAAATATAGCTATGCTCCACGGCAACGGCGCCAGAAAACGTTCTTGATAACCCACAAGTATATGGGATCGCGATAGTTTTCAAGGGTAGAGTATTGAAACCAAATGTATAGATTTGACACAAGGGGATCCAAAGAATATTTGCAGGTATTAACAGCTGAGTTTTCAATTCAACCACACTTGGAGATTTAGTATCTGCATCACAATGATCAGTAGCACAGTAATATGATAGTTTTGATAGCAGTGGTAACAGTAGCAGCAATAACGATAACAGTAGCACCAATAACAGTAACAGTGATAGCAGTTTTGTAGGAGTAGCAATGGTAGTAACTTAGCAAGAACAATATGTGGAAAACTCGTAGGCACTGGATCGGTGATATTGCTGGATAATATTCATCATATAATAGTAAAACATAGGTCGACACAAAACTACGTCTCGTTCATCGGTATAATGTAGGCATGTATTCCGTAAGTAGTCATACATGCTTATGGAAAAGAACTTACATGACATCTTTTGTCCTACCCTCCCGTGGCAGTGGGGTCCATAAGGAAACTAAGGGATATTGAGGCCTCCTTTTAATAGAGAACTGGAAAAAAGCATTAACACATGGTGAATATATGAATTCCTCATACTACTGTAATCACGAGAAAGAATCCTGATTCTTGTCACTTTGGATTATGCGGATACTAACACATAGTAGGTGCATATAACTTCCAAGATCGGACCAAGAACATAGATATAATGGTGATAACATAAATGTTTCAGATCTGATATCCACAATAAATCCATTTGGACTCCAAATCTGATCATTCAAGATCTATCCAGATGTGTGCATTGCACATTTTTCCAAAGGACTTTTCTGTGGGGTTAATATTCAAATGCCCATTTGAATATTTTAAACACCACGTTACAAAAATCTTAGAGGATTCATATCAACTCCAAATGGAGTGATTCCAATTACCAGAGTCTTCTAATATCATGCAGTATTTTTGAAGCATTAGTCAACATTTTTATCTGGCATGTTTATGTTGCATTAAATAAATAGCTCATTTTTGCTATTTATCCAATGTTAGAAAATCCCTAAAATATTCATATCCACTCCAAATCCAGTGAAACAAGTTCCTAAATGTTTGTAAAATCACGCTCTGTTAAATGAGTGCCTCCACTTATTTTTGGCAGAATGTTTTGTGTAGGCTTCTTAAAGGATCACATATTCCTTCTTTCGTCCATTCAAAAATCTTTGAAGATCCAAATCTCCTAGAACAAGCTTGAGATATTTTTCTTATGACCAGAGAGGTCCAAGAAAAATAAAAACTCCTATTTATATAGCACTTTTGTTTCTGCTTGCTGTGTGGCTTACTGTGATTGTTTCTGATGATAGTTGACGGAGTAGATGGAGTACTCGGAGTTGGACCGGAAGACCTCGAAGACCCCGAGGACTTTTGTGAGCAAAGGCAAGCAACCCTTTGACCATGTGTGAGAAAACATTTTTATGCATGTCATGTTGAATACTCTACTCCGATGCATATGCTCATGAATTAGTCGTTAACCCCTCGATAGGGTGTTTCCGATAGCTCCGCTGCAGCACTTGCATTGAGCATGACCCTACCATCTATGAGGGTCACGCTGATAAAAGTTGACAAGTAGTATTAGTGCTACACATAGGATGAGCATATGCATGATGATGGTAAAACAAAGGTGGTAACAAAGTTTTTACGAAAACCCCGTTGGGTGCCACTAATGTGCGAGGGTGATGGTGTCAAGCTGGAGGACCACTTGAGAAAGAAGTGGTGTACCGGAAAGGTTTGGGTTGAGTAGTTTCGGTAATGGCATTATATTTATGATGTGTCGACCGTCCCAACCTTACATGTGCAACCACAATACCCCTTTATGGGACGGGGCTTTGTTGATTACTTTGGTCGGTGCTAACAAAGAGCCCGCATTACTAGTGGCGGGAGTGATATGTTCACTCTCGTGTCGGGGTCGTGCCAGGTAGGACGACTATGTTGTTTTTACGTGTTCCGGGCACACTGTTAGTCCCTGCATGGATGATCCGGTCGAGAGTTGCTGCTCGTAAGACGTACAAAATGTGGGCTGGGTACCAATCGAATGGACTCTTTGTCTAGTGTCGTCAGGGGAAAGGAAATGATCGGGTACTTACCTCGGGTATGTTATATACCGTGAGTCATGGATGACACGAAAGTTTCCTGGATCTTGTGGGTACAGCGTACAACCTTTGCAGAGTGTAAAACTATTCGAATAGTTGTGTCCATGGTCAAGGGCAGTTGGGTGGTGTTGCTTAAACTACGTCCAGCCTTTTCCGCATAAACCAACTGTGGGTGTGTGTGTGGTTGAGAAAGATGATATTGTCAAGTCCGATGACTTGGCATATAGGGTGAACCTGAGGTGTTCAGCCATCAGTAGATATGTTGATATCTGTAACCTATTTTTATGATTACCATCTACCTTATGATGCATGATTATACCTACACTTGACCATGTTACTGCATTTAAAGAAAAACCTGCTTTCCGTAAAGGCTGCATTCTTATGCTAGTTCATGTTCCTTTATTATCTTGTTCCACGTCATGGGTTGTTTGCGAGTACATTCAAAGTACTCATTGGCTTGCCATTGGTTATTTCATTGACGAGGTAAGAGAGAACAGGAGATGGTGAAGAGTACCATGCTGACGTTCCTGCAAGCTAGGACGCTTCCCAGTCAGAATTCCTGTAGGTTAAGGCTGATGGCATGGGTTCACGCTTTCGACCAATATCTCCGCTATTGGTCAAGTTTGGTGTGCTGGCCTTCAGGGCCCTATATATGTAAGACATGACCGCAATGGTCATTTAATGTATCAAACGGTATGTATGGATGTAAGACTCTTGTTATTCAGTTTATGTGTGTTCGTTGAGCATTGATATCTGGGATCACTGAGCACGTTCATTCGGCAATCTCGACTCGTAACTCAGGGTCCCCACACTCCCCCCTCTCGTGATGGCACCGGAGTGCCGCCGGGGGAGCCATCATTGCGGTGATCGTTTTCATCAACATCACCGTCTTCATAACCTTCCTCTTATCTTTTCAGCGGTCCACTCTCCAAAATCATGTTGTAATCCCCTACTTGAACATGGTGTTTCATGCCGCATATTATAAATTAATGATGTGTTGCCATCCTATGATGTTTGAGTAGATTTAGTTGTCCTTTCGGTTGATTAATGATGTTGACTCGCTTGAGTGTACGTTTTATTTTGGTGTTGCCCTGTGGTGCCCTCCAATCCACACACACATGAGGGATTCTCGTTGTAGGATGTTGCAATATGTTCAAGATTCGCTTAGAGTGGGAGGCTAGAGTGACAGAGGCTTACAATCGAGTAAGGGGATTGTTGTGTATGAGATTAAAGGGGACTTGATGTTTAATGATATGGTTAGGTTTACCTTAATGATTTATAGTAGTTGTGGATGCTTTCTAGAGGTCCAATCATAAGTTCATATGATCCAAGTACGGAAAGTATGTTAGATCATGCCTCTCCCTCATATAAAATTGTAAGAATGATTACTGATCTTATTATCAATTGCTTAGGATGATTCCGCACACCATACCATCATTTTTACACACTCGCTATTTGTAATATATTGTAATATATTCTAAGTTTATTTAGAAGCGACAATTTGAATTTGTTTGTTCTCCAATATCATGCAAATCTATCCACTTTATACCCGCAACACCGTTTTATTTCTCGTTACTAGATAGAAGCAAACGTTCGGTGTATGTAGAGTCATGTCGGTGGTAGATAGGACTTCAGAGATTATTGATATTACCTTTATCTCCTTGTGGGTTTGACACTCCATACTTTTCAGTTCCATATTTGGAAAGTTCTACGATGATTCCTTGCACTTGGAGATTATCAAGGTTTTTTCTGGCGCCGTTATCGGGGAGCAATAGCACGAGATTAGTATTTTCGTGTATCCTTGTTTGCGTTTATCACTAAGTAGATTTTGTTTCTATTTACTTGTTTCAATAATATAGTTGTTGGTGAAACAAACAAACAAATTGAAAAATTAAGAACACAAAAAGTTTACTTGCCTCTTAAAAGAGAAGCGGTTGGAAAGTTATGCATTGAAGAAGTGAGGGTCGACCTTGAACACTTGTGTTCATGCTCATGGAAACAATGTAGAATTTTTCATGCAAGTTTCTCATAAAAATAATTATTCACTTATATTTACCCCTGTACCATAAACATAATTTGTTTTTCATAATATTCATGATGCTCTTTTGCATGTTTCATCTACTGTTCTTATGTGACCATCATTGATATCATCATGCCTAGCTAAATTTTTTAAAGAAAAGCGCTTGTTGGAGACAAACCAACACTTATACTTTATATTTTTTTGTCCACATGATTAAGATACTGTAGTGATCATGTTTTATGTCTTTTATTTCAATAATGTGCCAAGTAAAGTCTTTGGGATGATTTGGATGATAGTAGATTTGATCTTGTGCAAAAACAGAAACTTTTGCATCTAGTGCAGAATTTCGCTAATTTTACAGGAACTTATTTTTGATCTGAATTTTTGCAAAGTATTGGTATGTAAATTAACCAGGTTGTCCTAATTTTTCAGAATTTTTCGATTTACAGAACTATGGTGTTCGTGCTGATCATTACAAACTGTTCTATTTTAGACAGATTCTATATTTGTTTGCATAGTTTGCTTGTTTTGATGATGTTATGGATTATATTGGGGCTATAATCCATGGAAAAGTTATAATATAGTAACTTATGCAATAATTAAATATGAATCAATTTATAACAGTAACTAAAGTTTAGGATTTGCCTATTATACTAACGGATCTCACGAGGTTTCTATTAAGTTTTGTGTGATTAAAGTTTTCAAGTTTCGGGTGAGATACCGATATGAGGAGAATTAGGAGTGTCAATAACCTAAGCTTGGGGATTCCCGAGGCACCCCCAAGGGAATATTCAAGGAAGACTCAAGCGTCTAAGCTTGGGGATTCCCTAGAAGGCATCCCCTCTTTTGTCTTCAATACTATCGGTATACCTTACTTGGAGCTATATTATTATTGTCACATAATATGTGTTTTGCTTGGAGCATAATTTTATTTATTTATTATCTTTTAGATGTTATTCATAATCATGTTTCTCAATAAAATGTTCCGATAATTGCCTTTAGAATGCTTCAATTGCATGTGTGAGGAGTGATGTGTAAAATCAGAAACTTTTGTTGTAGTGTTTGAATTATCGTATTCTACCGGAACATGGAAACTTTGTGAAAATTTTACAAATAGTTTTCATACAAATTATTTATCATGTGCTAAATTTTCAGAATTTTTTGAGTTACATAGGTACACTTTCTGAATTTATTGCTACACACTATCCTGTTTAGACAGATTGTTGTCATAGTTTTATTATCTACTTATCCTATTGTTTTCAAAGCTTATATTGGTAGATATAAATTTAGAAAATGATAGTATACACTACTTAATATTTAAAAATTATTATTCAACTTGTCTTCCGAGTACATGAAGTGTTGATTTATTATTTTGTGTACTAACCTATCTCACGAGTTCTTTTCAAGTTTTGTGTGGATGAAGGTTTTGAGACTTAGGTGAAAACTGGATATGAGAGGATTGAAAGGGATACAGAATCGCAAGCTTAGGGATGCCCAAGGCACCCCAAGTAAATATTACAAGAAGTTTCAAGCATATAAACTTGGGGATTCTACGCATCACACCTCTCTTCGTCAACAATTATCGGTTAGCTAATGTTGATCCTAAGTTTTGATTCATTCACAGGTGTTATTCTTGGAACATATTTCGTGTTTATTATTCCATTTTATTTTCTGAACCATGATGGTATGATATAATCCTTGGTTAGTTTATATAATGACTCTTGTGCTTCACTTATATCTTTTGAGTATGGTTTTATAGAATGTTGTGTGTGCTTCACTTATATATTTTGAGTTTGGGTGTTGATCTCTCTATATTCATTAAAGAAGGCTCTATGAACTTCACTTATATATTTTTGAGAGTAGTTTGATGATAACTTGTGTGCTTCACTTATATCCTAAGAGAAAATGTTGAATGAATTGAATGTCATAAAATGTGAAATTATATAAGCTTCATATGCTTGTCCCATGGGGAGTAACTTCACATACTAAGAGTATAAGCAATAAAACTTACGGGAGGTTAGCCAGCATAGGATTGGAAACTTGAACTAGTAATGAAAGAATATTGAAGGAAGAGAGATTTCATATATAAATATACAATCTTGGACATCTTCTATGATTGTGATCCCCTATTAATTATTTTCAAACTTGATCAAGTAGTTGACGTTGGACAAGGAAGACAATGTAATTGTTATGTTTGCTTATATTCACAAAGTAGTTATATTGTCATGGATCCTTTAACAAGTGTTGCTTGCTTAGGATCTTTTGCTAGCCAAAAAATTGTACTAAGTAGAGATACTACTAGTGCATCCAAAACCCGCTAAACTCAGTTTCTTGCCATGAGAGTCCACCATACCTACCTATGGATTGAATAAGATCCTTCAAGTAAGTTGTCATCGATGCACAAAGCAATAAAAATTGCTCCTAAACATGTGTGCTATTTTATTGTAAGGTGAAATAAGCTTTGTATGATCTTGTGATGGAAAAGAAATAAAATCGACGGACTGCATAATAAAGTTTGCTATCACAAGGGGCAATATAACGTGATGTTCCTTCTCACTAAGAGATTGCACATCCAAAAATAAAAAGCTCTTGACAACCTCTGCTTCCCTGTGTGAAGGGCCTATCTTTTACTTTTATGCAAGAGTCAGTAATGTTCATCCCTATTCCAATCTATTAATTATTTAGTTGGCAAGCATCATGTGGTGGGGGAAGATCCAAGCACATATATCCAGTTGGATATAGGTGATCATGATTCATTATTTTTGACATTATCTCTGGGATAAATGAGTTGGGAGGCGGAAAATTAAGCCCCTACCTTCGTATGTGTTTGATCGAAATTGCTTGTTCAAAAAATATGCCTTGAGTGTGAGCAATCATAGAAGACTAAATGAAAGTGGATTATGTGGAATTTTCTAAATCAAACCCCTTACATAGACCCTTCCTGAAAATAACATGAATTGTAATTGTTTGATGGCTGAAAACACAGTTTGCTAATTTTCAAGAAAATTTTGGTCTATACTTTAACATGTCAATAGCTTGTTACTTGATCATGATAAGTTATATGAGAAAAGAGTCTTGTTTATGATGCTAGAAAAAGTGATAGGAAGTAACATTGATCAAACTTATATACTATGCTAGCATTCACGCTTCATAAATTATTTTTTTTGTCATTTACCTACTCGGGGACGAGTAGGAATTAACCTAGGAGATGTTGATACATTTCCAATGTATCACTAATTTATGAAGTATTCATGCCATATTCACATATGTTTACAATACTTTTATATTGTTTGATGCACATTTTATGATTTAATTAAAACTAACCCGGACTGACGCTATTTTCAGCAGGATTACCATGGTGTCGTTTGTGTGTGCAGAAAATGAAAGTTCTCGGAATTGCACGGAACTTATTTATGATTTTTTTTCTCGAATAGGTGAGCAACATTGGAGCAAAGAACCACCACAGGTGGTCCCTGTTGGCCACCACGTAACAGGACGCGCTCAGGGGTGTCAAATGGCCATGTTAGCTCATAGCCCCCTCGTAAGTCCTTTTTGCATGATTCCAACGCCAAAAATCCTATAAATAGAGAAACCCTCAGAAATTAGGAGAGACTCTCCGCCTCGTCGCCACAACTCTCTGTATAGACAAAAAGTGAATCTATAGAGAAAACTGTAGGGAAAACAGAAGAGAGATCGAGATCCAATCTCAGAGGGGCTCTCGCCGCTCCGGGGGCCATGGAGGCCAAGGACTAAAGGGGAGAACCTCTCCCCATCTATGGAGATGCCATGGAGGAGGAAGCCTAAGGGCGATACTAGCTCCCCCTCTGTCCCGGTGGTGCTGGAATGCCGCCGATGGAGCCGTCACCGCGGTGATCGTCTTCATCAACATCACCGTCTTCATGAGTTTCCTCATCTCTTTTCAGCGGCCCACTCTCCCACACCCCTCTATAATCCCTACTTGAACATGGTGTTTCATTCTTCATATTATTAATGAGTGATGTGTTTCCATCCTATGGTGTTTAAGTATATTCATGTTGCCCTTTGGGTTGATTGATGATCTTTATTGGTTTGAGTGTATGTTTTATTTTGGTTCTGTCCTATGGTGCCCTCCGTGCCACGCACATGTGAGGGATTCTCGTTGTAGGATGTTGCGGCACATGCATGATTCGCTTATAGTGGGGGCTATAGTGACAAAAGCTTACAACCAAGTAAGGGGGTTGTTACGTATGGGACTAAAGGGAACTTGATATTTAATTCTATGGATGGATTTACCATAATGATTTCTAGTAGTTGTGGATGCTTGCTAGACGTACAATCATAAGTTCATATGATCCATGTAAGGAAAGTATGTTAGCTCATGCCTATCCCTCATATAAAATTGCAAGAATGATTATCGATCTTGTTATCAAATGCTTAGGATGATTCCGCACACCATACCATCGTTATTTGACACTCGCTATTTGTAATATATTGTAATATATTATAACTTTATTTAGGCAGCGACTATTTTCATATTTTTGCTCTCCAATATAATGCAAAGCTATCCTCTTTATACCCATAATGCAATTTTATTTCTTGTTATTATATAGAAGCAAACGTTCGGTGTATGTAGAGTCGTATCGGTGGCAGATAGGACTTGAGGGAATATTGATCTTACCTTTATCTGCTTGTGGGTTCGACACTCCATACTTATCACTTTCATCTTCGGAAAGTGCTACGATGATTCCTTTCACTTGGGCATTATTAGCCTCACAGGAAGTTTTAACTCACCCAAGAAAACAAAGAGAAAAAGCCTACAACATTGGGAAAACAAAAGTCATGAACTCAGGAACTTATATCTCACTGGGGCAACACACACATTTCTGTGCCCGATATAGGTGCGCACAACACTCACGCAAACAGGGGACTCCAGGATTCCGAAATTTAGGATGGAGACCGAGCTTGGCGTTGCGTCCAGCATCCCCTTGCAACTGGTGTTTTTCTATTTGCTTGATCATGTGTATCATTTGTTCCTCGAAGATTCCCAGCTAGGAAACATGCGCTCCTTGTCAATCACCGTCCATTTCGTGACGAGATTTAAAATGCGCCACCAAATCTGTTTAATGGAAATCCATGGCACCCAATTAAAGATCTTGTTTTTCCTAAATTTTCGTATAGCCCAAAGTGTAGGAGAGAAAATGGTATTAACATTATCTAGTTGCTTGCACGCAACCCACAAGGATGCAATAGATTCTAAATCACCCCCGATGCTTGTGCCAAGTATATCAATAGCCATGGACCAAATATCTTTGGCAACTACACAATCAAAGAAAAGATGGCTAATTGTCTCTTTGCAAGCACAAAAGACATAATCTTCAGGTTTCTCTTCAATAAGTTATCCCTGGTCATCAACTTATTATAGAAGAGTAGCGAGATAAAAACAGCTGCAAACACGCACATACATAGGCTAACTTTGCCACAAGTGTTACTGTTGTTTGTAGCTATTGTTCATTTTACTACCATAATTATGACAATGCCACATTTCATCATTCCATGCAGTGTAGTTGATCCACGGTGAACAAGGCTTTCACTGTGTTTATCCCCAAGAAGCATGGAGCTCACAACCTATCAGTTTTTCGACCTATCTCACTTCTACACGGCCTCGTAAAGATTTTCACAAAACTGATTGCTCAACGCCTAGCGCCAAAGTTGGCGGAGCTAGTTGACTTTCCCTAGGTGCTTTCATTAAGTACCACAACATCCAGGAAAACTTCTTGTATGTCCAAAACACAATCTTATATATGCACAAGACAAAGAAGCAAGTAATCCTTCTCAAACTGGACATCACAAAGGTGTTTGACTCTGTCGCGTGGGCATACATTCTTGATATGCTTCAGACCCAAGGTTTCGGTTCTCGATGGAGTAGTTGGATTGTTATGATCTTGCGCACCACCTCATCTCGTGTGCTCATCAATGGTCAACACTCCGTGATGGTTATTAACCGCAAGGGCCTTTGGCAAGGGGATCCAATTTTTCCATTATTTTTCATCCTGGCAATGGACCCCTACAGCAAATGATGAGAATGGCCACGAAGGAGGGTGTACTCTCAAAGCTGCCAGGTCGGCGACAACTTATACGCTGCTCGTTCTATGTTGACGATGTCGCTTTATTTATGAACCCCTTAGAAAGTGTCATGGTTTTGTCACGGCAGATGCCCCCGTGAAAGGACTTGGTGATGGAGCCATTGCAACCAGGTGGTCACTCAAAGGGGTTGATCGGGAATGAGAGACGAGTTTACCCAGGTTCGGCCCCTCCAATGGAGGTAAAAACCAACATCCTGCTTTGTGTGTATTGATGATGAAATCGATTATAAGGGTGTGTATTTGCGTGACCTAGCTCCTGATTGATTGTAACTTAAGTCTCCCAGCCCTAGAGACCCGCCTTTATATACAGCTCGAGACCCTAGGTTTAGAAGAGCCCGGGTCACATTATGATTCATGACCTGTTATGTCTCTAACTTGCCTTGCTTCTGAAGCAAGGAAACTCCTAGCGACCTTCTCCCTCGTGGGCCATGAGTCGCCATGTTCGTTTCTTGGGCTGCTGTCTACTCTCGTTGGCAAATCGCCTTGCGCCTCCTGCTTCATAGGTCACGACCCATATTGATTATAAACGTTGAGACGCCATCATCTTGACCCGGTCCCTTAAGGCGGGTCATACGGCGGGATAATATCCCCAGCATTAGGCCCCAGATTGACTTCAATTTATTCATGTCAATGTACTTTACTTTAAGCTCGACATCTCATACGCAATCCAAGTTTTGTCTTCCAAGGCAGAAATGCCAGCTTCAAACGTCTTGTGAAGCTCCACTCTTTTTACCAATGACGTCACCGCCCCAGGTTTTTAGAGATCTGAATGACGCCATTCCAACGGCTCTTTTGGATTATCCGTTTAGCCCGAAAATCAAGGCGCCATCTGCTCCGAAATTTATTGCGCATCCTCGACTCCCGCGCCTACTATTTTCATTTCAGCTCCAGCCTTTAAGTACCCACGAGGGTATCTTTTTTATTTTACCTTGATCCCATCTTCTTCTTCCTGCTCGAGCCCGAACCTCCATCACGATGTCGCCGTACAACCCCTATCATCAGGCGATTTGATCTAGGAGACCCTCGTCGTGCGACTTCATCTTCGAATCGCGGGTCTTCTCTGCCACCATCAGCGTTGTCACTCAAGTTCCCCTGTTTCCCAGATCTACCTGTTAATCCATTGTAGCTTAGTAGTGTTCGTTGGAGTTCATCCGTGTTCGTCGCCATTACAAACTTGCTTAGTTCTTCAATGAAGCTTCTCCCACCGTTTACAATGCGGTAGATGTAGGGATCCAGTTTCCTATAACTCTTCCTAGACACTTTGCGGGATTTTATTCAAATAATAAACTGCTGCTGCTCCATATTATACTGTCATCCAGGAAGCATTGAGTTTTTATTTTTCTTGAACCATTGGGTTCTTTGGTAGAAACTTGTTTTTCCCACACTTAGTAGGATCTGACGTCATTGTTCCCCCGTAAGCCGCCTTTATGCTCGTACCGACTTCTTTGATAGGATTGTAACTCGCCATCTTGGTAAACCGTTTTTACGTTAGGACGACTCGAACTTAATTGCAAACCGCCTTCCTTCCAGTGCCATATTCATGGCGACTCATGCCTGGGCGACCTTTATGAATAATTCTATTCTATTTAGTCAACTGAACTATTTCACCTCAAATATTTTGCCTTTTACCTCTTCCCTTTTAGATAACCCGCCAAACATGCTTCTGTAGCTCTTGTCTTTCTAAAAATACCAACATGACCAAAACATCCACATGCAGCTGGGTGCCTTCTCAAATCACAAATGAAGCACACAAGGAATATGTAACTGTTGGAATCTTGCCACCCCAGGAGATCATTGGTTGGCGAAGCGACTATGGGGTAGAAAAAACCGCACCCATCGAAGGAGAAGTTGTGATTTTCGTCGACCACTTTGAACAGGGTTTTGCTCCTCCGGGGTCAAAATTCTTCAGAGATATCTTGCATTTTTATAACCTTCATCTACAAGACTTGGGCACCAATTCCATAACCAACCTATGTCAGTTCCAAGTATTTTGTGAAGTTTACCTGGGGATAGAGCCTTCTGTTCTTCTATTCCGGGATTTTTTTATCTTAATCGTCAGACTGAATTTGCCGATGGGCCCTGCTTGGAGCTTGGCGGGGTCAACATCCAAAGATGAAGAGAGTGTTGATTTCCAGTTGCCGCGTTGCCCAGCCATCCTAAAGACTGGGGTAAGACCTGGTTTTACTACAAGGATACATCCCCTGCCGATGAAAATCGTATGTCGGGTTATAGAGCTGAGCGTCTCCCAATGAACTTCGAGCTACCCGGACCGATTACTGATGCACAGCGTATTCAACTCGCCAATGTATATCCTAAGCTTAGAGCTCTGACGGACAATGGCTTAACCGGTGTTGATCTGAACCGATGCTGGGTAGACTGGCGCATCTTACCGTTGAGTCGCCGTAGCTCGCTAATGTGTCAATATGACGAGGACTTGAACAACCCTCTGCATTTTAACAACACCCTGCTTGATGATGATGACATCACCAAGATTGTGAAGAAACTGCTGGGTGAAAACAAAGATGCTTGTAGCAAAATTGGGATGAAGCCTTTGTGCACTCAAAATCCTGCTCCTGAGGTAATAAACCTTTTGATACCTCAACTTATTTTGCAGGGATTCTCATTGTTTAAATTTGCTTATCCTTTTCTAACACCACCGCAGGCTAACTCGTCATTTTGAAAATGACATCAAACCAAACTTCCTGCCACTAAAAATAAAGTCGCTCGAAGAAGTCAAAGAAGAAAACCAATGTAGCAGAATCATTAGCTATGGGCGAGTCTGATCCTATAGGCAACCACTCTGAGGTAAAACCTTTATTTTATTAAGACTCCCTTCAATTAAACTTGTTAACGCCTCCTTACCGCCAGGATGGAAAAGAAGATAGCCAAGATGAAGTTGTCGAGGTAATTTCTATCTCTTACGGCTCACAAAACTCATTTACAAGACCACCAAGGCGGGTCACTAGGAAAGTTCCTTTATCTCACCCAGAAGCTTATTTGGATCCTTATTTCCTTTTGAAGAAAAATCTTTATTCTCCAAGGCGCCATACCCGAAGTGTTTCGGGTGAACTTATATATGGGTTACCCAATAAGTCGGCCTCTCGAAAGCGTCCAAACGAGGTGCTTCTTATTTCAATTTTTTCCTTTCCAAAACCTGGCCTTCTTTCTTGATCACTCAATTTTTCTGGGTTCCGCCTTAATAGGCATCACCATCTTCATCAGATGACTCAATTGCTTCAAAGTTGTCGCCACTTGTTCGCCTCCCAGGGTAAATCCTTGTTTGTATGTATAATATTTGTCTCAGTACTTGTACTTCATTATATATGTCTTAACCTTCATTCTTCAGGGCTCGGGACAAGAAAAGAAAAGTTGGCGGGTCATCACACAATCATAAAGCACCTAAAAAAGAGGAAATGGATTTTACCACCCCTGGGGCTCATGTTCAGTCGGCTGACACCCGTGCCGAGCTTCCTAAAACCAATCAAGATGTCACTAACCACCTTCCTGATATGCATGTTGAGTCGGCAAACATTGATGACATGGCCGTGGGCACAAATTCAAAAACCAATCTGAACCTGCCGAGTCCTCTAGAAGCAACCAACGATGTTATGTGTGATGTGGAGAGAGTCGTCATTACTGGGATGGGTTATGCAGGGCCGGTCTTCACCATGCTAGCCAAACATACTCCAAGGGAACAACACCCATAGTAGAGAAAGGGAAAGCTAAACTTGAGCTTCCCAACATTGAAAAACTCGACTTTGAAGAACTCCATGCTAGATATTTGAACCGCCTCTCCATGAGTGAGGATATGGAAGCCACCCTCGTGAATCTGATGAAAAAAATATATGAGGTGTGTTGTACTTTAATACCCCACTCCATATATCCTTACGCAGCCCCAAGGGCCGGGTCATTTTCTTGAAGATTATCCGGGTCTTTAGTAAAATAGCTCATAATCATCTTGTAGCCCCCAAGGGCCGAGTCATCTGCTTGAAGATGAGCCGGATCTTATAAATATTTGCGTCAAAAACTTGAACCTTTAGCCCCCAAGGGTCGGGTCATCTTTTTTTTAAAGATGAACCGGGTCTTGTAAATATTTAGTGAAAAACTTCAACCTGTAGCCCCCAAGGGCCGGCTCATCCTCTATAACATGAGTTGGATCTTGTAAATGTTTAGTGAAAAAACTTCAACTTATAGCCCCCAAGGGCCGGGTCATCTTCCTTAAGATGAGTCGGGTGTCTGTAAATATGGTTAATAACTGACAAGCATTAGCCCCCAAGTGTCAAGTATATTACTTGCAATCTGCTTGAGACTTGATACCAATCTTCTATGCAAACGCAAAAAACTCTTGTGTAAGCCGTGTTGGTGACTCAACAATGAACTAACCATCCCTGTGGTCTTTGATTGTGTAGGAAACTTTGAACCAGGCCGACACAGACTTGAGTGGCGTGAGGAAAAATCTGGCGCAGTAGCAAGACGCCAGAGCTCAAGCTGAGGAGAAACTTCAGATCTCCTTGGTAGAGATTGAAAAAATCATAGCTAAATATAATTTATATAAAGATACTGCTGAAGATGGGAAACCCGCCTTGCTGAAACATGTTGAAGACGCAAAGGGTTAGCTGAAGCCGGCCATTGAAGAATTAACCGATCCAAAACAACATATCTCCAGGATGACCAGCACTCTGTTTGGTAAGTATTTGTATATAAGACTTCTTTTTTGCAATATTTTGCAGAAAACTATGACCCGCTTGGCGACTTATACTTCTTGAATTCTTGTTGTAGGCCCTCGATCCACCAACCTTCACGACAACTGTGTATTGAAGATGAAGGCCTTGTACACCCTAACAGAGCAACTGTACGCTGGTGGTTTGTTCACCGTCAAGGCTGTTATGGGTGACAAAGAATGGGTGAAGTTCATCAGGGACATGTTGAGGCGTCTTTCAACCATGCCCAAGCAGATTGAAGAACTAAAGAAATCAGTTGCTCGTAAAGGGTTAATCACTTCACTGAGTTGGGCTCTTGCTTATGCACCAGAACTTAAGCCGGAGGAGATAGCACGCGGGTTCCCGGAATATAAGGACGATGGATCAGAGTTCGCTCAGGAAGATTATGCTAGTTGCATGAGGGCGGCTCGTCCATCAGCCAGTAAGCTTGTCGAACGTCTTGATTTAACAAAGTATAAGGCGGCTTATGACGAGAGCAACAAATGTGTGCCACCTCCCATGTTTGAACCAGTGGGCCTTACTCCTCAGCGCCGTAAGCACCTTTTTTACCCCTGATGATGATCCATCAACCATCTTGACCGAAGAAGCTAAATTCCATGCTTTAGTCAATTGCAACTAGGATATGGGTAACTTCCAGATTCAAGATCCCGAAGGCTCGGCGCAGGATAACACAGAGGTGGCTTGAACAAGGTCTCTCCCAGGATTAACCCACGGGATTCTAACCCGGAGGAACTATCCACCGGGTTGACATATTGAAAAAACCATGGCCTTCTATAGAAATGTAATATCTTTCCATGTAAAGACTGCTATTTTTGCGCAATACCTTTGTGGATGCTGAAGCTTTTGGCATCACATTTTTAATATAAGTCATCTTTCTGAGCTTTATTGCCTTGCAATTTGGATTTTCCCTTTATGAGAAAACTGACTTCATAGCCACAATGCTTTGCATTAGTCAATAAGAATACTAAATCCTTGCCTGAAAAAGATAATACCATATAGGGTATTAAATTATTATAATTAAGCCGGCTCAGTGAGTCATGGCAGGTAGACGGGCTTGCAAGGCTGTAGTCATACCCAAGAGGTTTGTGAAATAACCATTATAATTTAGACTAGCGGATGAGGCTCAAGCCAGGCTTCAATGAAGCAGGTTCTATGAACCATAGTCTATCTATTCTCCATATGTCGGCTCTCACACGACACCCCAATGTTTTAACATTGGCGAGTCAGGGTCCACAATGGATTGACACGCCAAGAGTACATGGTGCCAATAAGGGGAGTCGCAAAGGCATACGATTCAGCGTAACCATTATAAAGCGGTAATTTTTCGCAAGCCAAGAGGGTAAGAAAGCTGAAATCAATGAGTCGGAAGCCCCCAAGTGATCAGGGAAAAGCCAAGCATAGGATTGCAGAAGACAATGCAATTACTGCTAAACAACCTGAGGACTAATAGCCCCGAGGTAAGCAGGCTTAATTCTCCTGAACATAAATTGGCGCCTATGTTTGAACCGTGCATCATGGCAACTAGTCCTCTTTGGCTTATTAGCATCCATGTTTCGTCCATGTTTGAATGACCTCCTTGGCGGTGTCTCATCCTCTTGGGCGGCTTATAAAGACAATAAAGACTGATGCTCATTTAGTAGGCTGAAAACGGCACAGACCCCGAATTTCGTGGGCGCCGACTTTATTGCTTTGATAAAAAATAGTACAAAATAATAAACTATGTACATGAATAAGGAGCCGGTGGCTCTAAGTATAGTAAGGTCGAAGGTGGGCAATGTTCCATCGTCTGGTCGTCTCTTCCTCCAAAGTTGCCTTGTCTGGACGAAGGTCTATCAGATAATAGGAGCCATTGTGAAGGCTTTTGCTGATGATGAAAGGTCCTTCCCATGGAGGTGATATCTTGTGCATGCTTGTGTGATCTTGAATCAATCGAAGCACCAAGTCGCCCTCTTGGAAAATCCGGCTCTAAACCCTACGGTTGTGATAGCGACGTAGGCCTTGTTGATTATAGCGGACCATGCTGCACACAAATCACGCTCTTCCTGCAAGGCATCCAAGGAATCTTGACGCGCCTGCTCTTTATCTGTTTCCACATAAGCGGCGACTCGAGGAGAATCATGTCGTATATCACTTGGTAAAACCGCCTCAGCCCCATAGACGAGGAAAAAGGGCATGTAACCACTGGATCTGTTTGGCGTAGTCCTGATGCTCCAAAGTATTGAGGGGAGCTCCTCAACCCAACAACCCGGAGTGCGCTGCAAACAAACCATAAGCCGGGGCTTGATCCCACGCAAAATCTCCTGATTAGCTCGCTCGGCATGACCATTGGACTGTGGATGTGTTACTTCAGACACTTCAAGTCAAATATGCTCCAGCTGGCAGAACTGCTTCATGGCGCCTTTGGATAGGTTGGTACCATTATTAGTGATGATACTATGAGGGTAACCAAAACGAAAAATCATTTTTTTGAGGAACTTGGGTGTTGTTTCTTCTTCACAATTGTTGATCGGCTCCGCTTCAACTCACTTGGTAAACTTGTCCACCGCCACCAACAGACGAGTCTTTTTGTCGGAAGACATCGTGAACAGGCCGGCCATATCGAGCCCCCAGACCACAAAAGGCCATGTGATTGGGATCATGCGCAATTCCTGAGCCGACACATGAACTTGACGGCCAAACTTCTGACACCATCACACTTGCGCACTATATCCTCCGCGTCTGCATGAGTCCTCAACCAATAGAAACCATATCGAAAAGCTTTTGACACCAAGGATCGTGACCCGACATGATGCTCACAGTCGCCAGCGTGTATCTCATTGAGAATTTCTCATCCTTCTTTGGGGGAAACACATTGTTGAAAGATTCTGCAAGTGCTTCGTTTGTGTAACTCGCCCTTATGGATAACCATGGACTTGCAACTGGCAACTCGCCTGGATCTAGGTAAGCCATGTATGGAACCGTCCAGTCAAGAATTGCCCGGAGAGCCACCACCAGCTGTGACTCCGAGTCAGGATCTGCTATGTCCTCTTCATAAAGCAACTTCATAGAAGGGTTGTGTAAGACATCTCGAAACACATTGGGGGAACAAGCTTGCATTGAGATCCAAGTCGTGACAAAGCATCTGCCGCCTCATTGTGTTGACGATCAATGTGATCAATCCGGTAGCCGTGAAAATGACCCGCCACCTTGGTTATTGCATGCCTATAAGCCGCCATCAGTGGATCCTTGGAGTCCCAAGTTCGAGAGACTTGTTGAGCTACCAAGTCTTAGTCGCTCAAACATCTGACCCGACTAAGGTTCATCTCCTTAGCTATCCTGAGCCCATGTAACACAACCTCGTACCCAGTTGTATTGTTGGTGCACGGAAACTGAGTCGTAAGACGTAGCAAAATTTGTCGCCTCGTGGAGAAGATGAAACCACGCCGGCTCCCGAGCCTTCCAATTTCCTCGAACCATCAAAGTGGATAGTCCAATACGTGTTATCAGGCATATCTTCTGGAATCTGCAACTCGGTCCAATCGTTGATGAAATCCACCAAAGCCTGAGACTTGATGGCCGTGCGGGGCATATACTTCACGTGATGAGGGCCAAGCTCAATCGCCCACTTAGCAATACGCCCGGTAGCCTCGCGGTTCTGTATAATGTCCCCAATTGGTGTAGAACTAACCACAGTGATCGGGTGCTCCTGAAAATAATGTTTTAGCTTCTGGCTTGCCATGAAAATCCCGAAGACCAGCTTCTGCCAATGTGGGTATCATTGTTTAGATAAAGTGAGCACCTCGCTGACAAAATATACCAGCCGCTGAACCGGATACTCCTTGCATTTGACAACCACTGCTACACTTACCGCCTTTGAATTAGCGGCAATGTAGAGAAGCATGGCCTCTTTATCAGTCGGGGTGGCTAATACAGGCGGCTTAACAAGTTGTTTCTTTAGGGCTTCAAAGGCCTCGTTAGCTGCATCTGTCCATACGAAGTTATCTGTCTTCTTGAGCAACTGGTAAAGGGGGATGGCCTTCTCACCGAGGTGACTTATGAAACGGATCAACACCGCGATGCGACCCGCCATGCGCTGGACCTGGTTGATATTGGTCGGCTTACCAAGCGAGGTTATCCCCTTGATTTTGTCCGGGTTAGCTTCAACCCCTCGCTCAGACACCAGGAAACCCAATAACTTGCCTGCAGGAACACCAAAAACGCACTTGGCCGGGTTAAACTTCATTTGGTACACGCGAACAGTATCAAACATCTCGCTGAGATCTTCCAAGAGCATCTCCTTCTTTTGAGATTGAACCATGATGTTCGTGTATGAACGGTAGGCATGAACGTTGCGCCTAATATGACCGTGCAAATAGTTCTGAATACAACGTTGATAAGTCGCCCCCTGATAGGTCTCAAACGTATCTATAATTTTTGTTGGTTTCATGTTGTTATCTTGTCAACTTTGGATGTTTTATATACCTTTTATATCTTTTTGGGACTAACTTATTAATTCAGTGCCAAGTGTCAGTTCCTGTTTTTCTGTGTTTTTGAATCTTTTCAGATCTGATTTTGGAACGGAGTCCAAATGGAATAAAATCCCCGAAATAAAATTTTCCAGAACAGAAGATGATCGGGGGACTTGAGGGCCAAGGCAGGAGAGCCACAGGGGGGCCACAAGCCCTGTAGCCGCCACCAGGGGGCGGCAGCTACCAGGCTTGTGGCCCCCCTGGAGCTCCCCTGCCCTAGCTCTTTCGCCTATATATTTCCTGAAATCCCAGAAAAAATCAGGGCATCCACGAAAACACTTTTCCGCCGCCGCAAGCTTCCGTTTTCGCGAGATCTCATCTGGAGATCCTTCCCGGTGCCCTGCCGGAGGGGACTTTGGAGTTGGAGGGCTTCTACATCAACATCATCGCCTCTCCAATGATTCGTGAGTAGTCCACTTCAGACCTACGGGTTCGTAGTTAGTAGCTACATGGCTTCTTCTCTCTCTTGGATCTTCAATAAAAAGTTCTCCATGATCTTCATGGAGATCTATCTGATGTAATCCTCTTTGGCGGTGTGTTTGTCGAGATCCGATGAATTGTGGGTTTGTGATCAGATTATCTACGAATTATATTTGAGTCTTTGCTGATTTCTTATATGCATGATTTGATATCCTTGTAAGTCTCTCCGAGTCTTGGTTTTTGTTGGGCCAACTAGATCTATGATTCTTGCAATGGGAGAAGTGCTTGGTTTTGGGTTCATACCGTGTGGTGACGTGATACGTCTCCATCGTATCTACTTTTCCAAACTCTTTTGCCCTTGTTTTGGACTCTAATTTGCATGATTTGAATGGAACTAACCTGGGCTGACGTTATTTTTAGCAGAATTGCCTTGGTGTTATTTTTGTGGAGAAATCAAAGTTCTCCAAACGTCCTGAAAATTTACGAGGAGCAGTTTTGGAAAATAAGAAAAATATCTGCGCCAAGTTCCACCTCAGGGGGTGGGCCAGTGGGCCACAAGACCTGGCTCCGCCACCAGCCCCCTGGTGGCGGTGGGCAGGCTTGTGGGGCCCACACGGCTCTTTCGCCCCCAATCTCAAGTCTATAAGAGAAGTTTTCGTTGCGATACGAAGGCGCCGCCACCACCTGTTCTTCATCTGGAGGGCAGATGTGGAGTCCGTCTTGGGCTCCGGAGAGGGGAAATCGTCGCCATCATCATCATCAACCTTCTTACCTCTCCAAATCCATGAAGCTCTTCGTCGTTCGTGAGTAATCTATTTGTAGGCTCGCTGGGCGGTGATGAGTAGGATGAGATATATCATGTAATCGAGTTAGTTTTGATGGGGATTGATCCCTAGTATCCACTATGTGCTGAGATTGATGTTGCTACTACTTTGCCATGCTTAATGCTTGTCACTAGGGACCGAGTGCCATGATTTCAGAAGTGAAATTATTATGTTGTCACCAATATATGTGTGTTTTAGATCCGATCTTGCAAGTTGTAGTTACCTACTATGTGTTATGATCCGGCAACCCCGGAGTGACAATAACCGGAACCACTCCCGGTGATGACCATAGTTTGAGGAGTTCATGTGTTCACCAAGTGCTAATGTGTTGGTCCGGTTCTTTATTAAAAGGAGAACCTTAATATCCCGTAGTTTCCTTTTGGACCCCGCTGCCACGGGAGGGATGGACAATAGATGTCATGCAAGTTCTTTTCCCTAAGCACGTATGACGATACACGGAATGCATGCCTACATCACATTGACGAACGGGAGCTAGCCACATATCTCTCGTGTTATAGTTGTTGCCTGATGAATATCATCCAAACAAATCACCGACCCATTGCCTACGAGTTTGTCCTAGTGTTGTTACTCGTCTTGCTCTGCTGGTGCTGCTACTACTGTTGCTACTGCTGTTACTTGTCTTGCTCTGCTGTTGCTACTACTACTGTTGCTACTGCTGTTACTTGTTTTGCTCTGGTGCTACTACTACAGTTGATATTACTGTTGCTACTTTCTACTGTTGTCACTACTGCTGTTCCTTGCCGCTGCTATTGCTCATTACACTGCCGTTACTTGCTACTTTTTTGTTGCTACTGTGCTTGCAGATACTAATCTTTCAGGTGTGGTTGAATCTGACAAATTCAGCTGCTAATACTTGAGAGTATTCTCTCACCTCCTGTCTGGTAAACCAACAAATTTGGGTCGAATACTCTACCCTCGAAAACTGCTGCGAACCCACGCGCTGGTGGGCCATCAACAACATTCTTCTAGTTCCGTTGCCGGGGAGTGCTAGCAGCATTCTTCTGGTGCCGTTGCAGGGGAAGGTTTGTAGTCATCAGCATTCGTCTAGCCATCGCTAGAGATTGCAATCAGCATTTTTCTGGCGCCGTTTCCGGGGAGGTATTGCTATATTCTCTGAGTCACTTGGGATTTATATCTGCTGATCGCTATGAAGAATCTGAAGGATCCAAAGACCAAAGTCTTGCCCTCGACTATGAGGGGAGGTAAGGAATTGCCATCTAGCTCTGCACTTGATTCACCTTCAGTGATGAGTAAGTTTGCGACATCACCTCCTGCTAGAAATCTTGATATGTCGTCTGTGCTTGATGATGCTTATGATGCTACTGCTAGAGATGCTATGCTTGATACTATGCCTGACACTGCTTTGCCTGATACTGCTAGAGATGCTATGCCTGATACTGCTTTGCCTGATGATGCTAGAGATGCTATTTTGCCTGATGATGCTATGCTTGATACTGCTAGAGATACTCCTTTGCCTGATGTTCCACTAGGACTGTTCCTTGATGCTCATATTGCTAGAGTTACTGCCAATGCTCGTGATGCTTCTGAAACTTCTGATACTATTAATTTAGAACCTGCTAGATCTAGCTCTCCTAGATATGAATTGTCTGATATACCTGAGGGTTACGTTATGGAGGGAGAGATAGCTGAGGATTTTCTTGCGTGTATGGATGCCTATGACGCTGAGAAATTACTTCTCAAGTGGAAGGAAAAATCTCGGGAAGCTAGGATGAAAAATGACCCGAAGTTTGCCACTTCGCCTATATTTGTCACCAATAAGGATTATGAATTCTCTGTCAACCCTGACATAATCTCTCTAGTCGAATTTGATCCTTTTCACGGTTATGAGTCTGAGACGGTCATAGCCCATCTTGCCAAACTATCCGAAATAGCCAACCTCTTCACTAATGAGGAGAAGATCCGCCACTACTATATCCTTAAGTTGTTTCCTTTCTCTCTAAAGGATGATGCTAAAGCTTGGTTCACCTCTCTTGCTCCTGGATGTGTGCATAGTCCCCAGGAGATGGTCTATTACTTCTGTGAGAAATATTTCCATGCCCATAAGAAGCAAGCTGCCTTGCAGGAAATATACAACTTTGCTCAACTCAGAGAAGAGAGTCTTCCACAAGCTTGGGGAGGCTCGTCCAGCTACAGAATGCTTTGCCTGATCACCCTCTTAAGAAGAACGAGATACTTGATATCCTCTATAACAGACTTACCGATGCCGCTAGAGACCACCTAGATAGTTGTGCCGGTTGTGTTTTTAGGGAACGAACTGTAGAACAAGCTGAGACTCTACTGAATAACATCTTGATCAACGATAATGCTTGGACTATTCCCGAACCACCTCCTAAGCCAACCCCTAAGAAAATAGGTATTCTATTCCTCAGTCCCGAAGATACGCAAGAAGGCAAGAAATCTATGCAAGAGAAAGGCATTAGATCTGAAGATGTCAAAAATATACCAACTATAGAAGAGATCCATGGTATCGATAACCCGATACAGGTAGTGGAAGTGAATTCTCTGCGTAGGTTTGATGAGAGTGATATTCCTTTTGATAAACCTGCTAGCCTATGCTTTGATGAATTTGACAACTTTGTTTCCAAACAACAGAGTTTCAATGATTATGTTAGCAGACATTTGGAACAAAGTACTTGTATCCTTAGCCATTTAAGTGCTTGTGTAGACAGAAATGTCAATGATCTGAAGCTTCTGAGTAAACATGCCTCTATGATTACTACTCAGGTAGAACAAGTACTTAAAGCTCAGAATGACCTGCTCAATGAATTAAATGACAACTCTGTTAGAGTCATTACTAGAGGGGGCAAAATGACTCAGGAACCATTGTATCCTGAAGGTCATCCTAAGAGAATTGATCAAGATTCTCAAGGAATCAATGCTGATACACCTAGTCATCCTAAGGAGAAGAAGAAGGATGGTAGAAACCTGCACGCCAGTTCACCAAATATTGTCACACCTGAAGAACCTAATGATATTTCTGCGTCTGATGCAGAAACACGGTCTGGTGATGAACATGAACCTAGTGACAATATGGACAGTGATGTTCATAATAATGCTCAACGTAGCAATGATGAGGATGTGGAGATTGAACCTACGGTTAATCCTGATAATCCACGACCTAAGAAGTACGATAAGAATGACTTCACTACTAGGAAGCATGGTAAAGAAAGAGAGCCATGGGTTCAGAGACCTATGCCCTTTCCTCCTAAGCCATCCAAGAAAAAGGATGATGAGGATTTTGAGTGCTTCGTTGAGCTGATAAGACCCGTCTTTCTGCAGATGCGGTTAACTGATATGCTCAAGATGTCTCTGTATGCCAAGTACATGAAAGATATCGTGAATAATAAACGGAAGATACCGGATCTTGAGATCTCCACCATGCTTGCCATTTACACTTTTAAAGGTGGAACCCCTAAGAAACTTGGTGATCCCAGAGTGCCCACTATACCTTGCTCTATTAAAGGAAACTACGTAAGAACTGCCTTATGCGACCTTGGAGCCGATGTTAGTGTTATGCCGCTCTCTCTTTATCGTAGACTTGAGTTGGATATGTTGACCCCTACTGAAATTTCTCTGCAAATGGCCGACAAATCAACTACTTTCCCTGTCGGCGTTTGCGAGGATGTGCCTGTTGTGGTTGCTAATACCACTATCTTAACAGACTTTGTTATCTTGGATATTCCCGAGGACGATGCCATGGCTATCATCCTCGGAAGACCCTTTTTAAACACTGCAGGGGCTGTTATAGATTGCAACAAAGGAAATTTCACCATCCATATCAACGGTAATGAGCACACAATGCACTTTCCGAAGAAACGATATCGAGTACATTGCATCAATGCTATCGAAAAGACTTCATCGATTCTTATTGGGAGCTTTGAATGCCCTATTCCTCGTGTCAAGATGAAGTACGATTTGCTTGTTGGGGAGATACATATCCCCGTTGAGGTGACTTAGTGGCTATTTGAAAATTCTCCGTTCTCTCTTGTGATTCGAGAAGGTTTTGTCATAAGGACTTGATCAATCCCATTGACATGTTTCTTTCGATGACCATGAAACAGATGAATCAAAGAGTCACATACCTCTGTTTTGAGTTTTCCTTTTCTTTTGCTTAGAAGAAAAATGATAGAACTAGTTTAGTTTTTCCTGTTTTCTGTTTTAGCGTCTCGGAGAAAAATACCTCGAAAATAAAAGTTCTCCGATGGTCCTGAAAATTTAGTCTGGTTTTTTCTGAAATTTTGTAAAATTTCTGGGCCTCAGAGCTGGCCTGGGGGCCTAACGAGTGGGCCACAAGCCCTGCCACCGCCACCTACCCCCCTGGTGGCGGGGTGCAAGCTTGTGGGGCCCACAGGCACCCCCTCCACTCATTCTAGCTCCCAGCCTCTTCTTCCACCTCAAGAAAAAATTGTTTCGCAGCTCAAACCCGCGTTCTTGCTCATTTGGCTGTGATTTTCGATCTCCTTGCTCAAAGCACCATTCTCCGAACCGTTTTGGGGAAATTACTCCTTGGTAAGTAACTCCTCCATTGGTGCAATTAGTTTTTGCTCTAGTGCTTTATCCTTCGCGTATTCTTGCTACCTTGGTGACCCTGTTCTTGAGCTATAAATGTTGATTTTAGTTGGTCCCAAGTAGTTTTAGCGCGTGATACGGTCTCTAGGCACTAGTAGGAGTAGTTGCTACAAGTTGGGTTAATCTTTATTCGCTTTTCTTTCGAAGTCTCGAAAAATTTCAGAATTTTTTAGAGCTAGAAAAAGGAAAAGATGAGGAGGTTCTTGAGAGGCTCTTCAAGCCGTAACCCCAAGGAGGATGAGAAGAATCACCCCAAGTACGTAGTCCCTCGAGTCACAGAAGTTCAAGCGTGCGAGTGGCCAAGTGATGAATTTTTGCGCGCCGCCGGACTTTATGAAGACTTTTATTAATTGGTGGAGAATGCAGGTCTTACTGCGTTCGTTGAAGATAAGTGCCCACAATACCTCCTCCTCACCAATGTTTTCGTTCAAAGCTTCAACTTTTACCCGAGGAAGAATCCTCCCATGGTTGAGTTCATGATATACGATGTCCCCCAGTGCATGACGCTGCAGGACTTTTGCAATGTATGCAAATTACCTTATGTTGGGGATATCCGTGACCCTCGTCCACGGGACTTGGAGGATTTCATTGGTTCTATTATTGTTGGAGAGGAGAGAGGAGTGTATCGCGCTAGAATTGCTAGCATACATTTTCATGTGCTTCGGTACTTCTCACTATTTGTGGGAAACTGTTTGATTGGCTGTGGGGAGGCTGGATCACTTAGTTCTCCAGACCTTGCGGTTTTGCGCTAAGGCCTTTATAACGATAAGACTTATAGCTTGGGCGCTATAGTAGCTCAACGGTTGAACCTGAACCGTTCTAAAGGTGTTGTCTATGGATGTATCTATGCTACCCATCTTGCGAGACACTTTGAGATACCCATTAGACTGGGAGAGGAAGGAGAGATGCTTCTCCTTGAGAGATATCTAGATTATGACAGCATGGTTTTCCATGATTTTCTGGATAGAGATGCTAGTAGACGGATGATTTATAACCTGGTGTTTAGTCAAGGTACTCGAGAGACTATTACTTTGCCCGCACCTTCTTTGTTCGATCTTCATGCAGGCAGGTACACTATTATGCCCGCGGACATCTACGCATATTGGGGCTTGGCCCAACCACAGGCGCCCGTGCCCGAGCCGCCAGTCGAGTACCAGACGCCAGTTTATCAGTGGGGGCCAGAGGAGCTCACACAGCAGTGGCATCCACAGTTTGCTCCAGAGTATCCCGGAGCTGGTTATTTCCCACCTTGGGAGTAGACCAAAAGCCTAAGCTTGGGGGAGTACGTGTTCTCACCGACTTTACATTCATGCTTATGCTTTCACTTTGTTAGCCGGTGTTTACACTTTGCCACTCTATTTTCCATGCGACTTTATTTTCGTTTTCTTGTTTTCTTGTTTTGTGTCCTTTTGAGAAAACCCAAAAAGATTTTTCTTTCTTCTTTTGCTCGTTGGGAGCTTTCCCGTGTAAATAGTTTTCTTTTTCTTTGTGTCAAGGTAGAAGATATTGGTTACAATGTTTAGTGGTTCTTACATGCTTACCTGTTTAGCTTTCAAAGAGCCATATTATTTTGTCTTCTCCTTTGTGTTTGCCTGCAGATTCAGCATAGTCCAATGCGCTTATTATCGTTTTCATCGTTCGATCGTGCAAATGAAAGGCAACAATGATGATATATGATGAAGTGACTCACACTGAAACGATGGTATGAACTCTATCTATTTTATTTTTGTAATTATGACTAGCTTGTCGACCCAGATTTAGCTTTGTTGTGAGAGAACCATGTTTGCAATGACAACTTAGAGATCATAGTTTCTGATGCCATGCTTATTTACCTGAGAGCATATAATGGTTTGTCTTGAATGCCAACATAGATTTTGAGATGACTATGATGTAGTATGATAGGATGGTATTCTCCTTTGAATGTTTCAAGTGGCTTGACTTGGCGCATGTTCATGCATGTAGTTGAAACAAAATCAACATAGCCTCTATGATGTTCGTGTTCATGGTTATTTATATCCTGTTCATGCTTGCATTCAATGTTAGTCAAACTCATTGCATCTTGATGACTGTTGTCGCCCTCTAGTTGGTCGCTTCCCAGTCTTTTGCTAGCCTTCACTTGTACTAAGCGGAATACTGCTTGTGCATCCACTTCCATAAACCCGAAAGTTTTTCCATGAGAGTCCACCATACCTACCTATTTGCGGTATCTACCTGCCATTCCAAGTAAGTTTGCATGTGCCATTCTCTAAACCTTCAAGAAATAATCTGTTTTGCATGCCCGAACCGCTCATGTGGTGATAGAGGGCTATTGGTATATTCCATGCTAGGAGTGTTATCCTCGACATGTGTTTATTCACGGTCATTCACGAGAAAGGGGCAGGTAATTGGAATGCCCAGTTCCACGCTTAAATCGAAAACATAACTTTAAAACAATACTTCCCCCGAATTGATGTTAGTATGGACGGTACCCGAGGATTCGGCTAGCCGTGGAGTGTGATTGATTGGTGGTGGGGGAGTTAAAACTTTACTTTTCTGTTTGGGAACCGCCTATAGCATGAGTAGCATGGAAAATATTGAGAACTCTTGGTCATTGCGTTGACAATGAAAGCATGCCACCCAAAATTATTATCTCTGTTTTCAAAGCTTGAGCTCTGGCATCTCTGCAAATCAATGCTTCCCTCTGCGAAGGGCCTGTCTATTTATTTTCATGTTGAGTCATCCTCCTCTTATATAAGCACCAATTAGAGAGAACCTCTGTCATTTTTATGCTTTGCTTTTGATTGATATTGAGTATGACTATGACTGGATATTCGTTGCTATGAATTACAATGTTTAGTCAGCCCTTGATCTTTGAAAGTGCTCTGCATTTATGTTTTGCGGTCTCAGAAAGAGCTAGCGAGATACCACCTATTCATATTGCTTCATGCTTGTTTTGATTGAAGTGTTGGTATTTGAAACTCATTATTATTTGCTCGTTAGTTGATTATTCCATTGATATTAGTTTACCGTGAGACCTTTGTGTCATTTGCTTATGTGGTTAACTTGTGATCTTGTTCAAATTCTGGTTATGAGTTAGACATAATTGCAACAACAAGATCAAACATAGTTTGTCAAAGTTTTTCTTTCTCTCTCAGTTTGTCAACTGAGTTGCTTGAGGACAAGCAAGGTTTTAAGCTTGGGGGAGTTGATACTTCTCCATCGTATCTACTTTTCCAAACTCTTTTGCCCTTGTTTTGGACTCTAATTTGCATGATTTGAATGGAACTAACTTGGACTGACGCTGTTTTCAGCAGAATTGCCTTGGTGTTATTTTTATGCAGAAATGAAAGTTCTCCAAACGTCCTAAAAATTTATGGGGAGCAGTTTTGGAAAATAAGAAAAATATCTGTGCCAAGTTCCACCTTAGGGGGTGGGCCAGTGGGCCACAAGTCCTGGCTCCGCCACCACCACCCCTGGTGGCGGTGGGCAGGCTTGTGGGGCCCACACGGCTCTGCCGCCCCCAATCTCAGGTCTATAAGATCCCTTTAGTCCTAGAAAAAAAAAGTTTTCATCGCGTTTGCGATACGGAGGTGCCGCCACCACATGTTCTTCATCTGGAGGGCAGATCTGGAGTCTGTCTTGGGCTCCGAAGAGGGGAAATCGTCGCCATCGTCCTCATCAACCTTCTTCCCTCTCCAATTCCATGAAGCTCTTCGTCGTTCGTGAGTAATCAATTCGTAGGCTCGCTGGGCGGTGATGAGTAGGATGAGATCTATCATGTAATCGAGTTACTTTTGATGGGGATTGATCCCTAGTATCCACTATGTTCTGAGATTGATGTTGCTACTACTTTGCCATGCTTAATGCTTTTCACTAGGGCCCGAGTGCCATGATTTCAGATCTGAAATTATTATGTTGTCACCAATATATGTGTGTTTTAGATCCGATCTTGCAAGTTGTAGTTACTTACTATGTGTTATGATCCGGCAACCCCGGAGTGACAATAACCGGAACCACTCCCGGTGATGACCATAGTTTGAGGAGTTCATGTGTTTACCAAGTGCTAATGCGTTGGTCAGATTCTTTATTAAAAGGAGAACCTTAATATCCCGTAGTTTCCTTTTGGACCCCACTGCCACGGGAGGGATGGACAAGAGATGTCATGCAAGTTCTTTTGCCTAAGCACGTATGACAACACACGGAATGCATGCCTACATCACATTGACGAACGGGAGCTAGCCACATATCTCTCCGTGTTATAGTTGTTGCATGATGAATATCATCCAAACAAATCACCGACCCATTGCCTACGAGTTTGTCCTACTGCTGTTACTTGTCTTGCTCGGCTGCTGCTGCTACTACTGTTGCTACTGTTGTTACTTGTCTTGGTGTGCTGCTGCTGCTAGTACTGTTGCTACTGCTGTTACTTGTTTTGCTCTGCTGCTGCTACTACGGTTGCTATTACTCTCGCTTGCTACTGTTGCTACTTGCTACTGTTGTCACTACTGCTGTTCCTTGCGGCTGCTATTGCTCATTACACTGTTGTTACTCGCTACTTTGTTGTTACTATTGTGCTTGCAGATACTAATCTTTCAGGTGTGGTTGAATCTGACAAATTCAGCTGCTAATACTCGAGAGTATTCTCTCACCTCCTGTCTGGTAAACCAACAAATTTGGGTCGAATACTCTACCCTCGAAAACTGCTGCGAACCCACGCGCTGGTGGGCCATCAACAGCATTCTTCTAGTTCCGTTGCCGGGGAGTGCTAGCAGCATTCTTCTGGTGTCGTTGCAGGGAAGGTTTGTTGTCATCATCATTTGTCTAGCCATCGCCAGAGATTGCAATCATGACCTTTCCCAGTGACAGAAGGGGCAGCAAGGCACGCATCGTGTTGTTGCCATCAAGGGTAACAAGATGGGCTTTTATCATATATATGAGATTGTCCATCTACATCATGTCATCTTGCTTAAGGCGTTACTCTGTTCTTATGAACTTAATAGACTAGATGCATGCTGGGTAGCAGTCGACGTGTGGAGTAATAGTAGTAGATGCAGAAAGTATCGGTCTACTTGTTTTGGACGTGACGCCTATAGATATAATCATTGCCATAGATAACGTCACGACTTTGCGCGGTTCTATTAATTGCTCGACTGTAATTCGTTCACCCGCCGTCTACTTTCTTTCATGAGAGAAGCCACTAGTGAACACTACGGCCCCCGGGTCTATTCACAACTATCGTCTCCACTTTCACTTTTACTTTGCTTTGTTTACTTTTTGCTTTGAGTTCTCACTTTGCAAACAATCTATAAGGGATTGACAACCCCTTCATAGCATTGGGTGCAAGCTCTTTGTGTTTGTGCAGGTACTTGTGACTCAACGTGAGCCTCCCACTGGATCGATACCTTGGTTCTCAAACTAAGGGAAATACTTACCGCCGCTGTGCTACATCACCCTTTCCTCTTCAAGGGAACACCAACGCAAGGCTCCAAGGCCACGGGGAAATCCTTTATATATTTGCCAAGGAAGTTCCTATAGGCGTAGCCCGTAACAGCTGGATTCCTGGCGCCGTTGTCAGGGAAGGTCTATTGTCGCAGTAGCAGAAGGATTTCTGGCGCCGTTCCCGGGGAGGAGTATCGCTTGCCGAGGAGTATCAAGACAAGAATAATCTTCCGTCAACACGCCTATTTCTGGCGCGGGGAAGGGAGATCAAGTCAAGATCTATCCAAGTAGGTGTCACAAACTCATCTCTTGCATTTACCTTTTTTTGCCAGTTGCCTCTCGTTTTCCTCTCCCCCACTTCACATGTGTCGTTTTCATTTGCCTTTCTCCCTTGCCGTTTTCTTTTGCCTTTTTGCCTTTCTCCTTTGCCCTTTTGTTTTGTCTTTCGCCTTCTTTTTCCGACCATTTTCCTTGCCTGCTCTTGGGCTTGTTCGTGAGAGACCTTTCCTCATGGCCAAACCGAACTATTTCAGAAGGTTGAAGAGATTGAAACTAGTGTCAAAGATTTCATGTCTTCTTAGTTTGACCAAAATAGTTACTTCCGTAGGGAATTAAAAGAGCAAAATTCTTTTATGCCCTGTTTGAACAAAGAAGTTGATGATATGGACAAAGAACTCCTTGCACTAAATTCTCAGCTTGCTCACCTTGAAAAATTGGTGGGCCAAATTTCTGACAAGCAGGCTACCTTAGTCAATAAGATGGCAGCTAAACCTGAAATTTGTTATGAAAATCACGAAGATCTTAAAGTGCTTGGTGTGACTCCTCTTGAATCTTTGTTTTCGCGTGTCAAACCTATCGATGAAGGGGATGGATACGAATCCACTTTGGTTGAAAAACGCCCCAATGGTTCGGAGTCCACCTATCTTGATGATAAAGGTGTGGAGAGTGGAGTACAAGAAATCAAAATATTGGGTAGTAATGAAACTCCCACTTTGGATTTCAAGGAACTCAATTATGATAGTTGCTCCGTGTTTGAATGCATTTCTTTGATGCAATCCATTGCAAACTCTCCACATGCTTATAGCCAAAGCAAAGCCTTTACCGCACATATCGTAGATGCTATGATGAAATCTCTTGAAGAGAAACTCGAATTAGAAGTCTCTATACCTACTATCAAAATCAAAATGAAAAACTATGAATGCAATGCTTTGTGTGATTTGGGTGCTAGTGTTTCCGCGATTCCAAAGTCTCTATGTGATATTCTTGGTCTTCATGAGATTGCAGAGTGTTCTCTTAATTTGCATCTTGTGGATTCTACTGTCAAGAAAACCATGGGAAGGATCGATGATGTTCTTATTGTTGCAAATAAGAACTATGTACGTGTGGATTTCATTGTACTTGACATAGATTGCAATCCTTCATGTCCCATTATTCTTGGTAGACCTTTCCTAAGGACTATTGGTGCTATCATCGATATTAAGGAAGGGAATATTAGATTTCAATTTCCTCTAAAGAAGGGCATGGAGCATTTTCCTAGAAATAAAATAAGATTGCCTTATGAATCTATGATGAGGGCTACTTATGGTTTGAGCACCAAAGATGACTATACGTGATTCCATCACCTTATGCGTAGCTAAGGGAGTTAAACAATAGCGCTTGTTGGGAGGCAACCAACGAATCTATCATTTTTATTTCTGTTTTGTGTTTTCCACACTTTCATAATTCTGTTATGATTGTGTTTTTTGTGTTTCTTTTGTGTTTGTGCCAAGTAAAACCGTTATGATTAGTCTTGGGGATGATCGTTTGGTCATGCTGGAAAAGACAGAAACTTTTTGCTCATGAAAAGAATTTTCATTTTTTTCTGTAAGAGCTTTTCAGTTGATTCTTTTTGCATTTGATTGCTACGCAAATTCTTCAGACTGTCGTAATTTTTCAAAAAATTTGAAGTAGCAGAAGTATACGAAGTATACAGATTGCTACAGATTGGTCTGCTGTTAATAGATTATGTTTTTGTTGAGTTGGTTGCCAATTTTGATGAAACTATGGATAGTATCGGGGGGTATTAGCCATGGAAGATTGAAAATACAGTAACCCAACATCAACATAAGTAGAATCTAAGTTTGCTACAGTACCTAAGGAAGTGGTGGTTTGCTTTCTTATACTAATGATATCACGAGTTTCTGTTTAAGTTTCGTGTTGTGAAGTTTTCAAGTTTTGGGTGAAGTTATTATGGACAAAGAGATAAAGAGTGGCAACAGCTCAAGCTTGGGGATGCCCAAGGCACCCCAAGTTGATTCAAGGATGTCGTAAAAGCCTAAGCCTGGGGATGCCCCGGGAAGGCATCCCCTCTTCCATCTTCAATCCATCGGTAACGTTACTTGGGGCTATATTTTTATTAACCACATGTTATGTGTTTTGCTTGGAGCATCTTGTATCATAGGAGTCTTTTATTTTTGTTGTGTCATAATCTTCTTTGCTGCACACCTAGACAGAGAGACATGCACTCACCGTGATTTTGTCGAGCTTCACTTATATCCTTTGGTTAGACAATTCAGCTCACATGTGCTTCACTTATATCTTTTGAGCTAGTTGATTTTGCTCTATGTGCTTCACTTATATCTTTTAGAGCACGGAAGCGTGTGGCTTGGTAGTTTATCAATGCTATGATAGTAGTCTCAAAAGAGGTAGTTATCCAAAGGGATATGAAGACTTCCACCTTCATGTGCATTGAGTAGTTGGAGAAGTTTGATTCATCTCAATTAGTTTTGAGTTGTGGTTGTGGTAATCTTGAATTTATATTAGTATGGTGTTGTGGATCTAAGAATACTTGTGTTGAAGTTAGTGATTCCCGTAGCATGCACGTATGGTGAACCACTGTGTGATGAAGTCTGAGCATGATTAGTTCATTGATTGTCATCCTTTGTGTGGCGGTCGGGATCGCGCGATGGTTTATACCTACCAACCCTTCCCCTAGGAGTATGCATTGAATGCTTTGTTTCGATTACTACTAAAACTTTTGCAACAAGTATATGAGTTCTTCATGACTAATGTTGAGTCCATGGATTAGATGCACCTTCACCTTCCACCATCACTATCGTCTTTAGTGTCGTGCAACTTTCGCCGGTGCACAAAACCCACCATTAGCCTCCCTCAAAACAGCCACCATACCCACCTACTATGGCTTTTTCAAAGCCATTCCGAGATATATTGCCATGCAACTACCACCATGACATGTGCCACCACTTCTACATTGCCATTGCATGATCATAAGATAGCTGGCATGATGTTTCCATTAATGTCTATGCCATGCTAGATCATTGTCATGGTACACTACCGAAGGCATTCCATATAGAGTCATCATTGCTCTAAGTTTTGAGTTGTAAGTGTGATGATCATCATTGATGGAGCATGGTCACATGTGAGGAAATAAAAGAGGCCAGCTAATGCCATATACAAAAAGAGGCCAAAGATGCCCACCCAAAAAAAAGAGGCCAAAGAGCCCACAAAAAAATGAGAGAAAAAGAGAGAAGGGACAATGCTACTATCCTTCCACACTTCTGCTTATTAAGCACCATGATTTTCATGATTGAGAGTCTCTCGTTTTGTCACCACCATATAGCTAGTGGGAAATTTTCATTATATAACTTGGCTTGTATATTCCAATGATAGGCTTCCACTACTCGAATCCAGTTCTTTGCCGTCAGCCAGTTCTCTGTCGTCTGCTTGCTGACGGCAAAGAACGTCTTTGCCATCAGTTGACAGAAGGCAGACGGGAAAGGACTGACACATGGCAAAAATACTATTTGCCATGTGTCAGCCCTTTGCCATCTGCCAGTGGACGGCAAAGAAACCCAGGGCAGACGGCAAAGAGGACGAGTGGGTACCATGCCTGCCATGTCCGAAATTCGAGGTCCTTTGCCGTCCGCGGGCCTTTGCCGTCTGCCGTGGGGCCCTTTTCCGTCGGGGGGCGGACGGCAAAGGGGCCGCCCTATAACGGCCGTTAACCCCCTCGTCCTAACTGTCTCTCTCTCCCCCCGGCCACTCGCTCGCTGTCTCTCTCCACGACGACCCCCTCCCCGCAAGAGCCCCTCCCCGCGGCGAGCCCCTCCCTGCGGCGAGCCCCTCCCGGCGGCGAGCCCCCCGCCCCCGCGGCGAGCCCCTCCCCGCGAGAGCCCCTCCCCGCGGCGACCCACCCCCGCGGCGAGCCCCCTGCCGCGCGCCCCCTGCCCCCCTGCTGTCGTCCACCACCGTCGCCGCCGCCCCCTACCGTCGTCCACCACGATGAGTTCAGTTCTTCTTCTTTTTCTTTTTAAAAAAGTTAATTACTTTAGTTAGTTTATTAGGTTAGTTTTTTATTATATATAGGGTAATTTAGTTAGTTTATTTGGTTAGATTATTAGGCTAATTAGGTTAGTTAGTTAGGTTAGAAGAAAAAAAGAGGAAAAGCAGAAGGAAAAAAATGAAAAAGAAAAAAGGAAATGAAGAAAATAATTAGAAGAAGAACGAAAAGAAGAAGGAGAAGAAGAAGAAGATGAGGAGGAGGAGGAGGAGAAAAAAGAAGATGAAGAAGAAGAAGAAGAAGAAGAAGAAGAAGAGGAGGAGGACTAGGAGGAGGAGGAAGAGGAGGAGAAAGAAGAAGAAGAAGAAGAAGAAGAAGAAGAAGAAGAAGAAGAAGAAGAAGAAGAAGAAGAAGAAGAAGAAGAAGAAGAAGAAGAATAGGAGGAAAAAAAGAGGAGGGGGAGTAGGAGGAGAAAGAAGAAGAAGAAGAAGAAGAAGAAGAAGAAGAAGAAGAAGAAGAAGAAGAAGAAGAAGAAGAAGAAGAAGAAGAAGAAGAAGAAGAAGAAGAAGAAGAAGAAGAAGAAGAAGCAGAAGAAGAAGAAGAAGAAAAAGAAGAAAAAGAGGAGAGAGGAGAAGAAGAAAGAAGAGGAAAAGGGAACCCCGGCACCCCGAAACTGACCCTCGACCCCCGACCCCTGACGCCCGACGCCACTGACCCCCGACCATCGACCCCCGACGCCACTGACCCCCGACCCCCGACCCCCGACGCCACTGACCCCCGATGCCACTAACCCTCGACCCCCGACGCCACTGACCCCCGACCCAGACCCTCGGCCCACGACTCCCGACCCCCGACGCTTGACGCCACCAACCCCCGACCGCCGACGCCACTGACACCCGACGTCACTGACCCTGGACCCCCGACGCCACTGACCCCCCACAACCGACGCCACTAACCCCCCGACCCCCGATGCCACCGACACCCGACACCACCGACCCTCGACGGCACTGACTCCCGACGCCACTAAGCCCCGACCCCCGACACCTCGTCTACCTTCTTTTGAACGAGAAGGTGCTTTTCGGCCTTCCAGAGGCCCACGAGGTCATAGTTTTGTAAATTATGAGCTAGGTCACATATTTTCCGATTATCCTAATTATAAAAACATCGTATTTGTGTTGATCGTGTGAATTTCAATGTGCAGTTGTTCGACGACCTCCACGTGCGTTGGACGAGCTCCGCCCTTGCGTTTGTTGGTGAGCACAAATGACTTCTCCTCCTACCCCCTTAATTTGCTCTGTCCCGGTCTTCGTGCCGATGAAACTTGCTAGCTATAGGTTTCTTCAATCATGAGTATCCGTGACCAGTATGCGTCTCCCGTTCGAAAGGGCGATATCTATAAATATGCATTTCTTTGCATATTTATGACCGCCATCCTTTCGAATTATCCAACATTATCCATGGACAGCCCGAGTATGTGTAGATTGGGTTTGTTTTCCCGTATGCTGTGCTCCGGATCCGATGCGGAATTTCGTCACTGCCTCCCCTGTTGTTCTCCGGGTACACATCCTCTCTGCTTATTGCCGAGACGTGTATCAGGAGAACAGCGGGGAGGTGCTGCCGAAATTCTGCGTCGCATCTGGAGCAGAGCATGGGAAAACCAACCGAGTCTACACATACTCGGGTGGAATTAGGACCTATCTTTACCTATTAGCGTGTAGGTTGCATGGACGTAATAAAACTGACAAACTTGATTAGCGTATGAATATAGATGATGAATTATATATTTATTTCTTGTGCCCCCATAGGTAGCTAGGCAACATGAGTGATCGCGCTTGGATGTACACTGGTCACCCTAGTCAGAAAGACATGACCCATGAATGGTTAACAAAAACAAGGGGGTTTGTGAGAGTCGCATTTGCAAATGGCCAGAAAAAAACATGGTGCCCCTGTCCCAACTGCGACAACTGGAAAAAGCAGACAGAGTTTGAAATGGGTAAACACCTGCAGAAGTGGGGTTTTACGCCTAATTATACGGTGTGGACTTTTCATGGTGAGTCTGACCAACCTGCCAGAGCTGAGGTGATTCGTCGTCGCACCGACTAGCATGGTACCGGGATTGAAGACATGGTGCAAGACTTTGATGATGCTCGGGATTCGAACAATGAGATGGAGGAATCTGCAAAGGCCTTCTATGAAATGTTGGAGTCTTCAAAACGTCCTCTCCATGAGCAGACTGAGCTTTGTCAGCTGGATGCCATCGCGCAAGTAATGACTCAGAAGGCTCAATTTAACCAAGGCAGAGAATGCTACGACGCGATGATGACGATATTTGGACGCTTTCTACCCAAAGGCCATGTACTGCCTGCAAACCTGTACCAGTCAGAGAAAATCCTCCGTGTACTTAAGATGCCCTATGAGAAGATACATGCCTGTGAGAATGGATGTGCCTTATTTAGGCTTGAGTATGCGGCCTTGAACTATTGCCCCATTTGCAATTCTTCCACGTATATTGTGGTAGACAACGGCATGGGTGAGAAGAATCAGACCAAAATCCCCATTAGTGTTCTTCGGCTTTTCATGGTCGAAGAGACGGCCAGACAGATGACATGGCACTAATTGGACAAAAGAACCGAACTAGATGCGGATGGGAACAAGATGCTGGTACAAACTTCAGATGGTTTTGCGTGGAGGCGCTTCGATGCATTACATAAGGGTAAATCAGAAGATCCAAGGCAACCTAGAGTTGCCGTCAGCACGGATGGGTTCAATGTGTATGGTATGACGGCAGCACAATACAGTTGTTGGCCTGTATTTGTCATTCCACTAAATTTGCCACCCGGAGAGATTATAAAAAGAAACAACATTTTCCTGACGTTGATAATTCCAGGGCCCAACTATCCGGGGAAGAATATGAATGTGTACATGCAGCCGCTTAAGGATGAGTTGCAAGAAGCCTGGGATAATGGGATCAAGACCTACGACGCGGCTACCAAAACAAATTTCAAAATGCATGTGTGGTACATGTACTCGACGCATGATTATCCGGCGTTTCCACTATTCGCTGGCTGGTGTGTGCATGGAAGGTTCCCGTGCACCACATGCAAGGCAGCTCTTCAGTTCCGTTGGCTGCAGGCTGGTCGCAAGTATTCTTGCGTCGACATGCATAGACAATTCCTGGATCCTGACCATAAGTTCAGAAAAGACAAGAATAATTTCATCAAAGGTAGAGTTGTCAAAAACACTGCACCAGCTGCGTTGATGGTCCAACAGACCCTTGATCAGTTAAACGCTCTCAAGCCTGATCCTTTGCGTCCAGGATACTTCAAAGGGTATAATACGGAACACGCCTGGACTCACAAGTCATGCTTATGGGATATGCCTTACTTCAAAGACATCCTTTGCCCACACAACATTGACGTGATGCACACTGAAAAGAATATTGCGGAGGCCATTTTTGGTACATTGTTCGGCATAAAGGGGAAGTCAAAAGATAATCCTAAGGCTAGAATCGACCTGGAGGCTCTATGTGATAGACCGTTGCAAAACTTGCGACAACGGAAAGGAAAGCAAAGCAAAGCGAAGCCAAAGGCATGGTTCAATGTTGAAAGGCCAGCTATGAGGGAAATGCTATTGTGGGTGAAAATGCGGTTGATGTTCCCCAATGGGTATGCTGCGAATCTAATGAGGGGAGCGAGTCTTGAGAAATTGAAAATATTTGGGCTCAAGAGTCATGATTGGCACATATGGATTGAGCGGGTAATGTCGGTGATGTTGCGTGGCTTTATCCCTAAGGATGAATGGCTAGTACTGGCAGAGCTGAGCTATTTCTTCCGTTCTTTTTTGGCGAAAGAACTATCGCCTGGCATGGTAGATGAAATGGAAGAGTTGGCGCCGGAGTTGATCTGCAAATTAGAAAAGATCTTTCCATCGGGCTTCTTTAATACAATGCAACATTTGATTTTGCATCTCTCAACCGAGGCAAGAATGGGGGCCCGTTCAAAATCGATGGTGCTACTCAACTCAGAGGATGCAGAAGATGCTTCGAGCTAAGTGTAAAAATAAACGTAGAATTGAAGCATCGATGGCCGAGGCATTCATTACTGAGGAGGCGGCAAACTTCATGACAGCACACTACGAAGCCAAAAATCATGATTTGCATAACCCGAAGCCTCGGTACAATGATGGCGATCGAAAAAAAGTTCGATCCAACCTCGGCCTATTCAAAGGTAAGCTCGCACCATCCGGTGCTTCGAAAGGGAAATCGTTGGATGTCGAAGAATGGCGGACCATTTCATTGTATATCTTCACCAACCTAACAGAAGTGCGGCCGTACATCGAGTAAGTTCTTGGTAATTTATTGTTCCGCAACTTCTAATTGCTTTGAACTACTCTTATTCCCGGATATTTGATATAGTCGATACGTCGCCGAATTCTCAGATGGAGCGGTCATCGAAAAGGATTCCGTCGAAGAGTATGAGCTTCTCGCAAAGCATGGAAGCGACTATCCTGATTTCATCTCTTGGTTCAAACAAAGGGTAATTAATTACCATTAAGGGCCCATTTGATTTCTTGGTCTAATTTGCGGCTAATGCATCCATTCTTTGTATTTGTAGTCTGATGCAGAGTCTATGGACGCCAAGTTGAAACAAGTCGCTAATGGTTTTGACTATAAGGTCCGTTCATTTGACAAATACAACATCAACGGGTATCACTTTCGTACCTTTGGCAAAGAGCTATCTATGCCCGACCTAAAGACTACAAATTGTTCTGTCTCTACTATCGGCGAAGGAGACATCGAGTATTATGGAAGAGTTGAAGCAATTTATGAACTTCTATTCTATGGTGAAAACCCACCGACCATCGTAGCCTTCATATGTTATTGGTTTGAGCCGAGGGAGACTAGAAGGACTCATGAACATATAGGACTAGTCGAAATCAACCAAAACACCCACTTAGATGTTCCCGATGTCTATATTACGGCTCAACAGGCGACACAAGTTTTCTATCTACCGTGGGCCTGCCAAACTGATCCAAATCTCAAAGGTTGGGATGTCGTTTATGAAGTGCCGCCACATTTTTGACCACCTACCCTCAATGAAGAGGATTACGAACCTCACATTAACCCAGACACATATGAAGGAGAATTCTTCCAAGAAACACGTATGTCCAAGAAACGTTTCAAGAATCGCTCTACTTCACCCCAGAACATTGAAGTAGACAGCGACAGTGAATCCGTCTTAACCCCTGAGCCCGAACAGGAAGAGCTCGAAGAAGAAGAGGTTACTGCTGCGGATGACCTGTCACTTTTTGACCAATTACATAATGGTGGCCTTCCATATGTTCTTCGTGATAGTGATGATGATGATGCATTTATTGATGATAGTGATGATCATGATGCATTTATTGACCCCGAAGCATATATACACGAGCACGATTGTTATTAGTTCATGTCAGGTATTCAACTATTATACTTTATATAAATTTTGAGTTCATGTTAGGTATTCAATTTTTATTAGTCATGTTGGTATTTATGACGATGATACACTTAAACTATATACATTTTATTACTCCTGTTGGTATTTATGTTGTACTAATTTCATTTACTCTTTGTCATGACACGTGTTGAAAGATGGTGGGAAAGGGTCGAAATCACTCCACGGCTCCTTCTTCGTCGGCGGGTGATGGGATGGGTACTTCCATTCCTGCCTCGCCTCTTCGGAGAGTGTTGCTCTCTACTATGCAAGGAGCGCCCCCCGTGAGAGGAGGTCGGCCCCCCGCGAAGCAGAGAGGCACTAAAGGTACACGTTGTATTCATGTTGGTATTTATGTTGTACTCATGTTGTATGCATATTGGTATTTATATACATTTTATTACTCATGTTGGTATTTATGTTGTACTAAAGGTACACGTGGCCGCGGGAGAGGTAGGGCAGTGGCTGCCACGCCTTCTGAGGTGGCGGCTACACGGTCTCCGCCACCACCCCAAGCTGATTCACCTGAGCATAGGACTTCTAGGGTGGATTCGTCTGAGGTGGAGGCTACACGGTCTCCGGTTCACGAGCCTCGGGTCAACGAGCCTCAGGTCAACGAGCCTTAGACCCATGAGAATCGTCTCCCAGAGGCTTCCTTCCAGGTGACTCCGGAGCAAAGGAGGGATGAGGGTACGTCCCAAGAGACCCAGTGGGATGCTGGTAGCGACGAGGAGCTGGGTGAGGGGGCTACCGTCTACCAGCGTGGTAGTTCAGGGCTCCCGCTCGTGCCAGCGACCCCCGAGCAGAGGTGGTCGATTAGGCCAAATGGGGACAAGTAAGTTAATTTACTCTTATTTAACCTTTTGCCTTCGCGTTTTCTCAAATATCTAATGTTTTGGCTTTAATTTGTCATACTGTAGGGGTTGGATTGTTGCCAAGGGTGTCCGCAAGCCCGACAGCGACCTTGGTGTTCTTTGCCGTAAAAACTTCCCAGGGTTTGTTATGTTGCCCGGTCGGGAGCGAGAGGTAGGAAAGACCTCGGAGCACTACTTGGGTGCCCCGGCCCCGCCAGAGGTGGAGATCGACGGTGTTTTGTGCGACACGAGGGCGGACATGGTGATCCAAAAATTCTGGGTAATTTCTCCTTCACACAATCGGCGTTGTCTCGTTTGTAGACCTACTACAGGTGTGAGGAGGGATACGAGGAGGACGCGGCAAAGGTTATCGGAACCGAATGTCGTCACCTACTTCAAAACTTTCGGCACGAGGCTCGGGTGCAGGCTGTTCGAGACTACTATGCCACGCGACGTATTAGGATTGACAAGGCGAAGTGCCGTGATGCTAAGATGGAGAAGGAGCATTACATGAAGGTAATTACATATTATTAAGGCTTTGTAGTTAGTTTCCTTGATTTGGTTCTTACGCGCTCAAATTTCTCTTTATTAACTTAGGTTCCCCCGAGATGGTGTGTGGATAAGATGGATTGTTGGGAGGCCTTGGTGGATCAGTGGTGCTCCGAAACGTGGGAGGCCAGCCACAACAACGCCAAGGAGAGGTGTGGCAAAATGGTTGGCGTGCCACACCATCAAGGGAGCGTCAACTTAATCCAATTTGGCGAGAACTGGGTATGTGGTTTGCTTCATGCCTCATGCAATTCAATGCTATCTTGAGCCCTTTACTAATACAATTTTCCTCTCTCTCTATTTTAGGCGCGTCACAATAAGACGGAGGCGCCACAGATGTACGACCTGTATGCGATGGCCCATACTACCTCGTACAAGAAGGTCAAGGCATTCTCTGAGTCTGACCTCGAGCATCCAGAAAACTTCACCAACATCTCCTCCCACCACAAGCTCGTTAAGTACAAAGATCACGGGAAGGCGAGGAAAGGGTAGGACTTTAACCCGAGCGAGGGGCCTATTGATCCAGAGTTGGTGATGATAGTTGGCAACGGGAGGCCCCATGGCTCGATCGCCATTGGAGACAGCCTTATACGTTGTCCTAGCACTCTCCGGCAGATAAAGGCATGCCAAACGAGCTCTTGTCCGGAGATAACACGTCGTCCACAGCCAGTCGAGTTCGCCATCGAGGTTAGTTTAATGGACTCAACTATCTTTCTGCATTATGTTGTGCGTTGGAACCAATATGATTACATTGCTAACAATGAGTTATGTTGCAGGCTGCTCTTCGGAAAGAGAGAGAGGCAATGCAGGCGGCTATGGCGGAGAAGGATAAGGAAATTAGGGAGCTCGAGGAGAGGACGACTGCATTGGTGGAGGCGGAGAGGGCACAGAATGATGCGTCTAACAGGGCCATATATGACCTCTTCGTGGTAAGTTTCTTCTTCATGTTATTTCAATTCTTGCATTTGAATGTCCGTTTCATTAATAAATAGAAAGTTTGACTTGTCAAAACCAAATGTACAGTCTATGTGCGAGAAGAACGGCCAAGTCCCTCCGCCGATGCGAGTCATTAACGTGGCGGGGACGGTGAGTTTCATTTCAGTGCAGTGATCTTAAGAGTGTCCTCATGCTAACTACACATTGCAAACGATGTTTGGTGCAGAATATCTCCCGAAACGCATCGCACGACCCTTCTACAGTCGAGCCTTCTCCAGGGCAGCCTTCTCCAGGTGAAACAAGCCAGAGCCACCGTGCTTCACCGCTGTGATGACGATAATGGTATGTTATTTCTAGTGTTTTAATAAAAAATAGCTAGGCTTCCATCTAAATGACATAATTAGCTTAGTTAGCTCCAAGAAAGGCTAAGTTGGCTAATTATCCTACGAAATGACATAATTAGCTTAGTTAGCTCCAAAATGACCTATTTAATAAAAAATGACCTATAGTTAGCTAAGTTCTCTCCTAAATGACATAATAAGGCTTACGTAGCTGCAAGATGACCTATTCCCCCTAACTTAGGTATTAAATGGCCTATAATTAGCCTACCTAGATCCAAAATGGCTTAATAAGCATAGTTTGCTCCGGAATGACCTATTTTACCCAAGTTAGCTCCGAAACGACGTATGGTTAGCTAGGGTTCCACCTAGATGACATAATTAGATTAGTTAGCTCCTAAATGGTCTATTTAATAAAACATGACCTATACTTAGCTAATTATCCTCGAAATGACCTAATTAGCTCCAAAAAAGGCATTCTAAGCCAATTTAGCCCGAAGAAGCGGACAAGAGGAGAAGAAAGAGGAAAAATGAAAGGAAGGAAGAATAAGAAGAGGAGAAGAAGAAGGAGGAGAGGGAGGAGCATAAGAAGAAGGAGAAGAAGGAGTAGAAGAAGGACAAGGAGCTCCTCCTTCTCCTTCTTCTTCCTCCTTCTTCCTACTTCTCCTTCTCCTTCTTCTTTTCTTCTTCTCCTCCTCTTCCTTCTCCTTCTCCTCCTCCTCCTCCTCCTCATTCTTTTACTTCTTCTTTTCTTTCTCTTCTTCTACGTAGCTTAGACTCATCCAAGAAAGGCTAAATTGGCTAATTATCCTACGAAATTACATAATTAGCTTAGTTAGCTCCAAAATAACCTATTTAATAAAAAATGACCTACAGTTAGCTAAGTTCTCTCCTAAATGACATAATAAGTCTTACGTAGCTGCAAGATGACCTATTCCCCCTAACTTAGGTATTAAATGGCATTCTTAGCCAATTTAGCCCAAAGAAGGCATTCTTAGCCAATTTAGCCCAAAGAAGGGGACAAGAGGAGAAGAAAGAGGAAAAATGAAAGGAAGGAAGAAGAAGAGCACAAGAAGAAGAAGGAGAGGGAGGAGGATAAGAAGAAGGAGAAGAAGGAGGAGAAGAAGGAGAAGGAGCTCCTCCTTCTCCTTTTCCTTCCTCCTTCCTCCTTCTCCTTCTCCTTCTTCTTTTCTTCTTCTTCTCCTCTTCCTTCTCCTTCTCCTCCTCCTCCTCCTTCTTCTTTTACTTCTTCTTCTCTTTCTCTTCTTCTACGTAGCTTAGACTCATCCAAGAAAGGCTAAATTGGCTAATTATCCTATGAAATGACATAATTACCTTAGTTAGCTCCAAAATGACCTATTTAATAAAAAAATGACCTACAGTTAGCTAAGTTCTCTCGTAAATGACATAATAAGGCTTACGTAGCAGCAAGATGACCTATTCCCCCTAACTTAGGTATTAAATGGCCTATAATTAGCCTAGCTAGATCCAAAATGGCTTAATAAGCATAGTTTGCTCCGAAATGACCTATTTTACCCAAGTTAGCTCCGAAATGACCTATAGTTAGCTAGGGTTCCAGCTAGATGACATAATTAGCTTAGTTAGCTCCTAAATGGTCTATTTAATAAAACATGACCTATACTTAGCTAATTATCCTCGAAATGACATAATTAGCTCCAAAAAGGAATTCTTAGCCAATTTAGCCCGAAGAAAGGGAGAAGAGGAGAAGAAAGAGGAAAAATGAAAGGAAGGAAGAAGAAGAATAAGAGAAGAAGAAGAAGGAGAAGGAGGAGCATAAGAAGAAGGAGAAGAAGGAGGAGAAGAAGGAGAAGGAGCTCCTCCTTCTCCTTCTTCTTCCTCCTTCTTCCTCCTTCTCCTTCTCCTTCTTCTTTTCTTCTTTTCTTCTTCTTCTCCTCTTCCTTCTCCTTCTCGTCCTGCTCCTCCTCCTCCTCCTCCTTCTTTTACTTCTTCTTCTCTTTCTCTTCTTCTACGTAGCTTAGGCTCATCCAAGAAAGGCTAAATTGGCTAATTATCCTACGAAATGACATAATTAGCTTAGTTAGCTCCAAAATGACCTATTTAATAAAAAATGACCTACAGTTAGCGAAGTCCTCTCCTAAATGACATAATAAGGCTTACGTAGCGGCAAGATGACCTATTCCCCCTAACTTAGGTATTAAATGGCCTATAAGTAGCCTAGCTAGATCCAAAATGGCTTAATAAGCATAGTTTGCTCCGAAATGACCTATTTTACCCAAGTTAGCTCCGAAACGACCTATAGTTAGCTAGGGTTCCACCTAGATGACATAATTAGCTTAGTTAGCTCCTAAATGGTCTATTTAATAAAACATGACCTATACTTAGCTAACTATCCTCGAAATGACATAATTAGCTCCAAAAAGGCATTCTTGGCCAATTTAGCCCGAAGAAGGAGACAAGAGGAGAAGAAAGAGGAAAAATGAAAGGAATGAAGAAGAAGAAGAAGAGAACAAGAAGAAGGAGAAGGAGGAGGATAAGAAGAAGGAGAAGAAGGAGGAGAAGAAGGAGATGGAGCTCCTCCTTCTCCTTCTTCTTCCTCCTTCTTCCTCCTTCTCCTTCTCCTTCTTCTTTTCTTCTTCTTCTCCTCTTCCTTCTCCTTCTCCTCCTCCTCCTTCTTTTACTTCTTCTTCTCTTTCTCTTCTTCTACGTATCTTAGACTCATCCAAGAAAGGCAAAATTGGCTAAGTATCCTACGAAATGACATAATTAACTTAGTTAGCTCCAAAATGACCTATTTAAAAAAAAATGACCTACAGTTAGCTAAGTTCTCTCCTAAATGACATAATAAGGCTTACGTAGCTGCAAGATGACCTATTCCCCCTAACTTAGGTATTAAATGGCCTATAATTAGCCTAGCTAGATCCAAAATGGCTTAATAAGCATAGTTTGCTCCAGAATGACCTGTTTTCCCCAAGTTAGCTCCGAATCGACGTATAGTTACCTAGGGTTCCACCTAGATGACATAATTAGCTTAGTTAGATCATAAATGGTCTATACTTAGCTAATTTCTCTCCAAAATAACCTATATATACACTTCTTCATCTAGTATTATTCTTCTAACTTTCTTATTTGTCGTTTTGCAGATTACCTTCACTTCACGGGAAGCATGGATTATATTGATGGAATGCTTGAAGATGATTTCTTGTACCATGGCTTGTATTGAAACTATTGTAGTATATGGATATATATGAAACTTTGTATGCATGTGGATGAAACTGGTGTAATATATGGTTTGGTATGGATGCAACTTGCATAATATGTATGACCTATGGATGAGAGTTATTTCAATATGGTTATGAGTATGGAAAGAAATTTATTTATGTCAAATATATATATATATATCGTGATTATTGTTAAAAATGCTGGATATAATAAAAAATAAATTAAAAAGGGGATGGTTCCCCCCTTTGCCGTCTGCCCCCACATGGCAAAGGGGGGATGGCAGACGGCAAAGGGGGAATCTGCCCCCTCTCTCTCACCTCTTTGTCGTCTGCCCCCACATGGCAAAGGGGTGTAGGCAGACGGAAAAGGGGGGAATCTGCCCCTCTCTCTCCCCTCTTTGCCGTCTGCCCCCACATGGAAAAGGGGGGTGGGCAAACGGCAAAGGGGTGAATCAGCCCCCTCTCTCTCTCCCCTCTTTGCCGTATGCCCCCACATGGCAAAGGGGGGATGGCGGACGGCAAAGAGAGGAGGCCTGCCGTTAACACTTAACGGGGCCGTTGTAGTATATGCCGTCCCAGTTAATTTGCCATCTCCCCCCTCATGGCAAAGATTCTTTGCCGTCCGCTTTACAAAAGCAGACGGCAAAGAACCTCTTCACCGGATTTTTTTACCGTCTAGTTTGCCGTCTGCTGACTGATGGCAAAGCCTTTGCCGTCCGTGGTTCCCCCCCTTTTCCATCCGCCGTGGCAAACGGCAAATTTCTAAATTTCAGTAATGTTCCTCAAATTTGCCTTAGGTCTTCGTGGACAAGCAAGTTGGATGCACACCTACTAGTTTTCTTTATGAGCTTTCACATACTCTTAGCTCTATTAAATCATTTGTATGGCAATCCCTACTCATTCACATTGATATCTATTGATGAGCATCTCCATAGCTCATTGATATGCCTAGTTAATGTGACCATCTTCTCCTTGTTTGTCTTGCAACCTCCACCACACTCCATTCCACTTATAGTGCTAAAACCATGGCCCACGCTCATGTATTGCCTGAGAGTTGAAAAAGTTTGAGAAAGTAAAAGTGGGAAAACAATTACTTGGCCAATACCGATGTTGTGCATGATTTAAATTCGTTGTGCAAGGATGATAGAGCATAGCCAGACTATACGATTTTGTAGGGATAACTTTCTTTTGGCCTTGTTATTTTGAAAGTTCATGATTACCTTGCTAGTTTGCTTGAAGTATTATTGTCTCCACGTCAATAGAAAACTATTGTTTTCAATCTAATGGATCTGAACATTCACGTCACATAAGAGGAGTTACAAAGGACATCTATGCTGGGTAGCATGACAGCATCAAAAATTCATTCTTTATCACTTCCCTACTCGAGGACGAGCAGATGTTAAGCTTGGGGATGCTTGATACGTCTCAAATGTATCTATAATTTTTTATGGTTTCATGCTGTTATCTTGTCAACTTTGGATGTTTTATATACCTTTTATATCTTTTTTGGGACTAACTTATTAATTCAGTGCCAAGTGCCAGTTCTTGTTTTCTGTGTTTTTGACTCTTTTCAGATCTAATTTTGGAACGGAGTCCAAACGGAATAAAATCCCCGAAATAAATTTTTCCAGAACAGAAGAAGATCGGGGGACTTAACGGCCAAGGCAGGAGAGCCACAGGGGGCCCACAAGCCCTGTAGCCACCACGAGGGGGCGGCGGCTACCAGGCTTGTGGCCCCCTGGAGATCCCCTGCCCTAGCTCTTTCGCCTATATATTCCCTAAAATCCCAGAAAAAATCAGGGCATCCACGAAAACACTTTTCCGCCTCTGCAAGCTTCCGTTTCCGCGAGATCTCATCTGGAGACCCTTCCCGGTGCCCTGCCGGAGGGGACTTTGGAGTTGGAGGGCTTCTACAGCAACATCATCGCCTCTCCAATGATTCGTGAGTAGTCCACTTCAGACCTACGGGTTCGTAGTTAGTAGCTAGATGGCTTCTTCTCTCTCTTGGATCTTCAATACAAAGTTCTCCATGATCTTTATCGAGATCTATCCGATGTAATCCTCTTTGGCGGTGTGTTTGTCGAGATCCGATGAATTGTGGATTTGTGATCAGATTATCTATGAATTATATTTGAGTCTTTGCTGATTTCTTATATGCATGATTTGATATCCTTGTAAGTTTCTCCGAGTCTTGGGTTTTGTTTGGCCAACTAGATCTATGATTCTTGCAATGGGGGAAGTGCTTGGTTTTGGGTTCATACCGTGTGGTGACCTTTCCCAGTGACAGAAGGGGCAGCAAGGCACGCATCGTGTTGTTGCCATCAAGGGTAACAAGATGGGATTTTATCATAGATATGAGATTGTCCATCTACATCATGTCATCTTGCTTAAGGCATTACTCTGTTCTTATGAACTTAATACACTAGATGCATGCTGGATAGCAGTCGACATGTGGAGTAATAGTAGTAGATGCAGAAAGTATCGGTCTACTTGTTTTGGACGTGATGCCTATAGATATAATCATTGCCATAGATAACGTCATGACTTTGCATGGTTCTATCAATTGCTCGACGGTAATTCGTTCACCCACCGTCTACTTGCTTTCATGAGAGAAGCCACTAGTGAACACTACGGCCCCGGGGTCTATTCACAACTATCGTCTCCACATTCACTTTTACTTTGCTTTCTTTACTTTTTGCTTTCAGTTCTCACTTTGCAAACAATCTATAAGGGATTGACAACCCCTTCATAGCGTTGGGTGCAAGCTCTTTGTGTTTGTGCAGGTACTTGTGACTCGACGCGAGCCTCCCACTGGATCGATATCTTGGTTCTTAAATTGAGGGAAATACTTACCGCCGTTGTGCTATATCACCCTTTCCTCTTCAAGGGAACACCAACGCAAGGCTCCAAGACCGCGGGGAAATCCTTTGCATATTTTCCAAGGAAGTTCCTATAGGCGTAGCCCGTAGCAGCAGGATTCCTGGTGCCGTTGTCACGGAAGGTCTGTTGTAGCAGTAGCAGAAGGATTTCTGGCGCCGTTGCCGGGGAGGAGGATCGCTTGCCGAGGAGTATCAAGACAAGAATAATCTTCCGTCAACACGCCTATTTCTGGCGCGGGGAAGGGAGATCAAGTCAAGATCTATCCAAGTAGGTGTCACAAACTCATCTCTTGCATTTACCCTTTTTTGCAAGTTGCCTCTCGTTTTCCTCTCCCCCACTTCACATTTGCCGTTTTCATTTGCCTTTCTCCCTTGCTTTTTTCTTTTGCCTTTTTGCCTTTCTCCTTTGTCGTTTTCTTTTGTCTTTCGTCTTCTTTTTCCGCCCGTTTTCCTCGCCTGCTCTTGGGCTTGTTCATGAGAGACCTTTCCTCATGGCCAAACCGAACTATTTTAGAAGGTTGGAAGAGATTGAAACTAGTGTCAAAGGTTTCATGTCTTCTTAGTATGACCAAAATAGTTACTTCCGTAGGGAATTAAAAGAGCAAAATTCTTTTCTGGCCTGTTTGAATTAAGAAGTTGATGATATGGCCAAAGAATTCCTTGCACTAAATTCTCAGCTTGCTCACCTGGAAAAATTGGTGGGCCAAATTGCTGACAAGCAGGCTACCTTAGTCAATAAGATGGCAGCTAAACCTGAAATTTGTGATGAAAATCACGAAGATCTTAAAGTGCTTGGTGTGACTCCTATTGAATCTTTGTTTTCGCGTGTCAAACCTATCGATGAAGGGGCTTGATACGAATCCACTTTGGTTGAAAAACGCCCCAATGATTCGGAGTCCACCTATCTTGATGATAAAGGTGTGGAGAGTGGAGTAGAAGAAATCAAAATATTGGGTAGTAATGAAACTCCCACTTTGGATTTCAAGGAATTCAATTATGATAGTTGCTCCTTGTTTGAATGCATTTCTTTGATGCAATCCATTGCAAACTCTCCACATGCTTATAGCCAAAGCAAAGACTTTACCGCACATACCGTAGATGCTATGATGAAATCTCTTGAAGATAAACTCGAATTAGAAGTCTCTATACCTAGAAAACTTCATGATGAGTGGGAAGGTTTGTTGTCGCAGTAGCACCCCCGCGCTCTTAAGTCCAAAGGGCGTAGAAACATAGCAGAAAGTGCCGAAAGGGGTTATGAAAGCCGTCTTCTCCCAATCCTCCTTGGCCATCGTGATCTGGTGGTAGCCGGAGTACGCATCCAGAAAGGACAAACACTCACAACCCGTCGTAGAGTCGATGATTTGGTCAATTCGGGGAAGAGCGAAAGGATCCTTTGGACAAGCTTTGTTGAGATCAGTGTAATCAATACACATATGAAAAGTGTCAATGTTCTTGAGAACTAAGACCGGGTTAGCCAACCATTCGGGGTGAAAACCTTTGATGATGAACCCAGTGGCCAAGAGCCGGACGACTTCTTCCCCAATTGCCTTACGTCTGTCCTTGTTAAAACGACGGAGGTATTGTCGAACTGGTTTCACCTTTGGATCCACATTGAGGTGGTGCTCAGCGAATTCTCTCAGAATTCCTGGCATGTCAGAAGGTTTCCATGCAAAGATGTCCCGATTCTCACGGATGGATTTGAGAAGAGCGCTTTCCTATTTAGGATCCAAGACGGTCCTAGAAGTAAACTGCTTAGAAGAGTCCCCCGGGGTGAAATTGACCTGCTTGGTATCATCTGCTGGCTGGAACTTGAGGGGCGGCTAAGAATCAACAGTGGATTTTTGAGCGGACTCATGTCGGCCGATTCCACATTAGCCTTGTGAAACTTCAATTCCTTAGTCGCGCATGCCAATTTTGCAAAGGCAGCATCTCCTTCCTCGCACTCTTGTGCTATCTTTTGATCCCCATTGAGTGTGATGGTACCTGTAAGACCCAGCATTTTGAGCTTGAGGTACACATAGCAGGGTCGGGTCATGAAATGGGCGTAAGCCGGCCATCCGAACAAGGCATCGTAAGGACTCTTGATCTTGACCACCTCAAACATCAGAGCATCGCTCCTATAATTGGATTCGTCACTGAAATCAATGTTTAATTTGATCCGCCCAACCAGGTATGCCGACTTGCCCGGGACAATGCCGTGAAAGACCGTGGTCGAAGGCATCAAGTTGCCCTCGGAGAAATTCATCCACCAGAAGGTGTCATATTCTAAGGTATTGATGTTGCTCCCTCCATCCATGAGAACCTTGGAGAGGGTATGCCCCCCCACCTGCGGTGCCACCACCAATGCTCAGTCACCGAGATTATCAACCCGGGGCGGGTGGTCTTCTGTGCTCCATGTGATGGGTTGTTCTGACCAATTGAGGTATCTGGGAACCGCCGGCTCAGCCATGTTGATCACCCTTTGCTTGACATTTTTATCTCGTCTGCAGGTGTTGGTGGTGAAAACATGGTATTGTCCGTTGTTCAATTGCTTAGGGTTGCTGTGAAATCCACCTTGATTGTTCTGTAGTTGGAAACGGCCCTCGTTATTACGCTGCTGAAAGCCACCCTGGTTGTTATACTCTTGGTTACCCTGTACGGAGGTTTGCCCACTCCCATTGTTCGAGTCGCCCTGCCCAGGAGAGCCGGAGCCGAGGAACCCACCAAAAGAGCCGCCCTCCGACCCGCCAGGACCAAACTGACCTAGGTGTCCTCCACCATTACCTCATTGGTTATCCCTAGACGCTTGGAGACGAAATTACCGTCTCACATAACAGTCTTCCCAAGAATGAGTAGACGGGGCGTCCGGGGTACTATGCTTAGGACAAGGTCTCTTAAGCATCTCCTCGTAGTTACGTGGTTTCCTTCCATTGTAGCCTCAAGATTGACCAGTATTCCAGTGCTAGTTTCTAGGCCCGACGCTCGTATTGGCAACAAAATCTGACACACCATCTTGTTGCCTTCTCTTTACTTGACCTCCATGTTTGCCATCGCATCCACGAGCTTGGGAATGACCCTTGGTTCCATCCCCTTTCTTAACTTCACTGGTTTTGTCATCATATGAGCCGGCATCCTTCATGTCGTCCGACTCGGCATACCTGGTGAGAGTATCCATCAACTCGCCCATATCCTGCACCTTTCGCTTCACACGGCCAAGCTTCAATACCAGAGGTTGAAAACGACAGTTCTTCTGCAAGATCACCGCAGCTTAAGCCACAGTGATGCCATACGACGAGTGGATGATCTCCGCAACCCGCCGTGTCCAGTGGTGAGCCGACTCATCCATACGGTGAACGCATTTTTGCAGATCTACAATTGTCATGGGGCATTTGCTAGTCCCTCAGAAGTTTTTGATAAATCTCTCCTTCAACTCCGCCCAAGTGTTGATGGAGTTGGGTGGTAAGTTCATTAACCATGTTCGAGTCAGCCCTTCCAACATCATCTTAAGATATTTGGCACATACTGCATCACTAGCGTCAAGAATATCCATAGCGAGCTCGTAACTCTCAATCCACACACCCTGCTCAATATTGGATGAGTAATTAGGCACCTTGCGAGGACCTTTGAATCTTTGGGCATCCACTCATTGCGAAGAGCGAAAGACAAACATGGGACCCCTATGGTCCTTCCCCCTCACTCACTAGGCGGGTGCTGGTTGGACATAAGTCAGAATCACCTGAGCCGCCAGCGCCGCCGCCGCCTCTGCTTCTGCGTGGCGGGAGGCTCGGGCTGCGTTCACAAGTGCATGTGCATTTGACGTTGGCGGTCCGGGCGGGTTGGCTTGAGGCTGTTGTCGGCGACCACTATTGGAAACCGCCGGGGGATCATCATGGCGACTCTTGGTGCGGCTGGCGTGCGGTGTGGAGTGCCACCAGTCACGACTGTAAGAAAATTGCGTCTGTTGAACCACAACCTTTTTCGGCATCTCGATAGCGTTCCTAGCTTCCGCCTCGTTAAGAGTGTTTCCATGAATGGGGAGAGACTCCAAGTTGCACGTAGCAGCCAGCATATTGTCTACGGGATTGGAGAAGTGGCCCTGCGGCGTTCGGAAGCGCTGAACAGGTGGCTGGATCAACGGAGGCTGAGCCGGCTTCTGGGTCGGAGGCGGCCAAGCCGACTCAACTTGTATTCCAACCTGTCGAGGCGGGTGAGGTTCCCCCTCAGGCGTGCGTGGGCTGTCAAACAGAAGAATAGGATTAAGGTTGTCCGGAAAGCGACTCTAATGTCGCCTTTGGTGCATCGCATCGAAGGCGTTTCGCCGACGCTCAAGCCGCCATGCCTCGGCCTTCAAGCGTTCCACCTCTTCATTGATTTGAACCTGCTGATCCGATATCCAGGTGTTCTCAACGCCGATATCCCGTTGTATCTTGGCCATCTCTTCACGCAGATTTACCAGCTTTGCATTGATTTCCCCCTGATTCTCGGCAGTAATGGCGGCTGCCACGAGTTTTGACACCTCGCCCATTAGATCTGTCATGGCTTGTGTCCGTGTTTTTCCAGATCCGCTAGCCCCATTGGCGGCCGCCGCATCTAGCTAATTCTGAGCCGGTGCTGCCCCTGCCATGTAGACGGTGACCTGGCGAGGCGGCTCTTGCGGGCCGTCTGAGATTGCTACCTTAGGGAAGCCCCCAAGCCCTCCGTTGTAAAGAGGGTAGATTGAATCCGTGTCTCCCATGGATGACTCGCCATCAGAGTTAAAGGGGTGTCCCCATAAATCGTCGGCTCATCTAAGAGGCTGACCCCCTACGTAAAGAAAACAAATACGTTACGCCGCCTGACCCCACATTTGGCGGGTTTAGCGAGCCGAGCCGGATCGACGATGTCGGTGTAGATCTCAGGCTCGGTAACGGGCGCATCGATTTTGCCGATGAAGACGTGCATCTTACCGAAGGGAACCCTGTAACCAGATTCGATCGAACCAGCGTCGGGACCCTAGCTTGAATTTTCGATGGATCACTTCCCATGGTGGCTCTTGGTCATGTGACGAAGTGCGTAACTCCCGAATCCTGGAAGGGATCCCTTTGAGAACTCAACTCCACCGTGCGGAGGCACCACGGTGGGCGGCAACTGTCATTGTTTTGTCACGGCATATGCCCTCGTGAAAGGACTTAGTGATGGAGCCATCGCAACCAAGTGGCGACTCAAAGGGGTTGATCGGGAACGAGAGACGAGTTTACCAAGGTTTGGCCCCTCCGATGGAGGTAAAAACCTATGTCCTGCTCTGTGTGTCTTAATGATGAAATCGATTACAAGGGTGCGTATTCGCCTGACCTATCTCTCAATTGATTGTAACTTAAGTCTCCGAGCCCTAGAGACTCGTCTTTATATGCAGGTCACGACGCTAGGTTTACAAGAGCCCGGGTCACATTATGATTCATGACCTATTATGTATCTAACTCGCCTTGCTTCTTAAGCAAGGAAACTCCTGGCGACCTTCTCCCTCGTGGGCCATGAGTCGCCATCTTCATGTCTTGGGTCGCCGCTGACTCTCGTCGGCAAATCGCCTTACGCCTCCTGCTTCATAGGTCAGGGCCCATCTTGAGTATAAACATTGAGCCACCATCATCTTGACCCGACCCCTTAAGGCGGGTCATACGGCGGGAGAATATCCCCAATAGAAAGCGATGCTTGAATGGTCAAACTTCTTCTAGATTCCTTCGTCTTGGTGTCGGGCCTCAACACCAACGCCAACAAGAGCTCTCCTCTTCCAATTTGTCGCTTTGTTTTGAACCTGCAAGACATCTTGGCACCGCTGGGGATCCCAATAAAGCAATTCCCAACTACATACCACGGGATGCCGCTATCTTTGAGTAATTTGACCAAGATTGACCTTGAACCTCTTGTTCTCAAGTTTGGAAAAAGAATATCCTGCTAAAAAGGTGGCATGATGGCCAAGAGTGGTCGGCTAGTCCTTCTCCGATCAAACCTGGCTGCCTTCTGGTATACATGATGACCATGCACCGTCTACCAAAGTGGGTTCTCAAAAGATCGATCCAGCTATGTCGTGCGTGGGTGTGGAGTGGAGAGAGCGTATGTGATGGTGGTTAATGCCGCGTGTCCTGCACCTTGCTTTGTTGTCCTAAGCATCTAGGAGTATTGGGAGTTATGGATTTCACTAAATTTGGCCGAGCATTGTGACCGTGTTGGATGTGACTAGCATGGCATGACACTACTAGGCCTTGGGCACAAGGCCCACTCCCATGCGACGACACCCAAAAGGTCTTTTTTCCATGGCAACATGTATCATTCTAGTCGATGGCGCACGTACCAAATTATGGCACAGTCGATGGCGCACGTACCAAATTATGGCACAGTCGATGGCTTAATGGTCAGTGCCCAAGGATCATGGCGCCAACAAGAGCTTTGCTTTAGAAAATTTCCACTCGCAAAAATAGGATGGCCAAGGAGGCATTGGAGAATGAAGTATGGCTGACGGATCTGGCTATTGGATTGACAGAACAAATATCGCACAAACTAACCACCCTTGCTTTCTTGCTGGACGAGATTGAGCTGCAGCAAGACCAACCAGACTTGATTACCTAGCGGCTATCATCTGATGGGAAATATTCTGCTAGTTCTCCCTACTTGCTCCATTTTGAGGGATCGATTCCTATGGATGGATAACAATTAATCTGGTCGGCTTGGGTGCCACAGAAATGTTCTTTTTTCGTTTGGACTGTCATCTTCGGTAAAATCCTAATGGCTAATGTGTTGCTATGTTGTGGCTAGGAAACTAATTACTTCTACCCTTTATATGAGCATAGCTTGGAGACAACTCACCACCTTCTTGTGGATTTCCCGTGGTTCGAGGACATTTGGGACTCGGTCACCTCGACCACAAATTTTCCACATTTGCACCCAGCCACATGGATTGGATGCTCGGACATCAAAGATTGGATAAACACTTGCTTCTGTCTTGCTCCAGCGGCTTCGAAGAAGAGTACCCTATCGCTCGTCCAGCTCACTACCTAGGAAATTTGGAAGGAAAGGAATAGGCGGTTGTTTTAATAAGAGGCTATGCACAAAACAGCTCTTGTTTGCAAGATTAAAGATGAAATCCGTCTTTGGAACATGGCCGGCGTTGGCATACCTTTTGTGACGCCCTCGATTTAATCATACGCTAATCATACACGCAAGTGCGTACGATCAAACTCAAGGACTCACGGGAAGATAGCACAACACAACTCTAAACATAAATAAAACAAAACAGGCTTCATATTACAAGCTAGAGGCCTCGAGGGCTAGAATACAGAAGCTCAATAAACACACGAGTCAGTGAAAGCAACAATATGTGAGTACAGACATAATCAAGGGGTGCCTTAGAGAAGGCTAGCACAAAAGAAACACGATCGAACGAGGCGAGGCCTCCTGCCTGGGAACCTCCTAAACTACTCCTGGTCTTCAGCGGCCTCCATGACGAAGTCACCATCGGCGTGGCAGGCGTCGGCAGGAAACTCCATCTCCCGGTCTTCATCATCTGATCGCAACAAGGGATCAAGGGGACAAAGGGGGAGCAAAGCAACAATGTGTACTCATCCAAAGTACTCGCAAGACTTACATCAGAACTATTCTAAGTATGCATCAGTATCAAAGAAGCGGTGGTTAATATATGCACTGACTGCAGCAATGCGAGAATAGAGAGAGAAGGCCTAGTCCTATCAAAGACTAGCATCTTCAGGGTCTTGCAGCAATAGACGAGGGTATAGCAAGGAAACACAAATATTATAGTCATATTGTTACAACAATATTAATGTGAGGTCACGCTCTGAGATCCTCCCTCGACTCCCTGCGAGGAAGTGATCTCGGGGCAACTAATTCCAGTTAAGTAACAATTGTAGTTGTATAAGATCAGGGCACAACACCAAGTCGTCCTGTAACCGTGGACACGGCTATTCGAATAGATAAGTTCTTCCCTGCAAGGGTGCACAACATATTCCCCGACGCGCTCGATAACACTCTGGCCGGACATACTTTTCTGGCTCCTGCCCGACATCGGAATATCGACACATCGCAGCCCCACCTAAGCTCAGCAGAGAGGCCAGCCCGTCGGTCTAACTCCTAAGCACAAAGGGGTCGTGGGCCAACTTGCCCTCCGCGCTCCTGCATGATGCGAGGCCGGCCGATGTCAGTCCTAGCTGTGGGGAACGTCGCATGGGAAACAAAAAATTTCCTACGCGCACGAAGACCTATCAAGGTGATGTCCATCTACGAGAGGGGATGTTCGATCTACGTACCCTTGTAGACCGCACAACAGAAGCGTTAGTGAACGCGGTTGATGTAGTGGAACGTCCTCACGTCCCTCGATCCGCCCCACGAACCGTCCCGCGATCAGTCCCACGATCTAGTGCCGAACGGACGGCACCTGCGCGTTCAGGACACGTACAGCTCGACGATGATCTCGGCCTTCTTGATCCAGCAAGAGAGATGGAGAGGTAGATGAGTAGTCCGGCAGCATGAGGTGCTCCGGAGGTTGGTGGTGATCTTATCTCAACAGGGCTCCGCCCGAGCTCCGCAGAAACGCGATCTAGAGGTGAAACCGTGGAGATATGTGGTCGGGCTGCAGTGGCAAAGTTGTCTCAAATCAGCCCTAAAACCTCCGTATATATAGGGGGAGGAGGGGGAGCCTTGCCTTGGGGTCCAAGGACTCCCAAGGGGGTCGGCCGAGCCAAGGGGGGCAACCCTCCCCTTCCAAACCGAGTCCAACTAGGTTTGGAAGGAGGAGTCCTTCCCCCTTTTCCCACCTCCTCCTTTTTTTCTCTTTGATTTTCTTCCTATGGCGCATAGGGCCTTCTTGGGCTGTCCCACCAGCCCACTAAGGGCTGGTGCGCCACCCCCAAGGCCTATGGGCTTCCCCGGGGTGGGTTGCCCCCCCCCCCCCCCGGTGAACACCCGGAACCCATTCGTCATTCCCGGTACATTCCCGGTAACTCCGAAAACCTTCTGGTAATCAAATGAGGTCATCCTATATATCAATCTTCGTTTCCGGACCATTCCGTAAACCCTCGTGACGTCTGTGATCTTATCCGGGACTCCGAACAACATTAGGTAACCAACCATATAAATCTAATACGCATAAAACAACGTCGAACCTTAAGTGTGCAGACCCTGCGGGTTCGAGAACTATGTAGACATGACCCGAGAGACTCCTCGGTCAATATCCAATAGCGGGACCTGGATGCCCATATTGGATCCTACATATTCTACGAAGATCTTATCGTTTGAACCTCAGTGCCAAGGATTCATATAATCCCGTATGTCATTCCCTTTGTCCTTCGGTATGTTACTTGTCCGAGATTCGATCGTCAGTATCCGCATACCTATTTCAATCTCGTTTACCCGCAAGTCTCTTTACTCGTTCCGTAATACAAGATCCCGCAACTTACACTAAGTCACATTGCTTGCAAGGCTTGTGTGTGATGTTGTATTACCGAGTGCGCCCCGAGATACCTCTCCGTCACACGGAGTGACAAATCCCAGTCTCGATCCATACTAACTCAACTAACACCTTCGGAGATACCTGTAGAGCATCTTTATAGTCACCCAGTTACGTTGAGACGTTTGATACACACAAAGCATTCCTCCGGTGTCAGTGAGTTATATGATCTCATGGTCATAGGAACAAATACTTGACACGCAGAAAACAGTAGCAACAAAATGACACGATCAACATGCTACGTCTATTAGTTTGGGTCTAGTCCATCACATGATTCTCCTAATGATGTGATCCCGTTATCAAGTAACAACACTTGCCTATGGCCAGGAAACCTTGGCCATCTTTGATCAACGAGCTAGTCAACTAGAGGCTTACTAGGGACAGTGTTTTGTCTATGTATCCACACAAGTATTGTGTTTCCAATCAATACAATTATAGCATGGATAATAAACGATTATCATGAACAAAGAAATATAATAATAACTAATTTATTATTGCCTCTAGGGCATATTTCCAACAGTCTCCCACTTGCACTAGAGTCAATAATCTAGTTCACATCACCATGTGATTCCAACGAATCCAACACCCATATAGTTATGGGGTCTGGTCACGTCTTGCTCATGAGAGAGGTTTTAGTCAACGGTTCTGAAATTTTCAGATCCGTGTGTTCTTTACAAATCTTTATGTCATCTTATAGATGCTGCTACTATGTGCTATTCGGAAATACTCCAAATATCTACTCTACTATACGACTCCGTTTCACTACTCATAGTTATTCGGATTAGTGTCAAAGCTTACATCGGCGTAACCCTTTACGACGAACTCTTTAACCACCTCCATAATCTAGAAAACTTCCTTAGTCCATCAGTTACTAAGGATAAATTTTGACCGCTGCTAGTGAATCAATCATGGATCACTCTGTGTACCTCTCAACAGACTTGCTGCAAGGCACACATCAGGTGCGATACTCAGCATGGCATACTTTAGAGTCTACGGCTAAGGCATAGAAGACGACCTTCGTCCATTCTCTTTATTCTGCCGTGGTCGGGTTTTGAGTCTTACTCAAATTCACACCTTACAACGCAACCAAGAACTCCTTCTTTGTTGATCTATTTGAACTCCTTCAAAACTTGTCAAGGCATGCATCTTGTTGAAACTTCCATTAAGCGCTTTCGATCTATCTCCATTGATCTTTGATGCTCAACGTTCAAGTAGCTCAATCCAGGTATTCCTTTGAAAACTCCTTTCAAACAACCTTGTATGCTTTACAGAAATTCTACATTACTTCTGATCCACAATATGTCAACCACATATACTTATCAAAAATTCTATAGTGCTCTCACTCACTTCTTTGGAAATACAAGTTTCTCATAAACTTTGTACAAACCCAAAATCCTTGATCATCTCATCAAAGTGTATATTCCAACTCCGAGATGCTTGCACCAGTCCACTTAAGGATCGCTGGAGCTTGCATACTTGCTAGTATCTTTAGGATCGACAAAACCTCATGGTTGTATCTCATACAATGTTTGCTCAAGGAAACCGCCGAGGAAACAATGTTTTGACATCCTACATGCAATATTTCATAAATAATGCAGCAACTACTAACATAATTCTAACAGACTTTTAGCATCGCTACGAGTGAGAAAGTCTCATCATAGTCAACTATTTGATCTTGTCGGAAACATCTTTGCGACAAGTCGAGCTTTTCTTAATAGTGACTTATCACTATCATCGTCTGTCTTCCTTTTAAAGACCCATCTTTACTCAATAGTCCTATGACCATCAAGTAGTTCTTCCAAAGTCTACACTTTGTTTTCATACATGGATCCTCTCTCGGATTTCATGGCTTCCAGCCATTTGTCAGAATCTGGGCCCACCATTGCTTTCTCCATAACTCGTAGGTTCACTGTTGCTCAACAACATGACCTCCAAGACAGGGTTACCGTACCACTCTGTAGTAGTACGCGACCTTGTCAACCTACAAGGCTTGTAGTAACTTGTCCGATGCTCGATGATCACCATCATCAGCTTTCACTTCAATTGGTGTAGGCGCCACAGGAACAACTTCCTGCGCCCTGCTACACACTGGTCGGAGTGATGGTTTAGTAACCTCATCAAGTTCTACCACCCTCCCAAACAATTCTTTCGAGAGAAACCATTCCTCGAGAAAGGATCTATTTCTAGAAACAAACACTTTGCTTTCGGATCTGAGATAGGAGATGTACCCAACTGTTTTGGATATCCTATGAAGATGCATTTATCCGCTTTGGGTTCGAGCTTATCAGACTGAAACTTTTTCACATAAGTGTCAAAACCCCAGACTTTCAAGAAACGACAGTTTAGATTTCTCTAAACCTCAGTCTATACTGTGTCATCTCAACGGAAATACGTGGTGCCCTATTTAAAGTGAATGCGGTTGTCTCTAATGCTTAATCCATAAACGATAGTGGTAATTCGATAAGAGACATCATAGCATGCACCATACCAAATATTGTGTGGCTATGACGTTCAGACACATCATCACACTATGATGTTCTAGGTGGCATGAACCGCGAAACAATTTCCACATTGTCTTAATTGCGTACCAAAACTCGTAACTCGGATATTCATTTCTATGATCATATCGTAGACAGTTTATCCTCTTGTTATGACGAACTTCACTCCGAAATAGAATTGAAATTTTCAATATTTCAGACTTGTGATTCATTAAGCAAATACTCTAGTATCTACTCAAATCGTCATTGAAGTAAGAACATAATGATATCCACTGCGTGCCTCAGCACTCATTGGACTGCATACATCAAAATGTATCACTTCCAACAAGTTACTATCTGATTTCATCTCAATGAAAACAAGGCCTTGCTCATGTGGTATGATTTGCATATCACTAGTGATTCAAAATCAAGTGAGTATAAAGATCCATCAGCATGGAGCCTCTTCATGCAATTTATACCAACATGACTCAAGCGGCAGTGCCACAAGTAAGTGGTACTATCATCATTACCTCGTATCTTTTGGCACCAATATCATGAACATGTGTAACACTACGATTGAGATTCAATAAACCATTGAAGGTGATTATTGAAGAAAATAGAGTAACCATTATTCTCTTTAAATGACTAATCGTATTGCAATTAACACGATCCAATCATGTTCATGCTTAACGCAAGCACCAAATAACAATTATTTAGGTTTAACACCAATCCCGATGGTAGAGGGAGCGTGCGATGTTTGATCATATCAACCTTGGAAACACTTCCAACACGTATCGTCACCTCGCCTTTAGCTAGTCTCCGTTTATGCCGTAGCTTTCATTTCGTGTTACTAATCACTTAGCAACCGAACCGGTATCCAATACCCTTCATGCTACTAGGAGTACTAGTAAAGTACACATCAACATCATGTATATCAAATATACTTCTTTCGACTTTTGTCAGCCTTCTTATCTACCAAGTATCTAGAGTTGCTCCGCCTCGGTGACTGTTCCCCTCATTACAGAAGCACTTAGTCTCGGGTTTGGGTTTAATCTTGGGTCTCTTCATTAGTGCAGCAACTGTTTTGCCATTTCACGAAGTATCCCTTCTAGCCCTTGCCTTTCTTGAAACTTAGTGGTTTTAGAAACCATCAACTATTGATGCTCCTTCTTGATTTCTACTTTCGCAGTGTCAAACATCGCGAATCGCTCAAGGATCATTGTATCTATCCTTGATATGTTATAGTTCATCACGAAGCTCTCACAGCTTGGTGGCAGTGACTTTCGAGAACCATCACTATCTCATCTGGAAGATTAACTCCCACTTGATTCAAGTGATTGTCGTACTCAGACAATCTGAGCACACGCTCAATGATTGAGCTTTTCTCCTTTACTTTGTGGACAAAGAATCTTGTCGGAGGTCTCGTACCTCTCAACAAGGGCACGAGCATGAAATCACAATTTCATCTCTTTAGAACATCACTTATGTTCCGTGACGTTTCAAAACGTCTTCGGTGCCTTGCTTCTAAGCCATTAAGTATTTTGCATTGAACTATCGTGTAGTCATCAGAAATGTGTATATCGGATGTTCACAGCATCCACAAACGACGCTCGAGGTGCAGCACACCGAGTGGTGCATTAAGGACATAAGCCTTTTGCGCAGCAACGAGGACAATCCTCTTCAAAGTTTGCTACTATCATCTTTCAACTAAATTTTCTCTAGGAACATATAGAAACAGTAGAGCTATAGCGCAAGCTACATCGTAATTCGCAAAGACCATTAGACTATGTTCATGACAATTAGTTAAATTAATCATATTACTTAAGAACTCCCACTCAAAAAGTACATCTCTCTAGTCATTTGAGTGGTACATGATCCAAATCCACTATCTCAAGTCCGATCATCACGTGAGTCGAGAATAGTTTCAGTGGTAAGCATCTCTATGCTAATCATATCAACTATACGATTCATGCTCCACCTTTCAGTCTCATGTGTTCCGAGGCCATGTCTGCACATGCTAGGCTCGTCAAGCTTAACCCGATTGTTCTGCGTGTGCAACTGTTTTGCACCCGTTTTATGTGAACGTTGAGTCTATCACACCCGATCATCACGTGGTGTCTCGAAACGAAGAACTGTCGCAATGGTGCATAGTTGGGGAGAACACAATTTCGTCTTGAAATTTTAGTGAGAGATCACCTCATAATGCTATCGTCGTTCTAAGCAAGATAAGGTGCAAAAAGGATTAACATCACATGCAATTCATAAGTGACATGATATGGCCATCATCATGCGCTTCTTGATCTCCATCACCAAAGCACCGGCACGATCTTCTTGTCACCGGCATCACACCATGATCTCCATCATCATGATCTCCATCAACATGTCGCCATCGGGGTTGTCGTGCTACTCATGCTATTACTACTAAAGCTACGTCCTAGCAATATAGTAAATGCATCTGCAAGCACAAACATTAGTTTAAAGACAACCCTAAGGCTCCTGCCGGTTGCCGTACCATCGACGTGCAAGTCGATATTAACTATTAAAACATGATCATCTCATACATCCAATATATCACATCACATCGTTGGCCATATCACATCACAAGCATACCCTGCAAAAACAAGTTAGACGTCCTCTAATTTTGTTGTTGCATGTTTTACGTGGTGACCATGGGTATCTAGTAGGATCGCATCTTACTTACGTAAACACCACAACGGAGATATATGAATTGCTATTTAACCTTATCCAAGGACCTCCTCGGTCAATTCCGATTCAACTAAAGTTGGAGAAACTGACACCCGCCAGTCATCTTTGAGCAACGGAGTTACTCGTAGCGATGAAACCAGTCTCTCGTAAGCGTACGAGTAATGTCGGTCCGAGCCGCTTCGATCCAACAATACCGCGGAATCAAGAAAAGACTAAGGAGGGCAGCACAACACACATCACCACCCACAAAAACTTTTGTGTTCTACTCGAGAAGACATCTACGCATGAACCTAGCTCTGATACCACTGTTGGGAAACGTCGCATGGGAAACAAAAAATTTCCTACGCGCACGAAGACCTATCAAGGTGATGTCCATCTACGAGAGGGGATGTTCGATCTACGTACCCTTGTAGACCGCACAGCAGAAGCGTTAGTGAATGCGGTTGATGTAGTGGAACGTCCTCACGTCCCTCGATCCGCCCCGCGAACCGTCCCGCGATCAGTCCCACGATCTAGTGCCGAACGGACGGCACCTCCGTGTTCAGCACACGTACAGCTCGACGATGATCTCGGCCTTCTTGATCCAGCAAGAGAGACGGAGAGGTAGATGAGTTCTCCGGCAGAGTGATGGCGCTCCGGAGGTTGGTGGTGATCTTATCTCAGTAGGGCTCCGCCCGAGCTCCGCAGAAACGCGATCTAGAGGTGAAACCGTGGAGATATGTGGTCGGGCTGCCGTGGCAAATTTGTCTCAAATCAGCCCTAAAACCTCCATATATATAGGGGGAGGAGGGGGAGCCTTGCCTTGGGGTCCAACGACTCCCAAGGGGGTCGGCCGAGCCAAGGGGGGCAACCCTCCCCTTCCAAACCGAGTCCAACTAGGTTTGGAAGGAGGAGTCCTTCCCCCTTTTCCCACCTCCTCCTTTTTTTCTCTTTGATTTTCTTCCTATGGCGCATAGGGCCTTCTTGGGCTGTCCCACCAGCCCACTAAGGGCTGGTGCGCCACCCCCAAGGCCTATGGGCTTCCCCGGGGTGGGTTGCCCCCCCCCTGGTGAACACCCGGAACCCATTCGTCATTCCCGGTACATTCCGGGTAACTCCGAAAACCTTCCGGTAATCAAATGAGGTCATCCTATATATCAATCTTCGTTTCCGGACCATTCCGGAAACCCTCGTGACGTATGTGATCTTATACGGGACTCCGAACAACATTCGGTAACCAACCATATAACTCAAATACGCAAAAAACAACGTCGAACCTTAAGTGTGCAGACCCTGTGGGTTCGAGAACTATGTAGACATGACCCGAGAGACTCCTTGGTCAATATCCAATTGCGGGACCTAGATGCCCATATTGGATCCTACATATTCTACGAAGATCTTATCGTTTGAACCTCAGTGCCAAGGATTCATATAATCCCGTATGTCATTCCCTTTGTCCTTCGGTATGTTACTTGCCCGAGATTCGATCGTCAGTATCCGCATACCTATTTCAATCTCGTTTACCGGCAAGTCTCTTTACTCGTTCCGTAATACAAGATCCCGCAACTTACACTAAGTCACATTGCTTGCAAGGCTTGTGTGTGATGTTGTATTACCGAGTGCGCCCCGAGATACCTCTCCGTCACACGGAGTGACAAATCCCAGTCTCGATCCATACTAACTCAACTAACACCTTCGGAGATACCTGTAGAGCATCTTTATAGTCACCCAGTTACGTTGAGACATTTGATACACACAAAGCATTCCTCCGGTGTCAGTGAGTTATATGATCTCATGGTCATAGGAACAAATACTTGACACGCAGAAAACAGTAGCAACAAAATGACACGATCAACATGCTACGTCTATTAGTTTGGGTCTAGTCCATCACATGATTCTCCTAATGATGTGATCCCGTTATCAAGTAACAACACTTGCCTATGGCCAGGAAACCTTGGCCATCTTTGATCAACGAGCTAGTCAACTAGAGGCTTACTAGGGACAGTGTTTTGTCTATGTATCCACACAAGTATTGTGTTTCAATCAATACAATTATAGCATGGATAATAAACGATTATCATGAACAAATAAATATAATAATAACTATTTTATTATTGCCTCTAGGGCATATTTCCAACACTAGCACCCCTTAATACAAGAGCGATGCATCTCGGGACCACTCGGGCGCGCGCTGCTACATCGCTGATGTCTGAAGAGCTTCGGCTGATACCGCGACGTCGAGTACCCATAATTCTTCCCACGTAGACGGTTAGTGCGTAATAAGGCCTTCCGACCAACCCAGATCAAATACCCAAATCCATTATCATTTTAATTAAGCCATCGACACAAACACGCGGGAATCCACCTGCCTAACATCTATTCATCAAAGATCCCAGTAACATGGTCAAGTAACTGTGTGGTTGTAACATCGGGGGGAATCCGAGGTATCACCCTCGTTTGATTTCGAACGATGTATCCATCAAGGTGGACTTAGAGGAATCACCCTCGGGGGTCCCACACTTGAGGGGTTGCACGACACAGGCATCGTCGGGAATGGTGAAAGAGGAATCACCCTCGATAACCACAACTGACTAGCTATACTACAGAGATATCATTAGGAGTACTTAGCAAGGTATCACCCTCAGTACCCGATAGTATCTGTGTAGCGTCGTACAACTAAGGGGGTGTATGTGCTAAGTCAGGTCTGGCTCGTCGATCAGGGATCGAGATTTGAAAACAAAGCGGGGCAACTGGACTACGGGGTCAGAAGGGATGACTGCTCCACCTATACTAAGCAGATTTAAAGTATAGGACTGAAAGTAGCAGTTCATCAAAAATAGGCTATGCATCAGATATAGGAGCTAACTACAACAGTAGCAAAATACTAATGCAAGCATGAGGGAGAAAGACATAGGCGATATAGGGATGATCAAGGGAGTTTGCTTGCCTTGCTCCTCTGCGGCAAAGGGTTGGTCGGCAGGGTCGTAGGTGTACCCAACAGCAGCGTCAGTCTCGGGGTCTACTGGTAAGAAGAGGGGGAGAAACAATAAATAACAGCAACAGGTGCAACACTAAGCATGACATGGCAGTATGCAGACTAGGCATGAGCTAACGCAGCAACATCCGTGATAGACGGATCGGAAGAATATCTGACGATATTTTCCGGGTCTCACACTACTACCGGTCACACGGAAAATGATGGAAAAGTTCCACGTTTTCTATGCTAGGGACGCATGACAAACAAATGGACCGTGTATCCGGGTTCGTCTCGTTCCGCTGATCAACTTTGATGTGGAAGATATTTTCATGTGACTTACGGTTTATTTAATATTAATTTTTAAAGTTTTATTAATTATTTAGAAATTAAAAACAGATTTAATTAAATTGATTAAATGCAATTATGACATCAGCATGATGTCACGCTGACATCAGGAGTTGAGTGGTCAACTAACCAGTGGGTCCCATGCGTCATAGACTCAGTTTTTAATTAAGGTTAATTATTAATTAATCAAATTAATTTAGGGGGGACCCACGTGTCATACTCTAATTATTCTAATTACTTAATTATCAATTTAATAAATTAACTAATTAATTAATAATATATCTAATTATTTATTGATTTATTTATTTAATAAAAAACATATTTTTATTTTTATTTTTATTTTCATTTTAACAGCATGTGGGGCCTCCTTGTTAGTGGGAATGGGGGTTTGGCCCCACCGGTAAGTGACATAAGCCACATACACACACATATACATAAAGTATTTCCCTTATATACATGCATACAACATAATATTTCATACATACATACGGGATACATACATACGCAATACATACATGCATTATACATATATCATTTTTTTGTTTTTGTTTTCATCTCTAACCTCTCTCTCATAGAACACATGTGTGTTAGCAACACACTCTCTCAACAAAGAGAGAGGAGGCAACTCCACCTCCACCTCCTGGAGCTCAACGGCGCCGGAACGCGGCGGTGATCGCCGGAATGGAACCGGGAGAGGGAGGAGGAGAGGATGGCCGGGGCCCGGAGCTCACCGGCGTTGACGGGAAGGCCCGATGAAGCCGGAGTGCACGGGAAGTCGGCGTGGTTCTGGCGAGAAGGAGCTTCTCGGTGGTGGTGAAGACATTGAGGAGGCTCCGGTGACGCAGGGAGGGCCGGGGCCGGCCGGATCCTGCCCGGAGGAGGGGAGGCGGCCGCCAGAGAGCCGTCGGGGGGGCACTGGTGGTGGTGAGGATCGCCGCGTGGGGAAGGGTCGCCGGTTGCGAAGGAGGGCTAGCCGAGGGGAGGCCCGACGGTAGGGCACCGCCGGGGAGGTGCTCGCCGTGGAGGTGCTACACCGGAGGTGGGAGGCAGGGCGGCGCGGTGGGTGGAGGCAGGGGGTCTGACCGGCGGGGAAGAGGGAGCCTCGGGGGAGGTCGGGCCAGGGAGGATGGGTGGAGAGAGGTGGAGAGGCAAGGGGCGTGGGGAGGGAAACCGAGAGGAGGTAGAGAGGTGGGAGCGCGCGGGGCGATGGGAGAACGTGGGGACGGGGGAGGGCGACGGGAGGCAGGGGGGTTGGTCTCGTGAGGGGAGAGAACGAGAGGAAGGTGGGGGATGGGGTCGGTCGTGGGTGGAGCAGCGGCGGCAGGGAGAGAAGGGAGTAGCGCTAGGGTTAGATGCCCTGGTGGGGGCTTTATACCCCACCACTACGTGGGCCGAGAGGGAGCCTCACCGGCTTGGGCCAATTTGGCCCAGTTTGGCCACGACCTTTTGTTTTTGTTGTTTTTTTATTTTATTATTTATTTTAAAAAAATTCATATTTTATTATTATTATTATTATTATTATTATTGTTTAAATACTTTCTTTTATTTATTTATTTTGTTTTATATTTTCTCTTTTAAATATATAGGGTTTACAAATTCTAAAATGCCCGATTTATTTTTATAATTCATTAGGGGATTTTCATAACTCGCCCAACATATTTATTTTCGCATTCGATAACTTTTCCCGTTTTATTTCATTTCTAAATTTCGAATTTGAATTGTTTTGAATCAACGCAAGATCAACGATAGGGATTCATGGTGACGTGGCATCATTAGCGTGTGATCAATGTAGCTTAATTACAATCATCACTGGAGCAAAAGTTGTGGATGTCGCAACTCTCCCCTACTAACAAGAATTCTCGTCCCGAGAATTAAGAGGTAGAAGGAAAGAGCTCGGGGTATTCATCACGAAGATGATCCTCGCGTTCCCAAGTGGCTTCATCTTCAGAATGATTTGACCACTTCACTTTAAGGAACTTGGTGACTTTGCGACGAGTCTTACGATCAACTTGGTCGAGAATGCGGACCGGATGCTCTTTATAAGAGAGGTCTTGTTGCAGCTCAAGCATATCATGATCCACTGCTCGAATAGGATCCTTGAAGCAACGGCGAAGCTGAGAAACATGGAAGACATCGTGAACCTGAGAAAGGTTTGCCGGCAGTTCCAATTGATAAGCCACTCTTCCACGCCTTTCGAGAACAGTGAAAGGACTAATATAGCGAGGATCTAACTTGCCCTTGTCCCCAAAACGCCGTGCACCTCTCAATGGTGTGACACGAAGATAAACCCTTTCGCCAGGTTGATAGACCATAGCTTGGTGATGACGGTCATACTAACTCTTCTGACGAGACTGAGCAGCCTTCAGATTCTCAAGAACAACGCGGATTAGATCTTCAACATGTTGGATAAATATCCGGACCGAACAGTGATCGTTCCATTGGACGGTAGCTCGGGAATTTCATAAGAAGCCAAGTGTAAATGATACCTTGGAGTCAAAGATGTACAGGAGAGTCAGGTTTCAATCATGTGGAACTTTTGTTTATGGGTCCACCATGTGGGCCGAGAGTAGGCAGAGGGATGACATATTATACGGTCTTGGTAGTAAGACATGTCAGAGGATAGCTTGTCAGTTATGTTGGCAACAATGTCGGTACCAAGGGCGGGGGACGAATATAACCATTTTCCTGCTCGTTGAAACGAGGCAGACCAATAGGCAAGGCTCTCGTCCATCGGCAGTTACTGGAATGTTATCCACAATAGTAACAGGGTCTTACTGAAAGAGTTGTATACCGAGGTTATTACCTAAGAAATGAATTAACGCTGCTTAGATAAGCTATGCCACAAGGAAGGTCAAACAGACCAATGGAAAGGAAAATATGTTCACACACACAAGTACTAATGTATACCATTACCGAGGAAAACAAAGAGTATGGTATACATGATAGGTCATTAAGTGCCTATCCATCGGGATAAAGATGCAAGGGGAACCATGATCTTTACCCATACCATACGGTTTGGATAACCGATCAGGAACAATTTAGCATTGCGCCTCCAATGTTCCTGTTGACATTGAAGTACCACATCCGTGCTTCGGGGTAGTATCGACATGGTCATCCGATAAAGGTCGGACCAATGGGTACACAAACAGGATTCATGAGGAACAACTTATGAAATAAGTGATATATTTTCTGCATGGTAGAATGGCTAACCTTGTGTACGGAAGAATTTATAACAATAGGTCATGCGGCCCGGTGTGCCAGTCAAGACATCACCGTACCGGGTTATATGAGACCAAAGTTATAATTATTGGAAAATGTTCCAACCATCATGCATCTGCCCGAGATTCAGATCTGATTGGTGTCAGGGGTACCTCAGGCTCACGATGCCTGAGAAGAAAGATGAAGATGCAAGATTCTCATGATATGAGCTACACAAGTAATTCTTGAATCATGAGTTCGATTGTAAGACATATGAACACAATGTCAAGACGTTCGTGCCCACATAGAATTCTTACGTAAAAATGCAACTGAGTTCTCATTTGGAAACCATCATCGAGGATATCAAGGCCCTTGTGTAAGCCTCGATTAGCTCTTAAGAAGAAACTTCTTTTCCTTCATCAAATCAGTCAGTGGCTTGGCGTGCTAAGAGAAGTTATATGAAGTGAAGATAACAAATCTTCAAAACATATAACAATTCGCACATGCGTGAAAGATTTGGTATGACACTAGAGGAAGCAAAACAAAACTTTCTCGTATTCAGGGCGGTAAGAATGCACATGAACTTTGGAAAAACATTTCTGCTATCAAACACATTCTTCACGAGCTAGGCACAAGTATAACGCTTTCGAGAGCTTCTTTGTGGAACATGGAGATGTTGAGTGTGTGGCTGATGGGCTCAACAACAATCCCACAAGATCTTGACATGGATGAACTTCCAAATTTATAGCATCAAGGATATATCTTTTATCAAATCAAATGATATAACTTCGTATGCTCGAGGGAAGAACAACAATCAAACATTGGTCGAAGTGTGCACTCGAAAATACGGACAGAGTAGCACAACCAATGTCAAAAATGATGAGTCAACACCCAACACACTAAGAATGAAAGAATCAGTTGTTAGCCTCAAGGCAATAGGGTTGCCAGAAGTATTGGAATCACACATCAGAGTTCACTTGTTGGTATTCCGATTTGAAACAACACGGGACCAAGAAATGCATAGTGATGGCAAGAAGTATTAGTATATCAAGAATTCTTAAGAGGTGCAATGATGCTCACAACATTCTTGACATAAAGATGGTAATGCTCCAAGGTAGAAGATAACATAAGCTGAATAGCGAGGAACTTAAGGGACAACACAAAACATGATCAAGTTTGTGTTGGAGCGAAGGCCATAAGGTTTGTCGATGATAATACAATTCATCGAGGGGAAGGGGTGGTATTTCTGAACATGCATTCGGTTGATACCCTGCAAGAGCTCATAATGTTGATGATGATCATAACACATTTCTCGAGTAGCTTTACGAAGGTGTAATCAATCAGCGACGACATCAAGCAAAGGAATGGTGAAGCTAAAGGTTGTCGCAAACACAGTTAAGATTGCTAGCTCATAATCAAAATTTTCCTTTCAAAACAACCAATATGATGTGGAAAGCTCGGTGTGAGCTTAACACATAGTTGGAAATGTGTTCCAGAGATGGAGGACATAGATAGCATGGTCAAGCTCCAACATGACGATGATGATGTAGCTCAACAGCTTGGAATGACATGATCGAGTACAAACTCGTAAGTAAATAAGATTATTAGAAGTTGTTGAATCGCAATGTGTACTCGATTCAGTTATCGATGTACTCGCGTGTCCAACAACTTAAACATGAGGAAACTGGAATTAATGAAAATATCATAGTTGACGAGGAGCTCACGAGAAGTTATATAGCTCCGCGATATTCTCGGGATACGAGGGGTAATAATCGAAGGTAGATCAACATTAAGGCTTGGACCGATGTATTGATCTGAGGAAGACAAGTACTTTAACTCGTCTGAGAATTAAATCAAGGTAGGAAAACATGGTCGGAACCACGATTGCAAAGGACAAGATCACAGATGCCAGATTTAAACCACAAAATGAATGATTATTGATACGAGAAGTTTCTATGATAGGATCAATGTCGTTTCCATGGGCATGAACACAAAGTTCAAGGTTGACTCCCACTTCATTAGTGCATCACCTGCCATTTACTCCTCGTCTTTAATCAGGTTGTAATTTTGAAAGAATATCCGGCAAAACAGCAGAAGAGCAAGACTAGTGAAATTTTTTCGAGTCGTATCGATTTAGGAAGGCATAGGTTCAACCCGTCGAGCATCTTAGGAACATATACCATACACTCCAAGAGTAATTAACACATGCTTGAAGAGCAAGGCTGACAATGACATCGGATATAACTTATCAGAAGGAGAAGACACAATTTACCAATGGCATCATGTGTCAGGGGAAGCAATCACAAGAATTTTTTTAAATGTAAAGGATTCCGTCGGATAATAACCCAGCAATGGGTCTGATGATCCACAAGGAGCTCATGTGAGTATTGGTACTCAATCAGAGGGAGATAGGATGCAATGCATCGGGTTATAGAACATCCGAAAAATATCGATACTTAATTACCAAAGGAATTAAGATTTCTAGATTGGAGTATCATAAACAGATGCTCCGATCAATTTCAAGTAAGTTGAATGGACTTAGATGGACAACCAACCAAAGTTGATTTGTCGAGAACCAGCTCTGTTTGAAAGCACGTCTAAGCCGGAAGATAATTTATGAATATCAACAGATGATTGTGCGCATTCACACAAAGGTAGAATCATTAAGATCACAGGAAATTCACAAAGGAATTTAATGAATGCGGCTAGACATATGGATTTAACCATAACACAAGCAAGTGAGAAGGTCAAGAGCAATAGGCTACTAGGGATTCCAAAAGACCGAAGAGTATTCGAAGGACTTTCAAAAACCCATGACAACTAATGACGGGCGAATCCCCGATAAGATAATTCGTTGCCTCTCGTAAAACAATAGCAATTGGAAAACAAAGTATGGACGACAGTTGTATGTCGTCATCCATAGGGGTTGACGAAGGAAGGGAAATCGCAGAAGCGATGAGCACAAGTTCCCGAGAGAACATCAGAGAGTATCCTCGGGGTCTTCTGACGGATCAAGCCATCGTCTAGAATACAGGGCTCTCCGGGAGGAAATATTTAAGAGAACCTAATGTTAGAGTTAGTAAAAAAAATAACCCGAAAGAGAAGAGAGAGTAGAGCCCAGAATATAGGAAAGGAGTAAAAGATACTAATACCACCCAATTGAGATGTGGGCCCGTAAGCCACAACATCGGTGTTAGTGAAGTTTTTCAAACACTAGACTCAACTTCGGCCAAGGAGTTGGAAAGGGGGATACCTACAGGTAGTCGGCTCTAATACCAACTTGTGACGCCCTCGATTTAATCGTAAAATAATCATACACGCAAATGTGTACAATCAAACTCAAGGACTCACGGGAAGATATCACAACACAACTCTGAACACAAATAAAATAAAACAGGCTTCATATTACAAGCCACGGGCCTCGATGGCTAGAATACAGAAGCTCGATAAACACAAGAGTCAGCGGAAGCAACAATATCTGAGTATAGACATAATCAAGGGGTGCCTATTCTGCGCAACTCCAAAAGCCGTGAAAATCAACTTGGATTTTTTTGGGAATATATAAAAAATACTAGGCGGAAGAAGTGCCACAGGAGCGCAACCAGGGGGCCACAAGCTTGGTAGGCGCGGCCTACCCCCCCTGGCCACGCCTAGGGGGCTTGTGGGCTCCCTATTGGCCCACTGGCTCCCCTCTTCTGTTATATGAAGGGTTTCGTTCCAAAAAAATCAAGAGGAGGCTTTTCGGAGGATTCGCCGCCGCCACGAGGCGAAACTTGAGCAGAACCAATCTAGAGCTCCGGCAGGACGATCCTGCCGGGGAAACTTCCCTCCCAGAGAGGGAAATCGTCGCCATCGTCATCACCAACACTCCTCTCATCCGAGGGGACTCGTCACCATCAACATCTTCATCGGCACCATCTCATATCCAAACCCTAGTTCATCACTTGTAACCAATCTCCGTATCGCGACTCCGATTGGTACTTGAAAGGTTGCTAGTGGTGTTAATTACTCTTTGTAGTTGATGCTAGTTGGATTACTTGGTGGAAGAGTTTATGTTCATATCCTTGATGCTACTCATTACCTCTCTGGTCATGAATATGATTATGCTTTGTGATTAGTTACTTTTGTTCATGAGGACATGGGATAAGTCTTGCTATAAGTAGTCATGTGAATTTGGTATTCGTTCGGTAATTTGATGTGTTGTATGTTGTTTTTCCCCTAGTGATGTTATGTGAACGTCGAGTACATAACACTTCACCATTATTTGGCCCTAGAGTTAGGCATTGGGAAGTAGTAAGTAGATGATGGGTTGCTAGAGTGACACAAGCTTAAACCCTAGTTTATGCGTTGCTTCGTAAGGGACTGATTTGGATCCACTAGTTTAATACTATGGTTAGACTTTGTCTTAATTCTGTTATAAATATGCCCTAGAGGCAATAATAAATTATTTATTATTATATTTCTATGTTCATGATAATTTTTTATTATCCATGCTATAATTGTATTGATTGGAAACACAATACTTGTGTGGATACATAGACAAAACACTTTCCCTAGTAAGCCTCTAGTTGACTAGCTCGTTGATCAAAGATGGTCAAGGTTTCTTGACCATAGGCAAGTGTTGTCACTTGATAACGGGATCACATCATTAAGAGAATCATATATGACCCAAACTATGAACGTAGCATATTGATCGTGTCATTTTATTGCTATAGTTTTCTGCGTGTCAATTATTTGTTCCTATGACCATGAGATCATATAACTCACTGACACCGGAGGAATACCTTGTGTGTATCAAACGTAGCAACGTAACTGGGTGACTATAAAGATGCTCTACAGGTATCTCCGAAGGTGTCCGTTGAGTTAGTATGGATCAAGACTGGGATTTGTCACTCCGTGTGACGGAGAGGTATCTCGGGGCCCACTCGGTAATACAACATCACACACTAGCCTTGCAAGCAATGTGACTTAGTGTAAGTCGCGGGATCTTGTATTATGGAACGAGTAAAGAGACTTGCCGGTAAACGAGATTGAAATAGGTATGCGGATGTTGACGATCGAATCTCGGGCAAGTAACATATCGAAGGACAAAGGGAATGACATACGGGATTATATGAATCCTTGGCACTGAGGTTCAAACGATAAGATCTTCGTGGCATATGTAGGATCCAATATGGGCATCCATGTCCCTCTATTGGATATTGACCGAGGAGTCCCTTGGGTCATGTCTACATAGTTCTCGAACCCGCAGGGTCTACACACTTAAGGTTCGGCGTTGTTTTATGCATATTTGAGTTATATGGTTGGTTACCGAATGTTGTTCGGAGTCCCAGATGAGATCACGGACGTCATCAGGGTTTACGAAATGGTCCAGAGACGAAGATTGATATATAGGATGACCTCATTGGATTACCGGAAAATTTTCGGCATTACCGGGAATGTACCGGGAGTGACGAATGGGTTCCGGATGTTCACTGGGGGGAAGCCCACCCCGGGGAAGCCCATAGGACTTAGGGGTGCCGCAGCCCACCCCGGAGAAGCCCATAGGCCTTAGGGGTGCCGCACCAGCCCTTAGTGGGCTGGTGGGAAAGCCCAAGAAGGCCCCTGCACAGGATAAAAGAAAATCAAAGAGAAAAAAGGGAAAGTGGGAAGGAAGGGAAGGACTCCACCTTCCAATCCTAGTTGGGCTAGGATTGGAGAAGGATTCCTCCTCCCCCCCTTCGGTCGTCCCCCTTGGGGCTCCTTGAGCCTCAAGGCAAGTCCCCTCCCCTCCCTCCTATATATACGGAGGTATTAGGGCTGATTTGAGACAACTTTGCCACGGCAGCCCGACCACATACCTCCACGGTTTTTCCTCTAGATCGCGTTTCTGCGGAGCTCGGGCGGAGCCCTGCTGAGATAGATCACCACCAACCTCCGGAGCGCCGTCACGCTGCCGGAGAACTCATCTACCTCTTCGTCTCTCTTGCTGGATCAAGAAGGCCGAGATCATCGTCGAGCTGTACGTGTGCTGAACGCGGAGGTGCCGTCCGTTCGGCACTAGATCGGAGCGGATCGTGGGACGGATCGCGGGACGGTTCCTGGGACGGTTCGCGGGGCGGATCGAGGGATGTGAGGACGTTCCACTACATCAACCACGTTTCTTAATGCTTCCTGCTGTGCGATCTACAAGGGTACGTAGATCGGAAATCCCCTCTAGTAGATGCACATCACCATGATAGGTCTTCGTGCGCGTAGGGAAATTTTGTTTCCCATGCGACGTTCCCCAACAGTGGCATCATGAGCTAGGTTCATGTGTAGATGTCATCTCGAGTAGAACACAAAAGTTTTTGTGGGTGGTGATGTGCGATTTGCTGCCCTCCTTAGTCTTTTCCTCATTCCGTGGTATTGTTGGATCGAAGCAGCTCGGACCGACATTACTCGCACGCTTACGAGAGACTGGTTTCGTCGCTACGAGCAACCCCGTTGCTCAAAGATGACTGGCGAGTGTCAGTTTCTCCAACTTTAGTTGAATCGGATTTGACCGAGGAGGTCCTTGGATGAGGTTAAATAGAAATTTATATATCTCCGTTGTGGTGTTTGCGTAAGTAAGATGCGATCCTACTAGATACCCATGGTCACCACGTAAAACATGCAACAACAATTAGATGACGTCTAACTTGTTTTTGCAGGGTAAGCTTGTGATGTGATATGGCCAACGATGTGATGTGATATATTGGATGTATGAGATGATCATGTTGTAATAGTTAATATCGACTTGCACGTCGATGGTACAACAACCGGCAGGAGCCATAGGGTTGTCTTTAAACTAATGTTTGTGCTTGCAGATGCGTTTACTATATTGCTAGGATGTAGCTTTAGTAGTAATAGCATGAGTAGCACGACAACCCCGATGGCGACACGTTGATGGAGATCATGGTGTGGCGCCGGTGACAGAAGATCGTGTCGGTGCTTTGGTGATGGAGATCAAGAAGCACGTGATGATGGCCATATCATGTCACTTATGAATTGCATGTGATGTTAATCCTTTATGCACCTTATCTTGCTTAGAACGACGGTAGCATTATGAGGTGATCTCTCACTAAAATTCCAAGACGAAATTGTGTTCTCCCCGACTGTGCACCGTTGCGACAGTTCGTCATTTTGAGACACCACGTGATGATCAGGTGTGATAGACTCAACGTTCACATACAACGGGTACAAAATAGTTGCACACGCGGAACACTTGGGTTAAACTTGACGAGCCTAGCATGTACAAACATGGCCTCGGAACACAAGAGACCGAAAGGTCGAGCATGAATCGTATAGTTGATATGATGAGCATAGAGATGCTTACCACTGAAACTATTCTCGACTCACGTGATGATCGGACTTGAGATAGTGGATTTGGATCATGTACTACTCAAATGACTAGAGAGATGTACTTTTTGAGTGGGAGATCTTAAGTAATACGATTAATTGAACTAATTGTCATGAACATAGTCTAATGTTCTTTGCGAATTACGATGTAGCTTGCGCTATAGCTCTATTGTTTTTATATGTTCCTAGAGAAAATTTAGTTGAAAGTTGATAGTAGCAAACTATGCGGACTGAGTTTGTAAAACTCAGGATTGTCCTCATTGCTGCGCGGAAGGCTTATGTCCTTAATGCACCACTCGGTGTGCTGCACCTCGAGTGTCGTCTGTGGATGTTGTGAACATCCGACATACACGTTTCAGATGACTACGCGATAGTTCAGTGCAAAATACTTAATGGCTTAGAAGCAAGGCGCCCAAGACATTTTTGAAGCATGACGGAACATAAGAGATGTTCTAGAGAGATGAAATTGTGATTTCATGCTTGTGCCCTTGTTAAGAGGTATGAGACCTCCGACAAGATTCTTTGTCCATGAAGTAAAAGAGAAAAGCTCAATCGTTGAGCGTGTGCTCAGATTGTCTGAGTACGACAATCGCTTGAATCAAGTGGGAGTTTATCTTCCAGATGAGATAGTGATGGTTCTCCAAAGTCACTACCACCAAGCTGTGAGAGCTTCGTGATGAACTATAACATATCAAGGATAGATACAATGATCCTTGAGCAATTCGCGATGTTTGACACTACGAAAGTAGAAATCAAGAAGGAGCATCAATAGTTGATGGTTAGTAAAACCACTAAATTTCAAGAAAGGCAAGGGCTAGAAGGGATACTTCGTGAAACGGCAAAACAGTTGCTGCACTAATGAAGAGACCCAAGATTAAACCCAAACCCGAGACTAAGTGCTTCTGTTATGAGGGGAACGGTTACTGAGGCGAAGCTACCCTAGATGCTTGGTAGATAAGAAGGCTGGCAAAGTCGAAAGTAGTATATTTGATATACATGATGTTGATGTGTACTTTACTAGTACTCCTAGTAGCATGAGGGTATTGGATACCGGCTCGGTTGCTAAGTGATTAGTAACACGAAATGAAAGCTACGGAATAAACAGAGACTAGCTAAAGGCGACGTGACGATATGTGTTGGAAGTGTTTCCAAGGTTGATAGGATCAAACTTCGCACGCTCCCTCTACCATCCGGGTTGGTGTTGAACCTAAATAATTGTTATTTGGTGCTTGTGTTAAGCATGAACATGATTGGATCGTGTTTATTGCAATACGATTGTTCATTTAAAGAGAATAATGGTTACTCTATTTTCTTGAATAATCACCTTCTATGGTTTATTGAATCTCGATCGTAGTGTTACACATGTTCATAATATTGGTGCCAAAAGATACAAAGTAATAATGATAGTACCACTTAGTTGTGGCACTGCCACTTGAGTCATGTTGGTGTAAAATGCATGAAGAAGTTCCATGCTGATGGATCTTTGTGCTCACTCATTTTTGAAACGTTTGAGACATGCAAACCATACCTGTTGGTGTGAACGTGTGAAGAAACTCCATGCGGATGGACCATTTGGATTCATTTGATTTTGAATCACTTGAGACATGCAAAAATGCCACATGAAACAAGAGAGGATCTTGTGGGGAGTAATGCATTCTTTATGTGTGCAGTCCAATGAGTGCTAAGGCACGCAATGGATATCGTTATGTTCTTACTTCATTGACGATTTGAGTAGATACGGGAGTATTTACTTGATGAATCACAAGTCTGAAATATTGAAAAGTTCAAAGCAATTTCAAAGTGAGGATCGTCGCGACGAGAGGATAAACTGTCTACGATATGATCATAGAGATGAATATCTGAGTTACGAGTTTTTGGTACACAGTTAAGACAAAGTGAAAATTGTTTCGCAGTTCACGCCACCTGGAACACCATAGTGTGATGATGTGTCTGAACGTCATAGCCACGCCCTATTTGACATGGTGCATACTATGATGTCTCTTATCAAAATACCACTATCATTTATGGGTTATACATTAGAGACAACCGCATTCACTTTAAATAGTGCACCGCGTATTTCTGTTGAGATGACACAGTATAGACTATGGTTTGGAGAAGCCTAAGTTGTCGTTTCTTGAAAGTTTGGGGCTGCGATGATTATGTGAAAAAGTTTCAGTCAGATAAGCTCGAACCCAAAACGGATAAATGCATCTTCATAGGATATCCTAAACAGTTGGATACATCTCCTATCTCAGATCCGGAAGCAAAGTGTTTGTTTCTAGAAACGGGTCCTTTCTCGAGGAAAGGTTTCTCTCGAAAGAATTGAGTGGGAGGGTGGTGGAACTTGATGGGGTTAGTGAATCATCACTTCAACCAGTGTGTAGCAGGGCGCAGGAAGAAGTTCATGTGGCGTCTACACCAATTGAAGTAGAAGCTGATGATGGTGATCATTATAGCTTCGGATCAAGTTACTACAAACCTCGTAGGTCGACAAAGATCGCGCACTACTACAGAGTGGTACAGTAACCCTGTCTTGGAGGTCATGTTGTTGAACATAAATGAACCTACGAGTTATGGAGAAGCAATGGTGGGCCTGGATTCCAACAAATGGCTGGAGCCATGAAATCCAAGAGAGGATCCATGTATATAACAAAGTGTAGACTTTGAGAAACTACTTGATTGTCGTAGGACTATTGAGTAAAGATGGATCTTTAAAAGAAAGACAGACGATGATGGTGATAAGTCACTATTAAGAAAAGCTCGACTTGTCGCAAAGATGTTTCCGACAATATCAAATAGTTGACTATGATGAGACTTTCTCACTCGTAGCGATGCTAAAAGTCTGTTAGAATGATGTTAGTAGTTGTTGCATTATTTTTAAAATATTGCACATAGGATGTCAAAACATTGTTTCCTCAATGTTTTCCTTGAGGAAAGATTGTATGTGATACAACCAGAAGGTTTTGTCGATCCTAAAGATACTAACAAGTATGCAAGATCCAGCGGTCCTTTTATGGACTGGTGCAAGCATCTCGGAGTTGGAATATACGCTTTGATGAGATGATCAAAGCTTTTGGGTTTGTACAAGGTTTATGAGAAAACTTGTATTTCCAAAGAAGTGAGTGGGAGCACTATAGAATTTCTGATAAGTATATGTGGTTGACATATTGTGGATCAGAAGTAATGTAGAATTTCTCTAAAGCATAAAAGGTTGTTTCAAAGGAGTTTTTCAAAGGAATACCTGGATTGCGCTACTTGAACGTTGAGCATCAAGATCTATGGAGATAGATCGAAATGCTTAATAGAAGTTTCAATAAGATGCATGCCTTGACAAGTTTTTGAAGGAGTTCAAAATAGATCGGCAAAGAAGGAGTTCTTGACTGTGTTGTAAGGTGTGAATTTGAGTAAGACTCAAAACCTGACCACGGCAGAATAAAGAGAATAGACGAAAGTCATCTTCTATGCCTTCGTCGTAGACTCTGAAGTATGCCATGCTGAGTACCGCACGTGATGTGTGCCTTGCCACAAGTCTGTTAAGAGGTACACAGAGTGATCCAGGATTGAATCACTGATCAGCGGTGAAATTATCCTTAGTAACTAATGGACTAAGGAATTTGTCTCGATTATGGAGGTGGTTAAAGAGTACGTCGTAAAGTGTTACGTTGATGCAAGCTTTGACACTAATCCGAATAACTATGAGTAGTGAAACGGATTTGTATAGTAGAGTAGATATTTGGAGTATTTCCGAATAGCACGTAGTAGCAGCGTCTATAAGATTACATAAAGATTTGTAAAGAACAAACGGATCTGAAAGTTTCAGAACCGTTGACTAAAACCTCTCTCACGAGCAAGACGTGATCAGACCCCAGAACTATATGGGTGTTAGATTCGTTAGAATCACATGGTGATGTGAACTAGATTATTGACTCTAGTGCAAGTGGGAGACTGTTGTAAATATGCCCTAGAGGAAATAATAAATTATTTATTATTATATTTCTTTGTTCATGATAATTGTTTATTATCCATGCTATAATTGTATTGATTGGAAACACAATACTTGGGTGGATACATAGACAAAACACTGTCCCTAGTAAGCCTCTAGTTGACTAGCTCGTTGATCAAAGATGGTCAAGGTTTCCTGACCATAGGCAAGTGTTGTAACTTGATAACGGGATCACATCATTAGGAGAATCATGTGATGGACAAGACCCAAACTATGAACGTAGCATATTGATCGTGTCATTTTATTGCTATAGTTTTCTGTGTGTCAAGTATTTGTTCCTATGACCATGAGATCATATAACTCAGTGACACCGGAGGAATACCTTGTGTGTATCAAATGTCACAACGTAACTGGGTGACTATAAAGATGCTCTACAGGTATCTCCGAAGGTGTTCGTTGAGTTAGTATGGATCAAGACTGGGATTTGTCACTCCGTGTGACGGAGAGGTATCTCGGGGCCCACTCGGTAATACAACATCACACACAAGCCTTGCAAGCAATGTGACCTAGTGTAAGTCGCGGGATCTTGTATTATGTAACGAGTAAAGAGACTTGCCGGCAAACGAGATTGAAATAGGTATGCGGATACTGACGATCGAATCTCGGGCAAGTAACATACCGAAGGACAAAGGGAATGACATACGGGATTATATGAATCCCTGGCACTGAGGTTCAAACGATAAGATCTTCATAGAATATGTAGGATCCAATATGGGCATCCAGGTCCCGCTTTTGGATATTGACCGAGGAGTCCCTCGGGTCATGTCTACATAGTTCTCGAACCCGCAGGGTGTGCACACTTAAGGTTCGGCGTTGTTTTATGCGTATTTGAGTTATATGGTCGGTTACCGAATGTTGTTCAGAGTCCCGGATGATATCACAAACCTCACGGGGGTTTCCGGAATGGTCCGGAGACGAAGATTGATATATAGGATGACCTCATTTGATTACCGAAAAAATTTCGGCATTACCAGGAATGTACCGGGAGTGACGAATGGGTTCCGGATGTTCACCGGGGGGGCAGCCCACCCCGGGGAAGCCCATAGGCCTTAGGGGTGCCACACCAGCCCATAGTGGGCTGGTGTGCAAGCCCAAGAAGGCCCTGCGTAGGATAAAAGAAAATCAAAGAGAAAAGAAAAGAAAAAAAGGGGAAGTGTTAAGGAAGGGAAGGACTCCACCTTCCAATCCTAGTTGGACCAGGATTGGAGGAGGATTCCTCCTCCCCCCCCCCTTCGGCCGACCCCCTTGGGGCTCCTTGAGCCTCAAGGCAAGGCTCCTCCCCTCCCTCCTATATATACGGAGGTATTAGGGCTGATTTGAGACAACTTTGCCACGGCAGCCCGACCACATACCTCCACGGTTTCTCCTCTAGATCGCGTTTCTGCGGAGCTCGGGCGGAGCCCTGCTGAGATAGATCACCACCAACCTCCGGAGCGCCGTCACGCTGCCGGAGAACTCATCAACCTCTCCGTCTCTCTTGCTGGATCAAGAAGGCCGAGATCATCGTCGAGCTGTACGTGTGCTGAACGCGGAGGTGCCGTCCGTTTGGCACTAGATCGGAGCGGATCGTGGGACGGATCGCGGGACGGTTCGTGGGACGGTTCGCGGGGCGGATCGAGGACGTGAGGACGTTCCACTACATCAACCGCATTTCTTAACGCTTCCTGTTGTGCGATCTACAAGGGTACGTAGATCGGAAATCCCCTCTCGTAGATGGACATCACCATGATAGGTCTTCGTGCGCGTAGGAAAATTTTGTTTCCCATGCGACGTTCCCCAACAAATTCTTCTTTCGTAGTTGTGGATGGTTGCGAGAGGGGTTAATCATAAGTGGGATGCTTGTCCAAGTAAGGGCAGTACCCAAGCGCCGGTCCACCCACATATCAAACTATCAAAGTAACGAACGCGAATCATATGAACATGATGAAAACTAGCATGTCAGCAATTCCCGTGTGTCCTCGGGAGCGTTTTTCCTGCTATAAGAGTTTGTCCAGGCATGTCCCTTTCTTCAAAAGGGATTGGGCCACTTTGCTGCACCGTTGCTACTTTTTTACTTGTTGCTTTCTACGAATCATCTCACCACACAACTACTTGTTACCGATAATTTGAGTGCTTGCAGATATTACCTTGCTGAAAACCACTTGTCAGATCCTTTTGCTCCTCGTTGGGTTCGACACTCATTCTTATCGAAAGGAATGTGATAGATCACCTATAGTTGTGGGTCATCAAGACTCTTCTCTGGCGCCGTTGCCGGGGAGTGAAGCGCCTTTGGTAAGTGGAATTTGGTAAGGAAACATTTATATAGTGTGCTGAAATTTATTGTCACTTGTCACTATGGAAACTAATCCTTTGGGGGGCTTGTTCGGGGTATCTTCACCTCGAACGAAGCACAAAGAGCTGCTCCTCAACTTGCTGCACCTACCGAAAATATTTGCTTTGAATTTCCTTCGGGTATGCTTGAGAAACTGCTGGCTAATCCTTTTACAGGAGATGGAACATCACATCCAGACTTGCATCTAATCTATTTAGATGAAGTTTGTGGTTTATTTAAGCTTGCAGGTTTGCCCGAGGATGAGGTCAAGAAGAAGGTCTTTCCCTTATCTTTGAGGGATAAGGCGTTGACATGGTATAGGCTATGTGATGATACTGGATCATGGAACTACAATCGGTTGAAATTGGAATCTCATCAAAAGTTTTATCATTCAGAACTTCTATGCTCGGCTTTCTCATGATGATCGCACCATGCTTGAAACTTCTTGTACCGGTTCTTTTATGAAGAGAGATGTTGACTTCAAATGGAATTTATTGGAAAGAATTAAACGCAACCCTGAAGATTGGGAGCTTGAAGAAGGTAAGGAGTCGGGTATAAATTTCAAGTTTGATTGTGTTAAATCCTTTGTTGAAACAAATACCTTTTGTGATTTTAGCGATAAGTATGGACTTGACTCTGAGATAGTAGCTTCATTGTGTGAATCATTTGCTGCTCATATTGATCTCCCCAAAGAGAAGTGGTTTAAGTACCATCCTCCCTTAGAAGTCAATGTAGTTAAACCCAATCCAGTTGAAGAGAAAGTCATTGCCTATAATGATCCTATTGTTCCCAACGCTTACATTGAGAAACCACCTTTCCCTGTTAGGATAAAGGATCATTCTAAAGCTTCAACTGTGATACGAAGAGGCTACATTAGAACACCAACACCCCCTGATCAAATTAGAGTTGAACCTAGCATTGCTATTATCAAAGATCTCCTGTCCGACGATGTTGAGGGACATAATATTCACTTCTGTGAAGATGCTACTAGAATTGCTAAACCACACGCTAGAGACAAACATATGCATGTTGTTGGCACGCCTGTTGTTTCTATGAAGATAGGAGATCATTTTTATCATGGTTTATGTGACGTGGGTGCTAGTGTTAGTGCAATACCTCAATCCTTATATGATGAAATCAAAGACGAGATTGCACCTATTGAGATAGAACCTATCGATGTGACTATTCTGCTTGCAAATAGAGATACTATCTTTCGTGTGGGAATTGTTAGGGATGTTGAAGTCTTGTGTGGTAAAACGAAGTATCCTGCTGATTTCCTCGTTCTTGCTACCGCACAAGATAGCTTTTGTCCCATCATATTTGGCAGACCCTTCCTCAATACCGTCAATGCTCATATTGAATGTGAGAAGCAAACTTTCACTGTTGGCTCTGAAGGTGTGTCACATGAGTTCAATTTCTCCAAGTTTGGTAGACAACCTCATGAAAAAGAGTTGCCTAGTAAGGATGAAACTATTTCCTTAGCTTCTATTGCCGTGCCTCCTACTGATCCCTTAGAGCAATACTTGCTTGAGCATGAAAATGATATGCATATGGATGAAAGGGATGAGATAGATAGAGTTGTCTTAGAACAATATCCTATCCTTAAGAATAATTTGCGTGTTGAACTGCTTGGGGATCCACCCCCACCAAAAGGTGATCCTGTGTTCGAGCTTAAACAGTTGCCAGATACTCTTAAGTATGCTTATCTTGATGAAGAAGAGATATATCCTGTCATAATTAGTGCTAGCCTCTCAGAGCATGCAGAAAAGAAGTTACTAAAAACATTGAGGAAGCACCGTGCTGCTATTGGATATACGCTTGATGATCTTAAGGGCATTAGTCCCACTCTATGCCAGCACAAGATTAAAACTGATCCTGATTCCAAACCAGTTGCTGATCATCAACGGAGATTAAATCCTAAGATGATGTAGGTAGTAAGAAAAGAAATACTAAAGCTCCTGGAAGCAGGTATTATCTATCTTGTTGCTCATAGTGATTGGGTGAGTCCGGTGCATTGTGTCCCTAAGAAGGGACGCATTACCGTTGTCCCTAATGATAAGGATGAATTGATCCCACAGAGGATTATTACTGGCTATAGGATGGTGATCGATTTAGGAAATTGAATAAAGCCACTAGGAAAGATCATTACCCTTTGCCTTTTATCGACCAAATGCTAGAAAGACTGTCTAAACACGCACACTTCTGCTTCCTAGACGGTTATTCTCATTTCTCCCAAATACCAGTTGCACAATCTGATCAGGAGAAAACCACTTTCACCTGCCCTTTCGGTAACTTTTCTTATAGACGTATGCCTTTTGGCTTATGTAATGCACCTGCCACCTTTCAAAGATGTATGATGGCTCTATTCTCTGACTTCTGCGAAAAAGATTGTCGAGGTTTTCATGGATGACTTCTCCGTTTACGGGTCTTCTTTTGATGATTGCCTCACCAAACTTGATCGGGTCTTGCAGAGATGTAAAGATACCAATCTTGTCTTGAATTGGGAAAAGTGCCACTTTATGGTTAATGAAAGCATCGTCTTAGGACATAAAATTTCTGAAATAGGTATTGAAGTCGATAAGGCTAAGGTTGATGCAATCGAGAAAATGCCATACCTCACAGATATCAAAGGTATAAGAAGTTTCCTTGGTCATGCTGGTTTCTATAGGAGGTTCATTAAAGACTTCTCTAAGATTTCTAGGCCTCTTGCCAAACTCTTGCAAAAGGATATTCCTTTTGTTTTTGACGATGACTGTGAGCAAGCCTTCGAAATACTTAAGAAGGTTTTGATAAATGCACCTATTGTTCAACCACCTGATTGGAACTTACCTTTTGAAATCATGTGTGATGCTAGTGATTATGCTGTTGGTGTTGTCCTAGGGCAAAGAGTTGATAAGAAGTTGAATGTTATTCACTATGCTAGTAAAACTCTAGACAGTGCCCAAAGAAACTATGCTACTACTGAAAAGGAATTTTTAGCAGTCGTGTTTTCATGTGAAAAGTTCACGTCTTACATAGTTTATACCAAAGTCACTATTCACACTGATCACACTGCTATTAAGTACCTCATGGAGAAGAAAGACACTAAACCTAGACTTATCAGATGGGTTCTCTTGCTACAAGAATTTGATTTGCATGTTGTTGACAGGAAGGGTGCTGATAACCCAGTAGCAGATAACTTGTCTAGGTTGGAGAACGTTCTTGATGACCCACAACCTATTGATGATAGCTTTCCCGATGAGCAATTGAATGGCATCAATGCTTCACGTAGTGCATCGTGGTATGCTGATTATGCAAACTATATCAATGCCAAATATATACCACCTAGTTTCACATACCAGCAAAAGAAGAAATTCTTCTTTGACTTGAGACATTACTTCTGGGATGATCCTCACCTTTATAAGGAAGGAGTAGATGGTGTTATTAGACGTTGTGTACCTGAACATGAACAGGGACAGATCCTACAGAAGTGTCACTCTGAGGCCTACGAAGGACACCATGTGGGAGATAGAACTGCACACAAGGTATTGCAATTAGGTTTCTATTGGCCCACTCTCTTCAAGGATGCCCGTAAGTTTGTCTTGTCTTGTGACAAATGTCAACGAATAGGTAATATCGGTAAACGTTAGGAAATGTCTATGAACTATTCACTTGTCATTGAACCATTTGATGTTTGGGGCTTTGATTATATGGGACCTTTTCCAAAATCCAACGGGTATACTCATATCCTGGTTGCTGTTGATTACGTCACTAAGTGGGTAGAAGCTATCCCCACTAGTAGTGTTGATCACAACACCTCTATCAGGATGCTTAAAGAAGTTATTTTCCCTAGATTTGGAGTCCCTAGATATCTAATGACCGACGGTGGTTCACATTTCATTCATGGTGCTTTCCGTAAAACGCTTGCTAAGTACGATGTCAACCATAGAATTGCGTCTCCCTATCACCCTCAGTCCAGTGGTCAAGTAGAGCTAAGCAATAGAGAAATTAAACTAAATCTGCAAAAGACTATCAACAGGTCTAGAAAGAATTGGTCTAAGAAGCTCGATGATGCATTGTGGTCTTATAGAACTGTCTATAAGAATCCCATGGGCATGTCCCCGTACAAAATGGTGTACGGTAAAGCATGGCATTAACCTCTTGAGCTAGAGCATAAAGCTTATTGGGCAATCAAAGAGCTCAACTTTGATTTCAAACTTGCTGGTGAGAAGAGGTTATTTGATATTAGCTCGCTTGATGAATGGAGAACTCAGGCATATGAGAATGCCAACTTGTTCAAAGAAAAGGTTAAGAGGTGGCACGATAAAAGGATACAAAAGCATGAGTTCAATGTAGGTGATTATGTCTTGCTATATAATTCTCGTTTAAGATTTTTTGCAGGCAAGCTTCTCTCTAAATGGGAATGTCCCTATGTTGTTGAGGAAGTATATTGTTCCGGTGCTATCAAGATCAACAACACGGAAGGTAATTGTCCGAGAGTGGTAAATGGGCAGAGAATCAAGCATTATATCTCACGTACGCCCATAAATGTTGAAAGCAATATTATCAATACCATAACTCCGGAGGAATACCTAAGGGATATTTATCAGCCTATTTTAGACTCCGAAAACGAAGAGGTATGTGTTTCGGTAAGTAAATAGACTCCAAAACTTTTCCAGTAGGAACTTTTCTCCGTTTTGGAATATTTAGAAAAATGGAAAAATTGGAAGTAGTCCGGAAAGCGCACGTGGAGGCGACAAGCCTGCCAGGCGCGGGCTACCCCCCTGGCCGCGCCTGGGGGGCTTGTGGCCACCTCGTGTGCCTCCCGGACTCCCTTTTCTTGCGGAGTACTCCATCTGGTCGGAAAAAAATCATTATATATTCTCCCGAAAGGTCTGACCCTCGTATCACGCAGATTTCCTCTGTTTTCGTTTCGAGCCTGTTTCTGTTGCAGATCTAGATTTCTATGACGTCCCCAAAAGCTCCGAAGGACAAGATCTTCGAGAAGGTCATCAATCCCTACCTCACGGGAGTGCTGCAACACCCTCAATCTATCGAGATGCGTGAGGGGATGTTGCACATCCGTGATGTTGAGGGGCCTAAGAAGACCAGAAGCATGGAGGCAAGGCTCGAAGCAATGGAGCAACAGGTCTTCAAGTGCCAAGGGATGGTGGAGCGTGGACTCAACGCCAACCGCATGATGATCACGGAGTTCACCAACAAGCACAAGATTGATGCCAATGACATTGGGAAGCACCTCTCGAGGCTCTATGACAGAATTGATCACCTCCAAGCCCAGATCTATGACCTGCAGAACCAAAACTGTGAGTATGAGTATAGATTTAAATCAATACGGTTGGCTGCAGATTTGAGGATTCCCGAGACTCGGTCATCTTTCCATGATGGAGCACCTATGCCCTGGAAAACGGAGGATCAAACCCAGGTTGCAACAACTCCACCACCATCACCTCCAAAGGAAGACAGCTAAGCACGGGTATGGCCAATCCCCTTGGCTTGTGCCAAGCTTGGGGGAGTTGCCCCGGTATTGTATCACCATCACATATTTTGCCTTTACCTTTGTTTTAGTTCGTTCCTTTTTGGTTCTATCTTTCTCTAGTAGAATAAAGGTCTTAGTGTTTTAGGCTTGAGTTTTTCTTTGTGTCACCCCCGATGTATTCGAGCTCGTGAGCCATATAATAAAGAGTCTCTTAGTTAAGGGCCTTGTCCCATGCCTTTGGTCATTGTTGCAATTAATATGAAGTGATAAAGAAGGAGAGGTTCACATATAAATATATCATCATTGACACCATCTATGATTGTGAACACTCGCTAAACTATTACATGCTTAGAAGTAGATGCTGGACAAGGAAGACAACATGATGAATTGTGTTTCCTTGTTTCCAAACAATGTTATATGACTAGAGATCCCTTAGCATGTGACGATTTCTTCCACCTCATATTAGCCAAACCTCCCGCACCAAGTAGAGATACTACTTGTGCATCCATAAACCTTCAACCCAGTTCTGCCATGAGAGTCCACCATACCTACCTATAGATTTAATAAGATCCCTCAAGTAAGTTGTCATCGGTGCAAGCAATAAAAATTTCTCCTTAATATGTATGATCTATTAGTGTGTGGAAAATAAGCTTTGTACGAACCTGTGATGAGGAAGACATAAAAGCGACGGACTGCATAATAAAATTCTGTATCATAAAGTGACATTCCTCCACACTAAGAGGACACACATCCAAACCTCAAAAGCGCATGACAACCTCTGCTTCTCTCTGCGAAGGGCCTATCTTGTACCTTTACTTTTTTTCCCTGAAAGAGTCATGGTGATCTTCACCAATTCTATGTTTCGCCTTTATCTTGGCTAATGTCATATGCTAGGGAAAGATCTATATTCATATGTCAACTTGGAAGTAAGTATTCATGAACTATTATTGTTGACATTACCCTTGAGGTAAATGGTTGGGAGGCGAAACTATAAGCCCCTATCTTTCTCTGTGTCCAGCTAAAACATTGATCTCATGAGTACCACGTGAGTTGTAGCAATTGTAGAGAACGAAAAGATGATTGAGTATGTGGATTTGCTTTACAAGCTCTTGTTTGACTCTTTCCGATATTGCGATAAATTGCAATTGCTTCAATGACTAAAGGCTATCGGTTGTTAATTCTCGGTAAGGTTCTTGATCCATGCTTTACTTTGTAAAGGAATTGTCACTTTAGCATGAGAGATTATATGTTGGTATTGTTGTTCTGATCATGATCATGATGCCTGCATATTCGTATCTTGTTTTGTCGACACCTCTCTCTCTGAACATGTGGTCATGTTTATTGATCTAGGCTTTCGCTTGAGGACAAGTGAGGTCTAAGCTTGGGGGTTGATACGTTCATTTTGCATCATGCTTTCATGTTGATATTTATCACTTTTTGGGCTGTTATTTCACTTCACGGTACAATACTTATGCCTTTTCTCTCTTATTTTGCAAGGTTTACATGAAGAGGGAGAATGCCAGCAGCTGGAATTCTGGCCTGAAAAAGGAGCAAGTTTGAGATGCCTATTCTGCGCAACTCCAAAAGCCGTGAAAATCAACGTGGATTTTTGGGGGAATATATAAAAAATACTGGGCGGAAGAAGTGCCAAAGGAGCGCAACCAGGGGGGCACAAGCCTGGTAGGCGCGGCCTACCCCCTGGTCGCGCCTAGGGGGCTTGTGGGCTCCCTGTTGGCCCACTGGCTCGTCTCTTCTGCTATATGAAGGGTTTCGTTCTGAAAAAAATTCAAGAGGAGGCTTTTCGGAGGATTCGCCGCCGCCACGAGGCGGAACTTGAGCAGAACCAATCTAGAGCTCCGGCAGGACGATCCTGCCGGGGAAACTTCCCTCCCGGAGAGGGAAATCGTCGTCATCGTCATCACCAACACTCCTCTCATCGGAGGGGACTCGTCAGCATCAACATCTTCATCAGCACCATCTCATCTCCAAACCCTAGTTCATCACTTGTAACCAATCTCCGTCTCGCGACTCCGATTAGTACTTGTAAGGTTGCTAGTAGTGTTAATTACTCTTTGTAGTTGATGCTAGTTGGATTACTTGGTGGAAGAGTTTATGTTCAGATCCTTGATGCTACTCATTACCTCTCTGGTCATGAATATGATTATGCTTTGTGAGTAGTTACTTTTGTTCGTGAGGACATGGGATAAGTCTTGCTATAAGTAGTCATGTGATTTTGGTATTCGTTCGGTAATTTGATGTGTTGTATGTTGTTTTTCCTCTAGTGGTGTTATGTGAACGTCGACTACATAACACTTCACCATTATTTGGTCCTAGAGGAAGGCATTGGTAAGTAGTAAGTAGATGATGGGTTGCTAGAGTGACAGAAGCTTAAACCCTAGTTTATGCGTTGATTCGTAAGGGGCTGATTTGGATCCACTATTTAATGCTATGGTTAGACTTTGTCTTAATTCTTCTTTCGTAGTTGCGGATGCTTGCGAGAGGGGTTAATCATAAGTGGGATGCTTGTCCAAGTAAGGGCAGTACCCAAGCGCCGGTCCACCCACATATCAAACTATCAAAGTAACGAACGCGAATCTTATGAACATGATGAAAACTAGCATGACAGAAATTCCCATGTGTCCTCGGGAGCGTTTTTCCTCCTATAAGAGTTTGTCCAGGCTTGTCCCTTGCTACAAAAGGGATTGGGCCACTTTGCTGCACCATTGCTACTTTTGTTACTTGTTGCTTGCTACGAATCATCTCACAACACAAATACTTGTTATCGATAATTTCAGTGCTTGCACATATTACCTTGTTGAATACCACTTGTCAGATCCTTCTGCTCCTCGTTGGGTTCGACACTCTTACTTATTGAAAGGACTACAATAGATCCCCTATACTTGTGGGTCATCAGCTAGCACAAAATAAACACGATCGAATGAGGCGAGGCCTCCTGCCTGGGAACGTCCTAAACTACTCCTGGTCTTCAGCGGCCTCCATGAAGAAGTAACCATCAGGGTGGCACACATCGGCAGGAAACTCCATCTGCTGGGCTCCATCATCTGGTTGCAACAACGGATCAAGGGGACAAAGGGGGAGCAAAGCAACGCTGAGTACTCATCCAAAGTACTCGCAAGACCTACATCAGAACTATTCTAAGTATGCATCAGTATCAAAGAAGGGAGGTGGTTAATATGTGGACTAACTGCAGCAATGCGAGAATAGAGAGAGAAGGCCTAGTCCTATCGAAGACTAGCAGCTTCAGGGTCTTGCAGCAATAGACGAGGGTAGAGCAAGGAAACACAAATATTATAGTCATATTGTTACAGCAATATTAATGTGAGGTCACGCCCTGAGATCCTCCCTCGACTCCCTACGAGGAAGCGATCCCGAGGCAACTAATTCCAGTTAAGTAACAATTGTAGTTGTATAAGATCACGGCACAACTCCAAGACATTTTCTAGACTCGACTCGGCCAAATATGATCACACAAAGGCTCCTATGGTCGTAAGGCTCTGATTACCAACTTGTAACGACCAAGATGCGGTCCTTTCCGATCTAGGGGTCAAGGCCCCCGAATAGGAAAGAAGCGCATCTAAGCGTTTCGCAAGCAAGTAACATAGCACAAATAATAATAAAAGTAGACAATTCGGGATTCAACTGTCTTCTTATTAATAACTCAGAGTACAACACAGATGCAATCAAGGTAGTTCCGCTATGGACTACAAAACATGGAAAATGCTATGCTACCCTGCTGCAGGCCCACGATCACGACCACGCCTCAGTCCTCTGGATAGTTCACGTAGAGGCGGTCTGTCTCCTCGTCGTACTGCCACGCCAGCTGGGTGACGTCGGGATCATCTGCCTCTGGGATACCTGTACCTGCTGGGAGTTTCGGAGGAATCCGCGAGTCACGAGGACTCAGCAATCTAAGACCTTCGTGCCAGAACTAGTCATGTTATTGGGTAAGGTAGGGGTAAAGTGTATCAGGCTGCAGCATCCTATGCTTGAATAGGTGGCTAACTTACGCAAAATAGAAGTGAAGGTGGTCTACGCTAACGGTCGGAGCTACTTGATCAGTAAGTGATCCTGAACACCTACCTACGGCATTCATAACCCCATCGTGTTCCCGATCGGAGAGGGATCTTCGAAGGGACAGTCACGGTTACGCACACAGTTGGCAGTTTTATTTATTTATGTTTAAGTTCTCTAATACCGGATGTTAACAAAATATTCCAAGTTGCCACATAACCGCGAGCACGGCTTTCCGAAAGATTAAACCCTGCAGGGGTGCTCCAACTAGTCCATCACAAACGAACAGAGGCCGCAAAGGCATCCTCTATCACGAATCCCTTGATCTCGTCAGATTCCTTAGAGGAAAACCTCAACTCTGGGGGAACCCAAAGCTTCACTGGGATTCCTATACGCAAGATATACCGTTAAGGTAAGACAAGACTAGAAGGACCTCCCGACGTGTCGACAGCCCTGATAAGAGCCGCGTATCTCAGTCTCAGGACACGCCAGATGAGCGATGGTTACCACGCCAAAACACCGAGTTGCCCCGGGGAGCGTAATAAGCTGCTCTGGTTTGGACCAAGACTCATGAGGAGCACTGGCCCGGGTTGTTGATTAAAGTCCTCGGGGTAGCTACTCCCTATGCAAATTATTATTAAGTTGTTAGCAAATTAACACCAATGTTGGGTCGTGCCGGACAAGCCTTAGCACTACGCGATTTATCGAGGGGGTCCCCATAACAACCCCGAACGTGTTAGGAGCGATCATTATGGAATCAAACACCAGTAACCGGTAACTAAGGCGGCAATAACGGAACAAAGTACCCGGCAAAAGGCTAGGCCTCCCGTCATTTACCAAATATATAGGTGCATTAAATAAATAACATAATTTAAGATAATGATATCAAGCTCATGTTATCACATCAGGCAAAGCACATGCAACTAACAATGCTAACATTAGTAGCTGAGCTAGCCTACTTAGCCACACAAGTTTGCTGGGAAGGAGTACAGTGTTTGGACTCATGGCATATGAAGAGGCAATTTAATTTCAGTGCTAGGCAGCGAGCAATAAGACATGGAAACGAAAACTAGCATAACAAGTCTAGAGATGGAATCAAGGTCATATCATCTTGCCTGTGATATCCTCAGCTTGGAATGGTTCTGGTTCGTCCTGCACGTACTCTCCTGACTCCACGTATTCGTTCTCCGATCCCGGTGCTACCCAACATAAGAATAACAGCCAATGAACAGCAGCACCACAAGATGCAACACTCACATGATGCATGAGATGAAAATTGAGCATGCACCACTATTTCTATCACTAGCACAAGCAAAATAAACTACTGCAAGTTTCTGGACAGAACTGTGCACTAAGTTAATTTGGAATGCATGAGAATGACATGAACAGATGCGGCTCGTGAAAACGATGCAAAACCATCTAAAGAACATTGCAAACGGAGCTACGGATCAACGGGAATCAACGGAACAAGATATGAAGCTCTACATGGAAGATTCAACACCACACTCACAATTGGCACAAATCTGGTATTCCCAGGTTGCCAAGACATGTAACAACCCAACATGAATGGATTGGAGCAACAAAGAACACCACAACAACAATTAAGCACACACTTTGGTCAAAATGACAAAACTATATAATCTGCCATAAATTGCATCTTAGCTATTTGGGAGTTGCATGCAACATAGCTACAGGTCTTCAAACATGACAAATAATATATGTGCCTGTTGCCAACCAAGAACACTACAAGCACCAGCAAGAATCACAGCAAAAGGAATTAAACTCTAGAAGATACAAGGCCACAAACTTTCCCAAACCATCAGATCTCACGGACTTAGTGAAATTTCCTGCACCTGAGTTTCTGTCTCTGTTCTGAAGCTTTTGGACAGCAATCAAAACGCAACCTACTGGACTCCAAATGATTTGAAATTTGACAGGGAGCTTCACAAACATACCAGGTTCAAAATACTAGCGCTGAACTAAGGCTAGTTCTCAACAGAATGACCAGCACATCCTCATCTATAAGAGAAGAAAATGTTTCCAGCATCCCAGACTTCGTGAAATTTCAGAGTTCACTAATCTGGAATTTTTCAGCCACATGCCCACTTTGTCTAGGCATAGTTTGCACACACATAACACCAAGAGGTAACTGACACCACTATGGTGTAGAGCAAAACCCCTACTACTAACACACAAAAACTCATGCCCTTGGGCTCCACCTATTCCATGGAATCAAAGATCCAACTTGCAACAAAACTGAATATGCAACTCCATAAAGTACTCTCCTAAGACAACTACTACAAAGTTAGAGTTCATGTGCACAATGACAAAGTGACATGGGGGTTTGAACCCCATGTTTGTGTCATGCACATCAACTACACCAATACTTATCACAAGCCAACCCCACACACAACATGCTCTCTCTCATATTAAACATGAGGAGGTGCACAACTTGCAAAGGTGGGAAGGTCCACACACACACACAACAATCACACTAGCACCACATGGTGCAAGATCCCAACTCCAAGCATAAGGGAAACACACTCACATGCACAAAACTACCACCGCCAAGGTTTAAACTCAAGGACTTGTGCAATTGCACAAGCATGTGTGTGGGGTTACACGCACACTTGCACACACACTCACCCTCAAGCACACACTCACACACACACAAATCTACACATCTACCCTAACACACATGAACCCCACATACATGCTCTCTCTTACTCCTCCATCAAATAACAGGGAGGTAAAAAATATATAAGGCATATGTTCCCCATTGACCTAGGCATGGAGTAGAAAACAAAGTAAGGGAACACAACAAAAAAAACAGGAAGAAAGAAAAGGGAAAAAGAATTGGGGTCTCTCTGGGATTCGAACCCAGAGCCCCTGGTGCAACACACCACACCCATCTACTGCGCTGCTGCTACTGCTGTGACAAGGGAGGTGGAACAAGCAGGGTAAGGCTTCCCTGCAATACACTAAACCGAAATCAATACAAACCCCAAAAAGAAGGTGCCGAGGGGGGGACTCGAACCCACGCCATCCTACAGGCAACAAGCACTGACAGCACTACCACTACCACCACGCTGCAGATCGACTACTGCCACTATCGTGTTGTGGAAACAGAAGAAGCCTCTCTGCTGCTAGGAGGAGTCCCGCCGGCGGCCGAACCAGAGGGAGCTGGCGGCGCCTCTCTCGACCACCTACGGTAGGGAGGACCCTCGGCGGGGAACGCGGGGGCCCCAGGGGTTCCATTCCCGAACTGAGTACGGGAAAAGGTGCCCGCTTGGCACCCCGAAACTGCACCAGAGCTGCTGCTGCTGCAACGACGCCGGGCTACCGTCTACTCCGGCACGCGTCGGTCTCTCCTCTCCTACGCATGCTACGCCGAGAGGGGGAGCGAAGGAAAGGCACTACAGCTCACCTCGCTCACCTACGGGAACGAACGGAGAGGAAGGAGGGGGAGCGAGCCGATGCAGAGGAGGTGGCCGACCGGGGAAGACGCGGACGACGAGGACGTCGACGGGTGGCTGCGGGGACGCGGCCTCCTCGGCCACCGCGCCCTCCTGGCACTGCTGACGGGGCGAGGCGACTTCTCCTGCGGCCGCTGCGAGCTCAACGAGCTCCTCTCATGTCGGCCTGCAGGTTCCTGTCTTGGCGGCGCAAGGGACGAGGGGAGGGAAAAGCGGCGCCCTAGGGTTGTGGGGAGGCTGCGGGCTCCTTATAACGACTCGGGAGGCGAGCTCGGAGCCACCAGATCGAGGGGAAGGGAGATCGGGAGGTGGAGCTTTGATCGTACGAGCCTGACGTCGCCAGGAGGAAGACGAGGGACGTCGAGCGGGCTGCTCGCGCGAAGGGACTTGGGCCAGGGAGGTAATGGGCCACAAATGCCAGGGAGAGAAGAGGGAACTTGGCCCTCTCCAATTTAAAAACGCTACCACAGCAAATAAAACCCCAAGAAAAACTAAGGCCTAAGAAAAAATAAAAACAAATACTCCTGGGCACAAGGGAATTATGCTCCAATTTTCTAAAATACCAAAATGATTTTTCTACAACTAAAAATAATTGTCAATCAGATTAAAATAATCTGAAAATAAAGGAAAAACCCCAAACAAAATAAGTTTAAAAACCCCTCTGCTTCAAACCCACATACCAACTACAATGCTCTAAAGGTGTAACATTTTTATAACAACATAGGAGCAAAAGGATTTGAACTTGGGGGAAAAAAATAAAAGGGTTTGAAACTACACAAGGGGGTTTGAAAATGATGCCAAGCACCACACCCTAATTACTTCACACCACATCATCACAAGATATATCAACACATGAAATCACAAGATACATGACCACAAGATTAAAAGCACCACATGGAATCATATGACCACATGCACCAACACCTAACACATGAAATGATATGATATGCATGCAAGCAAGGGAAGAAATAAAAGGACACATGAAATCATCCAAGCATAGGACACTCTCATATCAAAGACAAGGTGGTCCCACATGAAGTAGGTCCAAATAGGGTAGGTTTTACACTTGGGGCATTACAAACTCTCCCACACTACAAAGAAGATCTCGACCTCGAGATCTAAGACTGAAAGAAGTCGGGAAATTCGGAACGGAGGTGATCCTCGCGTTCCCACGTAGCCTCTTTATCGGAATGGTGTGACCACTTCACTTTGAGAAACTTGACAGTCTTGTTACGGGTCTTGCGCTCAGTCGCCTCGAGAACCGCAACTGGATGCTCATGATAAGAAAGGTCAGGTTGAAGATCGATATCTTGAAGATGCACAGTGCGTTCGGGGGTCTTGAAACACCTCCGAAGCTGAGAAACATGGAACACATCATGGACATTTTCAAAGGTTGACGGAAGCTCGAGCTGGTATGCAAGGTCGCCCCTCTTGCCAACCACTCTGAACGGACCAACGAAACGAGGCGCAAGCTTGCCTTTGATGCCAAAGCGCTGCATACCCTTCATAGGCGACACCTTGAGATAGACAAAATCATCAAGCTCATACGACATGTCACGGTGCTTGCTATCGTAATAGCTCTTCTGGCGGGACTGAGCTGCTCTGAGGTTGTCGCGAATGATCCGACACATCTCCTCAGCTTCTTCTATCATATCATTGCCAAGGATCTGACGCTCGCCTGTCTGGGACCAGTTGAGCGGAGTACGACACTTCCTGCCATAGAGAATTTCAAATGGAGCCTTGCCAGAACTAGCTTGATAACTGTTGTTATACGAGAACTCCGCGAAAGGCACACCATCCTCCCACTTCATGCCAAAAGAGATAACACAGGCTCTCAGCATATCCTCAAGAACTTGATTCACTCTCTCCACTTAACCACTAGTCTGAGGATGGAACGCTGTGCTGAAGCGGATCTTCGTGCCCATAGCAGACTGAAAGGAGTCCCAGAACTTGGAAGTGAAGATACTTCCGCGATCTGATGAGATCATCATAGGTACGCCGTGCAAAGAGACAATCCTCGAGGTGTACAACTCTGCCAGTTGAGCTGCTGAAATGGACTCCTTGACTGGAAGGAAATGCACCACTTTACTCAATTTGTCGTTGACGACGAAGATAGCATCATTGCCCTTCTTGGACTTCGGAAACCCGGTGACGAAGTCCATCTCAATGTGATCGAACTTCCACTCGGGAATCGGCAAAGGCTGCAAGAAGCCCGCTGGTCTTTGATGTTCTGCTTTCACCCTTCGACATACATCACACTCGTTTACGAATTGTGCAATTTCACGTTTCATACGGGTCCACCAGAAAGTCTGCTTCAAGTCATGGTACATTTTGGAACTTCCCGGATGAATAGAGAGCAGAGAGTTATGAGCTTCTTCCATGATCACCTTCCTGAGATCACCTTTCGGGACGACAAGGCGGTCCTCGAAAAACAAAGTCTCCGTGGCATCAACAGTGAAACACTTATACTTGGGGAGACTCTTTCCCAGGCCAATCTTGACCTTCTTCACCATAGCGTCAAGTAGCTGAGCTGCTCTGACCTGATCTTCCAAGGTAGGAGAGACCTGAAGGTTCACAAGAAAGCCCTGAGGAACCAGCTGAAGATTGAGCTTCCTGAAAGACTCAGAAAGACACGGCTGGAGAGGTTGCAGAATCAGACTGTTGCAATATGCCTTCCTGCTCAATGCATCTGCCACAACGTTTGCCTTGCCTGGCGTGTACTCAACACTCGGATTAAAATCCTGGAGCATTTCCACCCAACGTGTTTGCCGAAGATTCAAGTTAGGCTGAGTGAAGATATACTTGAGGCCCTTGTGATCGGTGAAAACTTCAACCTTACGTTCCAACAAGAGATGTCTCCAAGTCATCAAGGCGTGCACAACAGCTGCTAGCTCGAGATCATGCACCGGATAGTTCTTCTCCGCAGGCTTCAGCTGCCTGGAGGTATAAGCAACCACCTTCCTATCTTGCATCAAGACTGCACCAAAACCCTGGAGAGAAGCATCGCAAAAGACCTGGTACGGCTTGGAATCATCCGGAGGAGCCAATACCGGAGTGGAGATAGGCTTCTCTTTGAGTGTATCGAAAGCCAGTTGACACTTTGGAGACCAAACATACTTGACACCCTTCTGAAGAAGACTAGAGAGCGGCTTGGCGATTTTGGAGAAGTTCTCGACGAATCTTCTGCAATATCCAGCAAGACCGAGAAAGCTTCGAAGCTGCTTCACATTCTGCGGAGGTTCCCATTCAACAATGGCTTGAACCTTGGACGGGTCAACCTTAATGCCCTTGGCACAGATAATATGCCCAAGATAAACCACTTCTTTTAGCCAGAACTCGCACTTGGAAAACTTGGCATACAGCTTGTATTCTCTCAGTTTATCAAGCACCAACCTGAGATGGTTCTCATGTTCTTCCTCATCCTCAGAGAAGACCAGAATGTCGTCGAGATAGAGCAAGACAAACTCATTCTTGAATGGTGAGAAAATATAGTTCATCAAACGGCAAAAAGTCGGAGGAGCATTAGCCAGACCAAAAGACATGACCATATACTCATACGAGCCAAAACTAGTCCTAAATGCCGTCTTCGGAATGTCTTCCTCGCAAATGCGAATCTGATGATAGCCCATTCTGAGATCAAGCTTGGATAATACTTTAGCACCTTTCAGCTGTTCGAACAACTCATTTATGTTCGGAAGTGGATATTGGTTCTTTATTGTCTTCTTGTTCAATGGGCGGTAATCGACACACAGCCGGTCCGAACCATCCTTCTTCTTGACAAATAGAACACCACATCCCCACGGAGACGAGCTTGGTCTGATCAAACCCAAACGCTCCTGCTCATCGAGTTGCCTCTTGAGTTCCTTCAACTCTTCTGGACCTAGCTTGTACGGTCGTTTGCACACTGGCTCTGTGCCTGGCTCAAGCTTAATGACGAACTCAACTTCACGGTGCGGAGGCATGCCTGGAAGCTCTTCAGGAAACACATCTTGATATTCGCAGACCACAGGAACTTGCTCAATAGGATTGATCTCACCCTTTTCATTCAAGGAGAACAAGCGGATTGTGTCATCGCGTGCAGCGAATATAATCACATCCTCCAAAGAGTGGGTGAGCTTGACTTCTTTAGCTTCACAATCAATTGATGCCTTGTTCATGGCCAACCAGTCCATACCAAGGATCAGATCAATGTCGGACTTGCCCAAGACAATAGGCGACGCCAGAAAAGAATAACTGCCTATCTTGACAGAAGCATCCGGAACCCTCATGACGAACTCATGCGCATGCCCGGAGAAACCACACGGAAGGGACTATCCAAATGAATTGCACGAATATCATGCTTAGCTAAGAAAGGCTTGGAGATGAAGCAATGCGAAGCACCAGAATCAAACAAGACTTTAGCAGGAAAATCATTGACTAGGAGATTACCCATGATCACATCCGATGAATTTTCTGCCTCAGCTGCATTCACCATGTTGACCCGAGCTGATCTGGGGTTGAACTTCACAAGAGCATTGCTTGGAGGCTTGCGTGGAGGAGGAGGCGGCAGACGGAGCTGAGAAGTGCATTTGTTGGCACAGTGACCCTTCTACCCACATTTGTGACAAATGACATCTGCTGGCTGCCGGAACTGAATCTGAGGAGGCCCTTGCTTCTGATGTTGGTATCTCTGCTGGAAGCCAGGGTTGGGTGGGTGGGAAGAACCACGTCCACCTGAGTGCTTCGGCTGCTGCGAGTGCCGAGGAGGAGGAGGAGAAACCCAAAACCTGTGTTGCTTCTGAACCACCTGAGTCGAGGAAGAGCTGGAATCTCTGAAGCGCTTCTTGGAGTTCTCCACCCTGAGCAAGGCTGCCTCTGCTCGGAGAGCTAAGTTGTAGAACTTATCAAACTCCTCAGGATCGTGCAAAGCAAGTGCTAACTGCAAATCCTCCTTTAAGCCACCCCTGAACTGATAGATCTTGCTCTTCTGATCCGGGACATCCTGCAACGTGTAACGGGCCAGCTCGTGGAACTCGACATTGTACTTGTACACAGAATTGCTGCCCTGCTTCAAACGCCTGAACTTCTCACGCATCTCCTCAACAAAACTGGAAGGAATGTAGTGGGACCTGAAGTCACGACAAAACTCGTCCCAAGACAACACCCTACCACCTCTGGAGTCCTTAAGCTGCTGCCACCAAATAGAAGCCTGCCCCTTCAACTGAAACGTTGCAAACTTGACATAGTCCTCCGGACGCACATTGCTACACTCGAAATGCTTGTTCATATCACGGATCCGATCTTCCGCATCAAACGGTTGGTCGCAAGAAGTGAACATCTTAGGCTGGTTTGACAGGAACTAACTCAGACTGGCGAAGTGATTGCCACCCTGCTGGAAATTGCCCTGCTGATGATTGGCTCTCTCCTGGATCAACTGCAATAGCATCTGAGTGTTTGCATTAGTAGCTGCAATCATCGCCTGCCAGGCCTCTGCAGGAGGAGGCGGCGACGGAGGCGGAGGAGGAGGTGGAGGCGGCATATCCTCACGCGCTGGGGTCTGACGAGTTGGTGGAGCCATCCTGAAGACGGACAACATATTAGTCCACAGAATAATTGAAGATATTGCTGAATCAAAAGACAGGATATCTGAATAGAATTTAGCATTGCACTCGATCAACATAGCAAGAGTGCATCCTCAAAGTAACAGACGACCAAATTCCGATAAGGACCACTGCAACCAAGTGTGAGCTAGAACTGCTCGGAACAAACATATGATCGAGATTTCCCAAACTCAATCAAGCGTCTGTAGGAAGATAGTACTATAAGATACCACTAGATATCCCACCTAGTTCAACAAAACAAACGATGCGGACTGCAATTAGCCAGAACAAACTCATGAAAAAGATTTCGTCCGATATTTTCATGGACAGGATCGCACGGGCTCGATTTTGCAGTAGCCATCAAGTGCAAGGCAGTGCACCCGACATACGAAGCGTCCCCGAGTCATAGCAAGCTACAAGGACTCTTTAAGACACAACGTGTAACGTTGTAAGTTGACCGTGAATAAACGAATCCACTAGATGTCGAACCCAACCTAACATCAAGCATTTGTTGGAAGATTGTCCAATAAGTAACTACTTGAATTCCCACCTATGAATTCCCGAAATAATTGGTCATGCAATGAGGTACACGGATACAAGGAGTATTTCACACAACTCCTAAACTAACCCGTCACCTGTATCACATCCTTCAACACACAACCAGCATCTCGGACCTTCATCTACAACAGATCCTCGTGATCAGAACGATACAAAGTGTGGTAGTACCCCCGAACAATCTACACCAGTACTGGGGACATCGGGGTTATCTCACCATTACCCGTATTGAAGCAATAACGAACACCCTCCGTTCTTAGATACTCAGAAATTTGAATGATGGCGATGTGCGCGATAATCCCTGGAGCTCAACTCCCCTGATACTTAGAGCAGATAGGAGGCACCAGGACATGATTCCGTCACATCGAAATCATATAGATTTCACAAATACCCGCGTGATCCTAAAAAAATTTGAGCGAGAAAAGGAGTAGAGTTAAAGACATCCTAAGACGGAAACCTCACCAGAGCATAGAAGAGGACAAAAACAATCCTACTCTCCGATATAACTACGACTCAAAACATTTTCTAGACTCGACTCGGCCAAATATGATCACACAAAGGCTCCTATGGTCGTAAGGCTCTGATTACCAACTTGTAACGACCAAGATGCGGTCCTTTCCGATCTGGGGGTCGAGGCCCCCGAATAGGAAAGAAGCGCATCTAAGCGTTTCGCAAGCAATTAACATAGCACAAATAATAATAAAAGTAGACAATTCGGGATTCAACTGTCTTCTTATTAATAACTCAGAGTACAACACAGATGCAATCAAGGTAGTTCCACTACAGACTACAAAACATGGAAAATGCTATGCTACCCTGCTGCAGGCCCACGATCACGACCACGCCTCAGTCCTCTGGATAGTTCACGTAGAGGCGGTCTGTCTCCTCGTCGTACTGCCACGCCAGCTGGGTGACGTCGGGATCATCTGCCTCTGGGATACTGTACCTGCTGGGAGTTTCGGAGGAATCCGCGAGTCACGGGGACTCAGCAATCTAAGACCTTGGTGCCAGAACTAGTCATGTTATTGGGTAAGGTAGGGGTAAAGTGTATCAGGCTACAGCATCCTATGCTTGAATAGGTGGCTAACTTACGCAAAATAGAAGTGAAGGTGGTCTACGCTAACGGTCGGAGCTACTTGATCAGTAAGTGATCCTGAACACCTACCTACGGCATTCATAACCCCACCGTGTTCCCGATCGGAGAGGGATCTTCGAAGGGACAGTCACGGTTACGCACACAGTTGGCAGTTTTATTTATTTATGTTTAAGTTCTCTAATACCGGATGTTAACAAAATATTCCAAGTTGCCACATAACCGCGGGCACGGCTTTCGGAAAGATTAAACCCTGCAGGGGTGCTCCAACTAGTCCATAACAAACGAACACAGGCCGCAAAGGCATCCTCTATCACGAATCTCGTGATCTCGTCGGATTCCTTAGAGGAAAACCTCAACTCTGGGGGAACCCAAAGCTTCACTGGGATTCCTATACGCAAGATATACCGCTAAGGTAAGACAAGACTAGCAGGACCTCCCGACGTGTCAACGGCCCTGATAAGAGCCGCGTATCTCAGTCTCACGACACGCCAGATGAGCGATGGTTACCACGCCAAAACACCGAGTTGCCCCGGGGAGCGTAATAAGTTGCTCTGGTTTGGACCAACACTCATGAGGAGCACTGGCCCGGGTTGTTGATTAAACTCCTCGGGATAGCTACTCCCTATGCAGATTATTATTAAGTTGTTAGCAAATTAACACCAATGATGGGTCCTGCCGGACAAGCCTTAGCACTACGCGATTTATCGAGGGGGTCCCCATAACAACCCCGAACGTGTTAGGAGCGATCATTATGGAATCAAACACCGGTAACCGGTAACTAAGGCGGCAATAACGGAACAAAGTACCCGGCAAAAGGCTAGGCCTCCCGTCATTTACCAAATATATAGGTGCATTAAATAAATAACAGAATTTAAGATAATGATATCAAGATCATGTTATCACATGAGGCAAAGCACCTGCAACTAACAATGCTAACATTAGTAGCTGAGCAAGCCTACTTAGCCACACAAGTTTGCTAGGAAGGAGTACGGTGTTTGGGCTCATGGCATATGAAGAGGCAATTTAATTTCAGTGGTAGGCAGCGAGATCTAATACATGGAAACAAAAACTAGCATAACAAGTCTAGAGATGGAATCAAGGTCATATCATCTTGCGTGTGATATCCTCAGCTTGGAATGGTTCTGGTTCGTCCTGCACGTACTCTCCTGACTCCACGTATTCGTTCTCCAATCCCGGTGCTACCCAACATAAGAATAACAGCCAATGAACAGCAGCACCACAAGATGCAACACTCACATGATGCATGAGATGAAAATTGAGCATGCACCACTATTTCTATCACTAGCACAAGCAAAATAAACTACTGCAAGTTTCTGGACAGTACTGTGCACTAAGCTATTTTGACATGCATGAGAATGACATGAACAGATGCGGCTCGTGAAAACGATGCAAAACCATCTAAAGAACATTGCAAACGGAGCTACGGATCAACGGGAATCAACGGAACAAGATATGAAGCTCTACGTGGAAGATTCAACACCACACTCACAATTGGCACAAATCTGGTATTCCCAGGTTGCCAAGACATGTAACAACCCAACATGAATGGATTGGAGCAAGAAAGAACAACACAACAACAATTAAGCACACACTTTGATCAAAATGACAAAACTATATAATCTGCCATAAACTGCATCTTAGCTATTTGCGAGCTGCATGCAACATAGCTACAGGTCTTCAAACATGACAAATAATATATGTGCCTGTTGCCAACCAAGAACACTACGAGCACCAGCAAGAATCACAGCAAAAGGAATTAAACTCTAGAAGATGAAAGGCCACAAACTTTCCCAAAACCATCAGATCTCAGGGACTTAGTGAAATTTCCTGCACCTGAGTTTCTGTCTCTGTTCTGAAGCTTTTGGACAGCAATCAAAACACAACCTACTGGACTCCAAATGATTTGAATTTGGACAGGGAGCTTCACAAACATACCAGGTTCAAAATCATAGCACTGAACTAAGGCTAGTTATCAACAGAATGACCAGCACATCCTCATCTATAAGAGAAGAAAATGTTTCTAGCATCCCAGACTTGGTGAAATTTCAGAGTTCACTAATCTGGAATTTTTCAGCCACATGCCCACTTTGTCTAGGCATAGTTTGCACACACATAACACCAAGAGGTAATTGACACCACTATGGTGTAGAGCAAAACCCCTACTACTAACACACAAAAACTCATGCCCTTGGGCTCCACCTATTCCATGGAATCAAAGATCCAACTTGCAACAAAACTGAATATGCAACTCCATAAAGTACTCTCCTAAGACAACTACTACAAAGGTAGAGTTCATGTGCACAATGACAAAGTGACATGGGGGTTTGAACCCCATGTTTGTGTCATGCACATCAACTACACCAAGACTTATCACAAGCCAACCCCACACACAACATGCTCTCTCTCATATTAAACATGAGGAGGTGCACAACTTGAAAAGGTGGGAAGGTCCACACACACACACAACAATCACACTAGCACCACATGGTGCAAGATCCCAACTCCAAGCATAAGGGAAACACAATCACATACACAAAACTACCACCACCAAGGTTTAAACTCAAGGACTTGTGCAATTGCACAAGCATGTGTGTGGGGTTACACACACACTTGCACACACACTCACCCTCAAGCACACACGCACACACGCAAATCTACACATCTACCCTAACACACATGAATCCTACATACATGCTCTCTCTTACTCCTCCATCAAATAACAGGGAGGTAAAAAATATATAAGGCATATGTTCCCCATTGACCTAGGCATGGAGTAGCAAACAAAGTAAGGGAACACAACAAAAAAAACAGGAAGAAAGAAAAGGGAAAAAGAATTGGGGTCTCTCTGGGATTCGAACCCAGAGCCCCTGGTGCAACACACCACACCCATCCACTGCGCTGCTGCTACTGCTGTGACAAGGGAGGTGGAAAAAGCAGGGTAAGGCTTCCCTGCAGTACACTAAACCGAAATCAATACAAAACCCAAAAAGAAGGTGCCGAGGGGGGACTCGAACCCACGCCCTCCTACAGGACAGGCACTGACAGCACTACCACTACCACCACGCTGCAGATCGACTACTGGCACTATCGTGTTGTGGAAACAGAAGAAGCCTCTCTGCTGCTAGGAGGAGTCCCGCCGGCGGCCGAACCAGAGGGAGCTGGCGGCTCCTCTCTCGACCACCTACGGCAGGGAGGACCCTCGGCGGGGAACGCGGGGGCCCCAGGGTTCCATTCCCGAACTGAGTACGGGAAAAGGTGCCCGCTTGGCACCCCGAAACTGCACCGGAGCTGCTGCTGCTGCAACGACGTCGGGCTACCGTCTACTCCGGCACACGTCGGTCTCTCCTCTCCTACGCATGCTACGCCGAGAGGGGGAGCGAAGGAAAGGCACATCAGCTCACCTCGCTCACCTACGGGTACGAACGGAGAGGAAGGAGGGGGAGCAAGCCGATGCAGAGGAGGTGGCCGGCCGGGGAAGACGCGGACGACGAGGACGTCGAGGAGGTCGAGGACATCGATGGGTGGTTGCGGGAACGCGGCCTCCTCGGCCACCGCGCCCTCCTGGCACTGCTGACGGGGCGTGGCGACTTCTCCTGCGGCCGCTGCGAGCTCAACGAGCTCCTCTCATGGCGGCCTGCAGGTTCCTGTCTTGGCGGCGCGAGGGACGAGGGGAGGGAAAAGCGACGCCCTAGGGTTGCGGGGAGGCTACGGGCTCCTTATAACGACTCTGGAGGCGAGCTCGGACCCACCAGATCTAGGGGAAGTGAGATCGGGAGGTGGAGCTTTGATCGTACGAGCGTGACGTCGCCAGGAGGAAGACGAGGGACGTCGAGCGGGCTGCTCGCGCGAAGGGACTTGGTCCAGGGAGGTAATGGGCCACAAATGCCAGGGAGAGAAGAGGGAACTTGGCCCTCTCCAATTTAAAAACACCACCACAGCAAATAAAACCCCAAGAAAAACTAAGGCCTAAGAAAAAATAAAAACAAATACTCCTGGGCACAAGGGAATTATGCTCCAATTTTCTAAAATACCAAAATGATTTTTTTACAACTAAAAATAATTGTCAATCAGATTAAAATAATCTGAAAATAAAGGAAAAACCCCAAACAAAATAAGTTTAAAAACCCCTCTGCTTCAAACCCACATACCAACTACAATGCTCTAAAGGTGTAACATTTTTATAACAACAAAGGAGCAAAAGGATTTGAACTTGGGGAAAAAATAAAAGGGTTTGAAACTACACAAGGGGGTTTGAAAATGATGCCAAGCACCACACCCTCATTACTTCACACCACATCATCACAAGATATATCAACACATGAAATCACAAGATACATGACCACAAGATTAAAAGCACCACATGGAATCATATGACCACATGCACCAACACCTAACACATGAAATGATATGATATGCATGCAAGCAAGGGAAGAAATAAAAGGACACATGAAATCATCCAAGCATAGGACACTCTCATATCAAAGACAAGGTGGTCCCACATGAAGTAGGTCCAAATAGGGTAGGTTTTACACTTGGGGCATTACAGATATCATCACGAGTACTTAGCGAGGTGTCATCCTCGGTACCCGATAGTATCTCTCTAGCGTCGTACAACTAAGGGGGGTGTATGTGCTGTGTCGGGTCTGGCTCGTCGATCAGGGATCGAGATTTGAAAACAAAGCGGGGCAACTGGACTACAAGGTCAGAAGGGATGACTGCTCCACCTATACTAAGCAGATTTAAAGTACAGTACTGAAAGTAGCAGTTCATCAAAAATAGGCTATGCATCAGATATAGGAGCTAACTACAACAGTAGCAAAATACTAATGCAAGCATCAGGGAGAAAGACATAGGCGATATAGGGATGATCAAGGGAGTTTGCTTGCTTTGCTGCTCTCCCGCAAAGGGCTGGTCGGCAGGGTTGTAGGTGTCCCCAGCAGCAGCGTCAGTCTCGGGGTCTACCGGTAAGAAGAGGGGGGAGAAACAATAAATAACAGCAAGAGGTGCAACACTAAGCATGACATGGCAATTTGCAGACTAGGCATGAGCTAACGCAGCAACATCCGTCATAGACAGGTCAGAAAAATATCTGACGATATTTTCATGGTCTCGGACTACTACGGGTCAGACGGAAAACGATGGAAAAGTTCCACGTTTGCTATGCTAGGTACGCGTGACAAACGAATAGACCGTGTATCCGGGTTCATCTCGTTCCGCTGATCAACTTTGATGTTGAAAATATTTTGGTCTCACTTACGGTTTATTTAATATTAATTTTTAAAGTTTTATTAATTATTTAGGAATTAAAAACATATTTAATTAAATTGATTAAATGCAATTATGACATCAGCATGATGTCACGCTGACATCAGCAGTTGACTGGTCAAGTGACGAGTGGGTCCCATGCATCATAAATTCAGTTTTTAATTAAGGTTAATTATTAATTAATCAGATTAATTTAGTGGGGGACCCACGTGTCATACTCTAATTATTCTAACTACTTAATTATCCATTTAATTAATTAAGTAATTAATTAAATAATATATCTAATTATTTATTGATTTATTTATTTAATAAAAAACATATTTTTAATTTTCATTTTCATTTTCATTTTAACAGCGTGTGGGGCCTCCCTGTTAGTGGGAGTGGGGGTTTGGCCCCACCGGTAAGTGACATAAGCCACATACACACATATATACATAAAGTATTTTCCTTATATACATGCATACAACATAATATTTCATACATACATATGGGATACAAACATACGCAATACATACATGCATTATACATATATCATTTTTTTTGTTTTTCTTTTCATCTCTAACCTCTCTCTCAAAAACACCTATGTGTTAACAACAGACTCTCTCAACACCGAGAGAGGAGGCAAATCCACCTCCACCACCTGGAGCTCAACGGCGCCGGAACGAGGCGGTGATCGCCGAACGGAACCGGGAGAGGGAGGAGGAGTGGATGGTCGGGGCCCGGAGCTCAACGGCGTTGACGGGAAGGCCCGATGAAGCCGGAGTGCATGGGGAGTCGGCGCGGTTCTAGCGAGGAGGAGCTTCCTGGTGGTGGTGATGACGTTGAGGAGGCTCCGATGATGCAGGGGGGCCAGGTCGGCCGGATCCGGCCCGGAGGAGGCGAGGCGGCCGCCGGAGAGCCGCCGGAGGGGCACTCGTACTGGTGAGGATCGGCGCGTGGGGAAGGGTCGCCGGTTGCGAAGGAGGGACGGCCGAGGAGAGGCCCGAAGGGGCCGGTGAGGGGAGGCCTCACGATGGGGCGCCACCGGGGAGGTGCTGCGCCGGAGGTGGGGGGCAGGGGCGGCGCAGTGGGTGGAGGCAGGGGGTCTGACCGGCGGGGAAGAGGGAGCCTCGGGGGAGGCCGGGCCAGGGAGGATGGGTGGAGCGAGGTGGACAGGAACCAGGGGCATGGGGAGGGAGACCGAGAGGAGGGAGAGAGGTGGGAGCGTGCGGGGCGATGGGAGAACGTGGGGACGGGGGAGGGCGACAGGAGGCAGGGGGTTGGTCTCGTGAGGGGAGAGACCGGGAGGAAGGTGGGGGATGGGGCCGGTCGTGGGTGGAGCGGCGATGGGCAGGGAGAGAAGGGAGTAGCGCTAGGTTAGATGCCCTCATGGGGGGCTTTATACCCCACCACTAGGTGGGCCGAGTGGGAGCTTGGCCGGCTCGGCCAATTTCGCCAATTTGGCCACGGCCTTTTGTTTTTGTTTTTTTTTGTTTTATTATTTAATTTGTATTTTTTATATTTTCTATTATTATTATTTAAATTATTTCTTTTATTTATTTATTATTGTTTTATATTTTCTCTTTTAAATATATAGGGTTTAAAATTTTTAAAATGCCCGATTTATTTTTATAATTCGTTAGGAGATTTTCATAACTCACCCAACATATTTATTTTCGCATTCGATAACTTTTCCCGTTTAATTTCATTTTTAAATTTCGAATTCGAATTGTTTTGAATCAACGCGAGATCAACGATAGGGAATCATGGTGACGTGGCATCATTAGCGTGTGATCACTGTAGCTTAATTACAATCATCACTGTAGCAAAAGCTGGGACTGTCACACCTTTTGACCCTGGCTGAGTTTTAGGTTCCTACCATTCCTTTTTGTTTTTCGTATTTCTATCTTCTTTCACGTGCTTGGTGTTTGCCAAGTCTCCTTGTACTCCCCCCCATCAATGAATTTGGCAGAACAACTGCCAACATTTAAAAAAATATGTTTTATCACTCATATGCACATACTTTTCTGCAATCTTGTCATACTTGGGACTACCAATTCGTCCACCACACTTTTTTTGACATGCCATAGCTTAGTAAGAAAAATATTGTGAAATCTTACTATGAACAAACATGCCTTTTGTTTTTCGCTTAGAGCATCTCCAACAGAGGTGCTAAAAAGTCGCGTGCCCTAAAAACGGTCATATAGCACACACATACGAAAGCAGTGCTCCAGCAAGCGCCCAATAATGTCGCGCGCGATAAAAGCACGCCAACGCACTGGGAAAAACTGCATCGCACACGCCTTATTTGATGCGCCCGCTCGAGTCCGCTGGTAAAAACATATCGTTCGCGCGAACCACCAACCGTCGGATATGAAACCTTTTCACGCCGGAGCCTCCGCCCGCTCCTCCTGTTGGCGCTTCCCCCGCCTCTCCCCAACGCAATGTCGCCCCCTGCTACTCCTCGTGGTCGCCGCTTCTTCCTCTACCTACTCTCCTCGCCGCCGCCCCTCAAGTGTTCTGTTCCTACGATGAACAACTTCAAGTGGACGTTTGCATCTCGGCGTCCACAAGGGGTTTGACAAAATACATGCAAGGTATGTATTGCTTTATATTTGTAGATGAACTTAGTGCATGTTGTTCGTAGTTTAAATTAGTTTTAGATCAAGATTTTAGATGGGTTCGTCCTATGATTCTTCCGATGAAGAATTTGATCTTCAAGAGGAGGAGGATATCTTAATGATCCTAGCTATCCATGTCAACAAAAAGTCAAAGCACGGTGGTTTGGTTTTTGGTCGTCAGAAATTGTGGAGGGAATGGATTGATGCTCACAACAGATTAATGAGGAACTACTTTGTGGAGAATCCCACATACCCCGCATCATACTTTCGGCGCCGTTTTAGGATGAGCATCGAATTGTTCAAACACATTTGCGGAGAAACTAGCGAGGCATGATCGGTTTTTCAGGAAAGGAGGAATGTTGTCGGAGAACTCGGACACAACACTTCCAAAATGTGACCACCGCTTTGCGTATGTTGGCATACGATATTTTAGAGGATCTAGTTGATGACCACTTGGCCATGGGTGAGAGTCAAGTCATCATGTCTGTCAAGCGCTTCGCAGTTGGAATTGTGCAAGAGTTTGGTCCGGAATATTTGAGAGCTTCCAATGTTGAAGACACTGCAAAGCTTGTGGAGTTCAACAAAGAGCCCAATAGATTGCATGCATTGGAGTTGAAAAATTTTCCTTCTACATGGCATGGACAATTCCACGGCCAGAAAAAAGATTCCACTATAATCCTTGAAGCGGTGGCCGATCATGAGACTTCAATTTGGCATACTTTTTCGGAATGCTCTGATCTTGCAATGACATCAACGTTTTTCAACGGTCACCACTCATGACTAAGATTGCAAATGTTGAAACTTCATCAGTGGAGTTTGTAGCAAATGGCCAAACGTATAACTATGACTACTATCTTGCGGATGGCATCTATCCAAGGTGGCAAACATTTGTGAAGATGTTGAAGGCACCGCAAGGTAAGAAAAATGTTGATTTTCACAATGCTCAAGTGGCGGCTAGAAAAGATCTAGAGAGAGTTTTTGGGATTTTGCAAGCCCAGTTTGCTATTGTGAAAGGACTATTTAGGTTTTGGGATCAAAAAGATGTTTTGATACATCATGAATGCTTGTGTCATCATGCATAACATGATCATCGAGAATGAACATGGACAAGATTTAGATTATTCGCGGTACGAGTTGATGGGAAGACCCGTACGAGTGCGGAGGAGCGCTGCGAGGGTGGCCCGATTTGTTGCCTCCTATCATGTCATTCGACGTGCCGAAACCCATGATGAGCTTCAAAATGATTTAATCGAGGAGTGGTGGTCATGGAATGGGCAACGCATGAGTTGATCTTATGAATTATTTATTCTATTGAAAATAAACTACTTCTTGTATTTATTCATGAACTATTTGTTGTATTATTTATAAACTAATTGTTATATTAATCATGAACTATTTCGTTGAGTCGAGATAATAGTTGAACTATTTATTGTTTATTTATTTTGTGTATGTTTGATCTTCTTGGTTTTATGTTTGAGTGGGAAATATATTTTTGCTGGACATGTGCTATATACGTAACGCCGCTTCAGGAGCGTGACATGCGGCGCGTTAAATGTTGCAGCACCTCCTAAAGGTATCACACATGCGCGCGCGCAAAAACGCTATTTTGGTGTTAAAAAATTAGTGTGTCGCGTTACCGCGCGTCTGTTGGAGATACTCATAGAGTAACTCCAACCGCGCAACCCAAACGGGCACACACTTTGTGTGTTTGGGTCGGCTCGTCCGCCCTCCTTTGCAAATGGGTCGACCGTGCGCCCAATGGGGCGACCCATTTTGCATCCGCACACACACATTTTTAACACTAAAATGGTTCGCGGCCACAAGTCATGCCAGCTGTCATGCCAGCGTCAAGAGTTCATGTTGGCTATATGCGAGCTAACGGCATACATATGCCAGCCTACATAAAGAATAGGCAGTTTTTAAGTTGGGCGCACTTGCTAGCGAGCCGACACACATGCCAGCACATAAAATGAAAATGTAGTTCGGTCACGCCATCTCGGCCATGGTCATGTCTGCACATGCCATCTTTGCTTTGCGTCTCGTCGGGATCAAAAGGGATGCCTTCATCAAACGAGTACCCCATGCCATCTTGGCTTTGCGTCTCGTCGGGATCGAAAGGGATGCCACGACCACCACCTTAGAAGATGAGGCCCTCCATGAACACGCGCTTGGCCTCGTATCCCACAACCTACATTCTGCCAAAGAGGTTGCGAGAATTCTTCATGGCATCCGCGGCGAGCTCGCGAGACCGTTTCTGTGCACCCCGAGAGGATGATCCACCGCAGGCATAGCGTTGAGGTCGATGCCCCGCGGGGGCTGGAGTGCCAGGTGAGACCAAGCTCACCTCACGTGAACTGGAGCCCGTAGAGTAGGACAGCCAGGAGGACTGCGGGTGGTGCCGCTGAAAGCCGTGCGCGGACGGCGTGGAAGACATGTGTGGCGAGTCCGGAAGTTGGTGACGAAGGGGCGACGAGCCGGTGCTGGACGCGATCGTAGCGGCGGCGACGAGCCTATGCTTCCCATGGTTTAACCCTAGCATCAGCATGGTCTCCCTCGTGGCCTTGTGGACGAGCTGACTGTTCTTCACGATGTTGTCCTATTTCACTAAGGCGGCGACGAGGGAGGATGCGGCTGCGGTGTCGTTCCTGGCTTCTTGCTGATACCGGTGGTTCTTCCTCCTCAACGATTATTCGACGCGCTACACGGGCGTCATCACCTTCTTTTTCTTGGCCGGTGCCGGCCCTTTTCGCACCCTGCGGCTCCCAACGAAGGCGAGGGAGGCAAGGCCGCCGGCGGTGGCGAGGGTTGGCGCGTCGTCTTTCATGGCCCGCGCGGGGAGGGGTGGGCGGGAAATTTTTTTGGTGGAAATGGTGGTTGTGTGTCACAGACGGGCGGGCCAGAGGGAGGATAAGGGCGGGAGCCTCGCGGGCGTCTGTCTCATGTCCGCACTGATGCAAATCTGACCCAAATTTGAATTTGAAATGGATCACGCACGGGCAAAGGGCGGACATGTGTCTGTTTGGGTCAATGCGTTAGGCCAACTCCAACGGGTGACCCCATCATGTCCGCCCACGTCCGATTGGGCCAAAACAGACACATGACACGGCCCAACGCGCGGCCACATCCTCAAATTATGTTCGTTTGGCGTTCATCCCGACCCATTTCCGGGGCAAACATGCGCTCAGTTTGCGTCCACATGGGCGTCAAACGGACGTGCACAAGCTTGCGGGTCGTCCTCCTCGGGGACACGGGCGAGCCGCCTAACTACTTCCACCGTCCAACTTAAATGCGCACGCGCGATGGGCCCCGTATGTCAGCCACACATCACGCGGTCCCCGTCCTTCTTAAATTGGTTGTCCTGCCTTCTAGAACCCCGACAACAAAACACTAGGCCTTCCCCCTCTCCGCCCTCTATGCCGGCGACAATGGTGGGGTGGTTCCCCGACCGCCAGACGAGGTACCACCACGAGGCCTGATCGTCGTCCGGTCGTCGTCGTCGTTCCCACACCCCACCTCAACCTCCACCTCTCCCGCCCGCCTTGCATACCGCGTCGGGCGGCGCCCCACCTCGCCGACGGTTGTATGTCAAGGCGGAGTTGTGCCAGTGGTATTGGGAGACGCGCGCGCCATTGCCGTCGGGCAATTTGCACCTCCCAAACAACTCACACCTCTCCGCGGACCGCGTGCCTGTCCCGTCGGGGCCGGTGAGTGGTCGCGCCCATTGGGAAGAGATCCATCGTCGCCGCGCCCGCTTGTTCCGGGATCTCATCCACGACTAGACCGTTTGGGGTGCGACCGACCTGCTGGGCGCACCGACGCTCGCATGACAGCAAGCAGACGGGCGTGTCCATTTTCGTGCCCCAAACGGACGAAAAGCAGACGAACCGGGCGTCCGTTTGGGGTCACGTGTTGAAGTTGTCCTTAGGCCAACTCGAGCGCACGACCCAAATGGACGTCCGTTTTGCCCGGATTCTGTCCGTTTCGGGCAGCTTTGGGGTGGAAAATGAATGTTCGTGTCCGCTTAGTCATGGGTGTGCCCAACGCGACAACTCGCCCTGAATACTGTCCAACTCTATCCGCTCGCGTGCGCTCGCTACCCCGCCTGCTCGCCGCCTCGCGTGCGCGCCCGCCTTCGCGACGATGCCGTCACGCCTGCTCGCCGCCTCGCTTGCGCGCCCGCCTCACGACGATGCTGCGTCCAACACAAGCTCTTGGTCATAGTCAGGGGACGCCGACGCCGGCACGGGTATGGGCATGGCATGGTGGAACACGGGCATGGGCACGGTGCGGCCGCGGAAGCATCGCGCACAACGACGCTGATGGTAACTTGAGGCGCTTGAAGCTGTCCTCCAACATGGTGAGCAGGCCGAGGTCGCCCCTGCCACCAGAGAGCACGTCCCTGGGCGCGGGCATCCCCGGTAGGGTTGGCGGCGTCTGGGAGTACCCGGTCGGTACGGTGACCATGATGTGGTGATGGTGCGAGGTCGCCTCAACGTACGCATAGGCCGCGGTGAGCACGTGGCGCTTCCGACGAAGAAAGTCGTGGCGCATGGCGCGCATCAAAGGCGTGCGGCCTTTGGTGGCGGGACGAGGACGGGCTCAAGGTGGCCATGGGAGAGAGAAGGATGGGTGGGTGGGCCCCTCGGGCTTCAATGACACGCGGGTTAGCCCTCACATGCAACGGACACAACCCGGACGAGGAGTGCCGAGAAAATGCTCGCATGTGTCTGCTTTGGCCTCAAATCGAGATTAAATTTGGTCCACAAATAGGGTAAAACGGACATGAAACGAACAAAAAATGGGTATGCTCATGCGTGTTGGGTCGCGTTGTTTGTCTGTTTTACCCAAACGAGCATACTCGGACAGGATAGGGTCGCGTGTTGGAGTTGGCCTTAAAGCAACTCCACCCAGGCGACCCATTTTGTCTGCTCGTGTCCGTTGGGTCATTTGGACAAAAAACTTTGCCCAACGTGGCGACCTAAACGGACAACATGTTCGCCTAATGTCCGTTACTGACCCAAACTGAACCCAAATATGGGTCACAAATGGGTCCACGACGGACAAAAGCGGACGCTCCCGTCGTCTCCTCCCGTCTACTCGTGTCTGCCCTGGTCCCACCCATCAGTGAATGTGCGTGGAGGAGCAACAACACGGCGCTCGTCCTCGGCCCTGCACGCGCCCTCACCCGCTGCACGTCCCCGTCGCCTCGTCTTCGCTGCTGGTCGCCGCCGTAGTAGCAGTAGCAGTAGCGGCCGCCACCGTCGTAGCTTCGCAAGCCGTCGGTCTTGCATGCGCCCGCGCCCGCCTCCACCAGCTCCTTCCTCCGTGATGCAAGGGACGCAGAGCACCGGCAGGGGCGGAGCACGAACGCGAAGCAGGGGAAGCGGAGCACCGGCACGGGCGGAGCACGGGCGTGGAGCACCGACACGGGCGGAGCAGGAGCGGGCGCGGAGCAGGGGCGAGCTGCATGGCGGGGCGAAGGCGAGCTCGTCGGTGCTGCGAGGCGGCGCTGCGGGAGTTCGCCCACCAAGTGACCGACAGAATGTTGGGTGGACATGTTAGAAAATGCATCCAGCCTTGTTGGATGCATCTGCAGACCCAAATAAAAAAACGGGTACAGACGCATGGACACGCGACCCGAACGGACAAAATAGATGTTTGTTTTGGTCGTTGCGATGGAGTTGCTTTTAGGGTGTGTTTTGTGTCCGCGGCGATCTAAACGGATCGCGACGGACGACTCGGGGTTGTTTGGTTCCCAGCCTAAGGTTGTCACGCCTAACCTTAGTCATGTCATAATACTTTAAGCATGTGTTTGGTTCATTACCACATTTGTGGCTTGTCACACTTTTATAGGTATATGATCCACATGTCATAGACTCAATTTTTTGTCAAATCTTACCATACTTGTGATGTTCATTTTGTTAGCCACACTTTTTATGACAGCACACTTTATCTAAGATTAATTGTGACAAAGTTAGTCATGAACCTGACAGTTGTCAAATGGTTGTCCGGTTGAAATTGCTCTTATAGTTAATGAAAATGCAAAGCGTTTGCCTTGTTTAAAAGAAAAGGGAACATCTCCACATACATCACGTCTCCTACGCCTTCAGTCGCATTCACGGGGTCAGGCGCGGACAGTACCGAGCCGCACCGGTGCTGCTGATTCGGCATGCTGCCTACGACGTCGTGCAATCAGACACAGTGACCGTGCTGTAGCGCTCGCGTAGGTGCTGCCGTTTCGAACGCTCCTGCAGCGTAGCTGTGGAGGTCGAGACGGAACCTGACCGGCCGAGGAGCGTTAATATTTTCACTGTGTCCACCGCAGGAGCGTACGACTTTCCCTTCTCTTTGGGCTTTGCTCTCGGCCTCTGTGCGCGCGCAGAGCGTCGTGCACGCGGCTTCGGCTCGAAAGAGGGATTTCGCCGAGAAGGGAGATCGATGGCAGCGCGGCGCAGCGCGGCGCAGTGCAGGGCGTGCCATGAACCCCGGATGGACTCATGTGTAGCACAGCAGCTGCTGCAGCGGCAGCGGCAGCGGCAGCTTGGCTGGTTCTGCCTGAGCCTGAGCCAGAGCGCGTCACATGTACTTGCAGCTGAGGTAGATACTCGGATTGGAGAGATTCGTGGCAGAGGGCAGGGGGAGGCGTTGCAGCCACCACACACGATCTCCGATTTTTGAGGACCAAGTGTCCCCACTTAACATGTGTGTGTGTGTGAAACTTACGAATGTTTTTCTAGGATCTTTTACGGGCGATCGGTTTCATACCTCCGACCAAACATGTTTGTCCTGGTGTTCAAAAAAAAAATGTCTGTCCTGCATGTTCAGGTCGTGGTCGGCATACACCAGCCCAAGAGAGAATAGATCGTTTTCTCCCCGAAAATTTACACCCTTCCGTATCCGTATGTACTACGGCGCCTCGCGATACGTTGAAACGCGGGCTGGAGCGCGAGTGTTTGCACTGCAGCCGCGCTGGGGTTCACCGTCCGTACGCCGCGGAGCACGGGCAGATCGGGCGTCTAGCGGGCGGCGTCGCCATCGGGGGCGATCCGTGCGGGGGCATGACACGGCGGCGAGAGGCAGGAGGAGAAGATCCCTTGGCCGGACGCCGGCGCTGGAGCCCACCGTATCTGGCGGGGATCGATGTGGGCATTACGCCCTGCTGTCTCCTTACGGGCACCGATGGCGACGGCACGGCGCCGGAAGAAAGGAGCAGGGTTTGGCCGTGTGCGTAGCACCAGCCAGTCCAGTCAACCGTGAACAAGCCAGCCGGGTTGCCCTTGCAAGTTTTTCTTTTGAAGGAAGTGCCCTTGCAAGTTGCATTGTACTGTACAGTAGGGTCTCTTTTTGGAAGGTGGCTAGGGTCTAGGGCGGTGGTGCAAACTTAGCCCGAGAGCCGAGACAAAACATAGGAGCGTGACCACGAGTAGTATCACTTGTCCCGTTGAATTTGATTTGACATCCACATAGTATAGCACGTTCATTGCTAATTCTGACCCTTCTCTCAATTTTTTGAAGAGTTTTAGTATGAATCTCTCATAAGACACTTCAAATCCCGCATCACAAGACCATCGTGCGACCCCATCCGGTCCGGATGCGTCCGTTTAGAATAAAACGGATAAATAACGCGGACCAACGTGCGGTCCTAAACGGACAAATGTTTTTTTCGTCTGTTTTTTATCCATCCCAGCCCAAACTTGCACGATGTTTGAAGAGAAACGAACAACGCCCTTGTCCTCCCCTGGCCCGTCTGTCGAGGACTGTGCCGATTCATTTCCCCCCAAGCCTCAACCGACCCCTCCCCACCCAACCCCGCCGCCGGCTCGCCACTATTATCCGACCGCAGGCGACGTCCATCGGCAATGACAGCTTCCGTCGGGGGTACTACAGAGTGGCCTGTAGAGGGCCGCCATCCGTCCCCGCTGCCTCGAGGTGATTCGCGGCCTCTTCGCCATCACGACCGCAAGGTGCTTGACACTTTGCCCACAAAGGTATGAACAGTGGAGATGATTTTTTGTTCAACCACTTCATTTGTTCATCGGATGATTCGTCCTCGGATGACGAAGAACTTGTCGTGGCTGCACTTGTCGTTCATGACCAGAGTCAAATGCAGCGGCCTCGGTACAGGGGGTTAGTGCGTGGCCGTGCGCCCAACCTGAACACCGTGCAAGAGAGAGGCCACACCTTGCTCTATGCCTATTACTTTAAGAATATCGCACTCTTCAAACCGAAGAAATTTTGGTCGCCGTTTTCGTATGTCAAGGCATGTGTTCAATTGCATCCGAGGAAGTGGCTCAGCATGACCCATTCTTTGAGTACAAAATGGATGCCCTTGGCAAGCTTGGATTCTCCTGTTATCAGAAATGCACCGCCGCCATTTGCATGCTTCCATATGGAATTCCACGCGATCTTGTGGATGAGTACATGCGCATGAGTGAGTCCACATGTCTGATGTCAATGTACAACTTCTGCAAGGCCGTGGTAGCGGTGTTTGGCCCCGAATACTTGAGGCAACCAAATGCCGATGACACAGAAAGGTTGTTGGCGATCAACGCCGATAGAGGTTTTTCACGCATGCTTGGCAACATAGATTTTATGCAATGAGAATGGAAGAATTGTCCATTAGCTTGGTAGGGCCAGTACAAGGGGCATGTGAAAGCGTGCACTGTCATATTTAGAAGCGGGGATTTCGCATGATCTTTGGATATGACATTCTTTCTTCGGCATGGCCTATTCCCACAATGATATCAACGTGCTGTAGTGTTCCCCAATGTTTGCTAGGCTTGCAGAAGGTCACTCCCCACCTGTCAACTTTAAGATCAACGACCACCACTACAACAAGGAATACTACCTAGCTGATGATATATATCCTCAGTGGTCAACTTTTGTGAACACAATCTTAAACCCCCAAGAAGAGAAGAGAAAGAGAGTTGCCCAAATGCAAGAGAATGCTAGAAAGGATGTGGAGCGTGCTTTTGGTATGCTTCAATTCCGATGGGGTATCGTTTGAAACCCTGCATTGACATGGGATGAAGGGAATCTTTGGAAGGTGATGACTGCTTGTGTGATCATGCATAACATGATCGTCAAGGACGAGCGTGATGACTCCATTTTCGACCAAGGATTTGATTTTCAAGGTAACAATGTTGAGCACCTGCACCAAGAACCGGCCACGTTTGAGCAGTTTACCCTATTCCATCGTGAAATCCGTGATTGGAACACTCATTTGCAGCTTCAAAATAACTTGATTGAGCATATGTGGGATCACATTGAAAACCAACAAAGATATCGGTAATCCATCTCTCAGCCCGGGCTCATATGAGCCTGGTGAACAGTACGGCTGTTTGGACTACAAAAAATGTACAAAAAAATTCATTCTTTTTATGGTGCAAGATGCTCCTATGCGTGAACTCCCTGCAATTTTTTATGAAGTTTGGACATTCGAGGAGCTCGCGGCAAAAAAGACAAAATCATGCATGAATAGTACGATTTTCAAAAGTTTCTCACACATCCGAAATTTATCTTTTTGCTGTGAGCTCCTCGAATGTCCAAACTTCACAATTTTTTACATGGAGTTCACACATAGGAGCATCTTGCATCACAAAAAAAAATTGAATTTCTTTGAACATTTTTTACCCCAAATAGTTGTGTTGTTCACGTCCGAGCTCATCTGAGCCTAGGAGCCAAAACGTCGTTCTCTGCATGTATTGGTTAATTATATTTATTTAAGACAATTTTGATTTGGTTGTAAAACTATTTTATTTGAGACAATTTTGATTGGGTTGTAAAACTATTTTTATTAGGGGCAATTGATATTTGGACATGCAAACTTGTTTAAAACATTGATAAATATAAATATATGGGCATATTGGCCGTTGCGGACATGATGCGGCCGAAGGATGCGTTCGCACGTTGAACGTACGACCACCGCATCAGAGGACAGGCCCGGACACAACCCCATCGCACGCCCCAAACAGATAGAATCCGGACCAAACGGACATCCGGATGAGATCGCGCGCTGGAGTTAGCGTAAAGCATCCTAAGAGCAACTCTAGGAGACCCCGCATCCCGCCCCAGCCCGCAAAATAACCGTCAAAGTGCGGGTCGGGGCGGGAAAACCTGCCCGATCAGACCCCGCATCCCACCCCGTCCCGCAAATATTTTTGCGGGGCGCGGCAAAACTTCTCCCCCAACCTCTAGTTTCACTGGCTGGGAGGCCGACCCGAGCTCAGCCCCTATCCGCAGCGAGATTTGGCAGGAGGGACATTTCCGCGCAGACTTTCCTGCTCCCCCCACCTGCCGCCACCATTGCCTCGCCACTGCATGCTCCGGTGCATCCTCCACGGCCGTCGCTCAATCTAGCGTCGCGCCTGCCCGCAAGCAGCAGGGCAACGTGGTCGTGCAGGGCGGAAATCCGGCAGCCCCTGCCGCGAAGGGTCGCGCTCCGAGCGCCAACGCTGCTGCACAATCTCGGCCGGCGGCGGAGAAGGTCACTAAGGCCGCGGGCGGCAAGAGGAAGAGGATTCCGGCTACAAACAAGCCATCTCCTTCATCCTCTCACTCCATCCCAGAAAGTGATGCCCTGGCGATGCCGTTCAACGGTGCCACTCCCCCCGCAAGCGAGGTGTTCGGCGAAATGGCCGGAAGGTATGCGTCTTCGGTCATGGCCATTTCCTTTCGTTTTCGTCATTTGTTGCGATAGCTCGTGACTTGTTAGTCGTTCAATATAGCGGTGGTTCAAACAATCCAACTTCCGAGTTCGTGAACTTGTTGGACACCAATGCCGTTGACATTGATCAAGCCCCGTTTGCCGCATTCGACTACAATGAAACGGAGGGAGGCGTGGATGATCATGGTTGTGAGGACGATTTGGCGGAGATCGAAGCGGAAGCATATGAGCAATCGCAATCAAAATCTGGGAAAAGCCAAAGATCGAAGAATTACACGATCTTGGAAGATCAAGCTTTGATCCAAGCATGGAGTGCGGTGTCTCTTGATGCATGCACGTGTACTTCTCAAACCGCCAAGAGATATTGGCAAAGGATCGAAGACCAATACTTTTGCATTATGGCAAATTATCCCAATAGGACTCGACGCACATTTCGATCGCTTCAAGGGCGTTGGGAGAATAGCAAGCCTATGTGCAGCGGTTGGGCAGCTTGCTTGGAGCAAGTACACAATGCACCTCCCAGTGGGACCATGGAATCCGACTATGTGAGTTTGTTTTGCCTTTGTTCAAGTTGTGCATAATCATATTTGCATCATGACAATTGATTACATCACTTTGTTCACATTGTGTAGGACAAGATTGCCCAACATAGATACAAAGACATGGAAGCTTCGGAAGGCAAATTCTTCAAACTAGAGCATTGTTGGGAGTTGCTCCAGAAGTGCGAGAAGTGAAAGTTTATCGACAAAGAATCCCCACCGAAGAGAGGCTCGCTTACAAACATGGATGAAGATGAGGATGATGATGTCCCAAGATATTTGAACAAGCCCGATGGCTACAAGAAGACTAAGGGGAACATGAAGAGAGTGTTGGAAATATGCCCTAGAGGCAATAATAAAATGGTTATTATCATATCTCCTTGTTCATGATAATCGTCCATTGTCCATGCTATAATTGTATTAACACGAAACAGTAATACATGTGTGAATAAATAGATCACAATGTGTCCCTAGCAAGCCTCTAGTTGGCTAGCCCGTTAATCAATAGATGATCATGGTTTCCTGATCATGGGCATTAGATGTCATTGATAACGGGATCACATCATCTGGAGAATGATGTGATGGACAAGACCCAATCCTGAGCATAGCACTAGATCGTATTGTTCGTATGCTAAAGCTTTTCTAATGTCAAGTGTCTTTTCCTTCGACCGTGAGATTGTGCAACTCCCGGATACCGTAGGAGTGCTTTGGGTGTATCAAACGTCACAACGTAACTGGGTGACTATAAAGGTGCACTACGGGTACCTTCGAAAGTGTCTGTTGGGTTGGTACGAATCGAGATCGGGATTTGTCACTCCGTGTGACTGAGAGGTATCTCTGGGCCCACTCGGTAGAACATCATCATGAGCTCAATGTGACTAAGGAGTTAGTCACAAGATGACGTGCTACGAAACGGGTAAAGAGACTTACCGGTAACGAGATTGAACAAGGTATAAGTATACCGACGATCGAATCTCGGGCAAGTTCTATACCGACACACAAAGGGAATTGTATACGGGATTGATTGAATCCTTGACATTGTGGTTCATCCGATGAGATCATCGTGGAACATGTGGGAGCCACCATGGGTATCCAGATCACGCTGATGGTTATTGGCCGGAGAGTGTCTTGGTCATGTCTACATGCCTCCCGAACCCGTAGGGTCTACACACTTAAGGTTCGATGACGCTAGGGTTATAGGGAAATGTTATACGAGGTTACCAAAATTTGTTCCGAGTCCCGGATGAGATCCCAAACGTCACGAGGAGCTCCGGAATGGTCCGGAGGTAAAGATTGATATATAGGATGGATGGTTTTGGACACTGGAAATGTTTCAGGCGTCACCGGTAGCGTACCGGAACCATCGGAAATGGTCCCGGGGGTCCACCGGGAGGGGCCACCATTCCCAAGAGGTAGAACGGGCCAAATGGTGGAGGGAAACCAGCCCAAAGTGGGCTGGTCCGCCTCCCACAAAGGGGCCCAAGGCGTAGGAGGTGGAGAGGGGGGGGGCAAACCCTAGGCGCTTGTGGGCCTAAGGCCCACCTAGGGGTGCGCCACCCGTGTGGGGGAACGTTGCATGGGAAACAAAAAATTTCATATGCACATGCAATACCTATCATGGTGATGTTTGATACGTCTCAAATGTATCTATAATTTTTGATGGTTTCACGCTCTTATCTTGCCTTCTTTGTATGTTTTATGTATCTTTTTATATCGTTTTGGGACTAACTTATTAATTCAGTGCCAAGTGCCAGTTCCTGTTTTTTTCGTGTTTTTGACTCTTTTCAGATCTGATTTTGGAACGGAGTCCAAAAGGAAGAAAAACCCCGAAATGATTTTTTCCCGAACGGAAGAAGTCCACGGGGCTTTGGGCCAAGCCAGGTGGGCTCCAGGGATCCCACAAGCCCCCACTCCGCCACCAGGGGAGGCGGCGATGGGCAGGCTTGTGGCCTCCCTGGCCACCCCCTAACCTAGGTCTTGCGCCTATATATTCCCAAATATTCCGCAAAAAATCATGGGAGCCTCGAAAATACTTTTCCGCCGCCGCAAGCTTCCGTTTCCGCGAGATCTCATCTGGAGACCCTTCCCGGCACCCTGCCGGAGGGGACTTTGGAGTTGGAGGGCTTCTTCATCATCATCATCGCCCCTCCAGTGACTCGTGAGTAGTTCACTTCAGACCTACGGGTCCGTAGTTAGTAGCTATATGGCTTCTTCTCTCTCTTGGATCTTCAATACAAAGTTCTCCATGATCTTCATGGAGATCTATCTAATGTAATCTTCTTTGGCACGGTGTTTTCGAGATCTGATGAATTGTGGACTTGTGATCAGATTATCTATGATATATATTTGAGTCTTTGCTGATTTCTTATATGCATGATTTGATATCCTTGTAAGTCTCTCCAAGTCTTGGGTTTTGTTTGGCCAACTAGATCTATGATTCTTGCAATGGGAGAAGTGCTTGGTTTTGGGTTCTGCCATGTGGTGACCTTTCCCAGTGACAGTAGGGGCAGCAAGGCACACATCAAGCAGTTTCCATCAAGGGTAAAAAGATGGGGTTTGTATCATTGGTTTGAGATTATCCCTATACATCATGTCATCTTGCTTAAGGCGTTACTCTGTTCTTATGGACTTAATACACTAGATGCATGCTGGATAGCGGTCGATGTGTGGAGTAATAGTAGTAGATGCAGAAAGTATCGGTCTACTTGTTTCGGACGTGATGCCTATAGAAATAATCATTGCACAGATATCGTCACGACTCTGCACAGTTCTGTCAATTGCTCGACAGTAATTTGTTCACCCACCGTCTACTTGCTTTCATGAGAGAAGCCACTAGTAAACACTACGGCCCCCGGGTCTACTCACATCCATCATTTACATCTCCGCTTTTACTTTGCTTTGTTACTTTGTTGCCTTCAGTTCTCACTTGGCAAACGATCTATAAGGGATTGACAACCCCTTCATAGCGTTGGGTGCAAGCTTTTGTGTTTGTGCAGGATCTTGAGATACTCTTCCGCCTGATTGATACCTTGGTTCTCAAACTGAGGGAAATACTTACCGTCCTGTGCTACATCACCCTTTCCGCTTCGAGGGAACACCAACGCAAGGCTCCAAGGACACGGGGGAAATCCTTTGCATACTTGCCTAGGAAGTCCCTTAAGGCGTAGTCGTAGCTGAAGGATTCCTGGTGCCGTCGACACAACTATTTCTGGCGCCGTTGCAAGGGATACACAGCAAAACAATCAAAAGTATTTGTGGCGCCGTTGCCGGGGAGGAGAAATCAAGATCTATCCAAGTAGGTCTCACAAACTCTTCTCTTGCATTTACTTTTGTTGCCAGTTGCCTCTCGTTTTCCTCTCCCCCACTTCACATTTGTCGTTTTCATTTGCTTTTCTCCTTCGTCGTTTTCTTTTGCTTTTTGCCTTTCCCTTTCGCTGCGTGCTCCTGGGTTTGTTCGTGAGAGATTTTTCCTCATGGCCAAACCAAACTATTTCAGAAAATTGGAGGAGATTGAAACTAATGTCAAAGGTTTCATGTCTTCACAGTTTGACCAAAATAGTTACTTCCGTAGGGAATTAAAAGAGCAAAATTCCTTTTTGGTCTGCTTGAATAAAGAGGTCGATGATATGGCCAATGATTTCCTTGCACTCAGTTCCCAATTTGCTCATCTTGAAAAATTGGTGGGCCAAATTTCTGACAAGCACGCTACCTTAGTCAATAAGATGGCAGCTAAACCTGAAATTTGTGATGAAAATCACGAAGATCTTAAAGTGCTTGGTGTGTCTCCTCTTGAATCTTTATTTTCGCGTATCAAACCTACTTATGGAGGGGCTGGATATGAATCCACTTTGGTATAAAAACGCCCCAATGATTCAAAGTCCACCTATCTTGATGATAAAGGTGTGGAGAGTGGAGTAGAAGAAGTCAAAAATTTGGGTAGTAATGAAACTCCCACTTTGGATTTCAAGGAATTCAACTATGATAATTGCTCCTTGTTTGAATGCATTTGTTTGATGCAATCCATTGCAAACTCTCCACATGCTTATAGCCAAAGCAAAGCCTTTACCGCGCATATCGTACATGGTATGATGAAATCTCTTGAAGAGAAGCTCGAACTAGAAGTCTCTATACCTAGAAAACTTCATGATGAGTGGGAACCTACTATCAAAATCAAGATCAAAAACTATGAGTGCAATGCTTTGTGTGATTTGGGTGCTAGTGTTTCCGCGATTCCAAAGTCTTTATGTAATATTCTTGGTTTTTATGAGATTGATGAGTGTTCTCTTAATTTGCATCTTGCGGATTCTACTGTCAAGAAGCCCATGGGGAGGATCGATGATGTTCTTATTGGTGCAAATAAGAACTATGTACCCGTGGATTTCATTGTACTTGAGATAGATTGCAATCCTTCATGTCCCATTATTCTTGGTAGACCTTTCCTAAGGACTATTGGTGCTATCATCGATATGAAGGAAGGGAATATTAGATTTCAATTTCCCTTAAAGAAGGGCATGGAGCACCTTCCTAGAAATAAAATAAGATTGCCTTATGAATCTATGATGAGGGCTACTTATGGTTTGAGCATCAAAGATGACTATACGTGATTCCATCACTTTCGCCTAGCTAAGGGCGTTAAACAAAAGCGCTTGTTGAGAGGCAACCCAACGAATCTATCCTTTTTCTTTATGTTTTGTGTTTTCCACACTTTCATAATTCTGTTATGATTGTGTTTTTTGTGTTTCTTTTTTGCGTTTGTGCCAAGCAAAACCGTTATGATTAGTCTTGAGGATGATCGTTTGGTCATGCTGGGAAAGATAGAAACTTTCTGCTCACGAAAAGAATTTTCCTTTTTGTTCTGTAAGAGATTTTGAGTTGATTCTTTTTGCTGCTGATTGCTACGCAAATTCTTCAGACTTTCATAATTTTTCAGAAGTTTTGAAGTACCTGAGGTATACGAAACATACAGATTGCTACAGACTGGTCTGCTGTTAACAGATTCTGTTTTTGTTGTGTTGGTTGCTTATTTTTGATGAAACTATGGATAGTATCGGGGGGGGGGGGTATTAGCCATGGAAGATTGAAATTACAGTAACCCAACATCAGCACAAGTAGAATTTAAGTTTGCTAAAGTACCTAAGGAAGTGGTGGTTTGCTTTCTTGTACTAATGTTATCACGAGTTTCTGTTTAAGTTTCGTGTTGTGAAGTTTTCAAGTTTTTGGTGAAGTTCTTATGGACAAAAAGATAAAGAGTGGCAAGAGCTCAAGCTTGGGGATGCCCAAGGCACCCCAAGAGATTCAAGGATGCCATAAAAGCCTAAGCTTGGGGATGCCCCGGGAAGGCATCCCCTCTCTCGTCTTCAATCCATCGGTAACGTTACTTGGTGCTATATTTTTATTCACCACATGTTATGTGTTTTTGCTTGGAGCGTCTTATATCATAGGAGTATTTTATTTTTTGTTGTGTCACAGTCATCCTTGCTGCACACCTAGAGAGAGAGACATGCACACACCGTGATTTTGTCGAGCTTCACTTATATCTTTTGGTAGACAATTCAGCTCACATGTGCTTCACTTATATCTTTTGAGCTAGATACTTTTGCTCTATGTGCTTCACTTATATCTTTTAGAGCGCAGCGGTGCGTGGCTTGGTAGTTGATCTATTCTTTTAAAGTAGTCTCAAAAGGGGTAGTTATCCAAAGGGATACGAAAACTTCCACCTTCATGTGCATTGAATAGTTAGAGAAGTTTGATTCATCTCAATTAGTTTTGAGTTGTGGTTATGGTAATATTGAAGTCATGCTAGTAAGGTGTTGTGGATCTAGAAATACTTGTGTTTAAGTTAGTGATTCCCGTAGCATGCACGTATGGTGAACCGCTATGTGATGAAATCTGAGCATGATTAGTATATTGATTGTCATCCTTTGTGTGGCGGTCGGGATCGCGCGATGGTTTATACCTACCAACCCTTCCCCTAGGAGTATGCGTTGAATGCTTTGTTTCGATTACTAATAAAACTTTTGCAACAAGTATATGAGTTCTTCATGACTAATGTTGATTCCATGGTTTAGATGCACTTTCACCTTCCACCATCACTATCTTCTTAGTGCCGTGCAACTTTCGCCGGTGCACAAAACCCACCATTAGCCTCCCTCAAAACAGCCACCATACCTACATATTATGGCTTTTTCAAAGTCATTCCGAGATATATTGCCATGCAACTACCACCATGATATGTGCCACCACGTCTACATTGCGTTTGCATGATCGTAACATAGTTAGCATGATGTTTCCATTGATGTCTATGCCATGCTAGATCATTGCCACGGTATACTACCGAAGGCATTCCATATAGAGTCATAATTGCTCTAAGTTTTGAGTTGAAAGTGTGATGATCATCATTATTGGAGCATTGTCCCATGTGAGGAAATAAAATAGGCCAAAGAATCCCATAAAAAGAGGCCAAAGAGGCCACCAAAATAAAAAAAATGAGAGAAAAAGAGAGAAGGGACAATGCTACCACTTTTTCCACACTTGTGCATATTGAGCACCATGATCTTCATGATTGAGAGTCTCTCGTTTTGTCACCACCATATAGCTAGTGGGAAATTCTCATTATATAACTTGGCTTGTATATTCCAATGATAGGCTTCCTCAAAATTGCCTTAGGTCTTCGTGAGCAAGCAAGTTGGATGCACGCCCACTAGTTTTGTTTAAGAGCTTTCACATACTTGTAGCTCTAGTGCATCATTTGTATGGCGATCCCTACTCATTCACATTGATATCTATTGATGGGCATGTCCATAGCTCATTGATATGCCTAGTTAATGTGACTATCTTCTCCTTTTTGTCTTGCAACCTCCACCACATTCCACACCATCTATAGTGCTATAACCATGGCTCACGCTCATGTATTGCGTGAGAGTTGAAAATGTTTGAGAAAGTAAACGTGTGAAACAATTACTTGGCCAATACCGGGGTTGTGCATGATTTAAATTCGTTGTCCAATGATGATAGAGCATAGCCAGACTATATACTTTTGTAGGGATAACTTTCTTTTGGCCTTGTTATTTTGAAAGTTCATGATTACTTTGCTAGTTTGCTTGAATTATTATTGTTTCCACATCAATAGCAAACCATTGTTTTGGATCTAATGGATCTGAACATTCACGTCACATAAGAGGAATTACAAAGGACACCTATGCTACGTAGCATGAAAGCATCAAAAATTCATTCTTATCACTTCCCTACTCGAGGACGAGCAGGAGTTAAGCTTGGGGATGCTTGATACTTCTCAAACGTATCTATAATTTTTGCTGGTTTCACGCTGTTATCTTGCCTTATTTGTATGTTTTATGTCTCTTTTTATATCTTTTTGGGACTAACTTATTAATTCTGTGCCAAGTGCCAATTCCTGTTTTTTTCGTGTTTTTGACTCTTTTCACATCTGATTTTGGAATGGAGTCCAAACGGAAGAAAAACCCCGAAATGATTTTTTCCCGAACGGAAGAAGTCCACGGGGCATTTGATCCAATCCAGGTGGGCTCCAAGGAGCCCACAAGCCCCCACTCCGCCACCAGGGGGGAGGCGGCGGTGGGCAGGATTGTGGCCTCCCTGGCCGCCCCCTGACCTAGGTCTTGCGCCTATATATTCCCAAATATTCCGCAAAAAATTAGGGGAGCCTCGAAAATACTTTTCCGCCGCCGCAAGCTTCCGTTTCGGCAAGATCTCGTTTGGAGACCCTTCCCGGCACCCTGTCGGAGGGGGCTTTGGAGTTGGAGGGCTTCTTCATCATCATCATCGCCCCTCCAATGACTCGTGAGTAGTTCACTTCAGACCTACGGGTCCGTAGTTAGTAGCTAGATGGCTTCTTCACTCTCTTGGATCTTCAATACAAAGTTCTCCATGATCTTCATGGAGATCTATCCGATGTAATCTTCTTTGGCGGTGTGTTTGTCGAGATCCGATGAATTGTGGACTTGTGATCAGATTATCTATGATATATATTTGAGTCTTTGCTGATTTCTTATATGCATGATTTGATATCCTTGTAAGTCCCTCCGAGTCTTGGGTTTTGTTTGGCCAACTAGATCTATGATTCTTGCAATGGGAGAAGTGCTTGGTTTTGGGTTCTACCATGTGGTGACCTTTCCTAGTGATAGTAGGGGCAGCAAGGCACAAATCAAGCAGTTGCCATCAAGGGTAAAAAGATGGGGTTTTTATCATTGGTTTGAGATTATCCCTCTATATCATGTCATCTTGCTTAAGGCGTTACTCTGTTCTTATGGACTTAATACACTAGATGCATGCTGGATAGCGGTCGATGTGTGGAGTAATAGTAGTAGATGCAGAAAGTATCGGTCTACTTGTTTCGGACGTGATGCCTATAGAAATAATCATTGCATAGATATCGTCACGACTCTGCACAGTTCTGTCAATTGCTCGACAGTAATTTGTTCACCCACCATCACCTTGCTTTCATGAGAGAAGCCACTAGTAAACACTACGGCCCCCAGGTCTATTCACATCCATCGTTTACATCTCCGCTTTTACTTTGCTTTGTTACTTTGTTGCTTTCAGTTCTCACTTGGCAAACAATGTATAAGGGATTGACAACCCCTTCATAGCGTTGGGTGCAAGCTTTTGTGTTTGTGCAGGATCTTGAGATACTCTTCCGCCGGATTGATACCTTGGTTCTCAAACTGAGGGAAATACTTACCGTCGTTGTGCTACATCACCCTTTCCGCTTCGAGGGAACACCAACGCACGGCTCCAAGGCCACGGGGGAAATCCTTTGCATACTTGCCTAGGAAGTCCCTTAACGCGTAGCCGTAGCTGAAGGATTCCTGGTGCCGACGACACATCTATTTCTGGCGCCATTGCAAGCGGTACACTGCAAAACAGTCGATGTTCATCTACGAGAGGAGATTCCAATCTATGTACACTTGTAGATCGCACAGCTGTGACATCCTCGACTTTTGCAACAGTAATTATTGTAATTAACCTACAGTGATCAACCGCTAATGATGCCACGTCATCGAATTTCCATCTCAGACCCGCGTTGATTCGAGTCTGTCCGGATCCAAAAATTTGAAAGCAAAAGAAAAAGTACTTTATAAGTTCATTACAAATATTAAAAGGATATGTATATGAAAGAGAGATTTAGAAGTATGTATAATAAACTGAAAAAGGAAGTATAATAAAAGAAAGTATTTAAAAGAAAAAATCAGTTAGTGAAAAGAAATTAGAAAGAAAGAAATGATAGAAAAGGGAAAAAACAGAATGAAAAAAAAGAAGAAGAAACAACCCAACCGGCCCAACTGGGCCAAATGGCCCAGCCGGCCTCCCCAAACCCTCCCATACCCTAGCGAGGGCCACCCCCACGCCAGTTCCCTCGCCCCCCCTCGCTACTCCCTCTCCCACCGAGCGCCGCCACTCCCCTCCCCTCGCGGCCCCACCCACCCACGCGCTCTCTCTCTCCCGTAACCATCCCCCACGCCAGGCCCCTCCCCGTCTCTCCCGTGACCCTCGCCCCCATCTCCCTCCCACGAGCCCTCTCTGCTCCCGTCGCCTTCCCCCTCCCAGATCCTCCCGCCGGCGGCCTTCCTCCCCCCCCGCCGGCGAGCAGCCCTCCCTCCGTTGAGCCACCCCGGCGGCCTCTCCTCCTCCCGCCGGCAGCCCCCCCACGACCCTCCTCCCCCGGCGGCCCCTCCCCTCTAATCCCGCCGGCGAGCCGCCCCCCACGGCCTCCTCCCTCCCGCGGCGAGCCCCCCTCGGCCTCCACCCCGCCGGCAGGGGCGCCGGCCACCTCGCCCCCCCCCCATCTTGGCGGCCGGCCCCTTCCGGGAAGTCCATCTCCAGCGGCCCTCACCTCTACGGTGGCCGCCCCTCCCCGTCGGCGGCTCCATCTCCGGGGGCCCCTCCTCACCGGGGCCCCTCTCGGCGAACCTCCGGCCGGCTCCTCCTCGCCGGCACGCCCGTCTCCACCGGAACCACGCCATCTCCACTGTCACCTTCGTGCGAACTCCGGCTTCATCGGGCCGTCTCGTCACCGTCGGTGAGCCCCTCCTCAGGCTCCTCCCACCATGTCGATCTCCTCGCCGTCCCGGTTCCGTTCCGGCAAACGGGACCTCGATCCGTCGACGGTAGACTCCGGTAGGAGGATTTGAATATTTGGTTCCTCTAGGTTGAGTTGGAGCACACAGAGTTCTTGGCTGTGTGTTAACAGAGAGGGAGATGAGAGTTTTGAGAGAAAAGAAAATAAAAAAAACAAATGATGTATTAGATGCGTATGTATGTATGTATGAGATGTGATGTATGTATTTGCGTATATGGATATTTAAAGAAATACGGTATTTGCACGGTTAGGTATCTAATAATAAAATGAGAAAATAACCTTAGGCCACTTACCGGTGGGGCCAATGCACCCGCTGTCTATGACAGGGAGGCCCCACGTGATAATTAAAAATAATAAATAAAAATAATGTTTTTATTAAATAAATAAATAAATAGATATTTTAGTTAAATTAATTAATTAGAATAATTAGAGTATGACACGTTGGTCCCTCATTAAATTAATCTGATTTAAATAATATTTAATCTTAATAAAAACTTGTGCCTATGACGTTCGGGACCCGCTGGTCAGTTGACCGGTCAAATGTTGATGTCAGCATGACATCGCGATGATGTCATAATAGGATTTTACTAAATCTTTTAAATCTGTTTTTAATTCTTAAAATAATTAATAAAACTTTGAAAATTAATATTAAATAATCCGTAAGTCAGATCAAAATAATTTCAACATGAAAGTTGATCAGCAGAACGAGACGAACCCGGATACACGGCCCGTTCGTCTGTCACGCGTCCCTAGCATAGCAAACATGGAACTTTTCCTTCGTTTCCAGTATACCCGGTAGTAGCCCGAGACCCGGAAAATATCGTCAGATATTCTTCCGACCCGTCTATGACGGATGTTGCTGTGTTAGCTCATGTCTAGCCTGCATCTTGCCATGGCATGCTTGTGTTGCATCGGTGCTATTATTTTTTGTTTCTTCCCCCTCTTCTTACCGGTAGACCCCGAGACTGACGCTGCTGCCGGGTACATCTACGACCCTGCCGATCAGTCCTTTGCCGCAGAGCAGCAAGGCAAGCAAACTCCCCTTGATCATTCCTATATATCGCCTATGTCTTTCTTTCTACTGCTTGCATTAGTATTTTGCTACTGTTGTAGTTAGCTCCTATATCTGATGCATAGCCTATTTTTGATGGACTGCTACTTTCAGTCCTGTACTTTTAATATGCTTAGTATAGGTGGAGCAGTCATCCCCTCTGACCCCGTAGCTCAGTTGCCCCGCTTGTTTTCAAATCTCGATCTTTGATCGACGAGCCAGACCCGACACAGCACATTCACCCCCCTTCGTTGTACGACGCTACAGATATACTATCGGGTACCGAGGGTGACAACTCGCTAAGTACTCCTGATGATATCTCTGTAGTACAGCTAGTCGGTCGTGGTTATCGAGGGTGATTCCTCTTTCACCATTCCCGATGACGCCTCTGTCGTGCAACCCCGCGAGTGTGGGACCCCCGAGGGTGATTCCTCTAAGCCCACCTTGACGGGTACATCGTTCGGGATCCAACGAGGGTGATACCTCAGATTCCCCCCGATGTTACGACCACACAGTTACTCGACCATGTTACTGGGATCATTGGTGATTAGTTGTAAGCCGGGTGGATTCCCGTGAGACTGTGTTGTTGGCCTAATTAAAATGCTAATGGATTTGGGTATTTGATCTGGGTTGGTCGGAGACCTTTTCGCACTAACCGGCTACGCGGGAAGAATTATGGGTACTCGGCGTAGCGGTATCAGCCAAAGCTTTCCAGATGCTAGCAATGTAGCGGCGCGCGCCCGAGTGGTCCCGAGATGCATCGCGCTTGTGATTAAGGGATGCTAGGACTGACGTCGGCCGCCCACGCCACGTGCAGGAGCGTGAAGGGGAACTGGGCCCACGAACCCTTTGTGCTTAGGATTTAGACCGGCGGGCTGGCCTCTCTGATTAGTCTTAGGTGGGGCTGCGACGTGTCGATATTCCGAGGCCGGGCAGGACCCAGAAAAGTATGTCCGGCCAGAGTGTTATCGAGCGTGACGGGACATGTGGTGCACCCCTGCAGGGATGAAAATTAACTATTCGGATAGTCGTGTCCACGGTTACAGGACGACTTGGAGTTGTGCCCCGATCTTTTACAACTACAATTGTTACTTAACTGGAATTAGTTTGCCTCGGGATTGCTTCCTCGCAGGGAGTCGAGGGAGGATCTTTAGGCGTGACCTCACTTTAATATTGCTGCAACAATATGACTATTTATGTTTTACCCCTGTTCTACTCTCGTCTATTGCTGCAAGACGCTGAGGATGCTAGTCTTCGATAGGACTAGGCCTTCTCTCTCTATTCTCGCATTGCTGCAGTCAGTCCACTTATAAACCCCCTTCTTTGATACTGATGCATAATTAGAATAGTTCTGATGTAAGACTTGCGAGTACTTTGGATGAGTACTCACCGCTGCTTTGCTCCCCCCTTGTCCCCTTGATCCGTTTGCTGCGACCAGATGATGGAGCCCAGGAGATGGAGGTCCCCGCCGCCGACGACTGCTACCCCGACGGTGCCTACTACTACGTGGAGGCCGCTGATGATCAGGAGTAGTTAGGAGGTTCCCAGGCAGGAGGCCTCGCCTCGTTCGATCGTTGTATCTTTTGTGCTAGCCTTCTCTAAGGCACCCCATGTTTTATGTCTGTACTCAGATATTTGTTGCTTCCGCTGACTCGTGTGTTTATCGAGCTTTCGTATTCTAGTCCTCGAGGCCCCTGGCTTGTAATATGAATCTGATGTTATTTTATTTGTGTCTAGAGTTGTGTTGTGATATCTCCCCGTGAGTCCTTGGGTTTGATCGTACGCATTTGCGTGTATGATTAGCGTACGATTAAATCGAGGGCGTCACAAGTTGGTATCAGAGCCAACTGCCTGTAGGTAGCCCCCTTTCCAACTCCTTGGCCGAAGTTGAGTCTAGTGTTTGAAAAACTTTACTAACACTGATGTTGTGGCTTACGGGCCCACATCTCAATTGGGTGGTATTAAATCTTTTACTCCTTTCCTATACTCTGGGCTCTGCTTTCTCTTCTCTTTCGGGTCAAAGATTTTACTAACTCTAACATTAGGTTCTCGAATTAGATCAATCCGAAGCGCTGGACTATCTACTCTCTTTCTCCTGAATATGTATTACACACACTGTCATTGACATCCGTCAATCTTATTTTCAGATGCGTCCCGCAAGACAGCACGTGCGCCTCACACAGGCCACCGAGACGACTGGGTTCCCGGCCATTTTGGTCGATCTCCTGACCAGGCTGGGATATCGCTGGTACCCCGAGTACATTGTGTTCGAGGATTTCCGCGAGTACAACCAGTACCAGTACCAGGCTGAGGTTCGCATCTTCGACCAGAGGGGCGGCGAGACCCTCGAGCGCCACGTGTTCTGTGGTATTGGAGTGTCGGTCGAGATGGCCGTCCATGATGCGGCCTACATCGCCATCACCCGTCTCCGTGGAGCGTACCCTCACTTGGAGGAGAGCCCTTTCAGATACATCTCGCATGCTCCTGCTGGGGATGAGACTGGGTCTGATCTCACTGCCTACGCTTCTGACGTTCGGGAGCGCAGCGACCGTTCCTACGTCGCTGTCTGCGCCCCCTACGTGACGCGTCGCTACGACGCGCGGATTCTGGTGCAGTATACTGAGGCAATGGATCGTGCTTTCCGAGCTCTGACTGTGGAGCTGTATGCTACGCGCGCTCGTCTTTACGACGCGTTGACAGAGCTGCAGCCATCACACTGTCCGAGGGTTCCACCTATGCGCATCCGCGAGCCAAGCAGGACAGAGCTACCATCAGCTCTCGAGTGGACTGATGTTGGGGGTAGAACCCCTGCACTTGGACCTCAGCTGCTCGACTGGATGCGGTACCCTCACCAGAGTCACAACGGGACACAGGGTCCTATCCCTACCTTCTATCACCGCCAGCTACCAGGATTCGATCGTCCTCTCCGACGTTGATGTAGCCTTATCGCTACATCTCGTTGTGGTACTCTTCCACCGCGTGCCTGCGCGCCGCCTAGTGAGTCCAGGGTATCGTCAAATGCGTCCGGGCTATCGCCAAATTTCGAGTTTTTAATCGTTAGTCTGTAATCGAACTTATGTATGGGTCTGTATGTCGAACTCAACTACTATGGAGTATCTATCGCATTTCCCTTTCATTATGCTTGATTACTTCATGAATGCGTGCGATGCCTTTCAATTACTTTAAACTAAACTACCCCTGCTAAATATTTAACAGGATGGTTAGACCAGTTGGCCGCCCGCGTGGCCCTACCAACGATGCAGCACCCCTGCCTCCTGAGTATATGGCGGGGATGATCCAACAGTTTGAGCTGAACCGCCAGTTTATGCAAGGGCTCATGGATCAGTTCCAAAGGCCGAACATGAACCAACCACAAGGCGTGACACTGCAAGACTTCTGCCGTCTCAACCCTGCGATCTACCGTAGCTCAACTCAGCCTCTAGATGTTGATGACTGGCTCCGTGACATTTCTTATGAGCTAGAGTCTGCCAATGTGCCCCTGGCGAGCTATGTCAACTTTGCCGCCTACTTTCTGAAGGGTCCCGCTGCTCAATGGTGGGACAGCCATAGGCGCTCTCAGCCCGATGGAACTATCATCACTTGGGCAGAGTTCAAGGCTGCTTTTCGTGCTCGATACATTCCCGAGGGAATCATGGACCGGAAGAAGCGTGAGTTCCGCAACTTGGTCCAGGGCAACAAGACTGTGGATGCTTATCAGCGGGAATTTCTGGAATTATCTCGCTATGCTGAAGAAGACATTGCGACTGATGCACGCAGGCAGGAGAAGTTCCGTGAAGGCCTCCACCCTGATATCAAGCTGACACTCCTCGTTCAGGACTATGCTGACTTCGCCACCCTAGTGAACAAGGCTATTCAGGTTGAGACTGGTCTGCAGGAATACAAAGATAGCAGCAAGCGCAACTGTGACATGGGCTCATCTTCGGGCTCATCTGCACAGAAGCGGAAGATCTGGATTCCCAACAACATGTACCATGCACCTGCTCCTACTCCGCGACCGTCCTATGTTGCACCTCGCCTGCCTCCTCCACCACCTAGGCAGCCGAGGCTTCCAGCTCCACCGCCTCGAGTTCCTCCTTCCCGCCCTGAGGACGGGCTGTGCTTCAAGTGTGGCCGTCCAGGTCACCGTGCTAGAGACTGCAGGCAGAATCCGAATCAGCTGGCACTTCCCGCAACTGGCCGTGGCAACAACCAGAATCGCAACTTCAACGCTAAGCCTGCTTATGTTCGTGGTCAGGCCAACAACATTGATATGGGTCAAGCTCAAGACCAGCCTGCTACCGTGATGGGTACACTTCTCGTTAACTCAGTACCTGCTTCTGTATTGTTTGATACAGGAGCATCGCATTCCTTTATGTCGGAAAATTTTGCATACATGCATGACATTAGGAGCGAAGAGATGAACATCCCGATAGTGGTAAACACCCCTCGGGGCGAATGCCGAACCTCTGTGGTTTTCCCCCATGTTCCAGTTGAAATTGAAGGATTAGAATTCCTTGCCAACCCCATCCTACTAAAGTCATCCAACATTGATCTCATATTGGGGATGGACTGGTTGAAAGCTCGTACGGCATCGATCGTTTGTGCCACCAAGACCGTCCACCTCCTACACCCTTCAGATGAAATAATAAGCTACCATGCGCATCTCGTCCGTAATGCTGAGGCACGGCTGTATGCTTTGAATGCATTAAATGCGTCGCCTCTGGAAGGGATTGAAAACATACCAGTGGTCCGAGAATTTCAAGATGTCTTTCCAGAAGAACTTCCGGGGATTCCCCCTGCTCGAGCTGTCGAGTTTGTCATTGACTTGGTACCCGGTACCACTCCTATTGCCAAGCGTCCTTATAAAATGCCACCACATGAACTCCTTGAACTTAAGCAAGAAATTGACAACTCGCTCCGTCTGGGTTTCATCCGTCCGAGTTCCTCTGCTTGGGGAACACCTTCTCTCTTTGTTAAGAAGAAGGATGGGACAAATCGATTGGTTCAAGACTATCGTCCTATCAACCAGGCCACTATTCAAAACAAATATCCTCTCCCTCGGATAAATGATTTGTATGATCAACTTGCTGGTTCCACCGTTTTCTCTAAGCTCGACTTGAGATTGGGATACCACCAGATCCGTGTTCGCAAGGAGGATATTCCAAAGACCGCCTTTGTTACTCGATATGGATCATACGAGTACACCGTCATGTCCTTCGGCTTAACCAATGCACCGGCAACTTTCTCTCGATTGATGAATTATATATTCATGGACTACCTCGACAAATTTGTCGTGGTATATCTGGATGATATTCTGGTGTTTTCGAAGAACAAAGAAGAGCATGCTGAACATCTTCGTCTTGTACTGGATAAGCTTCGGGAGCATAAACTCTATGCGAAGTATTCCAAATGTGAGTTTTGGCTAGACGAAGTGACTTACCTTAGTCATGTGATTTCCAAGGATGGTATTGCGGTCAACCCCGAACGAATTCAAGCTATTCTTGACTGGACTCCCCCGAAGAATGTCAAGCAAGTCAGAAGTTTTCTCGGACTCGCCAGCTATTGCCGTCGATTCGTCGAGAACTTCTCCAAGATTGCGAAGCCCTTAACCAACCTGCTTCACAAAGGTGTTAAGTATGAATGGACTGATAAATGTCAGGAAAGTTTCCAAGCGCTCAAGGACAAACTGACGTCCGCTCCAGTACTTGCTCCTCCAGATACGAAAAGGGATTTCGTCATATACTGTGATGCTTCTCGTCAAGGAATAGGTTGTGTCCTAATGCAGGATCGCAAGGTGATCGCTTATGCTTCACGTCAACTGCGTGCTCATGAAGAGAACTACCCAGTTCATGATCTCGAGCTTGCCGCAGTCATTCATGCATTGATGGAATGGCGACAATACCTTGTCGGTAATCGCTGTGAAATCTACACCGACCATCAAAGTCTGAAGTACTTGTTCACTCAACCGGAGCTGAACCTGCGTCAACAAAGATGGATGGAGCGTATAGCAGATTTTGACTGTAGTATATCATATACCCCTGGCAAGGCTAATGTAATGGCTGATGCCTTAAGTCGCAAGTCATACTGCAACCACCTGCAGGTTCATCAGGTTCACGATCGTCTGCAAGAGGAATTCCGTAAGCTGAACCTCCACATTGTTCCTCAGGGTTACCTTGTTCCCCCTCCTGAAGAGTTTCAAAAGATGAACCTTCGTGTTGTTAATCAGGGTTCCCTCAGTAACCTAGTGGTTGAACCAGATCTTGTGAGCTCCATAAAGAATCTGCAAGACTTTGACGATGATGTCGACAGGATTAAGAGCTATATTGCGAAGGGTAAACCCTCCTTTTTCACTGTTGATGAAGGTGGCGCCTTGTATTTCAAGGGTCGCCTATTCGTCCCAAATAAGAAGGAAAATCTCAGGATGACTGGGAAGGTGATGGAAGAAGCTCATGACACACCATTGTCTATTCACTCGGGTAGTACCAAGATGTACCAAGACATCCGGCAGAGATTCTGGTGGCCCAATATGAAACAAGACATTGCACGCTATGTGGCAGAATGTGATATATGCCGGCGTATCAAAGCGGAACACCAAAAGCCTGCTGGAACTCTGCAACCTATCTCTATTCCCGAGTGGAAATGGGACCACGTTGAAATGGACTTCGTCACTGGTTTTCCCAGATCTCAGAAAGGTAATGATGCTATTCTTGTCGTCATTGATCGACTGTCCAAAGTTGCACATTTCCTGGCCGTCAAGGAAACGATTAATGCTAGTCAGCTGGCAGATCTTTATATGTCAAGAGTTGTTTCACTTCACGGTATTCCGTTGGTAATCAGTTCGGACCGTGGCAGCTTGTTCACTTAAAAATTCTGGGAAAGTTTTCAGAAGGCTATGGGGACTCATCTGTCCTTCAGCACGGCATTTCATCCTCAATCCCAGGTACAAGTTGAACGAGTCAACCAAATTCTCGAGGACATGCTTCGAGCTTGTGTCATTTCTTTCAGTAAGAAATGGGAGGAATCTCTCCCGTATGCCGAGTTCTCTTACAACAATAGCTATCAAGCTAGTCTGAAGATGGCCCCTTTCGAAGTATTGTATGGGCGAAGGTGTCGGACTCCTCTGAATTGGTCAGAAACTGGGAAACGATCACTCTTCGGTCCGGATATTATTCAACATGCCGAAGATCAAGTCCGCATTATTCATGAGAATCTGAAGGCTGCTCAGTCTCGTCAGAAGAGTCAGTATGACCGTCATCATCAAGATATGGTCTATCAACCTCGCGAAAAGGCTTATCTTCGTGTCACACCAATGAGAGGTGCACACCGTTTCGGAATCAAGGGCAAGTTAGCTCCTCGTTATATTGGTCCTTTCACTGTTCTCGAAAGGCGTGGAAGAGTGGCTTATCAATTGGAACTGCCGGCGAACCTTTCTCAGGTTCACGATGTCTTCCATGTTTCTCAGCTCCGTCGCTGCTTCAAGGACCCTATTCGAGCAGTGGATCACGACATGCTTGAACTACAACAAGACCTCTCTTATAAAGAGCATCCGGTCCGCATTCTCGATCAAGCTGAACGTAAGACTCGTCGCAAGGTCACCAAGTTCCTTAAGGTGCAGTGGTCAAATCACTCTGAAGATGAAGCCACTTGGGAACGCGAGGATCATCTTCATGATGAATACCCCGGGCTCTTTCCCTCTACCTCTTAATTCTCGGGACGAGAATTCTTGTTAGTAGGGGAGAATTGTGACATCCTCGACTTTTGCAACAATAATTATTGTAATTAAGCTACAGTGATCAACCGCTAATGATGCCACGTCATCGAATTTCCATCTCAGACCCGCGTTGATTCGAGTCTGTCCGGATCCAAAAATTTGAAAGCAAAAGAAAAAGTACTTTATAAGTTCATTACAAATATTAAAAGGATATGTATATGAAAGAGAGATTTAGAAGTATGTATAATAAATTGAAAAAGGAAGTATAATAAAAGAAAGTATTTAAAAGAAAAAATCAGTTAGTGAAAAGAAATTAGAAAGAAAGAAATGATAGAAAAGGGAAAAAACAGAATGAAACAAAAAAAAAGAAAAGAAGAAACAACCCAACCGGCCCAACTGGGCCAAATGGCCGAGCCGGCCTCCCCAAACCCTCCCAAACCCTAGCGAGGGCCACCCCCACGCCAGTTCCCTCGCCCCCCCCTCGGTACTCCCTCTCCCACCGAGCGCCGCCACTCCCCTCCCCTCGCGGCCCCACCCACCCACGCTCTCCATCTCTCCCGTGACCCTCGCCCCCATCTCCCTCCCACGAGCCCTCTCTGCTCCCGTCGCCTTCCCCCCTCCCAGATCCTCCCGCCGGCGGCCTTCCTCCCCCCCCCCCCCGCCGGCGAGCAGCCCTCCCTCCGTTGAGCCACCCCGGCGGCCTCTCCTCCTCCCGCCGGCAGCCCCCCCACGACCCTCCTCCCCCGGCGGCCCCTCCCCTCTAATCCCGCCGGCAAGCCGACCCCCACGGCCTCCTCCCTCCCGCGGCGAGCCCCCCCTCGGCCTCCACCCCGCCGGCAGGGGCGCCGGCCACCTCGGCCCCCCCATCTCGGCGGCCGGCCCCTTCCGGGATGTCCATCTCCGGCGGCCCTCACCTCTACGGTGGCCGCCCCTCCCCGTCGGCGGCTCCATCTCCGGGGGCCCCTCCTCACTGGGGCCCCTCTCGGAGAACCTCCGGCCGGCTCCTCCTCGCCGGCACGCCCGTCTCCACCGGAACCACGCTGTCTCCACCGTCACCTTCGTGCGAACTCCGGCTTCATCGGGCCGTCTCGTCACCGTCGGTGAGCCCCTCCTCGGGCTCCTCCCACCATGTCGATCTCCTCGCCGTCCCGGTTCCGTTCCGGCAAACGGGACCTCGATCCGTCGACGGTAGACTCCGGTAGGAGGATTTGAATATTTGGTTCCTCTAGGTTGAGTTGGAGCACACAGAGTTCTTGTCTGTGTGTTAACAGAGAGGGAGATGAGAGTTTTGAGAGAAAAGAAAATAAAAAAAACAAATGATGTATTAGATGCGTATGTATGTATGTATGTATGAGATGTGATGTATGTATTTGCGTATATGGATATTTAAAGAAATACGGTATTTGCACGGTTAGGTATCTAATAATAAAATGAGAAAATAACCTTAGGCCACTTACCGGTGGGGCCAATGCACCCGCTGTCTATGACAGGGAGGCCCCACGCGATAATTAAAAATAATAAATAAAAATAATGTTTTTATTAAATAAATAAATAAATAGATATTTTAGTTAAATTAATTAATTAGAATAATTAGAGTATGACACGTTGGTCCCTCATTAAATTAATCTGATTTAAATAATATTTAATCGTAATAAAAACTTGTGCCTATGACGTTCGAGACCCGCTGGTCAGTTGACCGGTCAAACGTTGATGTGAGCATGACATCGCGATGATGTCATAATAGGATTTTACTAAATCTTTTAAATCTGTTTTTAATTCTTAAAATAATTAATAAAACTTTGAAAATTAATATTAAATAATCCGTAAGTCAGATCAAAATAATTTCAACATGAAAGTTGATCAGTAGAACGAGACGAACCCGGATACACGGCCCGTTCGTCTGTCACGCGTCCCTAGCATAGCAAACATGGAACTTTTCCTTCGTTTCCAGTATAACCGGTAGTAGCCCGAGACCCGGAAAATATCGTCAGATATTCTTCCGACCCGTCTATGACGGATGTTGCTGCGTTAGCTCATGTCTAGCCTGCATCTTGCCATGGCATGCTTGTGTTGCATCGGTGCTATTATTTTTTGTTTCTTCCCCCTCTTCTTACCGGTAGACCCCGAGACTGACGCTGCTGCCGGGTACATCTACGACCCTGCCGATCAGTCCTTTGCCGCAGAGCAGCAAGGCAAGCAAACTCCCCTTGATCATTCCTATATATCGCCTATGTCTTTCTTTCTACTGCTTGCATAAGTATTTTGCTACTGTTGTAGTTAGCTCCTATATCTGATGCATAGCCTATTTTTGATGAACTGCTACTTTCAGTCCTGTACTTTTAATATGCTTAGTATAGGTGGAGCAGTCATCCCCTCTGACCCCGTAGCTCAGTTGCCCCGCTTGTTTTCAAATCTCGATCTTTGATCGACGAGCCAGACCCGACACAGCACATTCACCCCCCTTCGTTGTACGACGCTACAGAGATACTATCGGGTACCGAGGGTGACACCTCGCTAAGTACTCCTGATGATATCTCTGTAGTACAGCTAGTCGGTCGTGGTTATCGAGGGTGATTCCTCTTTCACCATTCCCGATGATGCCTCTGTCGTGCAACCCCGCGAGTGTGGGACCCCCGAGGGTGATTCCTCTAAGCCCACCTTGACGGGTACATCGTTCGGGATCCAACAAGGGTGATACCTCGGATTCCCCCTGATGTTACGACCACACAGTTACTCGATCATGTTAGTGGGATCATTGGTGATTAGTTGTAAGCCCGGTGGATTCCCGTGAGACTGTGTTGTTGGCCTAATTAAAATGCTAATGGATTTGGGTATTTGATCTGGGTTGGTCGGAGACCTTTTCACACTAACGGCTACGCGGGAAGAATTATGGGTACTCGGCGTCGCGGTATCAGCCGAAGCTTTCCAGATGCCAGCAATGTAGCGGCGCGCGCCCGAGTGGTCCCGAGATGCATCGCGCTTGTGATTAAGGGATGCTAGGATTGACGTCGGCCGCCCACGCCACGTGCAGGAGCGTGAAGGGGAACTGGGCCCACGAACCCTTTGTGCTTAGGATTTAGACCGGCGGGCTGGCCTCTCTGATTAGTCTTAGGTGGGGCTGCGACGTGTCGATATTCCGAGGCCGGGCAGGACCCAGAAAAGTATGTCCGGCCAGAGTGTTATCGAGCGTGACGGTACAGTTGGTGCACCCGTGCGGGGATGAAAATTAACTATTCGGATAGCCGTGTCCACGGTTACAGGACGACTTGGAGTTGTGCCCCGATCTTTTACAACTACAATTGTTACTTAACTGGAATTAGTTTGCCTCGGGATTGCTTCCTCGCAGGGAGTCGAGGGAGGATCTTTAGGCGTGACCTCACTTTAATATTGCTGCAACAATATGACTATTTATGTTTTACCCCTGTTCTGCTCTCGTCTATTGCTGCAAGACCCTGAGGATGCTAGTCTTCAATAGGACTAGGCCTTCTCTCTCTATTCTCGCATTGCTGCAGTCAGTCCACTTATAAACCCCCTTCTTTGATACTGATGCATAATTAGAATAGTTCTGATGTAAGACTTGCGAGTACTTTGGATGAGTACTCACCGCTGCTTTGCTCCCCCCTTGTCCCCTTGATCCGTTTGCTGCGACCAGATGATGGAGCCCAGGAGATGGAGGTCCCCGCCGCAGACGACTGCTACCCCAACGGTGCCTACTACTACGTGGAGGCCGCTGATGATCAGGAGTAGTAAGGAGGTTCCCAGGCAGGAGGCCTCGCCTCGTTCGATCGTTGTATCTTTTGTGCTAGCCTTCTCTAAGGCACCCCATATTTTATGTCTGTACTCAGATATTTGTTGCTTCCGCTGACTCGTGTGTTTATCGAGCTTTCGTATTCTAGCCCTCGAGGCCCCTGGCTTGTAATATGAAGCTGATGTTATTTTATTTGTGTCTAGATTGTGTTGTGATATCTCCCCGTGAGTCCTTGGGTTTGATCGTACGCATTTGCGTGTATGATTAGCGTACGATTAAATCGAGGGCGTCACAACAGCGGTAAGCGTTAAGAAACGCGGACGATGTAGTGGAACAACTTGCGTGATTCAAATCACCGTAGTCGTGCTATCTCATCACGACACGTCCCGTGATCTCATCACGATCCGTCCCGCGAACTGCATCATGATCCGTCCCGTGAACTTCATCACGATCCGTCCCGCGATCTTCATCACGATCCTTCCCGGTCCAGTGCCGAAGGGACGGCACCTCCGCGTTCAGCACACGTACAGCTCGATGACGATCTCCGCCTTCTTGATCCAGCAAGAGGGGCGGAGAGGTAGAAGAGTTCTCCGGCAGCATGACGGCGCCCCGGTGGTGGTGATGATCTACTCTGGCAGGGCTTCGCCTAAGCTCCACAGAAATACGATCTAGAGGAAAAACTGCGTGGTATAGGGTCGAGCAGCACGTCGCAAAGTTGTGTCTCAAAAACCCTCAATACCTCTAGTATATATAGGAGGGAGGGAGGGGAGGAGGCAGCCTCAAACCCTCAAGGTTTGGCCGAAATTGGAGGTGGAGGAGTTCTACTCCAATCCTAATTGGAGTAGGATTCCACCTTCCCACTTGGAAACTCTTTCCACCTTGTGTTTTTTCCTTCTCAAATCTTATGGGCCTTAGTGGGAACTTATTCCAGCCCACTAGGGGTTGGTTTATCTCTTCCCATAGCCCATGAGACCCCTTGGGGCGTGACACCCCTCCCGATGGTCCCCGGCACCCCTCCCGGCACTCCCGGTACACTACCGATGAGCCTGAAACTTTTTTGGTGACCAAAACATGACTTCCTATATATCAATATTTACCTCCGGACCATTCCGGATCCTCCTCGTGATGTCCTCGATCTCATTCGGGACTCCGAACAACTTTTGGTTACCAACACCTATAACTCAACTATAATAAAATGGTACTGAACCTTAAGTGTGTAGACCCTGCGGGTTCGAGAACTATGTAGACATGACCCGAGACACTCCTCGGTCAATATCCAATAGCGGGACCTGGATGCCCATATTGGATCCTACATATTTCGAAGATCTTTATCGGTTGAACCTCAGTGTCAAGGATTCATATAATCCCGTATGTCATTCCCTTTGTCCATCGGTATGTTACTTGCCTGAGATTCGATCGTCGGTATCCGCATACCTATTTCAATCTTGTTACCGGCAAGTCTCTTTACTCATTCCATAATACAAGATCTCGTGACTTACACTTAGTCACATTGCTTGCAAGGCTTGTGTGTGATGTTGTATTACCGAGTGGGCCCCGAGATACCTCTCCGTCACACGGTGTGACAAATCCCAGTCTTGATCCATACTAACTCAACGGACACCTTTCGGAGATATCTGTAGAGCACCTTTATAGTCACCGAGTAACGTTGTGACGTTTGATACACACAAGGTATTCCGCTGGTGCCAGTGAGTTATATGATCTCATGGTCATAGGAACAAATACTTGACACGCAGAAAACAATAGCAACAAAATGACACGATCACATGCTACGTTCATAGTTTGGGTCTAGTCCATCACATGATTCTCCCAACGATGTGATCCCGTTATCAAGTAACAACACTTGCCAATGGCCAGGAAACCTTGACCATCTTTGATCAACGAGCTAGTCAACTAGAGGCTTACTAGGGACAGTGTTTTGTCTATGTATCCACACAAGTATTGTGTTTCCAATCAATACAATTATAGCATGGATAATAAAAGATTATCATGAACAAAGAAATATAATAATAACTAATTTATTATTGCCTCTAGGGCATATTTCCAACAGTCTCCCACTTGCACTAGATTCAATAATCTAGTCCACATCACTATGTCATTTCTAACGAATCCAACACCCTTACAGTTCTGGGGTTTGATCACGTCTTGCTCCTGAGAGAGGCTTTAGTCAACGGTTCTGAAGCTTTCAGATCCGAGTGAACTTTACAAATCTTTATGTCATCTTATAGATGCTGCTACTACGTGCTATTCGGAAATATTCCAAATATCTACTCTACTATACGAATCCGTTTTACTACTCATAGTTATTCGGATTAGTGTCAAAGCTTGCATCGACATAACCCTTTACGACGAACTCTTTAACCACCTCCATAATCGAGAAAAATTCCACAGTCTATTATTTACTAAGGATAACTTTGACCGCTGCTCAGTGATTCAAGCCTGGATCACTCTTTGTACCTCTTAACAGACTTGTGGCAAGGCACACATCAGGTGCGGTACTCAGCATGGCATACTTTAGAGTCTACGGCTAAAGCATAGAAGACGACCTTCGTCTATTCTCTTCATTCTGTCGTGGTCGGGTTTTGAGTCTTACTCAAATTCACACCTTACAACACAACCAAGAACTCCTTCTTTGCTGATCTATTTTGAACTCCTTCAAAAACTTTTCAAGGGATGCATTTTGTTGAAACTTCTATTAAGTGTTTCGATCTATCTCCATAGATCTTGATGCTCAACGTTCAAGTAGCTCAATCCAGGTATTCCTTTGAAAAACTCCTTTCAAACAACCTTTTATGCTTTACAGAAATTCTACATTACTTCTGATCAACAATATGTCAACCACATATACTTATCAGAAATTCTATAACGCTCCCACTCACTTTTTTGGAAATACAAGTTTCTCATAAACCTTGTATAAAACCAAAAGCTTTGATCAACTCATCAAAGCATATACTCCAACTCTGAGATGCTTGCACCAGTCCATAGAAGGATCGCTGGAGCTTGCACACTTGTTAGCATCCTTAGGATCAACAAAACCTTCTGGTTGTATTACATACAACCTTTCCTCAAGGAAACCGTCGAGGAAACAATGTTTTGACATCCTATGTGCAATATTTCCTAAATAATGCGACAACTGCTAATATAATTCCAACAGAATTTTAGCATCGCTATGAGTGAGAAAGTCTCATCATAGTCAACTCGTTGAACTTGTCGGAAACCATCTTTACGACAAGTCCAGCTATTCTTTAATAGTGACATTTCACCATCATCGTCTGTCTTCCTTATAAAGATCCATCTTTACTTAATAGTCCTACGACCATCAAGTAGTTCTTCCAAAGTCTATACTTTGTTCTCATACATGGATTCTCTCTCGGATTTCATGGCCTCCAGCCATTTGTCAGAATCCGGGCCCACCAATGCTTCTCCATAACTCGTAGGTTCATTTTTGTTCAACAACATGACCTACAAGACAAGGTTACTGTACCACTTTGTAGTAGTACACGACCTTGTCGACCTACGAGGTTTGTACTAACTTGATCCGACGCTCAATGATCACCATCATCAGCTTCCACTTCAATTGGTGTAGGCGCCACAGGAACAACTTCCTGCGCCCTGCTACACACTGGTTGAAGTGATGGTTCAATAACCTCATCAAGTTCTACCACCCTCCCACTCAATTCTTTCGAGAGAAACCTTTCCTCGAGAAAGGTCCCGTTTCTAGAAACAAACACTTTGCTTCCGGATCTGAGATAGGAGATGCACCCAACTGTTTTGGATATCCTATGAAGATGCATATATCCGCTTTGGGTTCGAGCTTATCAGACTGAAACTTTTTCATATAAGCGTCGCAACCCTAAACTTTCACGAAACGACAACTTAGATTTCTCTAAACCTCATTCTATACTGTGTCATCTCAACGGAATTACGCGGTGCCCTATTTAAAGTCAATGCGGTTGTCTCTAATGCATAACCCATAAATGATAGTGGTAATTCGATAAGAGACATCATAGTATGCACCATATCAAATAGGTCGCGGCTATGACACCACATCACCATGGTGTTCTTGGTGGCATGAATTGTGAAACAACTTCCACATTGTCTTAACTGTGTACCAAAACTCCCAACTCAGATATTCATCTCTATGATCATATCGTAGACAGTGTATCCTCTATTTACGACGAACTTCACTCTGAAACAGAATTGAACTTTTTCAATATTTCAGACTTGTGATTCATTAAGTAAATACTCCTGTATCTACTCAAATCGTCATTGAAGTAAGAACATAATGATATCCACTGCGTGCCTCGGCACCCATTGGACTGCATACATCAAAATGTATTACTTCCAACAAGTTACTATCTTGTTTCATCTCAATGAAAACAAGGCCTTGCTCATGTGGTATGATTTGCATGTCACAAGTGATTCAAAATCAAGTGAGCATAAAGATCCATCAGCATGGAGCCTCTTCATGCAATTTATACCAACATGACTCAAGCAGCAGTGCCACAAGTAAGTGGTACTATCATCATTACCTTATATCTTTTGGCACCAATATCATGAACATGTGTAACACTACAATCGAGATTCAACAAACCACTGAAGGTGATTATTCAAGCAAATAGAATAACCATTATTCTCTTTAAATGAATAATCGTATTGCAATAAACATGATCCAATCATGTTCATGCTTAACACAAGAACCAAATAACAATTATTAGGTTTAACACCAATCCTGATGGTAGAGGGAGCGTGCGACGTTTGATCATATCAACCTTGGAAACACTTCCAACACGTATCGTCACCTCGCCTTTAGCTAGTCTCCGTTTATTCCGTAGCTTTCATTTCGTGTTACTAATCACTTAGCAACCGAACCGGTATCCAATACCCTCGCGCTACTTGGAGTACTAGTAAAGTACACATCAACATCATGTATATCAAATATACTTATGTCGACTTTTCCAGCCTTCTTATCTACCAAGCATCTAGGGTAGCTCCGCCTCAGTGACCGTTCCCCTCATAACAGAAGCACTTAGTCTCGGGTTTGGGTTTAATCTTGGGTCTCTTCATTAGTGCAGCAACTGTTTTGCCGTTTCATGAAGTATCCCTTCTAGCCCTTGCCTTTCTTGAAACTTAGTGGTTTTACTAACCATCAACTATTGATGCTCCTTCTTGATTTCTACTTCCGCAGTGTCAAACATCGCGAATCGCTCAAGGATCATTGTATCCATCCTTGACATGTTATAGTTCATCACAAAGCTATCACAGCTTGGTGGCAGTGACTTTGGAGAACCATCACTATCTCATCTGGAAGATTAACTCCCACTTGATTCAAGCGATTGTTGTACTCAGACAATCTGAGCACATGCTCAACGATTGAGCTTTTCTCCTTTACTTCGTGGACAAAGAATCTTGTCGCAGGTCTCATACCTCTTAACAAGGGCACGAGTATGAAATCACAATTTCATCTCTTTAGAACATCTCTTATGTTCCATGATGTTTCAAAACGTCTTCGGCGCCTTGCTTCTAAGCCATTAAGTATTTTGCACCGAACTATCGCGTAGTCATCAGAAACGTGTATGTCGGATGTTCACAACATCCACAGACGACGCTCGAGGTGCAGCACACCGAGTGGTGCATTAAGGACATAAGCCTTTTGCGCAGCAACGAGGACAATCCTGAGTTTTATAGACTCAGTCCGCAAAGTTGCTACTATCAACTTTCAACTAAATTTTCTCTAGGAACATATAAAAACTGTAGAGCTATAGCGCAAGCCACATCATAATTCGTAAAGACCTTTTGACTATGTTCAAGATAATTAGAGTTTAACTAATCAAATTAATTTTAAACTCCCAGTCGAAAAGTACATCTCTCTAGTCATTTGAGTGGTACATGATCCAAGTCCACTATCTCAAGTCCGATCATCACGTGAGTTGAGAGTAGCTTAAGTGGTAAGCATCCCTATGCTAATCATATCAACTATATGATTCATGCTCGACCTTTCGGTCTCATGTGTTCCGAGGCCATGTCTGTACATGCTAGGCTCGTCAAGTTTAGCCCGAGTGTTCCGCGCGTGCAACTGTTTTGCACCCGTTGTATGTGAACATTGAGTCTACCACACCCGATCATCACGTGGTGTCTTGAAACGACGAACTGTCGCAACGGTGCACAGTC